>NC_142491.1:46164252-46803498 GCF_965113065.1 Corylus avellana
CCTCTAATTACCATGTGGCACATCATCAATTTAAGAAAAATGCAAAAAATAAAAGTGAGAACAACGATATCAAATCAAAAAGAGAAAAAAAAAAAAAAAGAAAAAAAAAGACCTAGCTAGCCAGTCCCATGCCGTGGGTCGGTTGAGACCCACGCCAGACCCACAACGTGGGTGTTGTGGGTCTAGCCATGACCAACGACCTAGCCGTGGGTCACCATCTCCAACCACTTTTTTGCCAAATTCAGCCTCAAAATCCGTTTATAATGCTTCAAAACTTGTTTTTAATGTCTCAAAACTCGTTTTTGAATTCTAAACTAAAACCTAAAGGGAAAGGTTAATTCTTTAGGGATGTTGCTACTGCAGCTACGGTGGATGTGGTGGGTGAATGGTGGGAGAGAAAGAGAATAAGCGAAAGTTGGAGAAAAAGAGAAGAAGAGGAAATAAAATTTTCTGTGAAAATGAACCAGAGAAGAAGAGAAAGTGGGAGAGAAAGAAAAAGTTCAATGTTTTTGTTCCTATTTTATCAGGTGTAACTAGCTAATGTGTACATTTTCTATTGGATGCTGCAAAACATCACTTTTACAATGGACCTGATAGAAGGTTTATCTTTACTGAATATGTTTTGATAATTAAGGCTCATTGCATAACAAATTTCATGATAATTTACTAAGTTGTTGACTTATGGAGTTATTTTGTTAAATTTGAAACATCTCAGTGTTTTACAAATGAGCAGATTTGATGTACTGTTGGATTAAACATTAATTTCGTGGGTTGAAGATGCCGAGTGAAGGGCTCTTGTTGTCAAGTTTGTGTTGAGTAGTTAGAAGGTGCTGAAAGTTGTAATATTTCTCTTTGAAAGTTTTGTGATTGTATCAATGATATTTAATGTAAACGCACTACGAATAATACTCTAAATTAATTAATTAAATTAATTTTAGGGGTTACCACCACTACTTTGGAATATGGTCAGTAATGAACCAAACAAGCAGGGGCAAAACTGCCCGCCAAAATTTTTAACAACCTCAAAATAAGTTGTTGTGTAACATATTAGCTAATTGACAAAAACGACGACTCACATGGGGATCGAGTTAAAAAGGTGATTGATATATATATATATATCCATTATCCGGATTCAGATCCCTTGGAATTCTTAGGAGAATTTCAGTTTCTGAAATTTCATATTTAAGCCATTCATTTTTATTTAAGAGTCATTATTCTGCCACGTGTCCCACTATTAATAAAATAATGATGATTATTAATATCACTAAAAATTTATTATTATTTTATTAGTAGTGGGACACGTGGCAGAATAATTACTCTTAGATAAAAATTGATGGTCTAAATTTAAAATTTCAGAAACTAGAATTTTCCTATGAATTTCAAGGGATCCAGATCCCCATTATCCGGTAGTTGTGGAATTTGCCAATTGACGTCATTGTGGCTGAAGTCATAGCTAGAACATGCGTGATCGATGGAGGACAAAATGCGTAATGCCCTCAGCCCTCGACCAAAATGGCAATACTATTTATCTCTATAACAGAAGTAATTAACTCGTGGGGTTCAACCCATTTCAAGTACAATATTATCTTAGAATAATCTCAAAGGATTGGATCAATTGGTGAAGGCTTTGAAATGTAGTGATTAATTTGATGAGATTTAAGGTTCAAATATTTTTGGGTGCAAATAATTCTTTAAAGCTACGTCAAGCGGCAAAGTCTTGTAAAACAATTGTCCAAAACTTTTGTAAAATGACAATTTTATTTTTTCTAAGGAATTGTTCATTTTAGGTTGGCCTGACAATTTTTGACACGATCCGTGAATTTGACATGATCCCAACATAAAATTAAAAGGTTAGGGTTGAGGAGTCTGACCCGTTTAATTAAATAGGTTAGGTTAATATTAACTTATATAGTCTTATATTCATATTTCAATACAATTCAAACTCGACACGCAACATAATAACGAGCAATTTTTGACATGACCTATAAACTCGACACAAGTTCAATACAAAATCAAATGATTAAGGTTAAAAAATTTGATATGTTTAATTAAATGGATCATATTAAAATTGACCTTGATAATTTATACACTTGTCTCGACACGATTCGAATCTAACAAGCAAACACAAATTGCAACCCTTACCTTAGATCTGTAGCAACATTCGACCTTTGTATTATTATTATTATTATTATTTTGTTTTTACAAAAGTAGCCTTTTACTTTTGACAAGTATAAATGCAGTTTAAATTTTCAAGCACTTTTAATACTACTCACGACGCTGTAAAGGCACAAGCTCGGCTTGTTCGCAATGTACAAAAGCTCAAGCGCAGCTCAAGCTCGTGACAAGCTTAGGAATCCCGACTTAGTTTGGCTCGGTTTGCTAAGGAAAAAACCCTGTAATGGCACTCGGCTCGACTCAATAATGAGATTATGAGAGAGAAAATGACTTTTTGTCATTTTATTTCCCCGCACAAAGACTAATTCCATCTCTCCAAGTGGCCTTCTAGATTTCCTTACGATAAGATAGCATATAAGGTTAGTAGTGAGATATAGTTTACTTTGTTACTGTTTTTGAATCTATACTGTATTTTTTATTTGGGCTTTATTGTTGGGGTGTCTACCCCTTTGTTGTTGTTCGATCTCATGTAACCCGTTTTCCCTTATTTGTTTAGAAAAAAAAAGTATAGTTTCATGTCCATGATTGATTCATTTAATAACCGAGTCGTGTACAAGCCGAGCTTTATCGAGCTAAGCTCGAGTGAGTTTACGGGTAGCTTTGTTTGTTTACAACCCTACTCACGTCACGTCATGTGTCATGCTTTTTTCCTAAACAAATCAAATCTCATGTTTTTTTTTTTTTTTTTTTATAAATTACTTTCGTATTTAAAAAAAAATAAAAAAAAATAAGGAAAAGTCTACATACCTCTTCAAACAACCACTTAATTGATAATGTTCCTCCAAACTACAAAAAAATGTCAATGTCCCTACTAATGACGAAAATACCCTTGATAAAATTAAAAATAAATTTTTTGTAAAAATAAAAAATGAAAATGAAAAAAAATTGTTTTTTTAAAGATTTTTTTTTTTTTTCAAATTTATATGGGTATTTGTCTAATTGACAAAAATTAATAGTTATTTTTGTTATTTTTGCTCTTCTTAAATAGATATTGACAATTTTTTGATAACTTGAGATGAATATTGTCCAAATTAAAAGTTTGAGAGGATATTATTTGTTGTGTAAGAGAGTGATAATTTGAGATAAACGTGAACTCTCTTTTTTTTAAAAAAAAAAAAAAAAAAAAAAAATTAGTTCTTTTATTTTGTATAGCTGGAGGTTTGGAGCATTTAAGTGGTTCCATTCACAAGTCAAGTCCATGGGACATTTTTTTGTTCGTCTTAATAATGGAACCACAAGTCAAGTCCATGAGACATTTTTTTGTTCGTCTTAATAATGGAACCACAAGTCAAGTCCGGACATGACAATTTTATAGAAAATTGGACCACATGAGGTATTATTATTTTTTCTCTAGAAAGTGCTTGCTGGGGTCATTTACCCCTCTCGACCCCCTCCATCCGCCCTTGTGTGTCACGTAGTAGTCTTAGTAAATACCGGATGTACGAATAATTAGCAATGTTGAACCATCAACAGACAACAGGTGAAGGTGGGCTATATCTTGATCCGTCTTGGATACAGAAATCTGCGGAAAAGGTCGAAAGCCAACTAACCCCAATTGAAATTCATGCTCGCATGCCCCCACAACTTTATTATTTATTTATGACAGGAAATTTTCACAAAGAAAGGTCCTTCGAATTTATCCCTCCAAAATAAATCTGTGACCCATATATTGCTTAAATCAATGACTTTTTACAAAAATAGGTGTGACTTGAAAGAGAGTTTACACTCAGCAAATCTTAAACTTGAGATCTAAAAGGTGATAATTCATACGGCCACAAACCTTGACAACTAAGCCAACCCTTCCTTTTCTTTTTCTTTTTCATTTCCACTCCCTTCACTTTCTTTTAACAATTCAATTTGATGCCGAACAGTTTCAACTTTTTTTCTAGGTAAAATATATAGGCGAAACGTATTAAGAACACATAAAAGATGGAAAATAAATGATCAATGACAATGGAAAAAAAGAAAAAGAAAAAAAAAGACTCAAAAGAGAGCTTCCAGTGTCTTTAATTCTTGATTTCAATACTAACAAAAAGATGTAACAATAATACCAAAAAAAGAGCTTCTAATATTCGTTATTAGAAGAAAGAGGTCAACATGATAAATCCCGAGTTTGCATACATGTATTTAGATATAAATATTGTTCTGAAGCCAAAACAGACTCGTAAGAAAATTGTTCTGGACATTAT
Organism: Corylus avellana; assembly: GCF_965113065.1. Taxonomy (NCBI): domain Eukaryota; kingdom Viridiplantae; phylum Streptophyta; class Magnoliopsida; order Fagales; family Betulaceae; genus Corylus; species Corylus avellana. The sequence goes on from NC_142491.1 coordinate 46,168,617, forward strand.
AGAGTGCCAAATCAAGCTATATTTGAAAAAAAAAAAAAAAAAGGTTAAACAGTGTTTCTTTCTTTTGCTTATTATTATTATTGTTCTGTTTTCCTTTGGGCCATAACTTATCCATCAAAATAAGAGCTTTCTAAATCTCGGCCTCGTAGGCTTTATGGGATAACCTATTATAGGAGATGTTTCGAGAGCATCTCACCGACAAAGACATGGTGACTCCTGTTAAGTGGACCGAAACTAATACTGTGGTTAGGATTTTGTGGCTCCAATCCAATGCAACTTTAGAGTAAATCGACCGGTTGGGTCTAGGACCATAGTCGGCCATTTTATGGAGGCAATGGCCAATGGGTTTCAGCACAGTTAATGGCGGAATATGGGCAGGAAAAAAAAAAAAAATCTATTATTAATTTCTTCTTTGTGAATGCTCGGTGATTGTAGATTTTGTTGTATATGCCGTTGAATACCAATTTTAAACACATTGCGAAATCTATCATTTTTTTGTGCAAATTAAATAGTCAAATTAGCATAAAAAATAAATTCACCTAAAAATAATCAAGCAACTTACAAGCAAGTCACCAAAATTTTTTACGTAGAAATTTTCTCTAATGCGAAAAGAAAAATCAAAGTTTATATTTTTTCACCTCGATAACTTTTTATATTTTGAAAAGTTTGCAGTCTAAATATAAAAGTTTATATTTTCAAGTAAATTTTTTTTTTTTTTTTAAAAAAAAAACCCATATAAAAATTTGGTTACTTACCTGAAAATTTTCAAGAAAGAGAGAAGATTATTTGCACTAAAGCAGACTTGTTATTAGAGATTGTGTAAATCTACGAAATTGAGAGCAAAAAATACTATTTGATTAGAGACGGTACGTAGATGGCTAATTGAAAAATCATTTTCAGCTAAAAGAAAAAATATAAATATAATGGTATATGGGTAATTGATGGTTTAGGGCTAAAAATCACTAAACCCATATATATATATATAATTGATGGGTAATTGATTGGATATGGATGCAATCGAATTCTTCAAAGTCCACACTTTTCCTATCGCAATGACTGTTTGTAAAACTTTTGAATTTGATTCCTAGTGCGGTCAACAATTGTCCAAAACTTTTGTAAAATGACAATTTTTTTTTTTTTTTTCTAAGGACACCATATCCAAATTTAAACTCAAAGGACGTGCAAGCTGAGAAAAAAAAAATACTCAATGGGCAAGCTTTTATATATATATATGCTTCTCGTATTTTGAAATAAATAATTTTTTTCTATTGGTAGGTATTGCAAAATTCTTGACATTCTCGATTATCAAAGTTTACGGAATGTGTTTTGATAATTAAGGCTCATTGCATAACAAGTTTCATGATAATTTTCTAGGTTGTTGACTTATGCAATTATTTTGTTACATGTGAAACATCACAGCGTTTTACAAATTAGCAGATTTGATATACAGTTGGATTAAACATTAATTTCGTGGGTTGAAGATGCCGAGTAAAGGGCTCTTGATGTCAAGTTTGTGTTGAGTAGTTTTTTTTTTCTTTTTTTTTTTTTTTTGAAAAGTAGAGATATTCTCATTGAAAAAAATCATACCACTAGACCTAATTGCTCCATTGCAATAGTCTCAACAATACAATCCGGTATCTCCTCAAACCACGTATGATCCCTTTCATTCAAAATAGCAATTTTGGCAAGTCTATGAGCTGCCACATTACCATTCCTCTTCACAAAAGTCATACGCCAATTTTCTCTTTGAAAGTTAGAAGGTGTTGAAAGTTGTAATATTTCTCTTTGAAAGTTTTGTGATTGTATCAATGATATTTAATATGAACGCAGTACAAATAATACTCCAAATTAATTAATTAAATTAATTTTAGAAGGGTTACAATAGATCGGGATCCTCAGCAATAGCTGAAAAATTGCCTATCAAAAATGGCTAAAATCCTGGCGATTGAATCTCAACCAAGGGTATATATGCTTCCACGTGTCTCACTAATTAAAAAAATAATAAAATATTATTTAATTTTTTTTAAAAAAATATAAAATAAAATAATAATAAATATACGGGGTGGCCGGCCACCCCATCTAAGACATGGGGGGTGGCTTCGGGCCAGTTGGAAGTGGCTGAAGCCACCCCATGGCCCTAGCGGGTGATTCGGCCACCCTTAGAGTCAAACCCTTGTTTTTTTTTTTTTTTTTGGTGGGTTTGGCGACCACCCTGTGGACCCCTAACTGGTGGCTTCGGCCACCCCCAAGGACTTGTTGGGGGTGGCTGAAGCTACCCCTATGGCAAAAATAGGGTGGATGGCCACCTCATTTTTTTTATTATTTTTTATTTTGTTTTATATTTTCTTTTTAAATTTTAAATAAGATTTTATTTAGTGAGACACGTGACAGTGTATATACCCTTGGATGAGATTCAATAGCTAGGATTTCAGCCATTTTTTATGGGCAATTCTCCAGCAATAACTGGGTGATCTTGTCCCCAAGAGGTAGCTCAATCGGCTGGGACCACGCCTAATGAAGCGGAGGTCACTAGTTCGAATCCCCCTCCCCCCTCTTGTGCGGACATGTCAAAAAAAAAAAAAAAAAAAACTGGGTGATCTTGATGGATTAGGATCCCTTCCAATTGAGGGGAGAAAATTAGAGATTCTCCAATTGTGAATCGTGGCTGTCCATTTTTATCCAACAGCTCACATCATGCCACATGTCTCACTTAAATTAAATAATAAAATAATAATTAATTTTTAAAAAGAAAAAAATATAATATATTTTTTTTATTTGGCCTTGGGGTGGTTCGGCCACCCTCAAGGGCCAATTGGGGGTGGCCGAAGCCACCCCCATGGGTCATGGGGGCGGCCGGGGTGGCTTTGGCCACCCCCAAGGGCCAAATAAAAAAAAATGAATTTTTTTTTTGGCTTTTGGGGGTGGTTGGAGCACCCCCAAGGGCCATGGGGTGGCCGAAGCCACCCCTAGACGGCCACCGCAGTTCTTTTTTATTTGATTTTAATTTTTTATTATTTTTCTTTTTCTTTTCTTTTTAAAAAATAATTAATATTTTATTATTTAATTTAAGTGGGACACATAGGGTAATGTGAGCTGTCAGATAAAAATGGACAACTAAAATTTATAATTAGAAAATCTTCAATTTTCCCCCAATTAGAGGGGATCCAGATCCGATTACAACTACAAATTTGGAATATACAAGGTCAGTAAAGAGCCAGCCAAAAATTTTAACAACCTCAAAATAAGTTGCTATGCAATAAATTTGCTAATTGACAAAAACGACGACTCACATGGGGATCGAGTTAAAAAGGTGATTGAGATATATATTCGTATGCAGTTGGGCAATTTGCTAATTGACGTCATTGTGGCTGAAGTCATAGCTAGAACATGCGTGATCGATGGAGGACAAAATGCGTAGTGCCCTCGACCAAAATGGCAATACTACTTATCTCTAGAGTCTAGAACAGAAATAATCAACTCGTGGGATTCAACCCATTTCAAGTACAATATTATCTTAGAATAATCTCAAAAGATTGGATCAATTGGTGAAGGCTTTGAAATTTAGTGATTAATTTTATTAGGTTTAAGGTTCAAATGTTTTTGAGTGCAAATAATTCTTTAAAGCTACATTAGGTAGGGGGTCAAAAAATACCAAAAAATTGGAGAATTGGTTCAAGTTCCAATTGCAAAAAAAAAACCAAAAATCGAGAACTTTAATTCTGATTCTGATTTTTGGCACTCGGTATATATATTTATTTGACACTCCTACCTAAACAGCTCAATCTGCAACATGCAAAATAAGTTCAGGACAGGGGGTAGATTCGTCAAATGGAATACCATTATTATAGGAGTAAAATCAATCTCCCTAATCTCAACGCTACTGCTTAGAAGAAGACCCACCCGCCATCATTATTATAGGAATAAAAACCCACCCACCATCTACGAAAACATAAAGGGTGTGTTTTGTACAGAACTTGGAAAAGAGAATAGATTGAAATTGTAATAGATTTGATTGATGTAAGAATGTTTTGTATGAAAAGGTGAAGAAAATTTATTTTGTAGTATTTTTTTTTATTTGAATAGTAATAAAAAGAGATTGATGTGATGTAAAAAATAAGAGTGTTAGAGTTAATTATGAAATGAATTTTTTAAGTTTTTGGGTCCGGTCCTTTGGCAAACAGAGCCTTTAGAGCTTTTGATACAGCAAAAAACAGAAAAACCTAAAGCAAATCCTAGACGAAGAAGAAGAAGTCGTGGCAAACCTATGTAGATGAGCATCTCATGTGCGAAATTGAAGGCAATCACTTGTCGGTCACGGCCATCATTGGCCAAGACGGCAGGGTTTGGGCTCAGAGCTCTACTTTCCCTCAAGTTTATTTTTGCTCTTTCTTTTTGGTTCCTCTTAGTTTTATAAGTATTTTCTTAAGATGTTTCTTGAAAAAAAAGTGGATTATTTGATGAGCATGAGGCTTAATTTCGTCGATTTGATCATTTCTTGCTTTGTTTCAGTGTAATCAGGATCTTTGATATGATTTTATGGTCTTTGGAAATGGGGTTCTTTTGTTATTTGTGGGTTTTTTATCAATCTGTTATTGTTTGTACCTGGGTAACCGGGAATCGGTTACCCGGTTCCGATTTCCCAAAACCAATAACAGGGGTATTCCGGTTCTGGTTCTCGGTTTTGGCCAATAATCGAGAATCAAGACCAGGTTGACACCTCTAGCATCAGGCGGCGAAGTCTTGACTTACGTTATCCGTGTAGTAGGGTCGTTTTGCATGAGTCTACAGTTCAACTTTAGGGTTGAGTACACAAAATGACGCTAATTTGGAAGGGTTCTTCGGCATTAAAATATTTATATATTATTGTAGGATACCGCATGATTAGGAACTTTTAAAAAGAATGTACCACTTGTGATCAATATTAAAAGATATTCGTATTCTCATACTCATCTCTTAAGCACACGTTAGTCAAAAAGACTAGAAGAGACATTACGGGCATGTTTGGCAAAAAAATTTAATGGTCCGATATTAATCTTCAAAAAATTCAACTTTCAATATTTTTATTTTTTATATTACATCAATCATTTTGTAATACTATTTAAATAAAAAAATCATTACAAAATAAAAATCTTTCACTTTTCTATATATATTAAATATTTTTATTTTCTCTCGTATCAATTAATTTTTTTTACCAGCCAAGTGTAAGTAAAGAGTTAAAAATTGCGTGTAAATGATGTAAAAGCATATGTAATCTTTTTTTGTCTTTATGTAGTCTAGGCGCGCACTTTTCTATAAATGAGTGCAACCTAACTTGCAAAGTTGCAATAATATCTCATTTTCTTACGAGTTCATCTTCGCCTTTCCCTCCTTGCTCTAACTTGGAAAACAATCCGTGAATTAACAAAATTACCACAGACATCACGTGATTCACGTTGCAATTAAAAACTTTTCGGTAGTAGTTTTTAGTTGGCAAATGAAAACTTGGCCCTAACTATCCCCTATTACATGCAATCATATTAATTACAGATTGCGAAGGTGAAGCGTACATTGCACGCCCACGGTCCATTCTGACAAGTGAGAGGCCCGGCATCTCATTTCGTACAATAATGTCAGAGCTGTTTTCAATTTCCATTCTTCTGACTTGTCTTCGTAAATTTTAAGAAAGAACTATCGTTGATTGGGATACCATGTTGTAGCTTATTCGCCCGCTACCGTTGATTTGTTATATATTCTCACTTTTTCAGCACTTCATTAATTACTCATTATTCCGTACGTTTATGCTGCGCAATTGGGTCTCCATTTCAGGCCTATCCCTTTCCTTTTTACTTTTCTTTTCTTTTTCAATTTTAATATCCAATAATTATAATATGAGGGACAATGCCTAAACCTCAAACTCTAAACCTTATACAATTAAAAATTAAGAAAGAGAATTTAATATGAAGAACTAATAAAGAAATCAAAAATAAAACTAGCTTGATTAATTTATTGTGAAAAGAAAAACATGGGGAAAAGGAGGTACAAGTTAAGCTGACTAGAAAAACAAAAACATGATCAAGATGTTGAAAGTGGCGACCGTTAACATTAACAGTGAAAAACTAAAGATGTGTGTGGCACAGTTGGTCATGAATTTTCCAAAAGACAGCTAGTACTGTTATGCTTAGCCATTTTGGAGAAATTTATATTCTTGTTTTCCTTAATTAAGGTGCCGGATAACTACATGTGCAAAGGCTTTTGCAGCAGATCGAAGCTGCTCAGGTATGCATGGGAACAAGATGCTTCAAGTCATTGGCCGTTAGAGCAAAGGCTTCAACTTTTGAGTGGGTTTTGACAGTTTTGGTGGAGGTTGGGAGCGATTTTTTGTGTGAGGGGTAGTGGTTCAACCTCCACTCTAAAAGTTCTTCTCCGTAGAGCTCAAATTTTTCAATAGACTGATGATCAACGCCATCTGAGATGGTTCCTTCAACATTCTCATCATTACTAGTTTTGAAGCACCATACACTACCTTGCATGATGAAAAGCATCACAGTCAGTGGTTCTCCCTCCCGGAGAATGTAGCTGTCCTCACAGTAGTACTTTGGCTTGAGAGATTCGCAGATTCGTTCCAGTAGATTTTGATCACCTTGATTTTCAAGTATTGGAACCTAGCTTGTAAACAATCGAGAAGAAGAATAATGAGAACAAGTCCGATATATAGAAATGATTATAAGAGAGTGTATGCATATATCAAACTGTCAAGCACTAAAATAACTTTTTTTAGCAAAAAAAAAAAAAAAGACTCACTTTTTTTAGCAAGGGTAAACAAAGATGGTGCTTGATTTCTGTTATAAGATCTTTGGAAAGATGAGAGATGAGTTTGTCCATATCCAAATCTTTGTTTTCTTTCAGTCTCTGTCGTATGCAGTTGATGATCGGCTCTTTCATATTGTCAGGGAGATGATTTCTAGCCATCCAGGACTCTATTTTTTCAATCTTTTCTAACTTTTTAGCCTTATTTGCTGCCTTCTCGGTTGCCATCTGCATGAATGTCTGTTACACAAGTTTGGTTGATCAAATCACTAAAAAATGTGAATTTAATCATTTATATTAATAATACATACAATTGACCTTCTCATAACTAATATTGTAGTCTATAAAAAACTTTCAACTATCAAAATTACTAATTCGTAAATTCTTGTTGTCGAATTTTATAAATTTTTGAATCTACAACACTTCTACCCAAAAAATTAGTCTGTAGAAAATTTTAAACTCTTATATATTAACCTATCAAAAGTAGAAATAATTCAAATTACATAGTCTAAAAAAAAAAAAAAAAAAAATCATTTTTCCAATAGAGATTGCCAAACATTTTTTGCTATTTCCTGCTTTTTCCTCCCTTGTAACTGCTGCTTGCACAAGTAACCAATTAACGAAGTTATAGTTGTGGCAGTGTCTTCCTTAAAACAATAATTGATCTTTATACAATCTATGTAACAAAAAAGCTTTGATCAACCAAGTAGCGAGGGATAGAGAGGAAACTAAAAAGAAAAAAAATTAGTGATAATGTTGGTTTTAAAGTTGGTGACCGTAGAAACAAATCTAGGAGGCACACAATGGTCGCCACAGTTCTTGCGGGCCTGAGGCCGGCCATAGTGCCATACGGTGGCGGCTAGATATAGATTTGACTACCACGCAGTGGCCATCAAACAATTTTTTTTAGGTTGGCCTTTTAGAATATTCTTTGTCCTAGTACATACAGCAAGACCATGTTGTGTCCTTCTATGCATACAGAAACCATCTGATCTATCATACATGCACCTAATTATATGAATCTTAAAAAACACAAAATAAAGATGTCAAGCACCAACCTGCGCATTACCGATGAAGTATAAAAACAATAGCAAACCATAGATCGAAATAAAAACTGCGAAGCAGTTTTCCCAAAAATAGGTACTTGTTTGAAGGTTTGAACCAAGAGAACTGCAAAAATTGGAGACTATATTAATGTATGAGATAATGACCTAAATCAATGTGTAACATGACAAGCTCATTGATAACAAACACGATAAGAAGGGATACAAATTAGCTACAAACCAGTCTAATAAAGTGACATGTGATCTTAAAGCATGTGACAAGCATATGCTTTCTTATTAATGGTTTTAAAAAAATGTAAAAAGCACATGCTATTAAAAAAGCATGTGCTTCTCGCATGCTAAGAACACTTGGCAATTTATTGGACTAGTTGTATGAATTAGGCTATTAGCTATGAACTGGTTTTGTAACTAATTTATGTCGGATAAAAACTATTATGGAGTAACAAAGAGTCCAACATGTGCAAACCTCAAATTTCGGAGGCCCCACCAGAAACAATACATGATCTTTTGTGGAATATTTGTGGACGACACAGTATCAGATTTAATGGCTTCAAGGAATATTCCAAAATCAACTAGAGTTGTATTTGATATTTGTACATTGCAAACATCATCTGAAAATGTGTAATTTCCTACATTGCCACCACATTTAAAAGATCTTCCAGTACATCCAGTCTGATTTTTACAGGCTAAGTGCCAGCAAGCCGTCTCTCGTTGGATAGAGAAAAAGTACCAAAGGCCACCAACTACCTAAAAGACCAACAAGACTCTTTAAGGATGAGTAAATTCTGCAGATATGCTAGAAAAAATAGAAGGAGAAAATACTACTTCCACTTAAAGGGAAAATGAAAAAAAAAAAAAAAAAAAAAAAATAGTAATACTCTGAGAAGGAGCTGGGCTCATAGGGTACGGTGTTGTAGTATTTAAAATGGGAATTTTGTTGCGGTATTGGTTAACCTATGGAAATTATTAAAGATGGATACTTGTGAAGGTGTATATATATATATATATATATGTGTGTGTGTGTGTGTGTGTGTGTGTGGGTGGGTGGGTGCCCCGGGGGGGGGGGGGGGGGGGGGAGGGGCGGGGAATCATGCACACCATTATGATTGGAAAAATCGCCTTATAAAAGCTCATTAATTTGTTTAGAGTATCAGTTCATGTGCTCCCTAATATGTAAAATTTGATTTATTTTCTATTTTTTTTATTTTTTATTTTTTTATTTTTATATGTCCGTACAAAGAGAGGAGATTTGAATTAATAACATTCGCTTCATGAGGCAAAACTGAAATAAGCATTAAAAAAAATTAAGATGGGATATTAGTCAAACTTACATGGCTGGCAAGGATATATAGAAAAATATAGAATGCAGCTTTAATAATCCATATTCTTTTAGAGATCCGTTTTCTGGAACTTTTGATATGTTTCTTCCATGATAGGTAGATTCGAAGAACTCTTGGCACATATTGCAACAGAACAAAGAGGTTTAGGAGCTTCCTTGAGTCCAAAAATTTCGATCTTGTCACTTTTGAGAAAATAAGTGGAACTAAAACCTGGACAAATTACAACGAGCATGCGTAAGATCTACTAATTAATACACGGAAAGAAATTGCTGGAAAAAAACAACCACTAACCAAATTGCTGAAAATGGCCCTTATGTTCGGAAAAACCAAAGCCACGCAACCATTAAACCTTCGAACTCAATAATTATCTTTTCTTTGCAACTATAATAGACAATCTAAACTCATGACACTACAAAAAAAAATGGCATTTTCTGACGTGGCTACCGTACATGTTTTGTTGCCACGTCAGAAAATTTCTGACGGATTAATTTTAAAACGTCAAAAATTAATTTTCTGACGTGTGAACAGTGGCACGTCAGAATTTTTTGACGTGTCAGTTTTAACACGTCAGCACCTGGCACGTCAGAATTTCCTGACGTGGTAAAAATACCACGTCAGGAATCCCCGCTCGCATACGTCCCATCTCTCAGCTTTGAATATTTGAATATTTGAATATTCATTATTTTTTTATATATCTTTTATGTCCCCCAGCTGGAAGACCACTGCCCAAGGTATAGCTCTCAGCTTTTTCTTTTTCTCTCGTTTTCTTTCTTTCTTCCACCATAGCTGAAGCTTGATCAAGCTTCTTTTTTTTTTTTTTCCTCTTCTCCACCCACCGGCCGTATATATATATACTCTCTCTCAAGCTTAGTAGTTTCTCTCTCACGAAGTCTCCGATCCTTCGCAGCTAAACCCGCCGACCGTCTCTCCGCCATCGATCTCCGACCGTCGTCCTCTCTCCCTCCGTTTCTAGCTCCTACAAGAGCTCCTCACAGGTATATATACAAGAGCTCCTCCGTTTTTTGAATGTACACTTTAGTGTTCTTCTGCAGTTCTTTGGTAGTACATTTTTTAAGCTCACATAGCAAAACGGTAGGCATGGAAGTGCTGGCTACGGTTGTTGGTGAAGTAGTGGTAGCAATTGGACAGGTTCTCTGTGGCTCTATCTATTAATCTAAGATCAACAACACTGTCAAATTCCAGCCAAACCTTGACATTTTGAAAAAGGAGATGAAATTAAGGCCTCTTGGCAGAAAAGCTTTCTCGACGACCCATGTTGTCGCTGCCAATCATTCAATGACCAAAGCAATGGAGCAAATTTCTTGACCAAAAATTCAAGATCAAACAACATCAAACAAATTGAAAGGTGCAAACAAAAAAGCAATTAATCGTAAATTCAACAAACAAATAAAAAAATAAAAATAAAAAGACTAAATTTTCTGACGTGTCAAATTTAAAACGTCAGAAAATATTTTCTGAAGTGTTAATTATAATACGTTAGAAATTTCTGACAGGTTAACACTTGACACGTAAGAAATTTTTCATTTCTGACACTTATAATGTTCACGCGTGAAACACGTCAAAAAGGCCCCGTCAGGGACGTTTTCTGACGTGTCAAACTACCTAACACGTCAGAAAAAGTTCGTCAGAAAAAATGCAATTTTTTGTAGTGAAATCAACGTGTTGAATGTGTGGGTCATCTTATAATTTACGCTCTAAAAGTGACCCACGCTTTATAGAGGAGCCAAATGAAGTGAACTTCAAGAGCCCAAAGCCCTTTTGGACTGGGAGTGAATCCACATATCTTATGCTCAACAATCACTATATATGATAGAATCCTCTTTGCATCGTTAAAGCTCTTGAAAAAGAAAAAGAAATTCACAAAAAACAGTTTAGAAGCAGAAATGTAATTCCCTTAGTTACCTGTGGAATTGGAAGAATGGCGAGGATGTCAATTGCGAAGTACGTCCTCAAATACCTCTTTACTATTTGCCGAGGTCGCCGATCAGGTAGCCCTAACCCAGTTCCTCCATCTTTACGATTAAAGTATCCCAAAATGATATTCCCAACATAAATTACATCGAAGACCAATCGCAAACAAAGAGTTGTGATCATTAATCTTCTATCTAATGTAAGACACTTGTCATCTCGGTTGATCACAGGAAGGTACAAGAACAAAGGATCCACACATAATACTGCAATCCCGCACAACACTAGTAGAAACTTCCAAAGCCACTTAAACTTTGGGTCATCCTGGCTGCCAGATTGCATCTCAAAATCTAAATTCCTGCTCGAGCATAATATTAGATATAACAAGCAAATAATATATCGAGTTAATATTTTTTTATATATATAATTTTCTTTTTTCAACAGACAGCCCCGCGTCTAGCTAGAGAATTTAATCACTGTGCCTACTAGCTGGTCACTACTTTTTTATAGTCCCACGGAGGCTTATGCCACTATTTTTTTTTTTTTTTTTTTTAAAAAAAAAAACAAACGAAAATCTTTAAATATCATTGATGAAATATCAACAGCATAAAGGTTTTACAACTCTTACAACACAGAGCATAAGTTAGAAATCAACAGCTCACATTCTTTGGAGTTGTAGCAAAAAATTTTGTGGAAGTTTAATTATAATTTGATCCACTCAACCATCATCATAGGTTAGAAATCAACTATTCTTTGAATTTAATGAATTACTCTGTAACATTTTTTTTTCTCTTATAAAAAAAATAATATTTTTGCTATTCTTTTCTGTTTTCGCAAAAATATACTTTGTAAGATGCCATAATGGTGCATTCAGGTTCAGCCATACAGAATCAGTGAAAACTGGAAAGTGTTGACAATGATAATTATCATGGGTGCGTTTGTTAAACTATTTTAGTTCGATACTCTATCAAAAATTGTTTTATGTAAAAAAAAGTAAGAAATTTCTTTTTTTAAAAAGGTAAGAACGTTTAATATGAAAAAAAAAAAAAAAAAAAATTGTTTTGTAGTATTTTTTTTATTTAAATAGTAATAAAAAATAATTGATGTGATGTAAAAAGTAAGAAAATATTAGAAAAATGAAAAAGTAAGATGAATAGTATTAAAACAAAAACGTTTACAACGGAGCCCGGCCATATGAATGTGAAGGTAACCATATACATAGTTGCTTCTCTCTCTTGTTTGAAGAGAGAATCTCCAAAAAAAAAAGCTTAGGTTTTTTCCTTTGCCGTCTCCCTCCTGGTGAGACATTTCCCCTCCTTCGTGAGTGGCTCTAAGGGAGGAGTTACAGAGCTTGTCTGCATACTCCTCCCTTCCCTTTTCTTTCCACGCCTTTCTTCCTCTCTTGTTTCTTCCTTTTTTCTCTTTTTCTCGCGAGGAGTTACGGAACTTGTCTGCATACTCCTCCCTTCCCTTTTCTTTCCACGCCTTTCTTCCTCCCTTGTTTCTTCCTTTTTCTCTTTTTCTCTTTTCTTTAGGTTTTCATTGCTTTTGTTGGCTTTCCTCCTTTACCAGTAGCTTTCGGGTGCATGTTTTGCTCCTTTTCCAATTCTTCTTCCTTGTTCTCTGGCCATCTCTGTTGCCATCAGCCATCCTCCGGTGGTCTCCTTTATCAAGGATTTGATGATTCAATGTTTGAGAAGGTCGCTAAAGCGGCAACGAGCAAATCAGCATGGGACACCTTGAATACAATTTTCAAAGGTGTTGATCGAGTGAAGAGAATTCACCTTCAATCATTAAGGCCTGAATTTGAATCTGCCCATATGAATGAAGGAGAAAATATCTCTGATTATTATTCTCGATTACTTGTAATCGTGAATGAAATGAAGAGAAATGACGAAAAACTTGAAGATGTTCGTGTCATGGAAAAGATACTTCGATCCCTCACACCCAAATTTGAGCATGTGGTGACGGAAATTGAGGAATCAAAAGACTTGGAGACTATAAGTGCAGAGGAGCTGCTAGGATCTCTCCGAGTTCATGAACAAGTCATTCTGAAGAATGCAGCCTTCACATCTCTTAAGCAAGCTTTGGAGTCAAAATTAAATTTTGACAAACCAAAGGGAGGTCGTGGACAATGGAATTCGAGACGTGGCGGTGCCAACTACCGTGGTCAAGGTCGAGGTCGAGGACGCGGTAATACAAATGATCGTGGTCCGTCTCAAAAAAGGAGAAATTTCTCTGATCAACGAAAGCAGAATGTCCAATGTTACAACTGTGAAAAATACGGACATTATGCCTCAGAATGTTTGTACAAGAATGATGGTCATGTCAACCTTGCTAAAGCATCAAGCAGTGAGAGTAAGAATTCTACTCTCTTATTGGCACACAATGATTCCAGTGGTCAACATGATGTTTGGTACCTTGACTCTGGTGTAAGCAATAATATGTGTGGAAAAAAATAAACTTTTGTTGAACTCAAAGAAGGAGTTTGCGGAAACGTGAGCCTTGGAGATTCCTCAAAACTTGCAGTTGAAGGAAGATGAAAAGTCCGGATCTTCCAAAAAAAAATGGCAAGGAAGAATTAATCTCTGATGTTTACTATGTCCCAAGTATGAAGAGCAATATCCTAAGTATTGGCCAACTTCTCGAGAAGGGATATACTGTACACATGGAGAATAATCCTCTCTCTCTAAGAGATACAAGTGGAAGGCTCATTGCATGTGTTCAAATGACCAAGAACCATATGTTTCCTTTGAACTTGAATACGAAGATCGAGAAATGCCTCATTGGACTCATTAAAAACGAGTCATGGTGGTGGCATTTATGCTTTGTCCATCTTTACTTTAATGGCCAAAGGCTATTATCCTCTGATAGAAGGGTGCATGGTCTACCACAAATTGATTCAGCAAACCATGTTTGTGAAGGATGTGTACTTGGTAAGCAATCTCGACTCTCTTTTCCAAATGGTATAGCATGGAGGGTGAAAGCACCACTGCAGTTGGTGCACACTGATATTTGTGGGCCGTTGGATCTCATATCATTTGGAGGTAACAAATACTTCATTACCTTCATAGATGATTTCAGCAGAAAATCATGGGTTTATTTTCTCAAGGAGAAATCTTTAGCCTTAGTTGTTTTCAAGAACTTTAAGGCGCTCGCCGAAGAGGAGAGTAATTGCAAGCTTGTAGCTGTCAGATCTAATCGAGGGGGTAAGTACACCTCAAATGCATTTCAAAATTTTTGCAGAGAGAATGGAATTAGACATCAACTCACTGCAGCCTATACCCCATAACAAAATGGGATAGTGGAAAGGAAGAATCGCACTATCCTTGACATGACGAGATCCATGCTAAAAGAGAAAGGATTGTCGAAGCAATTATGGGCGGAAGCTATAGCATGCTCGGTGTATTTGCTAAATAGGTTCCCAACAAAGAGTGTAAAAAACATGACACTCAAGAAGCATGGAATGGATACAAACCTAGTGTTGCAGTGATCGAGGTGAAGGAAGCTTGATGATCGAGGTGAAAAGTGTATCTTTGTTGGCTACAGTGAGGTGTCAAAAGCATACAATCTCTATAACCCACTAACAAATAAAGTAGTGGTTAGTAGAGATGTTATCATCAACAAAGAAAAAACATGGAATTGGAGCAGTAAGTAAAGAGGCGAGCGAAGAAAATGCTGTCTCAGATGAATCTGAAGAGCAAACGCCAGTTGTGACATCGTCTACCCCAACAACATCTCCTCAACCTATTTCACCCTCTTCAATACACAGAAGTCCTACATCTGGGTCTTCATCTTCCAGTGACAATTGTAACAATGGAATTCCAACTCCTATCAAGATGGGAAGTCTTTGGGATGTCTATGAACGTTCAGAAGAAGAAGAAACAAATCTTTTTTTGTTTCTACGCAAATCATGAGCCTTTAACCTTTCAAGAAGCTGTTGAAGAAGATTGTTGGAGATCAGCAATGGAAGAAGAAATCCATGCGATTCAAAAGAATGACACATGGGAGTTATCGACACTCTACCAACGAAGAAAACGATCGGTGTTAAGTGGGTGTACAAGATCAAGCGAACTGCAGATGGAAACGTTGATCGATACAAGGCAAGGCTTGTAGCTAGAGGCTACAAACAGAAGTATGGAATTGACTATGAAGAAGTCTTTGCGCCAGCTGCTTGACTTGACTCAGTGAGACCGTTGATCTCACTTGTAGCTCATCATAGTTGGAAGATATACCAACTAAATGTCAAATCAGCTTTCCTTGATAGAGTCCTTGAGGAAGAAGTGTACGTGGAACAACCAGAAGGTTCTATTGTACAAGGAGAAGAAGATAAGGTGTATTGTTTGAAGAAGGCTTTGTATGACCTAAAGCAAGCACCACGAGCTTGGAATGCTCGTATTAATGATTATCTTCAACAAAATGTATTTATAAAATGTCCATATGAGCACTCTGTCTACATGAAGACTGACAACAAAGGAGAATTTATGATACTTTGTCTATATGTGGATGATATGTTTTTCACTGGTAGTAGTGAAAAGATGTTTGCAGAGTTTAAGAAGTCCATGTTCAAAGAGTTTGAAATGACTGACAATGGATTGATGTCATATTTTCTTGGAATTGAAGTGAAGCAAGAAAATGGTGGAATATTTATCTCTCAAAAGAAATACATGAGAGAGATATTGGGAAAGTTCAAGATGGATAACTGCAATGCCGTTAACACTCCTGTCGCAACAGGACTGAAGCTGTCAAAAGAAGGAGAAGAAAAGCCTTTGATTCAACCCTGTACAAGAGTCTCGTCGGAAGCCTGAGATATTTGACAATGACAAGGCTTAACATACTATATGGCGTTGGACTCGTAAGTCGGTATATGGAGACACCAAGCGAATCTCATTGGCTAACTGCAAAGAGGATTCTAAGGTATATTAAAGCTGCTCTCAATTTTGGCATTTTCTATACTTATGGTGAAAATGCAAAATTAGTTGGTTAATTTGATAGTGACTAGGGAGGACCAAAATGAGAGAAAAAGCACAACTGATCACGTGTTCTATCTTGGTTCAACCGCTTTTTCTTGGACATCAAGAAAGCAGGCAATTTTAGCTTTGTCCTCATGTGAAGCAGAGTATGTAGCAATTTCTTCTCCTGTGAAGCCATATATAGTTAAGAAATCTTTTGGAGTCACTGAATCACCCACAAGAAAAATCTATTGTGATTCATGTAGACAACAAGTCAGCAATCAAGCTCTCAAAGAATCCTGTGCAACATGGAAGGAGCAAGCATATTGATACCAGGTATCATTTTCTGAGGGACCATGTGAAGCAGAAGACAATTGAACTTGAGTATTGTAATACCAAGGATCAAGTGGCTGATATCTTCATGAAGCCACTGCCAGTTGAACCCGTCAACATGTTATGTGAAATGCTTGGCATGAAGGCATTTTGATTTGAGGGGGCGTGTTGGAAATGCAAATAAAAATGCAAAGTCAAAGAAAGCAAGCTGTACACGTTCCCTTCTAATTTTTCTAGCATTTCGGCGCAGCTTTCGTTTACTTTAATTAGTTTAGTAAATTATGCATTGTCTTAGAAGTCAGAAGATATTTAATATGTAGCAACTTTATTGGACTTTTAGTAGTAAGTTAGCCGCAATGTATTTATACTTTAAGATGTAGCAATTTAATGAGTTGCTTTTATTGACTTTTGTATGTTATGTAATATTTGTGTTCATATGGAAGAAATCCTTATATAAGGATATCATGTAGGTTAGATTAAGTAAGAAGAAGCAAGTAGAAGTTTGATATTTATCTTCAATATTAAAGTATTATAATTCATCTTGTCTTTTGTTCTTTCTATTTTCTATTTTATGAATGTCTGTTTATTTGGATATTGGTTTGTAAACTTAATCCAAATAGTTTCGCTCCCTTTCCAATTCTTCTTCCTTGTCCTCTGGCCATCTTTATTGCCATCAACCATCCTCCGATGGTCTTCGCATGGGTCTATGTTGGTGCCTAAATTGTGGTTTTTCGAAGCCCGATCTCATCTCCTCTGTCTATCTTAGCCTCCCATGCGCCCCACCAGCGTCTTCCTTGGTCCATCATCTATCTCCTGCTGTTCTTCGCGACCAAGTCATCCTTCCACATGCCACTGGGTGACCCCACGCACCGATGTGTGGAATCATGCGCCAGCCAGTGCCTCCACTGCACTTGCCTTCGTCTCGCCCTACTCGATTTGTCTCGCCATCCATCGGTCTTTTTTGTTGTTTTTTTTTTAGTATTTGCCTTCGGTTTTTTGTTGTTTTGTGTGGGTTTCAGTTTGAGATTGTGATTTTGGTAAATGCGATTTAAAAAGTTGTGTTTTAAAAATCGTAAAAGCTTTTGGTAAAATATGCTAAAAAGTTATTTTATTTTTTTTAATATCAAATATTTGTTATGCGAAATCGTAATTTTAGTTTAAATTTATGCTTTTTCAAATAAACAACATCTAACCTACTTATAGAAATCGCATTTTTTTTTTCTATTTTAAATTAAGGGCTTTTTAAATCGCAATGCCAAACATTTTACGTTTTTTGTAATATCTTTTAAAAATATTAATTATTCTTACAAAATTACAATCTCAAACGCAGCCTTCGTCCTCGTGCTCTTGGGTTTATTATTTTTCGATGGAGACTGTTTTTGGCTCCATTCAACCTTTTTCCGGTGCATGCCTTGCTACTTCATTTATTGTGAGGGCTCTTTTCAGATCCCTTTGCTTTGTCTCTATTTGGCGCCTTTGTGGCCGTGTTTTTTTTTTGGGTCATTTTTTTACCTATTTCTGACATTCTTCGTTCTTTGCTTGTTGGGCCATTATTTGGATTATTTTCGGTCTTTTGTTAGGTTGCCCACCCTAATTGTGAGTACTCTCCCATTCCCCCTCCCCCTCCCTCCATATTGAAGAAAAAAAAAAAAAACTATATAGATAGTTAATTAGCTCATAGGAAGAAGATTAGAAGAATTGAGAAGCTGCATGCTAAGTTGCTAACCTCTCCCGACTCATATCTGACCTCCAAGATGAAGAATCAACCTCCAAAGATTAATAGACCCCACGAACTTCTTTTAGTGTCACAAAAAGCTGAATTCTGGTAATTCCTAAAAAATGGAGAATTGATTAGACACAGTACCATTTTTCATCTATTCTAAGTGCAACCTCCCCATATTGTACACCATAGGTATTTTTCCAGGGCAGAAGCATAAATAATTTCACTGTAAAACTGGTCAGCATAATTAAAGACATGATAATGAAAAAGAAAGTTTTTTTTTAAAAAAAAAATTTACTTCTAACAATTTCATTTTCAATAGAAATGGTAAGACCGAGAAAACAATTCCAGACATTAGATAGATATTTAATTAATAAAAGGAACCCAAAAAAATAATTTCATTATCAAACATTTAAATATATCCAGCAGGTGGGAAGTTAAGAAATAAAAATTAGGAGAAACTTTACTTAACCTTCTTGAATTGTCATTACGTTTACAATGTCTCCCATTAAGTTCAATTTTTTTCAATTTAGTGTATTCATCTTTTTCTTGTTTGCAATCTCACCACCCTGTTTACTTTTCTGAAAATACCCCCATTTGTTTTAGAAAAATAAATGAAAAAATTGCAAAGATTAAGGCGTTGATCCAAATTTAACGGTATTTGCCAAAATAACCATGCGTCAATCTTTGCAAAAATATTTAAATATTTTTTCTATAAAAATGGTATTTTGGGAATTTTGTTAAGATTTAACAAAAAATCCTAATGGATGGAGGACATTGAAAAAAATTTAAAGTTTGATAAACTAAATTAAAAGGTTTTGAACTTTAGGAGAGAGATTGTAAAATTGATGACAATTCATGATGTAATTGAAGTTTTTCCTAAAAATTATTAAATAAAAAAATTGAAAAGATAAAAAGTAAAAAATTCCCTACCTTGATTAAGTTAACCTTCACCTACTAAGGCAAAAGGGCCACAAATAGGGGTATTATAACCCCTTCTTTGAAAATGCAACAACCACAGGAAGAAGCGGAAGTGGAAAAGACACATCAATATCCAGATCTGGAGCTGATAAAGAGGTGGCACAAGTCTACAAGATAAAACTATAGGGCCAAGGGTAGACAAAAGCCCACAAAAACCAAAAAAACAAAATAGATGGGACATTTGTTTGGCCTATTTTTTATTATTTAATTTGTGTGTTTTTCTGCACTGTTATTTTTGTTTTGTATTTATTGTTGAAGAGCCACCTTCTTTTTTTGGTGTTTAGATCCTAGTAACCCTTTACTTATATGATTATAAGAAGGAAAAAAAAATTAAAAAAGAAAAACTTCACCTTATTTTAAAAGTAAATATCAGTTCCTCTTCATTGATATAGAAGTAAACGGAGTCGTACGTACGTTGTAGCATTAGCATTTGTCTATATCCATTCGTTGTATCATAAGTTCCACATTCAAATAGAATATTGTATAAGATAGAAAAAAACTACAGCGCTCACAAAAATTAAAAATAAATAAATTAGAAAGAAAGAAAAACTGCATAGACTCGACAGATCTCTGACCTGAGCCAGAACCAGTTCTGTTATTTCAGCACTTTGATTTTCTTTTATTTCAGCATTTCTTCTGGTTCATACTTCGTGTTCCCTTCTAGCAATGAAGTACTAGATAATGGAGGAAAAGAAAATAACATGAAGGTTTTAGCACACTTGGCGCCAAAGATAACAATTAAGGAAGCGGATGTGTCATATGAGTGGCCTCAACCTCCAAACTATGTAGCCTACAAAATTCCAAGAAAATAATAATAATAATAATAATAATAATTTTTTCTGTGCAGAAGCAAAAACATTTCACTGTGAAGCTGCAGTACAGCATAAGAGATTATCAGAATTACATATACTAAATATAATAAGAGCAAACAATAAAAACAACTAATTAAATATGTAGTTCTTTAGAGAGAGAGAATATATACTTATATAAGTGTGAATCGAACCTTATAAAGTCGATCGAGCGACTGAAAGAGCGAGACCTGGTTTTGAACAAAGCAAAGAGTTGCGGAAAGGGAATTTATAGTAGGATTTTAGGACTGTACGGTGCAATATCTTCCATACATAGTCTATCCCTCAAGCCTTTCATCAATTCAAAATGGACGGGTTCAAACCCGGTTTTTAACTCCCTCGCGTCGGTATTACACACAATATATAGTAATAAGTATCTCCACTCTCAATCAAAGTAACAGTGTCTTTCTTCTTCGAGCTTTTTTAGAGTGGTTGTTGTAGTAACGAGGGTTCATATACGTTCGTTTTTATTTTTATTTTTTTACTTTTGTAATTGCTTTTTACGGCTTTTTTTAAAAGCCCGAGTCACTGTTTTGTCCTATTAATTTCCTATGATTTGTTTGTAATGTTGTACCGTTATTTTCGTCTAGATCTTATAGATGTAAGATGTTGTTGAGAAGTCCACCCATTTTTCGGTGTTTTGAATCTTTGATCCGGCCATTATACTCTTCCCCTATTTAATATAGGGTTAAATACTAAAAAGTTCCATAGGATTTAAACTCTTTATTTTTTTGCCCTTTAGGTTTTCATTTTTATAATAGGAAGTATTTATGGTTTTCATGAAAACAGAGATAGTACTTTCGTGAAAATTTCGTCCAAAACTTAACGGAATACTATGTCAGCACCAATCAAATGTCGTCACGTGTCATATAATTTTTTAAAAAAATATTAAAAATAATTAAAAAATAATATTTTTTCAAAAAAAGAAAAGAAAAAAAATTAAAAATTTTGGAGGTGGCCATTTGGAGATGGCCCATCTGGCCGGTTTGGGGGTGGCGAGCCACCCCACGGCCGGATGGAGGTGGCTTGGCCACCCCCAAGCAGGCCAAGAAGCCATTGTTCATGATTTTACTTCTTGACACTCATTCAAATGTACATATTAAATCTCGTTTCTGCAAACAGAATGCATAATCACAAAAGAAGCAAGCCCAGGGCACTCATGAGCATTCTTCCCATCTGGAACAAAACGAGGAGGACATGCTTTTGTATCGAAGTGAAATAAGGATGGCATTCTCAGAGACCATCCTTGCCCCTGAACTTTTACTCTCAAGTATGGAGAGACCTGAGCCTTTTATCAAGCTCCTACGAGTACGGGTACACTTGCCATTATGCTTTGGATAGCAATCGTTCCAGATTCTGATCAAAGTCTTCATCATCTTCCAGATCAAACTCTTCATCATCTTCATGTTGCTGTTGTTCTTCAGGAGGTCACTGGCTGGATCCTCTTTGTTGATTAAAAACATCTCTTTGGACATTCCAGTCATCTATGATCTTCTCCATTTCATATCCAATCAATTTTTTATCCTCGGATATGTGCTTTATGTCTTGAACATCCACTACCTTGCTGGCTTTTTTATCCTCTGATATGTGCTTTGGGGGTGGTTTCGGCCACCCCCTTGGGCTGCTTGGGGTGGCTCGGCCACCCCTATCCGGCCGTGGTCACCCTCAAATTTTTTATTATTATTTTTTTTTTGAAAAAATATAATTTTTTTTAATTTAAAAAAAAAAACAAAAAAGTAATTATATGACACGTGGCGACATTTGATTGGTGTTGATGTAGCGTTCTGTTAAGTTTTGAACGGAATTTTAACAAAGGTATCATCTCCATCTTTATGAAAATCACAGATACTTCATGTGATAAAAATAAAAACCTAGGGGGCAAAAATTAAAGAGTTCAACCACTAAGGGGCTTTTTAGTATTTAACCCTTTAATATATATATTGTGAATTGTCCTTAAAATTATGCTTAGCCTATTTTAAAATAAATAATTTTTTTTACTATTGGCATAATAATAGAAATAACACTTGTCAATTTTGCAAAATTCCTGACATACTCAATTATCAAAGTTTACGGAGTACGTTTTAATACTTGAGGCTCAATGCATAACAAATTTCATGATAATTTACAAAGTTGTATGTTGACTTATACAGTTACTGTTTTGCTTGTAAAACATCTCAGTGTTTTACAAATTAACAAGTCTAATGAATTGTTGGATTAAGCATTTTGTAGGTTGAAGTCTTGAAGATGCCGAGCGAAAGGTCCTTGTTGTCGAGTTTGTGAGGAGTAGTTAGAACGTATTGAAAGTTGTAGTATTTCTCTTTGAAAGCTTTGTGTTTGTATCTACAATTAATATTTAGTGTGAATGCACGAGTAATACTCCAAATAAGTTGTTGTGCAATAAATTTGCTAATTGACAAAAACCACGACCTTGCAATATATATTACGGGGATGGAGTCAAGGTGATTGAGATATACATCCGTAAGTTGTTGTGCAATCTGCTAATTGACGTCATTGTGGCTGAAGTCATAGACCATGCGTGATCGATGGAGGACAAAATGCGCAATGCCCTCTACCAAAATGGCAGTACTATTTATCTTTATAACAGAAGTAATCAACTCGTAGGTAGGAACGGAGCCATAAATAATTATGGGAGGGGTCAAAATATTTTGTTGTTACTAAAGGCGAGTAACTTACAATTTTTTTTTTTTTTTACCTTAAAAATTTGTTGTTCTTGGGAATTGAGGTGGGGGGGGGGGGGGGGGGGGGGGGGAGTCATGGCCTATGCCAGTCCCCCATCCCTACGTCCCTGCTCGTGGGGATCATGATCAACCCATTTCAAGTACAATATTATTGTCGAATAATCTCGAAGGGTTGGCTTTGGTGGTTAACTTTATCAGGTTTAGGGTTTAAATTTCTTTTGGTGCAAATAATTCTTTGAGGCTATGTCTCTTGGTGAAGTCTTGACTTATCTGATTCGTGTGATAGGAATGTGTTGCACGAGTTTAGAGTTTAACCTTAAGGATGGGTACATAAAATGACCTTGATTTGAAATGTTCTCCATCATTAAAAATATATGCTATAATTAGAAGCTTTTAAATGAATCTACCACTTGTCAATATTAGAAGATAGTCAGTGACATATATAGTAGGGGCGGGCAAGGGCGTTACAAAAAATTTGAAATATAAATTTTTAGAAGATTGTTTTTATTTATTTATTTATTTTAATTATTTGCGTCTTTTTGAAGTGTTCCTGATTTGTGTTTGTTCAACGCAGAAGTGCAAAGAAAAATCTAGAGGACCAAGAATTGGAGAATTGCTAAAGTTCAGTAGGTGGAAATATAATTGCTAAGAGTAATGTTAGGTATTATCTTTTTATCTTCTTAAAATTCTCTTAAACCTGATATGACTTTAAAAATTATCATTGAAACAAAATTATAGTGAAAACATTAATTACATGGTGATGTGATGAATCTGTTGATTAATAAGAGATGTGGGTGAAGTGGCTCGTGGCTTGAGAAAGAAATGCGATTTGAAGTCTGTACGTAGGGCTCAAGTATAGTAGGCTTCAATCACTTTTGTTTTTGATTCCTAGTGCGGTCACAGAATTGAACAAGGTTGCATCAAATTGTCCAAAACTTTTGTAAAACGACACAATTTTTTTTGTGAGGAATTGTACCCTTTGTCTATGGTAGATGCCTTCTCCTTTTTTGTTTTTTAACAAAAGCTGCTTTTTATTTTTGACAAGTATAAAAGCAATTTAAATTTTAGAGCACCATTAAAAATCACCTAAGTTTTCGCGCCGGTGCGTTGTTGGCATTGGCCGGATTTACTTCGCCTTCTCCTCCGTTGGCATTGCTGTTTTGTGGGTTTATTTCTTGTAATTTTATTGTTTTTTCTTGTATATATGTGCTGAAATTTTCTTCCGTAGGCTTTGAATAATTTCTCATCAGTTTTTTCTTTGTTGTTGTTGTTGTAACTATCATTCGGGTGTGCTGCAACAGTTTTCTTGGTTGCTCCATTTTTGGGGCACCTTTTCAAACTACCTCTTTTGGTGGCCAAGTTTCTTGGTTTAACCAAGAAGTTATAAGGCTGCGTCATTTATTTAATGCATTCTCTTTTATTTTCTGTTTACCTTTCTTGATGAGGATGGTTTGGGGTTTATTGTTAGGTTTATCTAATGCACTTATTTGATGCATTCTCTCTTTTTTTTGGGGGGTCATCTCGCCATTTTTGCACCCCCAATTTTTTTTTTTAATAAAAAATAAAAATTATGGGCAATATGAAAATTTTGAGATAATATTGGTCAAATTGCAAAAAATTGGAAGTTTGGGAGGTACATTGCCAAAATTAAAACCTTGGAGGTCGAGTTGAAAAACTTCCCCAAACTTTGGGAGGTAAAGTGTAATTTAAAAAAAAAAAAAAAAAAAAAAAGTTGTCATGCCTTTTTGCTAAACAAATCATATCTCATGTTTTTTTTTTTTTTTTTAATTACTTAGCTTACTTAGAGGAAACTTCACAAAGCTTTTTACGAACTTCACGCATTTTGAAAGTACCTCATAAAGCTAAAATACTTTCGATTAAGGATATCGAACTTTTAATTTCTTTTAATTATCCAATTCTGCTAAAATTTTTCATGAAATCTTGTCAACATTTCAAAAATGCTAATGTTTTTTTTTTTTTAAAAAAAAGAAGAAAAATAAAAATTGTAAAGATTCACGCAATTATTTTTTTAAAAAAATCTTTGCAATATTTTTGTTACATTTTTGTAATTTTTTATTTTAAAAAATAAGTATTTAAAAAATTTTAACAAAATTTAACAAAAAGTTAAAATAAAATTGAATAATTAAAAGAAATTAAAAAATTCATACCATTAATTAAAAGTTTCTAAACTTTTACCGTCAAAACGATTACGAGTTAAAAGAAGATTTTATAAAGTTTCTCAATTATTATATAATACAAAAAGTAATTTCAATCATTCAGTTTTGGGAATCAACACTTTTATTTTGTCCGACCATCAACAGACAACAGGTGAAGCTCGGCTGTCTTTCATAGAGAAATGTGCGGAAAAGGCCAAATGCCAACTAACCCCAATCGGAAGTCATGCCCTCTTTCACTTTTGCTCGCACAATATCCCACGTGCTAAAAAAATAAATACCATCCCAAAGATGATGGATGCCGCCCCAAGAGTTAGAAAATATCATTTAGTCATACTTTAAAATTATAATTGAGTTATAGTTGAAGTTTAATTATAGCTAAAGACTATCACTTAACAAACTTTAATAAAGTAGAAGTCTATTTATATTCAACATAATTCTCTTATAAATAGAAGCATATTATATTGTAAATATCACTCGAAAAAATAAGAGTTTAATGCAGTTTTAGGGCTTTATCCTGTGAATGCAGGTCAAAAACAACGAAAATCTAATTTTTAACAAATAAAATCAAGCAATCAATTGTATTGAATTATTTAAAATCATCAAGTGTATCTTTGAATCACAAAAGATATCTAAGAATCATTCAATCCAATTGATTAGAAGTAAAACAATATGGCAAGTAAATCATTAAATTATGAAACACTACATACATGAAATCAAATTGCTAATTATAATTGAGGCTTGAGGGTTTAGCCTCTTATGTTATTGGAAGATGAAACAAAATCAATGAAATTCATAATAAAAATTGAGTACTTACAAATATAGAATTACAAACTTGAGATCCAAAAGCTAAGAAACCCTAAAATTCTCTTATTTTTCCTCTAAAATCTCATAATTCGTAGCCTCCCTAAAGTAATATGACGATTTCTCTATTTAAAGGCCTAAAACTAGGATTTACAAGTTAAATTAGAATTAAACTCACTGCTAGATCAGACAAGTGCGCTCGATTGCAAACTTGGTGCGATCAAGCGCACTTGAGCACATAAGTTTCCCTTGCTGCACAGGCATGCACGCGCAATGTGCTTTGGATTGGGCGCATCTGCACTCGAGCGCATCTGCGCTTGAGCGTTGTTCTGCGCTCGATCGTAGGCCTATTGACAGCTTCTTTCCAAAAATAGCAATTTCCATATAAAACTTGCAGTTTTCCCTTAACAACCTACAAAACACTGAACTAACCCAGAGCATTAGATTATAACACAACTAAAGTATTAACAAAAGTTAATTAAGGGTTCCAAATATGCAATATTTAGCACACATCAATCACCTACCTAAGAAACTTTAATTTATTGCAACGTCAACCCAGCCAATTAAAAGTGGTAGTGTAAGGCTTAAAAAAAAGGATACAAATTTCCTTTAAACTAGTTCAAATGAAATTTTTTTTAACCTACTTTAATAGTTGACAAGTGTCACTCAACATTTGTGAGTTGTTAAAAATATTAAAAAAATATGTGAGAGAAGACATTTGTCACCTATTGAAGTAGGTCGAAGTAAAGGAAATATCCTCCAACCCATTTAAAATAGTACATTATGCTATATTGTAAATTTTTCATGGCCAATTAAAAAAAATATCCTTCAACCCATTTAAAATAGTATCAAGTGTCTATAAACATTTAAAATGCACATTAAATTCTTAACGTTATTAATTTAGACTAAATTTAATGTGCATTTTAAATGTTTATAGACACTTGACACTATTTTAAATAGAGTAATGCTATAAGTCTTCCTAGAGTCCTCTTGGAGTCATTCCAAATATGATGTGATTTTTAAAATTATCAATAAATTAAAGTTTAATACACCACATCTTAAATTTAACGGTAAATTTTAAAGTCACATCACATTTATAAGGACCTTAAGATAATTTTAAGAAGACTTATAACATTACTCTTTTAAATGGATTAGAGGATATTTTCTTTTGGTTGATTTGAAGAAAATTTCTTTCCTTATTGTATATCACATCAATCTTTCTTCTTCTTTTTTTTTTTTTTTTTTTTAATTTTTTAATTTTTAGTTTTCAAAGTATTTACCATAAACACCCCTTGATTAGATAAAGGATTTTTTTTCCCTATTCAAACGATTTACCATAAACACCCTTGATTGAGATAAAGGATTTTTTTTTCGCCTTTTCAAACTATTTACCATAGACACCGCTTGATTGAGATATGTATGCGTAAGTTGTTGAGCAATTAATTTGCTGATTGACGTCATTGTGGCTGAAGTCATACAACATGCGTGATCGTTGAAGGACAAAATGCGTAATTAATGTCCTCAACCAGAATAAAAAAAAAATGGATTAATAACTTCTTTTAGTACCTAAATTTTTATTTTTTATTTTATTTTTTTATTTAAGTTTCAAATTATACTAAAGATGGTACCTGACTCAGGGAAGATCAATTTAATGTCCTCATCACATTTTATCAACCAAATTAATTTCGGTTATCCCATTCCGACTCAGGGATAACTTAGCCATTTTCAATGACTAAAATGAGGTGATCGGGCAAAGAAATTAATTAAAAGTTTTTAACGTCAAAAAAAATATTTGTTAAAAGAAGATTCTATAAAGGTTCTCAATTATTATATTATAAAAAAAGTAATTTCAATCATTCAGGTAGGGGAATCAATACTTTTTTCTTTTGTCCGACCATCAACAGACAACTGGTAAAGCTCGGCTGTCTTTCATAGAGAAATGTGCAGAAAAGGCCAAATGCCAACTAACCCCAATCGGAATTCATGACCAGTTTCACTTTTGGTCCTTTGGACGCATGGCTGCCACAACTTTTCCTTTTCCTGTTCCACTCGCTTCAGGGCCTTCACTTTCTTTTAACAATTCAATTTTACGCTGAACTCTTTAAAAAAAAAAAATAAATTTGCGCTGAACAGTTTCAACTTTTTTTCAAGGTAATATATAGGCGAAACGTATTAAGAACATATTACAAATATAAAAGATGGAAACTAAATTATCAATGACAATGAAAAAAAAGATAAAAAAAAGCTTCCAGTGTCTTTAATTCTTGATTTCAATACTAACAAAAAGATGAAACAACAATACCAAAAAAAGAGCTTCTAATATTCGTTATTAGAAGAAAGAGGTCGACATGATAAATCCCGAGTTTGCATACATGTATTTAGATCTAAATATTGTTCTGAAGCCAAAACAGACTCGAAAGAAAATTGTTCTGGACATTATAAGAGCCAAATCAACCTATATTTGAAAAAAAAAAAAAAAAAAGGTTAAAGAGTGTTTCTTTCTTTTGTTTATTATTATTATTGTTATTGTTCTGTTTTCCTTTGGGCCATAACTTATTCATCAAAATAAGAGATTTCTAAATCTCGGCCTCGTGTGCTTTATGGGATAACTTATTATAGGAGATGTTTCGAAAGCATCTCACCGACAAAGACATGGTGGCTCCTGTTAAGTGGACCGAAACTAATACTGTGGTTAGGATTTTGTGCCACCAATCCAATGCAAGTATGCAACTTTAGTGTAAATCGACCGGTTGGGTCTAGGACCATAGTAGGCCATTTTATGGAGGCAATGGGTAATGGGTTTCAGCACAGTTAATGGCGAAATATGGGCAGGAAAAAAAAAAAATCTATTATTAATTTCTTCTTTGTGAATGCTCGGTGATTGTAGATTTTGTTATATATGCGCGTTGAATACCAATTTTAAACACATTGCGAAATCTATCGTTATTTTTTGCAAATTAAATAGTCAAATTAGCATAAAAAATAAACTCACCGAAAAATAATCAAGCAACTTACAATTAAGCAAGACACCAAGATTTTTTACGTATAAACTTTCTCTAATGCGAAAAGAAAAATCATATATAGGACCTAATACAGTTAAATCTTTCACTATCAACAATAGTAAGTTTATAATATTTTATTTAGAGAAATATTTAAAGTCTACCAACACTTCAAGAATACATGTATTCTTGGATTATTCATAAATTTGTCACTCTAAACATTAGGTATGAGCAACCAAGCAATTGAAGAAGAAATCCAACTATTAATATTAGTTATTTATCGCCAAAAACATATATCATACTAAAATTTCATCAAAATTAGACCACAAATGGTCCTCCTATATCTAATCGAAGTGATTATGTAAATTTTTTTGTTTTTTAAAAAAAACACACGCACCGTGTGTTACTTTATACTACAAAACAAAGGGCTTATTTTGTAGCCCATGGGATTGGTCCCACATAAGAGGGACCACCCAACAATTATTTGTCACATATACAGCTAAGCTTTGAATTTCAATTGCAACACTGGTAACTTCCTAGAGATTACCACTAATGTTCTTCAAGTCCATCTCTTTGTTTTGGTGAAATTCATTTTTGTTGGTACCAAAGCCTATACTGCTATGTCAAACTTTCATTTTCAATAGCCGTATATATGAATCACCTCCTCCTTATCTAATGCTGGGCAGTAATTATTATAATTCTCTCCTAGCATTTGCCCACGATATTTTTTTAACCCTTTATTTTGTGTGCGTGTGATGCATGTGTGTTTTGTTTTCTTTTTTCACCTTCCTTTATGCAGGGTAAAAATGCACATGAATTATAAATTCTGAGTGGGATTAAAGGGTTTAGGATTTGGTATGCAGGGGAAGTTGCATCATGTTGAACAAAGGAAAACATATTGTGAAGGCTAGCTGTTTCATTCTTGAATGGGATCTTACAAAGCAGCTCCATAAAGATGAAGGCATATATGAATTGAAGCCTCCTGTACCCATGTCCAGCCACCAGTTTTAGTGTAAGCCCATCTCTGCTCATATTCAGTACGTAAATAATTCTCCTTGTATTATATGCAGCAACATTATTGGGCCTCAAGATGTTGATGTGGTAATTAGTTTAACCAGCATATGGAACCAAACAACTAACAACTTTATCACGGGCAAATTAACCAGTGTAGTATACAACTTAATTAACACAAAGACATTTTGGGTCAGGAGAATTTTCATTTATCTTTTCTTTAGGCGCGGCGAATTGCTTGTACAAAGCCTTCTGCAATAGAAGCTGCTTTGGACGCTGCTAGGGAACACCTGGAAACTAGACTTTTCAAGTCACTGGCCGTTAGAACAAAAGCTTCAACTTTTGTAAGGGTTTTGACAGTTTTGGTAGAGATTGGAAGCTCCGATAGTTTGGGAGAGGGGGAGCCGTTGAACCGGCCCCACTATAGAAGTTCTTCTCCGTAGAAGTCACCTTTTTCAATACATTGAGGGCTTGAGGAATTGCCCTCACCATTCTCACCATTATTGGCTTTGAAGCACCATACACTGCCTTGCGTAATGAAGAGCATCGCATCAAGTGTTTCTCCTTCCCGGAGAATGTAGCTCTCCTCATTGTAGTACAATGCCTTGAGAGATTCGCAGATCAATCGCAGCAGATATTCACTTTCATTATTAAGGATTTGCACCTAGATTGCAAACAACGAGAATAATAATGAGAACTAAAACGACTTGCATGATAGAATTCATATTTTAATGTGGTTCGGTCAACGACCTACATCCACAGATAAAGCCCGTAGGACTACATTAAGCTCTTATTGAATGAATTGTTTACAATACAGAATGCTCTATTTATAGAGCTTACATATAAATGTAATCTTAATCAAATCCTTAATTTAGGGTGATCAAATCATAATCAAATCCCTAAATTAGGCTAATCTAATCTTCATCAATTATAATCAAATCCCTAACTTTATGGTCATTCAAATATATACTCTAAGATCCTCCCTCAAACTCAAGGTGGAAGATCCTGAAACCTTGAGTTTGATTTTTTTTTTTTTTTTGAGATAGCAAAACGATACAAAAGAGGGCCATCTATGGTCCAAAAAAGAGAGTCAACTTTGAGCTAAAATGAGAGCCAACTATGAGCTAAAGTAGGCTTGGGTTTTAAACAATACCACATAGCCAAATAAAAGGAGAGCCAACTTTAGGCTGAAGTGAGAGCCAATTATGGGCTGAAATGCCCTGAGTTTTAACCAATACCACAAAGCCGAGCAAAAATAGGCCAACTATGGGCCAATGGATGGGCAACTTTGCATCTTTTGATGGGCAACTTGGCCTTTTTTTTTTTTTTTTTTTTTTTCATTCATTTTCATTCTTTTTTGTTTTGTTTTGTTTTGTTTTGTTTTTTTTTTTTTTTTTCATTCATTTTCATTCCTTTTTTTTTGTTTTTCTGGTTTTGTTTTCTCTCATGCATTGCATCAGCAACATACATTTTTTTTTTTTTTTTTGATATACAATAATAGAATGAACAATCTACTACCAAATCACTCAATAAAAATTCACCCAATTGCCCCCATCGATTTGTGGATGCTCTTTGAATCCCTTATTGCCTTCAAGATGTCGATCTTTGCAAAAAATTCTCACTACATCACCCACCAAAGGCTCATTGTCACACTTGCTGTGTGGGTTGTTTAGGCTGGAACACGATCTTGCAGGGAACAAGCAAAACCAACAGGGTCAAAGAAGAACTGGATGTAAATCAAACTAACTTCACCTTGAAAATTTGTGAGCAGCGCAAGAGAAGAATCATGATAGGCAAAAAGAAATGAAAGAATCATGATAGGCAAAAAGAAATGAAATCCACAGGATAGTTAGGATCGAATTTTGGCGTTAGCCAACAGCTCTGATATCATGATAGAATTCATATTTTAACGTAGTTCGGTCAACGACTTACATCCACAGATAAAGCCCATAGAGCTACATTAAGCTCTTATTGAATGAATTGTTCACAATACAGAATGCTCTATTTATAGAGCTTACACATAAATGTAATCTTAATTAAATCCCTAATTTAGGGTGATCAAATCATAATCAAATCCCTAAATTAAGCTAATCTAATCTTCATCAATTATAATCAAATCCCTAACTTTAGGGTCATTCAAATATATACTCTAACATTGCAATGGCCAAGGCCATTTCTGTCATTGACAATGGCCGAAAGCTTAAAAGAAAATAAAAATTGCTCACTTTTCTTAGCATGAGTAAGCAAAAATGACGCTTGATCTCCTTTGTAAGATAATTGGAAGGTTGAGGGATCGGTTTCTCCATAACAAAATCTTTATTCTGTTCCATTCTGTGCTGTATGTAGGAGATGATCCGCCCTGTCATGTCAGAAGGGAGCTGGTTTCTAGTTATCCAAAATTCTATGGGTCTCATATTGTGTTTAATTGCCTTCGACTTCACAGCTTCCATTTTTATAATTTTTAACATTTTTAAATTCTCAGCTGCCATTTTTAACTTCTTAGCTTCCGTTTCCGACTTCTAGATTGCCATCTGTATGTATGTCTATTATACAAGTTTGGTTTATCAAATTAGAGAAAAATGATGAATTTAATAATTTATACTAATGACTTATGTTACATATTACACATCCATTCTATCACTATCTGTTAGAACACATAATAGTATAGAACTCTCACACTTAAGATAATAACAAACTGTAGATAAACCCAAGAGGTTATTATATGTAATTAGAATTCATCCCTGTAATTATCTCTTATCTCTTCTTATCTCTTATCTCTTAGTATTAGTTATCTCTTATCTCTTTGTATCCTAGTTCAAGTATAACTAGAATACTTGTATTATTATAAATATCAATACAAACCACCTAGAGTGGTAAGCATTCAAAGCAGTCTTAGAGTTGGTTTACTTACATGAGTATTTTAGAGTTCGTTTACTATTCTATTATACTAACGTCTGTGATACATCTTAAATTAGCCATTGTTAAAAAGAAAACTTTATAGTGATCAAAATTTCTAATTAAAAACGGATGTTGTCGAATTTCATAAATTTTTGAATCTACAAAGACCTAATAAAAAATTAGTCTATGTAGAAAACTTTCAAGTCTAATTAACCTTTCCAAAAATATAAATAACAAAAATTACATAGTCTAAACTTTAAAAATAAAAAATAAAACACAGCTTGCACAAATAACCAATTAATGAAGTTATAGTTGTGGTAGTTTCTTCCTTAAAACAATAATTGATCTTGGTACACTCTGGGACGATTCCCTCACCATTCTCACCATTACTGGTTTTGAAGCAACATACACTGCCTTGCGTGATGAAAAACATCGCAGTAAGTGGTTCTCCTTCTCGGAGAATGTAGCTCTCCTCATTGTAGTACAATAGCTTGAGAGATTCGCAGATCAATCGCAGTAGATATTCACTTTCATTATTAAGGCTTTGCACCTAGATTGCAAACAACGAGAATAAGTCTAATATAGAAATGATTATACGAGTGTGTATGGATAATATTCAACATCAAGCACTAAAACAACTTGCAATGGCCAATTAAGCCACTTCCATCATCGACATTAGTTTACTCTCTTCAAAGCAAAGAGTACTGACAAAGGTCTTCAACATGAATGCTAAAATGGGGTTTTTGGATCATGAAAAGGACAACTGAAAGATAATTGTAGAGAAGAAATTTGTATTTTTGATGTGTTTTCAATTGTACAATGGAATGATCTATTTATAGTTGAATGAGGCCCTAAAAGAAAGGAAATACAATAATTACAAAATAATATAAAATTGGCATATTTACAATAATAATGAAATTAACTTAGCAACCAAGCCAAGAGTAAGGACCAAGCAAAGAGAGGATTCATAATATTCTAACAATGAACAACAACACCTTAAATATCAATTCAATTCTTTAAAGTCGTATTGTTTATCCATTTTTATACTATATTTACACATTTCCAACTTTTTATTTTTTATTACATTCTCCCAAAGAATATATATATATATATATATTTTCAAAAGCTTAAAAGAAAAAAAGAAGAAGAAGAAGACTCACTTCTTTTAGCAGGGGTAAGCAAAGATGGCGCTTAATCTCCTTTGCAAGATTTATATTAGAAAGATGAGGGATCGGTTTCTCCGTATCAAAATCTTTATTTTCTTTCAGTCGGTGCTGTATACAAGAGATGATCCGCTCTTTCATTTCATCAGGAAGCTTGTTTCTAGACATCCATAACTTTATGTCTAATTCTTTATGTTTCATATTTTGTGTAATCTTCTCCGACTTCTCAGTTGCTATCTGCATGTATGTCTATCACCCAACAAGTTCGGTTTATCAAATTGTAAAAAAAAATGATGAATTTAATTATTTATAATAATATTTTAATACTAAAATATACGATTGACCTTCTAATAATTAAGATTGTAATGTTTTAAAAAAATTTAACTATCAAAATTAGTAATTAATAAATCTTTTGTTGAATTTCAGAAATTTTTGAATCTACAATATTTCTGCACAAAAATTAGTCTATGTAGAAAACTTTAAACTCTTATTAGCCTTTGGAAAAATAGAAGGAACACAAATTACATTGTCTAAGCTTAAAAAATAAAAAATAAAATTCTAATACACTTTCCCAATCGATAAGGCCGAACACTTTTTGCTAGCTCGTGCCTTATGGCCTGCTTGTAACAGCTTGCACATGGTAAGCAATGAAGTTATAGTCGTAGCAGTGTCTTTCTTAAGAGAATAAATTATAAATAATTAAATGCTCCTCCCCTATGGAATGCGTACTTGGATCTCTCAATTTCAAACAAGTTAATTATTTTTATGGGACAATTTTATCATTTTATTTTTTTTAACAAACATATCCTCTTAAAACAACTAAATCAACTAAATGAATCACAATCAAATGGAGAGGGTCCTTCTCCAAGGAATGCTAAGCTGAGCTGACACTAGTGATATGGCTTGAAAGTCAATGACCACAGAGACAGATCTGGGAGCCACACAGTGGTCATTACAGATCTTGCAGCCATATAGTCTAGACTCTAGATACAGATTTCAGATTTGGCGACCACGTCGGATTCTTTGTCCACTCACAGCAAGTGCATGTTGTGTCCTTCTATGCATACAGAGACCATCTGATCTAACGCTCACACGCATAATTATATGAATAAGAGGACTGAATCTTAAAAAAATAAAAATAAAAATGACGAGCACAACCTGCACGGTACCGATGAAGTACAAAAAAGATCGAAATATTAGCTGAGAAGCAGTTTTCCCAGAAATAGGTATTTGTTTGAAGGTTTTGACCAACAGAACTGCAAGATTGGAGAATTATATATAATGTATAAGATAATAACCTAAATCAATGTGTAACATTATATGCTTATTGATAATAACCAACTATTATGGAGCGACAAAGAGTTCAATATGTGCAAACCTCAAATTTCGGAGGCCCCACCAAAAACAGTGCATGATCTTTGGAAGAATATTTGTGGACGAGATAGTACCAGATTGAAGGGCTTCAAGATATATTCCAAAGTCAACAAGTGTTGTATTTGATGATTGTATAGGACAATCATCATCTAAAAATGTGTAATTTCCTAAATTGCGACCACATTTAAAAGAACTTGGTGTGCATCCAATATGATTTTCACAAGTTATGTGCCAGCAAACCATCTCTCGTTTGATAGAGAAAGAGTACCAAACGGCACCAAATACCTAAAAGACCAGCAAGTTTGAGAAGAAAAGAATTCAGCTGATTATTTTCTAGATAATCCCCATATATATATATATATATATATATATACATTTTTTTGGGCTCTTTATACCCGAATTACAAAAGTCAACTAGTCATTACCATTAAGTAAGCATAAGTTACAATTATACCTGGATAAAAAAAGAATGAGCACAATAGAAAAATATTCACAATGTATGCTTGTGATTAATTATCGAAGTATTTTCATTTGAAATGTAAAGTTTTAAGAAGAAATCCGACGAAAGACTGAGAAAAAAAATAAAGATGGGTTAATCAATAATCTTACATGGCTGATAAGGATGTATAGAAAAATATAAAATGCAGCTTTAATCCATACTCTTCGGGCAAGTTCTCTGGAACTTTCGATAAGATTCCTCCATGATAGGTAGATTCGGAGAACTCTTGGCACATATTGCAACATAACAAAGGCGTTTAGGAACCTCCTTGCGTCCAAAAATTTTGAGCTTCTCATTTTTGAAAATATAATTGGAACTAAAACCTGGACAAATTACAACGAGCAGCATGCGTAAGATCTACTACTTATGCATGTATGACATTGTTTGTTCAAACAACATATATAGGATCGATGTGTAACTCAGTGGGAATGAATCCACGTATATATATATATCTTCATACATTGCAGCTACGTACACTTGACAAAAAAAAAAAAGAAAGGGAAAATATTCTTTAGCCCTCCAATCAATCACCAATTTTACAATTATTCTCGCATAATATACCATTGTGTGTCAAATTATACATTTTTGTATTTTCCTCTCCAAAATACATTTGAAGTTATTAATAAATAAAATCTAAAAATAACCATTTGAAAAAATAATAATAATAATAAGAGGGCTAAGTAAAGGGTTATCCCTTTTTGGTGTTTTTAGTTTTTTTTTTTTTAAAATAATTTTAAATGTTCAAATGGCTATCTTTAATAAATTTAAGGGTATTTTGGGAAGACAAATGTAAAAGTACCTAATTTGATATATGGTGGTAATATGGGAGACCCTAATATCACTTTTTAAAGTCTAAAGGTTTAAGTACAAAATAAGTAATGGTTTAGGGATATATTCACAAAAAACAGTTCTTTTAGGAAGAAAAATAAAATTCCCTAATACCTGTGGGATTGAAGAATAGCGAGGATGTCAATTGCGAAGTACGTCATCAAGTACCTCTTTGCTATTAACTGAGCATTTGTAACAATCTCAGTTCGTCCAGATATACGGCAAGCGTCCTTGTCTATATAAGGACAAACAAATTCCAAAATGATATTCACAAAATAAATCATATCGAAGACCGATCGCAAACAAATAGTTGTGATCTTTAATCTTCTGTCTAACGCAACATACTTGTCAGCTTGGTTGATGACAGGAAGGGAAAAGAACAAAGGGTCCACTGATACTGCAATCACGCAAGACACTACAAACATCGCATGCCACTTAAAAATGAGCCGCCTCGCTGGGTCAAGATTTGTTTTGTTTCCTCCTAAATCAACTCCATCATCCTAGGAACCTAATTGCTTCTCACTATCCGACTTCCTGATCATCGAGCAGATCGAACATAACAAGCAAAAAACCATGTTAATATTTTTATATCATTTTCTTAATTTCTTAAAACTCATGTAGTGATAGTGGGACCAAATAGAATGTGTTAGATCCTATAATCTTAGGTGTGCTTACAATATAAAAAACATAGAGCCCCGCTGCATGAAAGCGTGAAAATTTGTTAAAGTAACGTTACACATACTTTTATTTTTTTACACCAATTTCTTCACGCTAAAAGATGACTTTTATAAGACCAATTTCTTCACACCAATTTCTTCACAAAGATAGAGCCAATTTCTTCACATTCAAAGATGATTTTTAAAATTACCATTAGATTAAAATCAAATTAAATATTCATTACAAATTTAATGATAATTTTAAAAAAGTGAGACTAATACTGGCGAAAGTGAGACTATACTATATGTAGCAATATTACTCAATTTGTTAATATGTTAGTATTTGCCTTTTGGCTTACTATATATAACTCTCTTACAAACTCATGTTATTGATGTGGTAAGTGCCATTTGGTAAAGAAAAAAAAACAATAGATTTAACTGATAATTAATACTAGCAAAAAATCACCTAATTAATTGTTAGGCAGATTGATACCTTAATAAGTCTTTTTAGCGAGCCAATAATAAAGTATATTAAGACACTACACAATCCAAAAGTTTAAGTCTATGAATTTGGGCTCCACTATGCTATATGAACTACTCACACTTTTTACATCTTTCCAATGTAAAACTTCATCATTTTATATTCACACATATATATATATATATACTCAATTTACGTGGAAAAAAATTGCATGATAAGCGTGGATAGGTCAAACTTTTAGTTGTTACAAAGTAAGTTAATTAAGTAAAAATTTATATACTTCGTAAGATGCCATAATGGTGCCTTCAGTCATACAGAATCAGTGAAAAATATTTACAAATTACAATGTTAATTGCCATATCAATCATGTAGAGGCAACTATAGTTAGCACATTGGAAGAAGAAGATGCCAACCTCTCCCTATTCTCTGGCCGACGCCCGCGTTGACTCATAACTGACCTCCGAATTATCAATGACCCACGAACTTCTTTTATTGCCACAAAAGGCTGAATTTTGGTTCCTAAAAAATGAAAAATTGATTAGACGATACACCATGTTTTATCTATTCTAAGTGCAACCTCCCCATATAGTGCACCATAGGAATTTTTTCAGGGAAGAAGCAAAAATAATTCACTGTAAAACTCTGCAACATAAGTACATGATAATGAAGAAACAAAGATTTTTTAAAAAAATTAATTTTACCAATTTCAATAGAAATTGTAAGACCAAGAAAAAAAATGCCAGATATTAGATGGATATGTAATTGGTAAAAGGAAACCCAAAATTAAAAATATATATTATTAAAAAAACCATTATCAAACATCGTAATATATAGCATGCCGGAAGTTGAGAAATAAAACTTAAAAAAAAAAAATGAAAAGATAAAAAGTAAAAAATCGAACTTTGAGTATATATACTTTACTAGCTAGTTGATTAAAAGTAAATACGTGAGTTTAGAAAAAAAAGGGTTTCTAGAGAGAGGGGCTCTACCTTTTCTCTAGATGTTCCTTCCTCCCTTTTTATGGTACCAGTGTTCAGTATCTTCTCTGTAGGCTTCATCGGTCTCCATTTCTAACAGGTTGCTTTGGATTTAATAAGTAGATCTAGATGTAGATCTATATCCAGATCTAGTCGTTTCAACCTTAAATTTGATCGTCTTCTTCACTCAAAGCGTGTCTTCCGAAGGGATGTCTACGATGTCGTGCTCCTCCGCTGCTGCTTGTGGGGTTTTTGTTTTTGTTTTTCATTTTGTTTGCCCTGGCCTTCGGGTTGAGATGGATTTGTTGTCCTGGACTTCGGGTTGAGGATGAAGTAGATCAATGTGGGTGCTTAACTCTCATGGTTGGATTCTTAGTTAATTTCTTGTTGTTTTTTATTTATTTATTTTTGGGGTTAATAACTTTTTTGGTACCTCAGTTTTCACTTTTTTATTTTTTTTTCTCCAAAGTTTTAAAACATGACAAATCTGGTACTCAACCTATGGGAAAAGACAAAATTAATACCTCCATTAATTCCATTAGTCTTACTTAACGGAATTTCCACGTGTAACTCCCATAATACGCCACATGTCCTAAAAAGTAAAAATAATTAAAATTAAAAAATATAATAAAAAAAAAAACACGTGGTTGCCTAGAAAACAAGGGAAATAATGTGTTGTCGAGCTGCTAAGAATTTATTTTTATTTCAGACACTATTACATGTCCAAGTTATTTCGGGTAATTTCAAAGACTAGTTCCAAGCTTTTCTTGTTGATTTTTCTTCTTTGAAATTGATGTATTGATTTCTGAAATTTGCTAATATGCTCACCAGAAATCGTTCGAAAGTGTTAGGCCTGATATGCTGTTAGTTTTGGGAGATGTTTCGGCAAGAGGTTCAGAGTTAACAAGAGGGAAATGGGTTTCTGTGGTCCACCAGTTTCAGGGACTGTTAGGCCCGTTTCTGGGTCTTCCTTATCATGTCATTCTCGGTGACAGGGACGTCGGAGATTGTAGAGGGTTGAATGTGAAAATGGTTAATTGGGTCCCTGGCAATTTCCCAGGACTGGATTCGGCGTATTGTGGTGCCTTTGAGATTAGTAACATCAGCTTCGTCTCGCTCAATGCTGTGGCTTTGCTTTGTGGGGACAACGATCTACGGTTTGGTGTTGAGAAAGTAGTGGAGAGAGAGAGTGTATGGATTTGCAAATGGGAATTGAAGGCCCAACAGAAGCAATGACTGAGGGTGGCAAATTCAGGGAGATAGACCATAAATTTGGTTGGAGAGAGAATAGAATTTCATATGGGTCTGGTCCTGTTCTACTGCTTCACTTCCCTTTGCACCGTACAGCAGATGGAAACTGTGGTGGGGTTGACGCACACCATAAAATTTTTACTCTTTTTTTTTTTTTTTCAGGTTTAGTTTTTTTTTTTTTTAATTATTATTTATTTTTAATTTTTTTGGACACGTGGCGTATTAAATGTGAAAATTCCGTTAATTGGAACTGATGGAATTAACAAAGGTAGTAATTCTATCTTTTCCTATAGGTTGGGTACTAGATTTATACTGTTTTAAAACTTAGGAAAGAAAAAATAAAAACTCAAGTACCAAAAAAGTTATTAACCCTTATTTTTGTTTTGTAATTGAGATACTCATGTTCTAGATTTAATCTGTACAAAGTAGAGCAATTCCTTAAATGTAATTGTATATGGATTAACAGAAGCTTAAAATCATTTTTAAGACTTTGTAATTTTCATAGCTTTTGGTTATAATTTTTTAGAGTTGTATGCTCTATGATGTAAGAGCTTTATGCTTATGAAATTTTATCAATGAAAGTTTCATATTTTTCACAAAAAAAAAGGGGGGGGGGGGGGGTAAATTCGTGAGTTCCTCTTTTCCCTTTCCCTATCGTGAATAGGAAAAAAAAAAAAAAACTAAATAAATAAATCAGTTCTTCTTCATATTAAAGAATATGGCACAAAACTACATTTTGCTTCCATATAAAAATATATTTCATACTATCTTTCATTTCTTTTATTATTTTTTAAGTTTATGGCACAAAACTACTTTTTACTTCCTATGAAATATATTTCATAATACCTTCCATTACTTTTTCCTATATTCTTACAATATTGTTTCTTTACAAAATATAAGTTTCTTACCTACCTTCACTTTTTCACAAAATTCTAACACGATCATTTTTTTTTTTTTTGACACGTCCACACAAGAGGGAAGAGAAGAATTCAAACTAGCGATCTTCGTTTCATGAAGTATGGTTTTCAGCCGATTGAGCTACCCTTTCAAACCCCAACACAATCCTTAATTAAAGTAAAAAAAAAAATATAAAAGAGAAAAAAGTAAAAAAAAAAATGTATATATTAAAATAATATATAGGAACTAAAAGTGACTTCTTATGTATTGAAAAATGCTAGAACAACCTTGAAGTTTAATTAAAGCCTTAAAGGTAAAGAATCTGACGAGTAAATTTTTGTAATTTTTTTTTAAAAATTCATAAAGAATGAAATAGCATAGAGGGGATCTAACTCTGGCAAAACAGCAACAAAAAGAAGCAACATCAAGAGAGGGAAAGAGGGAAAAACGGAGCTCCTCCCAGGCGGAAGCAAGGTTGGAGTCTGGTTTTCTCTTAGGCTAGGAGAGAGACGGTACAGGAGCCTTTTCATACACAAGCTTAGATTTGACTTCTTGATAACAATAAACTGTACTCATTCATCCAAAAAATAGAAAGAGAAAATGAGTATTAATATAAAGAGTGAATTGAACCTGATAAAGTCGAGAGCAACCGAGCGAGCGAAACCAGCTTTGGACAAGCAAAGCTGGTCTCGCCCTTGAGCTCCCCCTTCTATGTATCGTACACACTCCTTGATTGAGATAAAGGATTTTTTTTTTTTTCCTTTTCAAACTATTTACCATAGACACCCCGAGTAATGCTATTCAGCAGCATTTCATGCGCACCCTGTCCGCAAAAGGGTTGGTTAACCCAACCTGAGTTAACCAGCCTTTTAATAAAAAAATAAAAAATAAAATAAAAAAAATGCTGAAAGCGCGCGGCAGGAGATTTCATTTTCATTTTTCATCTTCTCACGTCCCGCGTCCCCCTCTCTCTCTCTCTCTCTCTCTCTCAATTTCTCCCACCCACCACCGCAACCGGCTGCCACCACCATCCACCACCGCCGGCCACACCATACAGTGGCTACGAAGCGCTACCGACCACCACCGCCGCCATGTATCCGGCAGCCAGATCTGACGGGGCTACAACTCTACCGGCTCTGCTTCTCTCTCGCCTTCTATCTTCCGGTAAATCTTACCCATATCTCAATGTTTTTATTCTATTTCATGGCTGCTCGCCTGTTCTGCAATGGCGAAGAACGGGAGAATGAAAAGAGCGAGAAAACAAAACCAGATTTGTTTTTGGAGCTCAAAACTTTCGACAGCTTTCCTTCTTCATTCGGGCCTGTGGTGTTGTTTTGGAGCCAATGGTTCTGGTTGTTTTCGGAGCTCCAGCGAACCATGGGCCTGTGGTGTTGTTTTCGGAGCTCCAGCGAATCACCAAAAACCCAAAAGTAAAAAATACAGGCAAATCATCAAACACATCAACTACACAAACAAATATGTAAAACAACAACCACAAATCCAAAATCCCAACGAGGAAACAATAGCCAAACAGAAAGTCCAAAAGCAAAAATCTTCTACCAGATTTTTGTGCTCCAAAGTTTTACTTTAATTCTCTGCGACTAGAAAATGACCATCTAATGCCGTGATGGCTCTGGCATGCCTGGGTTTATGCCAGAGCACCTTAAAAATGGTTAGAATCTACTATACTGTTTACGTGATTTACCATTTTGTACATCTTCGAGGTAGGAAAATTGAAGGTATGGGCATATAGCAATGTAGTTCTTGATTGCTGCCCACATTATTCACATTGGAGTTCCACTTTGCAAAGGGATCACGGTGAGAAGAATGTTTGATTTTACAATATGCAGGAAGATGCAATACATGATATTCTTGATTGTGAAGTCGTTGCCCCCCAACACTATTTGATCATTTCAGCCCTGACTATTGCTCTGTTGCTTCATTCTCAGCAGGTTAAGGCCCAATTGCCCAGGTCCAATACTAGGATACGATTAATGCAATGCTGAAGAGGGTTGGGATCAAGCCACAAGTTACTTGATCCTCTTTGCTCCCTCAAGGTAGTACATAACCTACAGTTGCCACAGCCTAGAAGTTTCTTACTAAGGAGAAGAAGAAGTGAATATGTATTTGTAGTTTAGATTATCCTAATGTGACCCATATCGAGATGTTTAAGACACTTCCAATGTAAAATTATTGTGTAAATATCAATTGGCTCAAGTTGAACCAAGTGTTGTTTAGATTTTTCCTGTTTCTTTTCTTTTTCAAGCTAAGTATCCATATTGTTAACTTGGCATATTAGGTGGATATTGACAGAAATGAAAATTGTTTGAATATAGAAATCAAATCTTATTGTCAAATTGGTTTTGTTTTACTTGAATAAGGAACCGGCTCTACTCTTCATTTCAAATGAAATGGAAATATTTCCTTCTCCATATATATATATATGTATATATATTCAACATTGCAAAGGATGTCAGATTTGCAATTACAAATAAGTGAATGGAGCTAGAGATGGTCATTTCTGGTTTACCATTTTCCGAAATACAGTAGGATAAAAAAAAAATTGAGCATTATCTCCAGTAGATGAATATAGTAAACCTTGCCAAAAACAGTCATTCATTCTAACCACATTTAGAAGTCGTTTGCTACATAATAGAATACAAGTAGCTACTGTACTGGAGAAATGCATCCATTGCATGTATGTCCAAGAAGAAAAATAAAAAAAAATGAAAATCACATAACAAGTTAAATAGAGCTTTGAGCTTATAATAGATCATAATAGATCGCACAACATTTTCTCCTTGAAAATCCTTTAGGCCTGCATCTCATGTGCTACATCAAGTTCTTATTTGGACACATGTTTGTCTATAAACAAAATTCACAAACCACATCCAAAAGCACCACCTACTGATTGGATTAGGAATGAAAAATTTAACATTACACTACAAATGTATCAGCTATCAACTACTTGAAGCCTGAGTGCAAGCCAAGTGTTTTGATATCAACAACCAAGTCCATGTGTGCCTAGCTTGAACCTTCTCCTGTGTTGTGTAGTCTGTTTCATTTCAGCACGCATTCTTCTTTGGTAAGTGCACATTTCGTTATTAGCCCGCTGAAAAAACTTACCATCTGTAGGTTTCTGCAAGATAAAAAATAAATTTAGATCAAATAATTTTTTTGCCTAAACAGAAAACACAAGAAAAGTAAATTAAAACAATGGAGTTAAACATGAAACTTAGATCTCAGAAACAATTTGCAGGTTTCTAAAATTAAATATATATCTCAGATTTTTTCACAAACACATGGAACTCATATTTAGATATCTGAAACTAACACTTCCATGACATATCCAAGAAAACAGCACTCATATATGTTAGAGTATATTTGAATGACCCTAACTTTAGGGTCATTCAAATATACTCTAACAATATATAAGGTAAAAAAAAAAAAAAAAGACACAGAAATACAGACTTTCATGAGCTACAATAGAAAAAGTTGAGGCTTTCATGAGCTTGTGCGTGGGTGTTGCCGGATTTCGAGTTGTTTCTGTGAGTAGGTGGGCGTCGCCGGCGGTTCGGGTCGGCGCTAAAAATAAAACTGATAAAAATCAGTTTTTTTTTTTTTTTTTTTTTTTTTTTTAATTATTAAAAGGCTGGTTAACCCAGATTGGGTTAACCAGCCTTTTTGCGGACAGGGTGCGCATGGAATGCTTCTGAGTAGCATTACTCTAGACACCCCTTGATTGAGATTTCAAACTATTTACCACACGTCATTGTGGCT
Source organism: Corylus avellana (assembly GCF_965113065.1). Lineage (NCBI taxonomy): Eukaryota > Viridiplantae > Streptophyta > Magnoliopsida > Fagales > Betulaceae > Corylus > Corylus avellana. Next base: position 46,213,060 of record NC_142491.1, read on the forward strand.
GAAGTCATACAACTTGCGTAATAGTTGAAGGACAAGATGCCTCATTAATGTTCCTCAACAAAACTGGCAGTGCTACTGCACTTAGGTTATGTTTGGTAAGAGGCTGGATGAAGAAAAGTAGCATGACTCACAATTTAAAAAATATTTTTATACTGTTTTTCTTAAAGTTTATCTCAATATTTTTATTTTTTACATTGAATTAATTAATTTTTATTATTATTTAAATAAAAAAATTATTATAAAATAAAATTTTTCATTTTTTTATATAAAATATTTTTATTTTTTTTTCTCACATCAATCAAATCTGTTACCGTACTAATCTACTTCTTAATTCCATTCACTTGCCAAGCATAGCCTTACTATTCATGCTTTCAAACTCTTAATATTTTTATTTTTTTTTTATATAATATTGATAACTTTTTATTATTATTTAAATAAAAAAATAACTACAAAATATATATATATTTTTTTAATTTTTTCATATCAAATATTTTTAATTTTTTTATTTTCACAACAATCAATTTTTACTATACTAATATGCTCCTATCACTAAACAATAACATACCAGTGCCTAACAAATCCATTTATCTTTATAAAAGAAGTAATTTGATGGCGCTCGGACGACCCATTTCAGAACGAAACAAAACAAAGACCATTTGACATCGTCTGACAAATTAATCCAACTCAACAAATATATAAGCAATTATTTTGATTTTCATTGGAATAAAATCTAAACTATTCAAATGGTGATCTTTTTAGACCATCAGGATGAGGAGGACCCTTTACAATTCTTTAGACCATCAAGATATCACATACGTACGACAAAGAAAAAAATAGGGTAAAGTCAACATAACCCCCTCAAATTACAACTTAATTGATAAGGTCCCCCTCAAATTTTTAATTGTGACAATGTCCCTCTTAAATTACTAAAGCATTGTCAATATTCCCCATGACTAACAAAAAGATCAAAATGCCCCTATATATTTCTTAATAAGACAAAAATACCCTTATAAATTAATTAATTTTTTTTTTTTTAAAAAAAAATTTAATTTCAAAAGAACAATTTTTTAAAAAAAAAAAATTTAGTTTTTAAACGAAATTTTTTAATTTTTTATAAGAATATTTTTTTTAAAAAAACCGAATATATATATATATATATATATATTTTAAAACGGAAACTTTTATTTTAAAAAATTTATAAAACAAAATAAAAAACGAAATTTTTATAACAAAAAAAAAAATCCAAAATTTTAATTTTTTTGTTATAAAAAGGATTTTTTTTTTTTTAATTTTTAATTTTCTACCCTTTGGATATTTTTTAATTAGTTTTAGGTTTTTTCTAGAAGTTTTAGTATTTTTTGTTTTTATTTTATTAAGGGTAGTTTCGTCATTAGGGGGAACATTGACAATTTTTAGTAGTTTGAAGGGGACATTGTCACATTGTCACATTGTCACAATTTTTGTTAGTATTTTTTAGAGGAGTAAAATTGTCATTTTAATTTTTTAGACAATTTTACCCCTCTAAAATACACTAATTAACTAGATACTCTCAATTTCAGATAAAATTGAGAGGATCCTTATTATTTTACAAATAATTGATGACTTTATGTTGAGATTATAGAGAACTGCATTCTGCAGATATGGAAACTAATTGGGACGGTGACATTCAATGAGTTTAAACAAAGCATTGATCAAATTTGGATGGAATAAATTTCTCATTATATTTATGATATTGTTTTGTTAAAGTAATATACTATATTTTTATGAAATGAATAAAGAAGAAGCATTGTTGTCAAATATTTTGATTTTGATGATAATTTGGCTCAAGTATTGTAAAACAAAATTATTGGAGATTTTGTCTCCAATTGATAGCTTAATTGACTGGAGACCATGCCTTATGAAGTAGAAGTCACTAGTTCGAATTATCCCCCTCTCTCTTGTTTGGAAATGTATAAAAAATAAATAAAATAAAAATAAAAATTACAGGAGATTCTTATAGTTTTTAAAACAGTCTATTTTTAATTATTGATCCAGGTCATCCTGTCTCTTGACTTGAGCCTGGGTCAACAAGGCCCTTTTCCTGTTGATATGGAAAAAGGACATGTAATGAATCAACAAGTCCAAGCCCAAATCTTCTATTGAAGGAGGAATTGGGTCACCAGTTTGGTCAATTGGAAAAATGGCCCTCAACTTATTGCCTGCACATGAGAAACCCATGACGTTGACGTATCATATGCCACTAGCTTCCTTCCATGTGTATTAGGCTATGTACTAAACATGCCCAATTTACCTTATACTTCTCTTCAGCGGACATCTATCTAAAACCATCCTCGCTAGCTTTTAGAGAACATTATAGTTATACACTTTTTTTCTAGATCATGTATTGTTACAACGTTAAAAACTTAAAATTGCCTTTTGCTCTTTAACAAAATAATAATAAAAGTAATAACAAATAATTAAAAGCACAAAATACTCAAAACTATTTTCATCTTTATATTACTTAACAACCATTTGGCAAAAAACATTATCTAAAAAGTTTTGTCAAACCAACACAACGTATATGATCATCGTATGAGTATCAAACCAATAACAGTGACTATAAGGGTCGAGGGGAGTCCAAATTTGAGATGGCTCCAAAAAGATAATGTGTACCCAAGACGTGGAGCTCTGCGAGCCTCTTCACACACTGTTAAGTATGCAGCTGATTCCAGTAATGAGAGGTTCCCAACTACCGTGCTAACCCAAGCTAAGATGAGCCATGCCTTCTTCTCATCAACTGCAGAAATTACAGCTGCCGATGCTGCCACTCGTCCTCCCAGCAACAAAACTACACAGTATAAGCATGATTTATATATAAGCGACCCTCATCCTCATGTGTTGGAGCAAAATCCTCAAAGCTCAAAAATTCATATCAATTAAGTAATTTAAACCACATCTAAATGCAGCCTAGATTATTTTTATATGAAAGAAAAAACAAATCTTCTTAGAGATGTAGATGGAAAGGAACTTTAGATTACCGAGATATGTGGATGGAAAAAATCAAATTTATTCTTCTGGTGAGGGATGCAGTTTATTGAGAGAAAATGACCCAGGAGGGTGCCAACTTTTGTACAAAGGGAAGTTAAAGATACTTCTCAAACTTAAAGAACTGTTCAGTATACGATGGTGCAATCTCAACTTGATTAAGATTTGACCATGCATGAGAACAATTAATATCAAGTTGTCTCAAGTGCAGAAAGAAAGCTTGAGAACAAGAAAAAAAACCCATACTGTTTATACTTTGACATGCCTAAGAGATCATATTCTGTATTCAAAGTCCAAACCATACCAAAATATATAGCATCCAGAAATCTTAAGAAACCATAAATGCCAAAAAATGTTCAGATCATATGCATTCCAAATCTATAATGCTAGCAATTTCTTGGCATTCTTGCAATTGCTAACATAAAGTTGCATAAACAGACTTTACAGCTAGGTGTTACTCTAGGAAGCTAATTTTATATATATGATAGATCCAAAAAAGAAATAGAATGATGACATATAATAGAAAAAGACATGGAAGAAATACACCAACATACCAGTTGGTACGCTTGAAGCCAAATTTGACAGGAGAAGAACGACAATGGCAAGAACTGCTATCCCGCTAGCATGATCAATCTGTGCATAAGGCGCCATGAGGGCCCATAGAGTACTTGGGATTCCAGTTTTGTTAAAGCCATCTACTGTGATAAACATTCCGCAAGAGAAAATCAAAAGCGAATAGGAGGCCTGGCAAAGAAGAGAAATCAACTTAAGATATTTTAAACTCTCCAACAAGCCATCCGTGTAATTCATAATCTCCTACAAGGTATGCTTTAGAGTTTTCAAGTCCCATTGATAGACAAAGGGGAAAACTAATTGAAAAAGGAGAAGAGCAGCATCATGTTAATTAGCAAATTATACCTTTTCAAGGCAAGGCCTAGATTCCTTGAAATCAAGAACCACAAGAGCAAGTGCAGCAGTAATTGTAGTCCATGACATATTCAGCCCCATGAGCAAAGCAATCAACATTCCTATAGTAATAAGGTAAACACACGACTTCCACAACATCCTTTGCCATCTAATGGTCAAATCTTCCTTTCCTTCTGAAGACTCTATAGAAAGTGCGTCTCTTAGTCTGTCCATTGATCTAACAACAGTCTTTGAAGGAATGATCTCCTCCCTTTTGGGAGAAGATACAACATCTTCCAGCTCTTTCGATGCACTAGAATTCCTTGCAGAATCCAACGTGCCACAAGGGACCCTGTGGATTTCATTCTCATTTGAACTTAACCGGTTTCTAATGGTCTCAACATGACCCATGTTCCCATGCACGTTGGGAGAGCCTTGCTCATTTATAGTTTCCAATCTAGAGTACCACTCCTGAGAATTCGAGGATGTGATATGTGACATCATTGCTGGTGAAAAGCGATGAGAATCCACATCCTCCTCTTCAACAACATCTACAGCTGCATCTGTTTCATCCTTTTGAATTGATAACAACCTCCAATACATGGATAGAAGAATTAGAGCATTGACAACGACTCCTACTAGCATTGCAGGGAGAATTCCACTTAGAAAACTCCCAAAAGATATCTTACTCTGAACAGCTATAACCAAATTTTGGGGGTTGCCAATTGGAGTCGCTGAAGACCCAATATTTGCACTAGAGGCCAGGGCAAGAAGGAAAGGTTCAGGCGGGAGATTATTTTTCCTTGCAATTTTTAAAACAAATTCAGTTAATACCACACAAGAGGTATCAATAGTAAAAAGGGCACTTGAAATGGCTGAAATCATGCAGATTCGACAAAGTAAGTCCTTTGCTCCTTTACTTTTCCATGAGAGAAGATTTTCCAAGTACTTGAACATGTCTGCTTTTTTTAGATAGACACTGACAACCATTGTCCCAAGAAGAAGACCAAGGGTTGGTAGCTCAATTGCAGCATATGCTTGATCTGGAGTTAGGACTCGGAATACTACCATTAGTATAGCACCTAGGAGGGACCCAGCATCCCTCCCAATTGGTAGAAAAGGAACGGCTGGGAAGACCGCCAATACCCAGAAGATTGCGAAAGCAAGTGATCCCAGAACCACTTTTACAGAAGAAGCCAAGGCCATCTTTGCAGCTTAGTAAGCTGTAGTCTTATTGCTATGCAGTCCTTAGGGCTCAACGTATTAATGAAATTCCACAGCTGATGCCATATTATCATAAATCTACTTGACAGAAAAGTACCCTGGCCAGGAAAAACCAATTAAACATTATAATTGTGTGGAGATTCAATCTTCTGAATCTATCATAGATTCGATACAAAATTGTGGTACTTGAGCAACATGATAGCAAAATTCATTGAAACACAGTGTCCAACTGCTGAAGGGCAAATAGTAAGCATATAGCAAGTGCTAGGAAGATAGCATGCAGAGAGTTGTTGCATCTTTGGATTTATTATAAGGCATAATAAACTAACACAAAACAAGTACATTATCAAAATCAAGTAATATAGGGATTGACGAGTTCAGCGAACACTAACAATTAATCTAGTTTTTCTTCTTCTTCTTCTTCTTCTTCTCCTTTTTCTTCTCTTATCTAGAACTCCTTGAGAGAAGAACAAGATTGACATTAAAAGCAAAATCCAGCCAATATGAATTTGTTATTTTTATCTTTGCAATACCCATTAATATTGACATTAACAGAATGAATGATCAACTATTTTCAAGAAATGTCACTTCCACAACAATCTTAGTATTCCAAACTAAATCTTAAAAAACCGAAAACCCAGATTCAGAAATTCTCTGCATATACAACAGATATGAAAATATACATAAGAACTGAATATCAATTCAGAGAAGGTGTCAGACGTATCGCATGACCCCACAATCTTTATGAAGGTGCTGCTTCAACAGTCATTTAATCCAACAATCATTAAATTTAGAAATAAATACACGATAACCAGATTCCAAAAATTGGATTTGACTTAGATATGGTAAAAAGAATTGGTAACATTTCAAGGATCTAGATTTATTTCTGAATTTTTTGGAATTAAATCTAAACCGTTAAAAAAATATCTTTACAAAGCATAAAAGAAATGATCAAAACAAACAATTTCTAAGTTGGAAAGAGGTACTAAGACGTTAGGACCAGCCTCTGAATCGAGAATAAGTGTGATAATCAGCAACTATCAAAATTAGAGCGGTCTGATTTGCATGTAAAAGCTAAAATCTTTTATGAATATTAGTCTTCCTCGTTTTGGATTGGATGAGTTTAGATTGAGTGACTTTTGTCCGTTGTAATTGGAAGAAAGTAGATCAAACAGATCTCTCACATATCTCACAATGTCACATATGACGAAAGGAAAAGGTGAAAAACTTTTCATGACACGTCAGGGACTCATGATCAACTACATACGTAACCCCTCAACGTGAAAAACTTGCCCCTCGATATCCTGATTCCGGGACACAATATAATCTTTAAGCAAAGAATCTGGTTAATTTAACAACCGAGATGCCCAAATAATCGAGTCTATAAAAATGTCATTTGTCGATTTACATGTAAGATTCACATGATTTTTTATAATAAGACAAAGTTGAAAGAAAATTCATTAAAAAAACATGGAGGAATCACATGTTATTTTTAAAAAGGACTAAAATCATCTAAAATAGCCCTAAAAAGAGTCTTAAGAAAGGACGAAAACACCATAATAGGCCAATTTCAAAAAAAGTTATGAGTACGTTTGAGAAATATTGTTTACAATGATACTAATCATATCTATATATTATTATTAGAAGATGGTAACCTCATTCCTTTCTTTTGCCGTTGCCAATTACACATAACTAAAGCTTATATTACAAGCACAACAGTATGAGTTTGGATTCCTCCTGAAAAACTGGAAAACACATTAGGCAAACACTACTTTTCATATTGATAAACTCGAGGAGAGCAAGGGAGACGGCCGGGAGCTAGACTGGACAAATTAATTAAGCAAATATATAGTGGCTGCAACTAATAAACAAGAAGTCTTTCCTTTTTGTTTTTTCTTTTCATAGTCATCCTTCAACTCTTTCTTGGCATCCGATGAAAATTCCATATTCATTCAAAACTAAGTCAGCATTCGACAACTATTATGTCATCACTTATTTTAAAATTTTAAATAAATAAAAGGAGAATATTTTAATAATTTAATCAATAAAAATATTTATTTTTATTGTCTTGTATTATTTTTTCTTTAATAAATTTATTTTTAAATATGTGAGACTCACATATGAATTTTACATATTCAAATTACTTTTGATAGTTAAGGACCTCGATCTGTTCTAATATGTATACTAAATGATTGCTTATTTTAAAAATTTAAGCTAATAAACAAAGTTGGTTATTAATTCAATAGTTAAACAGTAATGCAAAAAAATAAAAAATAAAAAAGCAACAGGAACTTTCCAACAAAATAAAATAATTAAGAAATAATATAAGAAAACTAAAGCTATGTTTGGCAAGAGCCAGGCCCGGCACTGTTCCAGCTACAGTGCCAACTGACACGTGGCAGCAGAAATTGATTTTTTTATCTTAATTTTTTTTTTTAAAATCAAAATATTAAAAAAAAAAGAAAAAAAAAAAAGAAAAGAGGAGGAGAACGCTGGGGTGGCTTGGCCAAAATGGGGTGGTCCAACCACCCCATTTTGGCCAAGGGGGGTGGCTCCAACCACCCCCTGGCCGACCTGGGGGTGCTCGAACCACCCCCGTGGCCAAGGGGGTGGTGCGGCCACCCCCTTGGCCAAAAAAAAAAAAAAAAGGGAACGGATGCATTTGGGGGTGGCCGGACCACCCCCAAGGGGCTGGGGGTGGTTTCGACCACCCCATTTTGGCCAAGCCACCCTAGCGTTCTCCTCCTCTTTTCTTTTTTTTTTTTTTTTTTTTTTTTTTTTTTTTTTTATAATATTTTGATTTAAAAAAAAAAAATTAAGATAAAAAAATTAATTTCTACTGCCACATGTCAGTTGGCACTGTAGCTAGAACAGTGCCGTTCTAGCTACAGTGCCGGGTCTGGCTCTTGCCAAACATAGCTTAAGTGATATTCACTCAGGTCTTGTACTAACTGCCACGGGTCCGGCCGCTTGATCAAAAGGGCAGGAAATTAAATGCAAGATTCCCAACATGAGGCGGCTAATGCATGCCTACGCTCTCGTTGGATAGCTAGATATTACACGTGTGGAGAAAATTTAAGAAACGTCACCATGCATGATTTGGAGTATATTCTAAATTTCCACGAGTTTTGGGAGTATATTCTTGAGATTGCTAACCGTACGTACGTTAGAGAAGAAACTTCCACGACACCTGTTCTTGGAGTTCTATGTATAGAAATGACCTTTTTCAGAGTAATTGTAGAAGTTATATATTATTGTATTCTTCTTGTGTCAATCTTAAATTGATATAATTTTTAAAATTATTATTTGATTAAAATTTAATAATAATTAATCAAAAATGTTGATAATTTTATAAGTCACATCATTTTTTGAGTGATACAACAATAACTTTTAGCATTACTCTATTTTTCACGTGAAAAATAGACTACGTTTCGAGTTCAATAATAATACAATATTGACTACTCACAGCAGTAAATTCTATTACCACAAATGGAGTTAATTTTGTAAATCTACGTGCGGAATGTGTTGTACATGGGAGGAAAGACATTGTCACCCCAACTATATATATATAGTTGTGCTTTGTGTGGTGAACTGACTTGAGATAGTTGCACAATCTTCTTTTTAACCTTCGTTTCTGACTCTATGTTTTTTTTTTTTTTTTTTTTTTGAAAGGGAATCATTCCAATCTCATTGAAAAATGATCACGAGCGTAAACGCTCTTACATCACAGAGTAAAAAGCTTTGAGAAAATCACAGCCAAAGTTATAAAGTTACAAGTCATAAATGTTTACATAAAAATCAAAATTCAAAGCCTATCTATGACAACAATATCCGCTAAATTGTCTGTATATTAATTCCAGGCATTTTTGGAGAATGATCTCTCAGCAAGGTTCTTATAAATATCACCTTTATATTTCCAATACTTCGTTTTTAGGAAGTGATTGCAGTTTGATTTTGGTTCAAATATTGGATTTAATCTTCTAAGACTACTCTGCAGCTGCAACTAATTAACAAGAGCAACCGCCGCAATATTTATAGATATTTATTATTCGAGTCTTTCTTTTTTGTTTTTTTCACAGGCATCCTTCAAGTCTTTCTTGGCAACCGATGAAAATTCAAAATCGATCCATTACAAAGTCAAGTCAGCCAGAGAATATAAGGTAGTGCAGAAAGAAAGAAAAAATGAACTTGGCAACTTCCCAGCAAAATAATTAATATGATTTAGGAATATAAGAAAAGTAAGCGATATATGTACAAGACAAGTAGACATTCCCTCCGCTCTCATTGTTCTAGTTAACTGCCAAGGGTCCCCTAGCCTAGCCTTGATCATAAAGATTCACCCATGCAAAACTAAAATATTTAGTTTAAAATTTAAAATTTTTATTTTAGTTACTGTTTTCTCTATATACACACAAATTAAGATTTATATTTTATTCTCTATTTTATTTATTTATTTATTTCTTTTGTTTTCTTAAAGAAAAGAGAAAGAAAAAAAAAAGGAATTAAATATGATCTTTTGTTGATGTAGTGTGCTATATAGTGAATGAGATACACAAAAAATATTTTGATTATAAACTATTTAACGTACTATATATTCTGTTGGATATGCTCTGGTGACGACTACATCATTCTTGGAGAGATTTAAGATGGATACAAGAGGGACTTCTAGAATCACTGATAACAACTTGTTATAAAATATAGTAAGTAATGTTATTTAATAGACTATTATATAATTGCAATACAACTTAATGAAGTGGTAGTCAAGATCAACCCTTAAATCATCACTAATTAATAATAAAAAAAAAAACAAAAATAAATGACTAACTATCACGTGTCATTTCATTTATATAAATAACAACAGACCATATTACTCAAATTTAATTTGATCATAAAATAAATTATTTCTATTTCAGGTAAAATGGATAAGATTGTAATCATGGGACAACGACTTGTCGAACACGTACATTAGCCGATCAAGGGAAGGGGAACTGGAGAATTACGTAAGTACTCTTCACGAGAAGAAAGAAAGAATGATTTATTTTCAATAGTGTTTAAGAGATTGGTTCAAAATTGGGCTACCTTATTAAAGCCTTAAGCACCAAAATAAGTTATTAAAACAAAATAATAATAATGAAGGATGCTGATTATTCTCATATTTAAAGTGATAATAATCATATCTATAAGGAATTAATTATTATTATTATTTTTTCTTTCTGTAAAGACGATATAGATATATAAGTTAGAACATATAGAAGAAGAAGAAGAGGAAGTAGAAGATGCTAACCTCATCCAGTTGTCTTGTGCATGCCGATGCCCACGGGAACTCATAACTCAAGCTTAATTGTAAGCGACACAATTAACGTCCTCACCCACACGACCACGAACTACAATTACAACGACAAAAGTATGAGTTTAGATTCCTTAAAAACTGGAAAACAGATTAGACAAAACCCCACTTTCCATATATATATATATATTAATCTAAGTGCAACCTCAGAAAAAGCAAAATTTAAGTGCAATCTCTCAGGTTGTGCACCATATATATGATTTCTTTCGGGGAAGAAACGTAAGACTCTGCACCATATGAGCTATATATATAGCATACTCAATGCAAATACTCAGACCAAGAAAAATTAATGCTTGGCATCAGATACATATTTCATGGGTATGTAAAAGGGACCCAAAAATAATTGCCCCGTTGTTTAGGAAATGTAATAATAAAAAATAGTCATCTTAATTAGAGATTATACATATAAACAGTGAAATGAACCTGATAAACTCGAGGAGAGCAATGGAGATGGGCAGAAATTGGATTCGTTGTAGCTAGGATTGAAGACTCTGCAGCTGCAAACTGTCGCGGTTATAAATTTATTCGTTAATTTTTATTTTTTTTCCGACCATTCGTACGTACGTGGTGTCTTCCTTTCTTCTCGTTTTTTGTCGGACCGGCATCCTTCAAGTCTTTCTTTTTGCTTTTTTGACACGCAGATCCCTCAAGTCTTCTTTGCAACCAATGAAAATTCAATATTGATTCCAAAGTCAATATTGAATCAATATTGACTTTGGAACTAGGCAGAATAAAATGGAACTAGGCAGCTTCCTAGCAAAATCAAACGTTTAAGAACTATATATAACTTGTTGTGCAATTAATTTGTTATTTGACTAAAATCTCGACATTGCAACATGCATATATCATGGGGGGTTAAGTAAAAAGTAAAATAAATAAATGAAAAGATAAAAAGTAAACCCAACGTTCATCTTATTTCAAGAATAAATATCAGCTCCTATTCCTATCATGACAATGATTTACAAGTAAATAGAATATATCATTGTAGCTTTATCTAGATCCCATTTGTCGTGGCCTTAAATTCCATGCATGTTCAAATATATATATATATATATATATATATATATATATATATATATATATAAAAAGCTTACATGATAATCATACTTAATTATAAAATAATCAAAGAAATTGATACGTCCAACTCCTAGTTAAATTTGCACACATTCCTTCTAGACTGAAATCCATTAATCTTGACAATCCGTACTACCTCACCGCTCATGAATATCTTTTCTTCCCCACTTTTTTTTTTTTTGGTTTTATTTTGTTTTTCCTTTTTTTCTTGGTCCAAATTAAACAATATTTTATACTTCTTAAGAGGAATACTGCATACAAGTCAGCATTAGATCTGTAGATCATGAATATTACCCACCTAGAAACGTCTGAGAAGTTTTCTCCGATCCTCGCAACAGCTCAAGAAAATTATAAATTATGTCTATATATAGAATTTTTACTTAATTTCAAATAAATCCATATGTGTAACACTTGTGTTGTCCAGGGCATAAGAGGAATGATGATCATCACTTGACGTCATCTTCACCTTCCTCCTCCCGGGGAAAGATAAAAAACCATCATATAAAACGTACAGATGTTAAGGGCCATAAGCAACATCATGAAACAAAGGCAGCACACATGGACATAAGGGGCACACATGAAATAGAGTAAAACCAATGTAAAAGGAAGCTTTTTACTAAGCAAATATATTTTTTTGAAGATAAAATTACTTTTTTTTTTTTAAAGAGAAAAATACTGTAGAGGTTCCAGGAGTTTACTTTTACCAAATTCATCATTCAGGTTTAATTTGAAACTTATCAAATCCATCACTCTTTTAAAGTATATATAATGCTTCGTTATCAAATTCTTTTCTCCGTACTCCTTACGTTAGGTTTTTTAGTGATGAAGAGTGACACGTAGGCTAATGACCATGTCATATCTAATAAAATTATAACACATATACATATCATTGAATCAACAGTGCTTATTATTATATAACTTCACCACATCATTTAAAATAAAAAATATACCATATAGAAACAAAAAATAAAATAAAAAAGTTAAGGAAAAAAAAATGAAAAGGAAAGGAGAAAAAAAAAATGGTTGGGAATGGCTTTTAAGAATGTAATTTGATTATCCACTTGGAAGTGGTTTGGCCACCTCCAACTCGGCCTTTAGAAATGGTTAAACTTAAGAGTAGCTCGGCCACACTAATTCCGACATGCTTAAACACAAGTTTATTTATTGTCATTTCTTTTAAAATTTTAAATGACGTGATATATATATATATATATATATACCATTAATGTAAGAAAACAAAATCCCATTACATTTTGTTCATTCTCATAGAACAAATCATGGGCAAGATCAGAGGCTTCATGCTTGAAAAATGTCTAATTGAGTCTTCAGGTGAATCTTCCAAAACACCCTGACCCTACCCGGATACAATCGGCTAAACCTGTTATCACCACCATCGAGCAAACCCAAACCCATCCCAACATGGGCCTACGTTCAGCAAATAATCTATTAATTTTTGTACACTACTTAATGCAAAGGCCTCTAAAACAAACTATTGCTTTTCATTTTTCAACACCAAGAGCATGAGAATTGAACTAGCTTTTGTTCCCCTTGGGCAACAAGGCAGACGACAATTCAATTTTCCTCTTCCCTGCAACCAACCGGAGAGACGACTTTTCATTATTCCTTTCATTAATTCACTGGAAAGCTGCTACAATTAACGCTTGTACTTAAGAAGCTGCTTCAGTACGCCGGGAAACTATAGTCCTCAAGTCGTTGGCCATTAGAGCAAAGGCTTCAACTTTTGCGTGCGTTTTCGCAGTTTTGAGAGAGATTGGGAGGTCGGATAGGTTGGGTAATGCAGCAGAGCATTCCAACCCCCAATCTAGAAGTTCTTCTCCATGGAAACTACATTTCTCAATACACTTGGCACTTCTCTCGGCATTAATACTGGTGGTGAAGTTCCATATGATGCCTTGCTTTATGAAGAGCATCGCATCAAGTGGTTCTCCCTCCTTCACAATGTAGTTGGCCTGGTTGTAGTGCATTGGTGTTAGTTCTTGTGTGGGCTTAATTCAGTTCTAAAATGCAGATGCTACTGTTCATGAGCTCAAACATTGATATAGAATGCTCAGAATCCAATCTCCACCGTTCATAATGTAGATTTATATGTTATGAACGTCCCTGCAAAATTTCAGCGCAATCGGACCACAAACGCCCATCGATCGGAGCTGTTGATCAAGACTGGACAGGCCGGGTCCGGACCGCAATTCCCCGGGTCCGGACCTCATTTCCAGAAACGAAAATCTTGCTCCGAAAAGCCGTGTCCGGACCGCCCATTAACATGTCCGGACACCCCGTAAGTTTTAGGCCCAAAAACGTGATTTTAAGTGGATTAGGTCTAGGGTTTTGTCGGGGGTATATATACATCATTATAGAAGAGAGAAGTACGAATTTTCACCCCCAGAGAGTTCGTGTGAAGCTGTGCTTGAGTGATTATTTTGTTGTGAGCCAAATTGATTCCTCTTAGATGATTTTTGTTAGTATTGATTGTGTGCTTAATTGAAGTCTATCGGAAGGCTCCGATATAGGAGAATCATGTTGAAGAAGATTGTGAGCGAGGAGACAAGTTGGAGGCTTGTCGATCTTACAGAGTCAAGGTCTTGCAAAGGGTTGTAAGTGTTCCTAGTGTCTGTAATCTCTAGATAATCTTTTGATAGTGATTTCCTGGGTTTGGCTGCCCCGGAGAGGTTTTACTTTTAGATCGGTTTCTAAAAGGTTTCCTCTTCGTCACCAAAATCTTTGTGTGTGATTGTTCATATTTTGGTGAATGTTTGTTTTGATAAATATCTGTTAATTCCGCATAAAATTGTGATATTTATCTGTTTAGAATTTTTCAATTGGCTTCAGATACTCAGAGATCAATTGTAAAAGTTGTTCACCTTTTCCTTGAAGCTGTGGCACCTAGCAAATAAACAATCGAGAAGAATAATGAGAATATTTGTATTTAACACTATCTCAATCCAATCAAATTATCAAAAAGGAAGGGAAGGGAACTCACTTGCTTTAGCATGGGTTGTTGGAAACTAAACAAATCAAAATGCAAGAGAGTTTTTTTTTTTTTTTTTTTTTTTTAAAAAAAAATGGTAGAAATTATAAGTTCTTTTAATTAATAAGGGACTTTAGTTTTTCTAAACTCATGTGTTTATTTAATTCTCAACTGAAGTCTTAACTTAGAGATGAGTTTTTTGTTATTTAATACAATAAATATGGAGAAGTAAAAGCTTTGTAAGTTAGTCTTTGAATACCTCTATTTATAGGTGTCTTAAGATGTATTTTTATACAAGTGAAATACGAAGAAGATTTCCTCCACTCTTCTCTAGTCTAATTTTGTTCTTTGTCTTTAGTAATAAGAGAGAGAGAGAGAGAGAGAGAGAGAGAGAGAGAGAAATAGAAAGGTAACTAGTTTGTAAACTAGTATTTTATCTTTCAAATTGGTATCAGAGCCCAGCTGTGCCAATTCCCATTTTTGTCCTTTCTAGAAATGGGTTCCAACATAGTCCAGCAACAAATCCCTAGATTATCAAAAGATAACTATAGGTCATGGTCTATCCAAATGAGAGCCCTGTTTGGGTTTTAAGATTTATGGGAAGTCATTACTGACGGATTTACAGAACCCACTGAGGAGGAGGAAGCTGAATACACAGCAGATGAGAAGAACACTCTTAAGGACCAAAGGAAGAAGGATAAAAAGGCCTTGTTTTTACTCTATCAAGCATTGGACGAGTCTACCTTCGAGAAAGTTGCCGAAGCAATGACAAGTAAACAAGCATGGGAGATTCTAGCTTCCATCTTCAAAGGAGACGAACGGGTGAAACGGGTCTATCTCCAATCATTACGGGGCGAGTTCGAAGCTCTTCACATGAAGGATGGAGAATCGGTGTCTGATTATTTCTCACGATTGCTGGTAATCATGAATGGTTTGAAAATAAACAATGAGAAGGTCGATGACATCTGAGTCGTCAAAAAGGTACTTCAATCCCTTTCCTCTAAATTTGAACATGTCGTTGTAGCTATCGAAGAGTCTAAGGACTTGGAGAAGCTAACAATTGAGGAGTTGTTGGGTTCATTACAAGTACATGAGCAAAGGATGCAGAAGAATGCTAGTTCTAGTGTATTAGAACAAGCACTAGAGTCAAAACTGACTCTAAATGATCAAGGCAAATTCAGCTCCTACCGTGGTCGTGGTAGAGGCCGGGGGCGTGGTATTTTCCAACAACCACGTCAAAGTCAACAGGAAACTCAAAGTTTCAGAGGTAGAGGACGAGGAGGCTACCAAGGAAGAGGAAGATCCACATATGGACGTGGAAACTCCAAGAATATCCAATGCTACAACTACAATAAGTTTGGACACTATGCCTCGGATTGTTGGCACAAAGATGATGAACAAGCAAATGTCGCAGAAGCAACACATGAGGTTCGTAGTGATTCTATTTTACTTCTCGCTCATGATGTTTCAGATTCACAAGATGAGGTTTGGTACCTCGATTTTGGCACAAGCAATCATATGTGTGGGAAGAAAGATCTGTTCGTAGAACTCATAGAAGGAGTTCGTGGAAAAGTGAACTTGGGAGACTCCACCAAACTCTTAGTTGAAGGCAAAGGGAAGATAAAAATTTGTCAAAATGATGGCAAGAAAGGGTACATTTCTGATGTTTATTATGTGCCTAACATGAAAAGCAATATTCTTAGCATTGGACAGTTGCTCGAGAAGGGGTACGCCATACATATGGAGAACTACTCTCTCATTTTGAGAGATACACGTGGAGGAATTGTAGCTCATGTTCCAATGACCAATAATCACATGTTCCGGTTACATCTTAACGCAAAGTCTGAGAAGTGCTTCTATGGACTCAAGGAAAGTGAGTCATGGAAGTGGCATCTTTGCTTTGGCCATCTACATTTCAGTGGCCTAAAGCTATTATCTTCATTTGGCATGGTGCATGGGTTACCAGTGATCGAGCCACCGAGTAACGTTTGTGAAGGATGTATACTTGGCAAGCAGGCACGACTTCCTTTTCCCAGCAGCAAATCTTGGAGAGCAACATCACCATTGCAACTGGTTCATATCGACATATGTGGACCAATAGAGCCCATGTCCTTAGGAGGTAATAGATACTTTATTACCTTCATCGATGACTTTAGCAGAAAACTTTGGGTTTATTTTCTTAAAGAAAAATCAGCTGCCTTTATTGTATTCAAGAACTTTAAAGCTTGTTGAAAATCAAAGTGGTCATAAGCTTGTAACTCTTCGTTCTGACCGAGGTGGAGAATACACCTCAAAAGAATTTGATAAGTATTGCAGGGAACAAGGCATAAAGCATCAGCTGACTGCTGCTTACACACCACAGCAAAATGGGATCGCCGAAAGAAAGAACCGTACCATTCTTAATATGACTAGAACTATGCTCAAGGAGAAAGGGCTGCCAAAACAATTCTGGGCAGAAGCTGTGGCGTGCTCATCTTATCTACCAAACCGATGTCCTACCAAAAGTGTCAAGAATATGACACCTCAAGAGGCATGAAGCGGCCACAAGCCAAGTGTTGCACACCTAAGAATCTTTGGGTGTGTTGCATATTCTCAAGTTCCCAAATCCAAGAGGAAGAAGCTTGATGATCGTGGTGAAAAATGTATCTTTCTCGGATATAGTGAAGAGTCGAAAGCATACAAGCTCTACAATTCACTAACAAAAAAATTAGTGGTTAGTAGAGACATTATCTTTGATAAAGAAAGAGTGTGGAGCTGGAGTGATGAAGAGAAGGCCAAAGAACAACAAGTGTTAGAGGAGCCTGAAGAGCTCTCAACAGAAGCTCCACCAAGTACCCCACCATCTTCTCAGCCTAACACACCGTTCGCAGCACATAGATACTCTACACCTTCTATGGGAGGTAGCAGCAGCAGATCCTCCACAAATCAAAGTAAGATGAGAAGTCTCAGGGAAATCTATGAGCAAACAGAAGATGGAGAGACTAATCTTTTATGCCTATATGCTGATCATGAGCCTCTTAACTTTCAAGAAGCTGTTGAAGAAGATTGTTGGCAATCCGCAATGGAGGAGGAGATACATGCTATTCAAAAGAATGACACTTGGGAGTTGGCAACACTCCCATCAAACCAAAAGGCTATTGGTGTCAAGTGGGTGTACAAGATCAAACGCATTGCAGAAGGTGAAGTTTCTCGATACAAGGCAAGACTAGTAGCTAAAGGGTACAAGCAAAAGTATGGCATCGACTATGAAGAGGTCTTTGCACCAGTTGCGAGACTTGACACAGTGAGATTGTTGATCGCACTTGCCGCTCATCACAATTGGAAGATATACCAACTTGATGTCAAGTCAGCCTTTCTCAATGGCATCCTTGAAGAAGAGGTGTACGTACAACAACTGGAAGGCTTTATAATGGAAGGAGAAGAAAGCAAGGTATACCGCCTTAAGAAGGCGTTATATGGCTTAAAGCAAGCACCAAGAGCTTGGAACGCACGCATTGATAGTTATCTTCATCAAAATGGTTTCACCAAATGTCCATATGAGCATGCTATCTATATGAAGAAAAACCATCGTGGTGAATTTCTAATCATTTGCCTATATGTTGATGATCTCTTATACACAGGAAATAGCAGTGAAATGTTCAAGGAATTCAAGCAATCAATGTTTAAGGAGTTTGAGATGACAAACAACGGGTTAATGTCCTACTTCCTTGGTATTGAAGTGAAGCAACAACATGATGGAATTTTCATATCCCAAAAGAAGTACATGGGGGAGATTTTAGAGAAATTCAAGATGGATAGTTGCAACTCTGTGAATACCCCAGTTGAAACAAGCATAAAGTTGTCAAAAGAAGAAGATGGTTGAGTTATTGAACCAACTCTTTACAAGAGTTTGGTTGGAAGTCTGAGGTACTTGACGATCACAAGGCCAGATATTGTCTATGGAGTTGGACTTGTGAGTCGATACATGGAGACACCAATGGAGACTCATTGGTTAGCTGCAAAAAGGATCCTAAGGTACATCAAAGGCACTCTGAATCTTGGTTTATTCTATGCCTATGGTGATGAAGCAAAATTAGTTGGTTATTCAGATAGTGATTGGGGATGTGACTAAGATGAGAGGAAAAGTACTACTAGGTATGTGTTCTATCTTAGTTCTACAGCATTTTCTTGGACATCCAAGAAACAAGAAATCGTAGCCTAGTCTACCTGTGAGGCAGAGTATATGGCGGCTTCGTCTACTATTTGTGAAGCTATATGGCTAAGGAATCTCTTGAAAGAACTGGAACATCCACAAGAAGAACCGACTGTGATTTACGTGGATAACCAATCGGCTATAAAGTTAGCAAAGAATCCAGTGCAACATGGGATGAGTAAACACATTGACACTAGGTTCCACTTTCTTAGAGACCATGTCAAGTGGAAGACAATAGAGCTCCAGTATTGCCACACCACTGAACAAGTAGCAGATATATTCACTAAGCCATTATCAGGTGCAATTTTCATGAGGCTAAGAGACATGCTTGGTATGAGGAGGTTTTGATTTGAGGGGGCGTGTTGGAAACTAAACAAATCAAAACGCAAGAGAGTTTTTTTTTTTTTTTTTTTTAAATTGTAGAAGGTATAAGTTCTTTTAATTAATAAGGGATTTTAGTTTTTCTAAACTCATGTGTTTATTTAATTCTCAACTGAAGTCTTAACTTAGAGATCAGTTTTTTGTTATTTAATACAATAAATATGGAGAAGTAAAAGCTTCGTAAGTTAGTCTTTGAATACCTCTATTTATAGGAGTCGTAAGATGTATTTTTATACAAGTGAAATACGAAGAAGATTTCCTCCACTTTTCTCTAGTCTAATTTTGTTCTTTGTCTTTAGTAATAAGAGAGAGAGAGAGAGAAATAGAAAGGTAACTAGTTTGTAAACTAGTATTTTATCTTTTATGGGTAAGCAGATATAGCGCTTAATCATACTTCCAAGTTCAATGGGAAGATGAGATAGCAGATTTTGCACGTCAACATCTTTCTTTTCTTCCAGCATGTGTTGAATGATGGGCATGATCTCCTCTTTTATAGTACTAGGGAGTTGGTTTCTAAATATCCATAGCTCTATTTCTCGTTCTTTAACTCTCATGTTTTTTATAATTTCTTCTAAACTTTCAGTTGCCAACTGTATATATGTCTGATACATGACAAGTTTAGATCATCAAATTCTATTGATAAATTACAACTCATCTTTAAATCTTTGATTGATAGAAAATGATAAATTTAGTCATTAATTAATCAATATTCTAATAACAAATGCATGTTGAGTAGTCCTTCTACATGCTAGTATAAAGAAATCATCAATAACACTCATACACATAATTATATAATCAAGCACCCTAAAGATTAAAAAGATGTTGAGCACCAACCTGCAAATTCCCAATAAAATGCAGAAACAGTAGTAAGCCAAAGATTGAAATACAAACTGCAAAGCAGTTTTCCTAGAAATATGTACTTGTTTGAAGGTTTTGACCAAAAGAACTGCAAATATTGAAGAAACTATCATCTATGAGATAGCAATATAATATATATATATCTATATATATATATATATATATATATATATATCAAAATAATGTACTTTTCTTTTGGATGAATGGTAATTAATTAAAAGAAAAGTGGAAATTCACATCTCATACTGTCGTAAAAAGAGTTTAACATGTGCAAACCTCAAATTTCGTAGGCCCCACCAGAAACAGAGAGTTGAAGGGCTTCAAAGAATATTCCAAAATCAAAGAGAGTTGTTGATGTGAACCCCAAGTCACGTGAGCCTCAAGTTTAGTTCAATAAGGAGAGTATCTCCATATTAGGTTTTATTATTCTATAAAGAGATTATCTCCAAACGTGAGACTCATGTTTAGATTAATAAGGAGAGTATCTTCTTTTATTTTGTTTTCAATAAGGTCATAATAGTATTTACGATTCTTCCCTTGTAAGGTCAGAATCTAAATCCTAAAGTCCAAACCTAATACTAGGTCTCTTATGTAACGTTTTTCCTATTTAAAGGAGGTAGAAGGAATAAAGAGGCACGCTGAATATTATCAAACTACACACTTGTTGTGCTTTTGGAGGTCAAGGCTCCCTCGAAGTAGCCAAGCTTTAAGGTTCTTGTCTTTGTGCTAGTTGATTCTCATCAATTGGTATCAGAGCTAAGTTCCTCTCCCCACCTGAAACTATAAGAGGCCCGGTTTCCCTCGGAAGAAACCAGAGAGAATCAACATAGGCCGCTCTAGGAATAAAGGTTGGACCTACCGAGATTTTACTTTAGAATCTCGGCCAATGACGAGATCAGTGACGAAGAAAGTACAACAAACGACGATGGAAGGCAGAGTGGGAAATTTGGAGCAGTCGGTGCAGGTAATATCGGAAGTCCAGCAAGAGATGATGGCCCGTTTGACGAAAATTTTGGAGAAGATATCTACGCAAGGAGGAACACAGCGTGAAGAAGAGGAGATTTCTCATGGGAAGAGACACAAGGACGAGGGAGAGAATTCTCGGGCAGAAACCAGAGAATGGAACCAGTCGTTCACCAACAGACACGTCAAGTTAGAGTTCCCACGCTTCAATGGGGGAGAAGACCCCACCGGATGGATCTGTAGAGCAGAGTAGTTTTTTAGATTCCAATGGACGTCAGAAGAGGAGAAAACACCCCTGGCTTCTTTCCACCTGGAAGGGGAAGCCCAATTGTGGTATCAAATCTTGTTGAGAGAGGGGCGGGAATGATGTTGGGCTAAACTCACAGATGGATTGTGCGCTCGGTTTGGCCCCAACCAATTCTATGATCCATTTGGAGAATTGACGAAGTTACAGCAGCAGGGGAGTATCAAGGACTATCAAGCAAGCTTTGAGTCCCTTCTTTAAAAAATAGGGACCTTAACCTCGAGCCAACAAGTGAGTTGTTTTGTAAGCGGATTGAAGGAGCCTATCAAGGCAGACATCTTAGTAGGAAGGCCGCACACTCTCACTTCTACCATCAGCCTGGCTCATTTGTATGAAGCCCGACATCTAGCCCTTCGAAAAAAATACCATACCAGACACCCGACGAACCCCCCTGAACCAGCAAACCAGTGCAGGACAGCCAACCATGCAGGTCAAAAGATTGACGCCTGCGTAGCTTAAAGAGAGACATGAGAAGGGTCTTTGCTTCAAGTGCAATGACAAGTATGGACCAGGGCACCGTTGTAAAAGATTGTTCATGATTGAAGCATATAGAGGGGAAGGTGATGATGGAGATGGAGTAATGGAGGAGGAAGAAGAAGAGAATGAGGACCTTCCAAAAATTTCCCTGCATGCCATCACAGGAAGAGAAGCACCAGACACAATAAAGGTTTATGGCCAGATTGGGAGATCCATCTCTTTGCTACTTATTGACTCAGGGAGCACTCACAATTTTGTGAGCTTAGCTCTCGCCGAGGTCTTGGGGTTAAGCCCGAAAAAGAGGGAGACTATGGAGGTGATCGTGGCATCAGGTGAAAAAATTACAAGTCTAGGGAAGTGCCACCCAATTGCAATGGAGTTGCAAGGGTGGAAATTTCAGATTGATTTTTTTGTTCTTCCCTTAGAAGGTTATGGGATTGTGTTGGGTGCCCAGTGGTTGCGAGTATTAGGGCCTATATGGTGGGATTTTGAAGAATTGAAGATGAAGTTTACTTGGGAATGAAAGCAAGTGACACTGCATGGAGTGCGGGCGGTAGAGAACCCAACTAGAGAATTACATTCCATCATCTCCACCAAGAGTGATGTGCAACTTGAAGATATAGAAAACACGGGGGAGGTAAAAACAGAGGAGATGGATGCAATCCTAGAAGCAAGCAAGGCAATTTTTGAGGAACCACGTGGGCTGCCTCTTCCACGCAGCCACGACCATCGCATCCTTTTGCAGCCGGGGGCGGGTCCGGTAAGTGTTAAACCCTACTGCTACCCGTTTCATCAAAAAGCTGAAATTGAGAAGCAAGTCGAAGACATGTTGGAGCGGGGAATAATTCGACCCTCCAATAGCCCTTACTCATCTTCGGTACTCTTAGTAAAGAAGGGGGATGGCACTTGGAGAATGTGTGTCGATTATCGCGAGTTGAACAAAATAACGGTAAAAGATAAGTTTCCCATACCTGTTATAGATGAATTCCTAGACGAGTTGAATGGAGCCAAGTTCTTCACCAAATTGGATTTGCACTCCGGGTATCATCAAGTGAGGATGGACGTGGCCGACATTGAGAAGACTGCTTTCTGCACGCACCATGGGCACTATGAGTTCCTCGTCATGCCGTTCGGATTGACAAATGCGCCATCCACTTTCCAAGCACTCATGAACTAGGTGTTCTGAATTTATCTCCGTAAATTTGTATTGGTTTTTTTTTTTATGACATAGTGGTGTATAGTAGTACTTGGGAGTAACATCTACAACATGTCACCACTGTATTGGGAGTCTTGGAAAATCAGCAGTTATATGTCAAAAGGACCAAATGCCTATATGGTCAATATGAGGTTAAATACTTGGGCCACGTAATTTCATCCAAGGGAGTAGGAGTTGACCTCGACAAAGTAGAGGCCATGGAGAAGTGGCCGAAACTTGGGACTCTCAAGGCAATGCAGGGATTTTTGGGACTCACGGGATACTACCGACGATTTATCCAAGACTATGGGAAAATCGTGGGCCCTTTAACCCGCATGTTGAAGAAGAATAATTTTACATGGACAATCGGAGCAGAAAAAGCCTTTGAGGACCTCAAACGAGCTATGACCCAGGCACCCATCCTTGCCTTACCGGATTTCTTTAAAGAATTCGTGGTGGAATGTGATGCCTCGGGGGTGGGCATTGGAGCCGTCCTTCTTCAAGAACGGCTAATTGCTTTTTTTAGTCAAGCGTTGCAGGGAACCCAATTATTATTATCCACCTACGAGAAGGAGATGTTGGCTCCCGTCGTGGCGGTTCAAAAGTGGCGGCCATATTTGCTGGGTAGACATTTTGTGGTAAGGTCGGATCAGCATAGTCTGAAATACTTATGGACCCAAAAAATCTCCACTACTGCTCAACAAAAGTGGTTATATAAGCTGATGGGGTTTGATTTTTCCATCGAGTACAAAAAGGGGAGAGAGAATGTGGTGGCTGATGCTTTATCAAGAAGAGGGGATATGCAGCTTCCAGGGGAGCTAGCTGCCATTTCAAGTCCGATTGCCAACTGGTTGGACGAAATCAAAGGGGACATAAAAGTTGATGCAAAGATGAAGGAGTTGGCGCAGAGAATCCAAGATGGAGAAGCCGTAAGCCCATGGAAGTATAAGGAAGGTATTCTGTTTTTTAAAGAACGAATTTATCTTTCGGAGTGATCGGCACTTATCTCCACAATTATAGAGCAAATACATGTGGGATTTCATGAAGGATACCAAAAGACCTTCCAGAGGATACGTGCGATTTTTTATTGGAAGGGAATGTGGCGACAAATAAAGGAGTTCATCAAGGAATGTGAAGTTTGTCAATGCCATAAGGTGCAGTGCCTTACACCCCAAGGATTGTTATAACCACTTCCGGTGCCGGAGAAAATTTGGGAGGATATTTCTATGGATTTCGTAGACAGGTTACCTAACTCAAGGGGCAAAACTACGATCTTTGTGGTTGTAGATCGTCTATCCAAGTATGCCCACTTTGTGGCTATTAGTCACCCCTACACAGCCATGAGTGTAGCTCAAGTTTTTTTCGAAAATAGTTTTAAGCTCCATGGTATGCCTAAGTCGATTGTGTGCGATAGGGACCCGGCGTTCACTAGTCATTTTTGGAAGGAAGTTTTCCGATTACAGGGTACCAGTTTCAATTTTAGCTCCGCTTATCATCCACAAACGGATGGCCAAACTGAGGTTGTGAATCGCACCATGGAAATGTATTTGCGTTGTTTTACGAGCTCTCAAACCAAGGAGTGGGGCAAGTGGTTGGCTTGGGCTGAATACAGTTATAATACAAGCTGGCATTCTACCCTCAAAACAACCCCTTTTGCAGCAGTTTATGGGAGAGATCCACCCACCTTGCTTACTTATTTACTTGGAACGGCAAAGGTAGAAGTGGTGGAAAGGGAGCTACGGACACATGATCAGGTGTTAAGGGAGCTAAGGGAGAACATGAAGTTGGCGCAGGAAAGAATGAAGAAAGTGTATGATGGTAAGCATCGGGAAGAAGAGTTTGAGGAAGGGGAATGGGTGTATCTTAAATTACACCCATATAAACAGGTATCCGTCCACCTACGCAGGAGTGCAAAGCTAGCAGCAAAGTTTTTTGGGCCCTTCAAAATCATCAAAAAAATAAACCCAGTAGCTTATAAGCTGGAGTTGCCATTAGGAACTCGCATCCATCCTGTTTTCCACGTTAGTCTGCTTAAACGACATCTAGGGGGAGAACAAATTGCATTGCCACAACTGCCGGATGTCTTGGAAGATGATCGCATCATTCCGAAACCAAGAGCTATGTTGGAGAAGCGGATTCGGAACAAAAAGCCTGAGATTTTAATTCATTGGCAGGGATTATCACCGGCGGAAGCAACATGGGAAGAGCAGGAATTCATTCAAGAGCAATTTCCAGAATTTTCCCTTGAGGACAAGGGAATTGTTAGGGAAGGGGAATGATGTGAACCCCAAGTCACGTGTGCCTCAAGTTTAGTTCAATAAGGAGAGTATCTCCATATTAGGTTTTATTATTCTATAAGGAGATTATCTCCAAACGTGAGACTCACGTTTAGATTAATAAGGAGAGTATCTTCTTTTATTTTGTTTTCAATAAGGTCATAATAGTATTTATGATTCTTCCCTTGTAAGGTCAGAATTTGAATACTAATTCCAGACCTAATACTAGGTCTCTTATGTAACGTTTTTCCTATTTAAAGGAGGTAGAAGGAATAAAGAGGCACACTTAATATTATCAAACTACACACTTGTTGTGCTTTTGGAGGTCAAGGCTCCCTCGAAGTAGCCAAGCTTTTAGGTTCTTGTCTTTGTGCTAGTTGATTCTCATCAGTTGTGTTTGGTGTTTGCACAGGACAATAATCATCTAAAAATGCATGATCGCTTGAAGGTTGATTGCAGCTAAAAGAACTTGGGGTACATCCAACATGCTTTTCACAAGCTTTGTGCCAACAAGCCGTTTCTCGTTGGATAGAAAATAAGTACCAAAAAGCACCCAGTACCTAATTAAAGAACCAACAATTCTCTTAAAGATCAGTCAATTCTGCAGATATTCTACCAAAAAACTACAAAAGAACAAGATAATCTTATAGATATAACAATTTAAAGGTTACTTGAAACTGTCTTATCAGCACTATGTGATCGATTGTCGAATAAAAATATAGTATCAAACATTTCTAAATAGAGCACAGGTCCTAGCTAGATACTTTCATTCACGTGTCAAGTTTAGACTGGAAATGGTAGTACTATATAATTAATCACACATGGATATAATTAAAGTAGCTAGGTGCGCAAAGCATGCTTATGATTTACCAAGGTCGATTCATTTTATACAGAAATCTAAGGAAACCTTGATAAACATACGACACTTATTGAAAGAAAACAAAAAATGAAATAAGCAATAAAAAAAATTTATGACGTAAAATGAACATGATATTGATAATCAAACTTACATCCCTAGCAAGAATATAGAGAAAGAAATTAAATGCAGCTTTAATCCAAACAAGTCTAGCAAGTTTGCTGGCAGACTTGGTAAGATTTATCCATGATATGTAGATTCGGAGAATTCTTGGTACATATTGGCAGAAAACAACGGCATTCAGGAACTTCCTTTTGTCCAAAAATTTTGAAAAATAATTGGAAATACAACCTGCACAGATTAAAACAGACTGTAAGATACATCCAGTTTATATGCAATATTCCCCCGAGCCATGGCTATATATGTGTAGGGAATTTTAATGAGATAGTGTTTCTTAATTACCTGTGGGAGGGGAAGAATAGCGAGAACAGCAATTATGAAGTACCGGGAGAAGAAGTAGCGGTTTGCTATTTGCCCAGGATCTCTAACTATTATAATTCGTCCAAGCTTACGAGAGTCCTTGTCGATGTAAGGACAAATAAATTGTACGATTATATTCAAAACATAAATGAAATCTGTGACAGATCTCAAAGTAATGGCTACGATCTTCAATCCTTTGTCTAACGAAACGCACTTGGCATCTCCATTGATGATAGGAAGGTAAAAGAACAAAGGGTCTACTTATACTGCAATTACACATGACACTGCAAACATTATATTCCACCACTGAAGCAGCTGCCCCTCTGGGTCAAGAATTGTCTTTTTTGTTGCTCTCTTTTGTCCGGAGTCATCTCTATCAATTTTGGAAACTTGCCCCTCATTATCCTAATTCCTGAACACAACATATATAGCAAGCAAAAATCAGGTTAATCATATATTCTCATGTGGACTTGTTCTTCCATCCTTCAATTGATCTAGTTGTTTAGAAGTTTTCTTCTTTCAATTATTTTTCATATTTTCAATGTATATGTTAGTAGTTGAGCCAAGGTATTTTTCTAACGGTTCAGTTTTAATTCCAAGTATTTCATAAGAAAGAGAGAACAAGTAAAATTAAATTTGGACCGTTGAAAAAATACAGCCAAATACAACCCATATGCTATAATTTTTTCACTATACCTTATAAGCCAAACCCTTTTTTTAGCAGTATAGTGCAATAAAAAAGGAGTGCTACTTTGGACATAGCTTTGACTACAAGTCCTATTACAACTTAAATGTAATATTTATCATGTTAATTATTAATTAAATAATTAAATTTATTTCTCAAATTTTATTATTTAATTTTGAGATTAGAGTAACAACCACAGAGGCGAGGGCCAGCATTTTCCAAAGTACAAGTTAACCTAAAATGTTTACGTAGTCAAAGAAAAATTTTCCTTAACGGGCCAATATAAAAAAATGAACAAATAAATAAAAACTCTCTGCTCCCCTCCCTTTTTCTAACTCCCTCTAGCTCTCCTCTCCCCTAATTTGGGCTCTGATTTCCCCTAAATTTGTTTAGTTGTGTTGCCGAACGGGCACCAAATCTTTGGCCCCAAAATTAAAAAATCGTCACCTCAAACCCATTGCCAGCCCGGGCCTATATCCACGAGCATCACACCTCCCAACTATCGACGGCCACCAAAGATATTTTACTGATTATTTTTAGGATTCTAATCAATCAATACAAGTTTATTTTTGACCAAGAAACTATGCATAATTCAGAGCATTCACATTAGCAGAGGAAACAAAAGCTAGCAACTTTTACTGAAAAAAAAGAAAAAAAAAAAGAAAAAAGAAAAAGAGCTAGCTGCTATAGTGGCCAGTAAATTTGTTGCAAGTTGTTAAATATTTATATACTCAATCATAAGAAAACTACTTAAAAAATAAAATGCATAAGAAAACTAATCCTATATATATATATACCGTTGATAAAATCTACTACGGGTCACACTCAAGCATCATGAGATTATCTTTCAACCACTTTCTATTATCTCTCAACCATTATCTGAATGTGGACAACTCATGATATATCAACTACCTCCATTATCTCTAAACTAGCTCTTACTATTTAAGTATTTATTAACCATGTGAAGGTGGAACATGGAGAGAGCAATTACATAAAATCCAATAAAAAGAATTGATCAAATCATTCTCAAAAAGACCTGAGTTCATACTATATTTTGACTCTATATAAAAGTGATAACTTAAGCATCAGAGAGTCTCCGACTAAGGTCGGGACCATTTGATGCTCTTGTTATTTTGCAAGCAATCCATTGCCCGTCGAACCGTACCAAAAACTGCATATATATATATATATGTTAGAATATATTCAGAATATATTATGAATATATTTGATATTCACCTTAATTGCTGATTTGATATATTTTCTTTGTATATTCTTTGATATTATTTTGTAATATTGTACATTAATTCCGTGATTGTATTCCTATTTTATCTGGCCATATTCAACTATAAATAGGCCTCTTTGTATACAGTTCAATACACACAGAAATACAATATTCAGTTTATTCCTATATTCTCTAGTATTTTTTAGTTATCTTAACATTGTATCAAAGCCAAATTTTGGCCTTGTCTAGAGAAGTAGGAAGTTAGTCCGTTCAAAGGCTTTTTTGATCTTATTTTGGTATAATTATTATACCAACAAGCTCAAAAAGGTCCGATATATCCTGTGAAGTTATCAGATCAACGTTCTGAAGTTCAACGCGCTCTCATGTGCCACCAGAAGTTTCTGTGTCACTATTCATGCGCCGCACAGTCAGCTGTTTTTCAGAAAATACCGCCAGAATCTAGATCGAAGGCTACCGATCTACTGGTCTATAGAAAGAATGCGCCACCAGGAGACCCCACGCACCTCCACGCTCCGCCACAACTTTCTGTGGAATTTTTCACCGCCGCATGCGTTGTTACTGGCCACCACGCGCCACCCCTGTCAACCGGTTTCAGAAACGAATCCCAGATTCGTGATCAGAGGCTGCCGATCTGTCGAACCAGCTGGAGCACGCGCACCAAGGAGCCACCACGCGCCGCCACCTTGTAAGTTGTCTTGTTGAGCTCATCTTTTTACAATACAATTGGCCACACCAGATTATTTCTATTTTTTTGAGCTCACACACCTGCAGTACACTCAGCCACACTAGATTTCAGCCCTCTTTAACCAAGCCTATACTCCTTATTATACACTCAACCACACCAGATCCTAACCCTTAAAAACAAGCTCATATCCCCTAACATACACTCGACCACACCGGATTGATTCTCGCACTAGGCTCACAGAACCTATCCTACACCCAACCACACCGGATTATATTCCCCCCCCCCCCGCGCCTAAAAAAAAAAAAAAGGAAAATGGCCGTACCTACTACCACTCTCCCAAACACCAAAGATATTACCCAACCTATCCCTATTATTCTTGATGGCTCCAATTACCCGGCTTGGTCTCAAAATATGAGTAGGTGGCTCAAAGGACATTGTCTTTGGGAGTATGTTTCTGGTGAAGAACCTAAACCTCTTGCTGGAAAAGAGGAACCCGCTGCGGCTTTTTCTACCCGCCTCCGCACATGGAAAAATATCCATTACAGTATTATCTCTTGGTTCTGCAACACTTGTGTCGTCTCCATTAGCATGACATTTGGCAATCTTGATAATGCCAAAGATATATGGGATATGTTAGCTCAGCGCTACAGCACTACCGATCTTGCTCAGCGGTTTCAGATTGTGACCAAGCTTCATCGCATGCGCCAGGAACCAGGTCAGAGTATTACTGATTTTTATTTACAAATGACTTGTCTTTAGAATCAATTAGCACTGTGTGAGCCTAAGTGGAGTAATAAGGTTGATGCCTCTGAGTACATCGCTTTTCGCGATAGCATGCGCCTAGCCGAGTTTCTTGCGGCAATTCAAGATGAGTTTGAGCATACTCGAGCTTCTCTTCTTCACCGTTCACTGCTGCCATCCTTGGAAAATGCTCTTAGTGAACTCGTTTCAGAAAAGACCCAATTCTCCACTATGAAGTTACACACCTCTGAGATGGTCATGGCCACTGCATCCCGTAATACGAGTGCCCCTAGTTCTATTCCTGCTGGGTCTTCCTCATCTAATCGGAATATCCAGTGCCATTATTGTCAGAAATTTGGCCACAGGTATAGTGAATGCAGAAAAATGCTTTATCGTGGGAATCATCGAGCTCCTAGTCATAAGGCTGCTACGGTCACTCATACTGATACATCAGATATGTCTTGCACCGATGTTGCACCCCAACCCAGTACCCTTTCTCCTATAGAAATCGAAGCTCTCATTCATTAGGTTTTATCTAAGTCCAATCTTAATACCGCGATGTCCACCACACCAGGTAATTCCTCTTAGTATATTGACTCTGCTTGTTGTAATCACATGACACCGAATTCTTCCATATTTTCTTCAAAATCTGTGTTACCTAGACCTACCACCATTTACATTGCTAATGGTTCTCATCTTGATGTTAGTCACATCGGGTCTGTTTCTACTCATCAACTATCTATGTCTGATACATACTTGGTGCGTAATCTCTCGTGAAATCTTTTATCTGTTGGTCAACTATGTAAACTTGGCTTAGAACTACACTTTTCTAACCGAGGTTGTGATGTGCAGGATCCACAGACGGGACAGCTAATTGAGACCGCCCGTAAGATTGGACGTCTGTTCGAGCTTTCATCACTCCATCTTCCTCCTGCTGTATCTGCTGCCACTCCATCTTAGTCTCCCTCTACCACCCTCAGTTTATAGCACTCTCATTTAGGGCATGCATCTATTTCTCCTATTCGTTCTTTAGCTACAAGTGGTCAGTTAGGATCTGTTGAGTCTGAGTCATTTGATTGTGTTGCATGTCAACTTGGAAAACAAAGTGCTTTACCTTTTAATAATAGTGCCTCTATTTCTTCTGCTCCTTTTGATTTGGTGCATTCTGATGTATGGGGCCCTGCGCCTATTCCCACCATGGGTGGATCCCGCTATTTTGTAATATTTGTGGATGATTATTCTCGGTATACATGGCTTTATCTTTTACAAAATCGGTCTGAACTTCCACAGATTTACTCTGAATTTCAACGGATGGTTCAAACCCAATTTTCCCGAAACATCAAAATTTTTCGTTCTGATAATGCCATGGAATATCGTGAATCTACCTTCCTTGCTACCCTCAAACAAAATGGCACTCTTCCCCATCGCTCATGCCCAAATACATCTCAAGAAAATGGTCGTGCTGAACGGAAACACAGGCACATCTTAGACACTATTAGGGCTTTGCTCCTTTCTGCTTCTATCCCTGAACACTTTTGGGGAGAAGCCGCTCTTACCGCTGTTTATACAATTAATAGGGTCCTATCTCCCACTACCTTAAATAGGTCCCCCTATGAACTCCTGCATGGTTCTCCTCCTGATTACCAATCCCTTCGCATCTTTGGTTGTGTTTGTTTTGTGCTTCTTCCACCCCATGAACGAACAAAATTATAACCTCGTTCTCGCCTATGTTGTTTTCTTGGGTATGGCATTGAACATAAAGGATATCGTTGTTATGATCCTATTTCCAAACAGCTCTGCATCTCACGACACGTCACTTTTTGGGAACATAGGTTCTTTAGTGATATGGAGTCTTTTCCTACTAGTCCTTCTAGTTCTTCCCCTATCTTCACTAATGTCTCGTTTGATTTGCTCCCCAACACTACTAATCTTGATGCAGGGATGACAAGCTCTCCAGACGACATTCCAACGGTCGACCCCAATGACTTTTCCCCGCCTGTTGATCCATCTACTCTTGAGCCAGTTCCCTCTGTCCCTCGTCGTTCTACTCGGGTAACATCTCTTCCTTCCCAACTTCATGATTATCACTGTTATTCTGCTTTTGCCACTCTACATGAACCTCACTCCTTCCGTGTGGCTCATACTAACCCTCTTTTCCAGAATGCTATGTTTGAAGAACTAAATGCACTTTCCAAAACCCATACTTGGGACTTAGTTGATTTACCTTCAGGCAAAACTGCGGTAGGGTGCAAGTGGGTATACAAGATTAAGACAAAATCTAATGGGTCTATTGAGTGATACAAGGCACGTCTTGTGGCAAAGGGGTTCAATCAGGAGTATGGTATTGATTATGAGGAGACTTTTGCGCCGGTGGCTCGCCTTACTTCTGTTCGATCCCTCCTTGCTGTGGCTTCTGTGCGTCATTGGGATCTTTTTCAAATGGATGTGAAAAATGCATTTCTCAATGGTGATCTTAGTGAAGAAGTTTATATGCAGCCTCCTCCTGGGTACGATCATCCGCCACACAAGGTTTGCCGACTTCGCCGAGCGTTATATGGTCTGAAACAGGCCCCACGGGCTTGGTTTGCGAAATTCAGTTTCAT
Organism: Corylus avellana; assembly: GCF_965113065.1. Taxonomy (NCBI): domain Eukaryota; kingdom Viridiplantae; phylum Streptophyta; class Magnoliopsida; order Fagales; family Betulaceae; genus Corylus; species Corylus avellana. Next base: position 46,245,560 of record NC_142491.1, read on the forward strand.
TATTGCGCAAATTGGGTTTGTTTCTAGCCCCTATGACTCTGCGCTTTTTATCCGATGATCTGATGTTGGTCTTATTCTACTCTTACTATATGTTGATGATATGATAATTACTGGAGACGATACTGTCGGTATTCGTAACCTTCAACAATTCTTGAGTCAACAATTTGAGATGAAGGATTTGGGTTTTCTCAACTACTTTCTTGGCTTGGAAGTATCTTCTGATCCACATGGTTACTGAATCTCTCAAGCCAAATATGCCTCAGATCTTCTCTCACGAGCTGGCCTTACCGATTGCAAAATTGTTGATAGCCCTCTAGAGACAAATGTCAAACTTCGTGCCACTAATGGTGAACTACTTTCTAATGCCACTCTCTATCGACAGTTAGTTGGAAGTCTCATCTATCTTACTGTGACACGACCGGATCTTGCCCATGCAGTCCATCTTGTTAGTAAATTTATGACTGCGCCACGCTCAATTCATTATGCGGCTGTTCTTCGCATCCTTCGCTACGTGAAGGGCACTTTGTTTCATGGTTTGTATTTCTCTTCTCACTCATCATTAGACTTACATGTATATTCAGATGCTGATTGGGCAGGTGATCCCACTGATCGTCGTTCCACCACGGGTTATTGTTTCTTACTTGGTGATTTTCTCATCTCTTGGCGTAGCAAGAAACAATCTGTTGTTGCCCGCTCTAGCACTAAAGCTGAGTATCGTGCTCTTGCTGACACCACCTCTGAGCTCCTCTGGCTCCTACATGATATGGGTGTTTCTCAGACCTCCAGTTCTCCTATCTTTTGTGACAATCAAAGTGCGATTCAGATTGCGCATAATGATGTATTTCATGAATGTACTAAACACATTGAGATCGACTGTCATTTTGTGTGCTATCATCTTTTGCAGGGGACTCTCCGTCTCTGTCCTATTGCTTCCGCTGATAAGTTGGCTGATGTGTTCACCAAAGCACATCCACCTGTACGGTTTTCATGATCTTGTTTCCAAACTCAAGTTGGCATCTACATTAACACCTTGAGTTTGAGGGGGGATGTTAGAATATATTCAGAATATATTTGATATTCACCTTAATTGCTGATTTGATATATTTTCCCTGTATATTCTTTGATATTATTCTGTAATATTGTACATTAATTCCGTGATTGTATTCCTATTTTATCTGGCCATATTCAACTATAAATAGACCTCTTTGTATACAGTTCAATACACACATAAATACAATATTTAGTTTATCCCTATATTCTTTAGTATTATTTAGTTATCTTAACTATGATTTTTTTTTCTTTGAAAAAGAATATTTAAATAAAATAATAAAAATAAATAGTTAAAATAGTGAATTGGATGTTGGTATTTATTTTGAACAGTGTTTAAGAGTCGGAGACACTGTATCCAAATCAGGAAACTGATATCTGTACTGAGAAGAAAGAAAGAGATTTATTTCGAAAGTTAGATACTTGGATATATATTGACTGGTTCAGTGGCCTTGACTGATGGAATAGATTGTAGATAAGGACAGGAAATAAACAGAGCATTAAAGTTATGAAAACCATTTGATGATAAATCTAGTTAATTAATTACCAACAAAACATTTCCAAGATGCTATAATTAGTGGTGCCTTTCGATCAACCTTTGAGAAATGTTTACAATGATAGGAGGAAGAAGAAGAAGAAGATGCTAACCTCAACCCTTTCTCTTGCCGATGCCGGCCATGGTAACTCATCACTGAATTAAGTACCCACGAACTACTTTTCCAACGACAAGAGTACTATTGAGGTAAGAAGATTCCTGAAAAAAAAAAAGGAAAACAGATGAGACAAACTCCACTTTTCACATATATATTCTAATTAAGTGCAATTGAGACTCTGCAGCATATATAAGACATGATCATATGAAGAAGCAAAGGTTTCTGTAAAATCACTTTAAAAAAAAACTATGGGTTGTTTCGGAAATGTAATAAGAGCAAATATGGGTTGGAGAATTGAACCTGATAACTCGATCAAGATGAACAATGGAGACGAAGATCTGGAGAAATTAAGCAAAGACTGGCAGAAATTGGATCTTTGCTGTGGGAGTACTTAAGAGACTGCAGCTGCAAGTAGTAATCCACGAGCAACTCTTGCTGATTATAAATAGTTATTTAATTATTCGTTATGATTAAGTCTTCTTTTTTTGTTTGTTTTTTGTTTTTGTTTTTTACAACAAGTTTCGGGTCTTCCTTTATTGTTTTTTTTTTTTTTTTTTTCGGATCAAATCGCTCAGAAACTGACGAAAATTTAATACATTATTTTACAAAGTCAAGTCAGAGCGAATGATAGTGCAGGAATAATTCAAACTTGCCAACTTCCCAGCAAAATAAATGACAGGAAATATATTGAAGAAAAAAAAAAAAAAAAAAAATACTTGTGCAGCTTGCTAATTGACTGAAACCTCGACATTGCACTCACCCAAAAAATAAAATAATAATAATAATAAAACCTCGCTATCGCAATAGAGATCGTGTGGGGAGTTAAGAAATAAATTTTATTAAAAAAAAAATCGAAAATATAATAGTAAACTCAAAATTTATTATAATTTAATTTATTCGTTGACTTACGGTTCAACGTATACGTACAAAACTGCACAGCTTCTACGTACAAGTCTCCCAGATCCCAGTCAAAGACATGAGAATGAGATAGACCCGGTTCTTGGGACATCAACTACTGTTTCTTTTGCTTCGTTTCCTCTTTAACCATTTCTTGGGAGATATATATATTGATTCGCAAATTATCTACTTAAATTAATAGGTAAATAATTGTACGTTTTACCTGCAAGTGCACAAGGTCAACATGGTAGTATACGGTGCAAGTACAGAATCATTCCCATTAGGATTGTTGAATTTCCGTTTCAAAATAAATCCCTTAAGTAAAATAAAGATTGATTGAGTTAAATATGATAAAAAAGTAGGGCTTTGACATCTACCACTAATTATATTTAGCTAATATAACAATATGCCAATGCTTTGATAAAGTTATGCATATCTAATGTTTGTCAACCTTAGGACATGGCGTATACTCCTAAGGCTATAGATCTTCCTAAGTAACAAGTTAGGCATGGCGTATACTCTAACTCTTTTAATTCCTAAGGGATTTAGCATGATTTATACTAAGTTGTTCCTTAGGAAGGCATATGTTCTATGGAAATCGACAAACAAATGAGGCCTAGGGCATGGCATATACTCCCAGTTCCCCATGTTGATTAACCCAAGAACCCGGTGTGAATAACTTTTGTTATGTATGTTAAACCCAAGACTCGGCCATCCAAATTGATTTAACTAACTAGTCCATACCACATGCATATGTTGATCAGGCACACACACATGAGGAATTTATGCAAGCAGGTATTAATCAAGTTAGATAGCACAACAAGATCATCACAAGGGCGCCAATATTGAAATATTAACAAAACATAACTAGGGCTTCAATCTAGCCCTACTAAGTAAATTAGCTACACATAGAGTTGATGTTAAACATCTTCATAAAATAAAGAAAAGAAAAGAAAAGAATAAACCCGAGACTTGAACTTGAAGAGCTCCTATTATTCTCCTTCTCCAAGCCTGTCTATTCTAAAGGCTTAAGAGTCTATTTATAGGCTTAGAAGTCCTTGGAAAAGTAGTAAACCCTAGGGATTTTGTAGGGTTGCAATCATATTACAATTGAGAGTTGAAAAACCCTAATATGGAAATAGGGACATTCTAGCCGCCACTTGGGGTGTCTCCTGCGCACGGGTGGGATCGATCGCAACCCGTGTGCGCTCGATCGCAGGTCTGCGATCGATACTTCTTCTGGCATGCGCTCGATCGCTCCTGGCCTACTTTGTGCTATGTACTCTCGGGTACTGCGCTCGATCGCAGGTACCTTGCGATTGATCGCAGTGTTAGGGAGTTCCAATTTTTCTTCCTCTTCTCTTTTTGATCCCAAATTACCTAGTTTTACTTCATTTTCTTCCAAAAGCCTATAAAAGCATGAAAAACACAAAAAGGAATTAAAATGGCCTAATTAACTAAAACCAAAGGATTAAAACATGCAAGTTAAGGGCTGAAAATATGAATATTTTAACACTTATCACACCCCCAAACTTACATATTGCTAGTCCCATAGCAATACAAAACTAAAAACAGGAATGGAAAAACAAAAAACAAAAGATAAATCCATCTTTCGTGGGATGTACGATTGCATTTAGCGTATGCAACAAGCCTTTTAAACCCCTAGGAATTTCCTAGTGGACGAGTGAAGTCTCGTGAGGGTTTTACAGAAATGTTACCCACAAACATCATGCAAGAGTTCATTTTATTCCAAAAATTAAAGCATCACTTCAGATCATGATTTTCATTCATAAGCAAGCTTAAAAAGATGAACTCCATCTTCACAATGAATTGGAATCTCAAAGTGCAATTACTTACAAAGGACATGCTAAAACATCACAAGTTTGAAAACAGTGTAAAGTTGATTAGCACAAAATTATGAGGCTTCCAAATCTTTCTAATATGCAATGTTTCTTTATCTCAGAATTCACTGAATTTCCTATTAGAATGACACACTGGCATATTCCTTTTTCTTTTTACTTTTTTGGTCAGGTTGTGCAATATTGGTTCCCTTAAGCTTTCTAATTGACCCTTGTAGCGAGTGTTAAGTCAATGACTCCCAAACCAGGTGGTTTTAGGGCATTAGGTGTAGAGACACCCCTAAAGACCTACTAACTCGAGTCAAAAAGGCTACAAAACCAACTAACCATGACATTGATCAAATCGAAATTTTTCACCTTTTGACGTGAACACTCAATGCTTTGAGACAAGAGGTCCAGTTACTCAGTGAAAAGTCATCAATGATCATTTATTTATTCTTCTTTCATTTTATTATTATTATTATTATTATTATTATTATTATTATTATTATTATTATTATATATATGCCATAGTGTCATCTAATAAGTTATCCAGTTTTATCCAAAATGCAAAAACACACATATCAGACCTCATGTCATACCTCATAGATTATGTGCTAATGTGCTTGTGTGATTAGATCAAACATGTGATTTTTCAACAGTCCTAAACAAGTAACCAAACTAACATATTCACTCATTAGATCATGTGTTCAAAATTTTAAGCTCATTGATGAATTTATGCCAGAATTTTGTTAGATCAACTTAAAATTTTAGGGCAATCATGAACATGCATAAAAATTATTTATTTATTTATTTTTAATTTTTTTTTCAAATAGACAAACAACACACAAAACAAATAACATGAAATTGGGACAAAGTGTGTGTGAACATGTTTGCCCATGCCCCCAAACTTAAATGACACATTGTCCCCAATGTGTCTAAATAAAGGAAAGAGTGTACCTGAGAGATGATCGATAAGATTTTGGGAAGCATGGCTCATAGCACACCCCCAAACTTGAATTGAAGCACACTTGTCCCTGCAAAATAAGAAAACTCAAACAAGTAAAAAGAAACAAAATAAAAAGATAGCTACTGCCCAAGTGCGCTCGATCGCACACCTGGTGCTTTCGATCGCACTAACAGAATGCGATGAATTGACAATGGAAGGCTGCGCTCAATCGCACGCAAGTTGCGATCGATCGCAGTATCAGAATGTAAAAAACATAACAAAAGACTTGACACACTAAAACACCAAAGTAAAATAAAACACAAAGGAAAACAAAAACAAAATATAAATAAAACAAAATAAAACGAACAACAAAACCAAAGGATATGCTATGGGGTGCCTCCCATGAGCGCCAAGTTTAACGTCTTCAGCCAGACTGTGGTCCCCTTTCAGTGCGGTCCAGAAGTAGATGCTCCAGATGGTGGAGGTGGCAGTCGGCTTAGGATGGACCGCATCATTTCTTCCATGGCAGTTAAGTGTTGATCCATATGTACCTTATCTTCCTGAGCCTCCCTTCTTTGATCAGCAAGCTCTCTCCGAAGGCCTTCCATTTGCTCACAAAGGGATCGGTATTGGATGGCTCGAACGTCAAGTGAGGCCTTTTCATCATCTTCTGTTACCGGCTCAGCTGCTGGTTCATCTTCGGCCATTGGCTCGGCCTCATCCGCCTCTTCCCCAGCTTCTGGAGGTGCCTGGGGCATATGGGAGCAGCTCTTATTCCATCGGTGAATGCCAAATATGGGAATGGTCATGACTAGTTCATCAGTTGTAGTACCCTTGATGCCCTTTTTTCGGAGAATGTATGTGATCAAGTAGGGGAAAGGCAACCCCCATGAATGAGTGGACTCTGCTCCCCCAACATGCACTCCATTCCAAAATTTGTGGATTTGGTTCCAAATGATGTCGGGAATGGAGTACCAGGCATCCTTGTCGAAGGCGTAGAGGGTCTGTCGAAATTGATCACGCCTTTTAGTTTTGTGTCCCAAGGGGAAGGCATTTCGGTGAAGTACCGAGTCCACAAACCACAACCTTCGCGGTAACTTGGACCGACTACCGGCATTATGGTGGGCATCCACATAGTGCACTTGACACATATCCTCAATGATTTTCGCCACATAATATCGGGCCGGTTGCTCGGCAAGATTTGCAGCTTCGGGAGGATGCTCATCATTGCACTACAAGGCGGCGGCTATGTCGGCCCTTGTCACATGAACAATTTGGCCTTGTACTTTTGAGGAGAGAGCAGCCGGATTGTCACAGTCATGAGAAAGCTTGGCATAATATTCAATGACCAGCTTTCGGTATGCGGTGGAGGTGACCGGTTTGAAGAGCTTCTTGAGTCCCCTTCACCTAAATTCGGCGACCGCCCATTGAGTCGCCTCATTGTTTTGAAAGTCTTCTTTTATGGTAAAGGTGGTTTCAAACAGCAGCTCCCGCTCTTGAAAAGTGGGTGGGAGAGAAATGGCGTGAGCACCGGACCCTTTGGAAGATGAAGCACTTGTTCTAGGCATTTTGAACTTGGTTGGGGACTTTTGTCGACCAGGTGGTGCGCACTTCTGATGACCACAAAGACAACTACGGCCTAGGATGCCCAAAACTCCCTGCAAATACACAAAAATTCCAACACAGAGGCAATGTGGGTGGATGAACACCCACAATTACAAGAAAAATAAGAAAAAAAATTGGTGGTTGGGTGAGTGTTTGGAGATGGTGTGTAGATGGGAATGGTGAAGGGATTTTTGGGTAATATGGTGGAAAAGTGGTGGTATGGTGGCCGGAGGGTGACTTATGTGGTGGTTGTGTGGTGGGATTTGTGAAAAGTAGGTGTAAAAAGGGAGGATTAAGAGTGCCGGAGGTGGGGAGATTGGGGAGAACCTGTACGGCGCCGGAATAGTGATATGTGGGCCAAGGGAAAGTGACCTAAAATAGGTTACTTGCCCTGCTGTCCGAGTGCACTCGATCGCACTAACAAAAAGTGTTGACCCACCTTTCGGTTATTGCGCTCGATCACAGGTACCCTGCGATCGATCATAGTAACAAAATGTCAATTTTTTTTTTTTTTGAAAAATCAAACAAAAGAAAAGTAAAGCAAAGGTCAAAAACAAAACATAAAGGATAATCGAGACATATGCGAAGTAAAGAAAGTAAGATGAAAAAGACAAGAGAGAAAATGTTTTTGCCCTTTTTATGGCTTCAGTACCACTGTTGTGAGTCGATGCGCTTAAGGTTCTTGCCTGCTCAAACGCGTCTACTTGTGACTATAAGGCTCCTAGTGTGAAGAGCTGTACTTGAGCTCTTCAGAATTTGGCTCAAGTGCCTTTGTAGGAGCAGGACCTCTTAGAACTGTGACTGCCTTCAATTGCTGGTGATTCCCTGGGTTAGGTATTGCTTGTGCTGGAAATTCTCCCTGCTTCCTCTCACTTAGCTCCTTTGCCATCTGACCCATTTGTATACTTCCAGTTTTTGTATGGCTTGCTTAGTCTTTGTATTGACATGTTTTTGATCAGCCATGAATTGTTGTTGTAAGGTCACCAGGTTATGTATCATATTCTCCAGTTGGTTCATCTTTGGCTCTTGAGTTGGTTGGCTTGGTTGTTGGGGCCCTTTCTGCTATCCTTGATTATTGCTCCAGGAGAAATTTGGAATTGTAAGTGTTGGAGTATGGGTTGTTCTTGTGGGGATAATTGTTTTGTCCCACAAAATTCACCTCTTCTTGTTCTGCAAAAGAAGATAAAGGACACTTCTCAATGGTGTGATCTAGATGGGAACAAATAACACATACCTGGATTTGTGTGTCCTATTGCAGAGGTGAAACTTTATGAGCAGTCATGGCCTTGACAATCATGTCCAACTTCTTTTCTACAGCAGCCAACTGACTGGTTGATCCCCCACCGAGATTTACTTCATACATGCCCTTGCTTTTGATTCCTCTCCTTCCACTTGAACAGAATTGCTGTGAATGCTCACTTAATGTCTCAAAAAGTTCCACAACTTCCTCACTACTCTTTTCCATAAGTGTTCCTTCGCAAGCTGAATCAACCATCCCTTTGTTAGTATCATCTAATCCTTCATAGAAAATTTGTACCTGCTCATCTTGAGGGATGTTGTGATGTGGACACTTTACAAGTAAGGAATTGAAGTGATCTCAGGCCTCAAAGAACAAATCTCCGTCTCGTTGTTGGAACATTTGAAGTTCCCTTTTTAGTTGTTTTGTCTTCTGGGTTGGGAAAAACCTCTTTAGAAACTTAGTGGTCAACTCTTTCTAAGTATGGATAGATTCTGCAGGCAAGGAATTGCACCACAGTTTCGCTTTATCTTTCAAGAAAAAAGGAAAGAGGACTAACCTGAGTCTCTCTGGAGTTAGGCCTTGGACATGTTGCAACTTGCATAAGTCAAAGAATTCCTTAAGATGCAAGTTGGGATCCTCAATAGCTATGTCTCTGAAGTGGGTCAATGCATTGAGGATTTGGGGAGAGATATAATAGCTGCTATCCACTTCCGGTTGATATGCTATGCATGAAGGTTGATGGAGGTTTGCTGGGACGTATGCCTGCTTCATTGGTCTCCTCACCTGTGGTGGATTGGCCTCTAATGGTCTTGGCCCAATTGGATTCTCTTGCAAATCTTCCATCTCAATTTCTCCTTCTTCTTTTTCTTTGTCTCTAGGTCGTTGTTGAATTGTCCGCTCAGTTTTAGGATCGAGTGGAAAAACGGTTGAGGCTTGAGATCGACGACTTTGCATGAACTTGATTACTTCTTTAGTTAGGCAACTTCAGTACTGCCTGGTCCGGAAGCTCCCTGGAACTGCGCTCGATCGACTGACGATTGATCGCAATCACAGAATGCCAATCCGCAACCTGAAACAGAAAACAAGAAAATTAGGGGAAACGAAAAATGTTTTTAATTTGATTTTTTTTTTTTTTGCTAACACTAAATTAAAAATTGAAAATTAAAATAACAAAACTAAAGGAAAATAAATTTTAAAAAAATTCGCCGCAATCCCCGGCAACGACGCCAAAAACTTGATGTGCAAATTATCTACCTAAATTAATAGGTAAATAATTGTACGTTTTACCTGCAAGTGCATAAGGTCAACATGGTAGTATACGGTGCAAGTACAGGATCATTTCCGTTTTAAAATAAATCCCTTAAGTAAAATAAAGATTGATTGAGTTAAATATAATAAAAAGGTAGGGCTTTGACATCCACCACTAATTATATTTAGCTAATATAACAATATGCCAATGCTTTGATCAAGTTATACATATCTAATGTTTGTCAACCTTAGAGCATGGCGTATACTCCAAAGGCTATAGATTTTCCTAAGCAACAAGTTAGGCATGACGTATACTCTAACTCTTTTCATTCCTAAGGGATTTAGCATGATTTATACTAAGTTGTTCCTTAGGAAGGCACATGTTCTATGGAAATCGACAAACACATGAGGCCTAGGGCATGGCATATACTCCCGGTTCCCCATGTTGATTAACCCAAGAACCTGGTGTGGATTACTTTTGTTACGTATGTTAAACCCAGGACTCGGCCATCCAAATTGATTTAACTAACTAGTCCATACCACATGCATATGTTGATCAGGCACACACACATGAGGAATTTATGCAAGCAGGTATTAATCAAGTTAGATAGCACAACATGATCATCACAAGGGCGCCAATATTGAATATTAACAAAACACAACTAGGGCTTCAATCTAGCCCTACTAAGTAATTAGCTACACATAGAGTTGATGTTAAACATTTTCATAAAATAAAGAAAAGAAAAGAAAAGAATAAACCCGAGACTTGAACTTGAAGAGCTCCTATTCTTCTCCTTCTCCAAGCCTCTCTATTCTAAAGGCTTAAGAATCTATTTATAGGCTTTAGAAGTCCTTGGAAAAGTAGTAAACCCTAGGGATTTCGTAGGGTTGCAATCCTATTACAATTGGAAGTTGGAAAACCCTAATATGGAAATAGGGACATTCTAGCCGCCACTTGGGGTGTCTTCTGCGCACGGGTGCGATCGATCGCAACCCGTGTGTGCTCGATCACATGTCTGCTATCGATACTTCTTTTGGCATGCGCTCGATCGCTCCTGGCCTGCTTTGTGCTATGTCCTCTCGGGTACTGCGCTCGATCACAGGTACCCTGCGATTGATCGCAGTGTCAGGGAGTTCCAATTTTTCTTCCTCTTCTCTTTTTGATCCCAAATCACCTAGTTTTACTTCATTTTCTTCCAAAAGCCTGTAAAAGCATGAAAAACACAAAAAGGAATTAAAATGGCCTAATTAACTAAAGCTAAAGGATTAAAACATGCAAGTTAAGGGCTGAAAATATGAATATTTTAGCACTTATCATATATATATATATATATATATATATATAAATAAGATAATAGAGGATTAAAAAAAAGAAAAAAAAAGGACCTGATGGATGTGCTCTATTTTTATTTTGCTTCGATGGATGTGCTCTATTGTACCGTCTTTCATCCATAATAATAGGTGAAATTCAATGGATGAGACAATTGAAATCCACACTTTGATTTAGATTCAAGCTTCATTTTAAGTCATTTTTAACTCTTACTTTCCCATGTGCCCTTTGCAGGAAGATATGTTATTAGGTTGTCCTACTACCATAAAACTTTTGATAGTTTAAAAGATGAGTTGTAAGACATCTATCCCAAATAATTTAGGATGTAGTCATGAGCCTCATGACTCTTTTCTTTTAAGGAGTTCAAATAGTGAGTCCCATAATTCCTTTAGATGGTTGTTGATGGTTCTAAGTGGTCTTAATCTATGCCATTTTTGGTTCTGTAACAGCTTTGTGCAGTCCCTTGAGAGGACCGGGTCACTCGTTTCACCAATTTCTTACCTTTTGTAATTATTTATGCACTGTTTTACTTTACGTTGGATCTGTTGTTGGAGAGCTCACCCATTTTTCAATTTTAGGATCACCCACTATTTCTTCCTTTCGGATCATGAGTAAAAAAGATCCTCACTTGGAACTCTTTTTCTTATGCAATTAAAAAAAAAAAAAAAAAAAGATGCCCGAAAAGCCCCCCAAATCTATGTTATTTTGGATAGCCTAATAACAATAAATCTTAACTATTCCCTTGAAACAACTAATCCAAAATAAATCAACTAAACAATATAAGTTACTCTTGAAAATGCATAACGTACATAAATTAGCCAATATATATATATATATATATATATATATATATATATATATATATATATATATATATATATATATATATATATATATGTTGACTCGGCTCTCGCTGACATCACTCCAGTAATCTTTTTCTTAGCTTGTTTTGCACACCGGAGTGGTGCCCCATTGGTCCATCCGACCAGGCAAGAATATTATGCTCATAGATAAAACCTCGAAATTGCAATATATATCTAAGTAGTTAAGTAAAAAGTAACATAAAAAATGAAAAGATTAAAACTAAAGGAAAAATGTGATTTACTTGATTTATAATTAGCTCCTTATAGTATTAAAATAAATTCAAAGATTTCTGAGGTATACTAAATAAACAATTTAATTTTTACACTCAAATTTCGTCCACTAATTTAACAAATTTAATTTGTTAGTGTTAAACTTACTTAAATAGGACACGTGTCACAATTTTATTCGCTTTAATATATCACATTATAAAAATCTGTTAAATTAGTATAAGAAATTTGGTTGAAGAAATTAAATTACTTTTTTAACATACCTTAGAAACCTTTGAATTTATTTTGATATTTAATTGAGCTAATTACAGATTGATTTTACATTTTACCTAAATCTAAACCCAACATTGAGTATTGTTATTTGTTGAGATATGAATATCTCATTGGACTTAGCAACCCAAATATTGGGCCCCTCCTGCCTGGAGCTTAGGCTTAAGGCCCGTTAGTATAAAAAAGTCCACTACATGACACTAATCACAATAGAGATTTCTACGATTACTCATATCTATGGTGATGGAGTTAAAGGTAATTGAGATATGTATCCCTTTCAAGAAAAAAAAAAAAATTTTGAGATATGTATCCGTAAGTTGTTGTATAATTTGCTAATTGACGTCATTGTTGCTGAAGTCATAGAACAGATGGAGGACAAAATGCGTAATGCCCTCGACCAAAATGGCAGTACTTTTTATCTTTATAACAATATTAAGTAATCAACCCATTTTAAGTAATCAACTCGTGGGATCAATCCATTTCAAGTACAATATTATTGTAAAATAATTTCAAAGGGTTGGCTCTGTTAAACTACAAGAAGTCCTTCTTCCTTTGTTTTTATATAAGTGGCCGGGTTTTGTCCCACATTGCTTAGCTCTTCTCATTAGGCCTCTATATAATGAAGTATGTACAATCAAATCATTTAAAAAAAGCTAAATGACCCTAATTTAGACGTAAGGAGTTAAAATGTGTGTGTAAATGTCTTCTCGTAGTAACTCAATTGAGTGGAAATCTCTATACTTCATAAAGCGAAAGTTACCTTGTCAAAAAAAGAAAAAAGAAAAAAAGAATTGCGCGTAGTAAGAGCTTATGTAATTTTTGTCTTTTATGTCTAGGCACTCTTCAATAAATGAGTGCAACCTAACTTGCAATAATATCTCATCCTTTCTTACGAATTCATCTTCTCCTTGTTAAGCTAGCTGATGATCCTATTGATATCACAACAGATGAAGTTCCAGCAACACATTGCGATCAATCGCAGTCTTCAGAGTATCGAGCGCACGATTGATTGCAGTCTCAGTAGCTTATCATCTGAGAGCATCCGAGTGCGATCGATCGCAGGCTTCAGAGTATCGAGCGCACTATTGATCGCAATCTCAGTAGCTTATCATCCAAGTGCGATCGATCGTGGGTACTAGTGCGATCGAGCGCAGTCTCAGTAGCGATCCAGCATTAGAAGACTTCTATTCCTTCTCAACCTCTCTTCTGTCTTTAAATTCAAACAGAATATCATATGTTTGTATTATATCTCTTCTCTTGTAATTATGTCTAATTAGATTTCTTTAGTCTATTAAGTCTTCTATTGTAAATAGTTTTCCTTAGATAGTTATCTTATCACTCTTATCTTGATAAGATTAAAGTTTGATTGTAATTGTAACTCTTTCATTATTTAAGCTCAATGAGAAGGCTGATGATATTATTTCGCCAAATTCTATTTCTCTAAGAAATCTTTTATGGTATCAGAGCCATTGTAGGCACACGCCGCAAATTTCTTTCTCTTCTTCCCTTTACTATACACCAACTTGTCTTTTAATGGCATCTTCTTCTGGATCAACCTTCTATCCACCTACACTTTCCCAATTCAATGGAAAGCTTGAAGGTCCAAACTACCTGGGTTGGACCACACAATTTCTTCCCATCCTGCGCACCCATGATCTATTAGGCATAGTTGATGGATCTGAACCATGCCCTCCCAAACTGATCACAGATGACAAAGGTTTGGAAACTCTTAATCCAGAATTTACCATCTGGAACAAAAAAGGATCAATGTATCCTCAGTTAGATCAATCTGAGACTCTCTGAGAAGGTTCTGTCCACAGTTTATGGACTTAATACTTCCGAACAAGTCTGGTCCACTTTAGCAGCAAAGTTTGCTAATGATTCTAGGTCTTGAATTGCCAAACTCAAAAGACAATTGCTGAGTCTCGATCAAGGCTCCTTGACCTGTTCAGAATATATTCAATCAGCTAAGTTATGGTCTGATCAATTAGCTGCAGTAGGGAAACCTGTTCTCGATGTGGACCTGATTTCTTTTCTCCTCAATGGCCTCAATCCTTCCTTTAACACTTTTGTTACTACTATCTCTATTCTAACTAGAGAGAAACAACTCTCACTGGATGATTTTCAAGAGGAGTTTGTCAATCATGAAACATTATTGAATCAGCAGCTAGCATCATCAGCAGACACCTCAACCTTTGCCTTGTTTACTCAAAAACGAGGACAAAAATCCTTCAGAGGTCGTGGACAATACCCTGCCAAGTTTCCAGCAAGAAACTTCAGCCCCAGATCACCTTCTCCTGTTGCTGGAAATTTCAGCCCTAGACCTTCTCCTCCTGTTGCCAGGTTCTTCAACAACAACAATTACAATGCAGCATCAAGGTACAATACTTCTCCTGCTCCAAGGTACAATACCTCTACTAGGCTACTACCACTACCAAACTCAGGCCAGACATCTCTCAATTCTGCTCCTCGAGTTTCATGCCAAATATGTGGGAAGGTAAACCACCCAGCCTTGGATTGCTACCATAGGATGGACTATTCCTTCCAAGGGAGACATCCACCTCATCAACTTGCTGCAATGGTGGCCCAATCCAACACTACCTATGAAGATCCTCAGTGGTATGCAGACAGTGCAACCAATGTGCACATCACTTAAGACTTAGAGAACCTTAACATCCAGCAACCATTCCAAGACAATGAAACTGTTGCTGTGGGGAATGGAACAGCTCTTGCTATAGCCAATTATGGTTCTACAACTCTTCAATCTTCTACCTCTACTTTTAAACTTAATAATGTCTTGCATTGTCCACAATCTGCTGCAAACCTTGTTTCCATTCAAAGATTTTATCATGATAATGATTGTTTCTTTATTCTAACATCCTCTAATTTCTATATCATTGATTTTCAGACCAAAACAATCCTCCTGGAAGGCAAGAGTGAGAATGGCATGTATCCACTACGGTTAGGCAAGAAGTCTCACAAGGGCAGCAAGTCTTTTATAGCTTTGTTAGGAATAAGAACCTCTTCTTTAGTATGGCACTTTAGGTTAGGCCATCCTGCTAATGACGTAGTCACTCGAATTGTTAGAGATAATAATCTCCCTGTTTTATTTTCAAATTCAGTTTCAGTTTCAAATATCAATAAAAGTATCCTTTGTGAGTCATGTCAATTGGGCAAAAGTAAGAAACGACCTTTCTCTGCTTCTAACCGTGTATCTTTATCCCCTCTACAACTCATTCATACTGATATATGGACTTCTCCAGTAATGTCAATCACTAGTTATAAATACTACATTGTCTTTATAGATGATTACTCAAGGTTTACATGGATTTATCCCTTACACACCAAGTCTAAAACCTGTGAAACTTTTCTTAAATTCAAAATGCTTGTGGAAAACCAATTCTCCACAACAATTAAGAACTCCAATCTGATGGAGGAGGTGAATATACCTCTCTTCAATTCCAATCTTTTCTCAAAACCAATGGCATTGTCCATAGAAAAAGTTGTCCATACACTTCTCCTCAAAATGGCCTTGCAGAAAGAAAACTAAGACATATCCTTGAAACTGGATTAACATTGTTAGCTCACTCTCATCTCTCCAATAGGTATTGGGTAGATTCTTTCCTCACTGCTGTATACATCATAAACAGATTGCCTACACCTGTTCTTCAAAACATGTCTCCATACTCTAATCTTTACACCAAAGCCTCTGACTACCAAAAACTTAGAGTTTTTGTATGCTTGTGCTATCCTCTCTTGCGGCCTTACAATGCTCAAAAACTAGATTATAGGTCTAAACCTTGTATCTTTTTATGTTATAACTTTGCAGGTTACAAATGTCTTGATCCGGTAACCCATAAGGCCTATCTTTCAAGACATGTTGTGTTTGATGAGACTTCTTTTCCAGCCAAGGATCTTGCTACATCACACTTTCCATCTAAGTTACACTCCACAGGTGATTCTCCTTTCCCCTTGCCAACTATTTCTTCTTTTACTAATGAATCATCAAATTATTCACATACTGCAGTACCGCCAACCCTGCCTCATACAATTCAGCAGTCATCTACTGCAAATTGTTCCCATACTGCAGATCCAAATACTACTTTGCCTACTGCATCAATGCCATCCCATCCCATGATTACAAGATCTAAAACTCAACTGATAAGCACAAACACTACTGCATCTACTGCAGCACCCTCCTTAAATATAGACAATCTTCCCCAACCTATCCTTGAACCTATTACTCAACCAAACATTACTTCATCTACTGCAGCATCCTCCTTAACTACAGATCATCTTTCCCAACCTACTACTGAACCCATTGCTCAACCCATAACTGAGACACCCTCTCCTCTCCCATCTCACCCCATGACCACTAGGTCCAAAACAGGAAGTCAAAAACCCAAAACTTCTCAGATTTCAAAATGTTTCACTCTAGGTATCCCCTTCTAGGCTATCATACTTTTCTACCTGAAACTGGGCCTTCATGCTATAGTAAAGCTGCTCCTGACCCACGATGGCAGGCTGCTACGTCGTTGGAATTTGAGGCCCTTCTCTCCAACAAAACATGGACTCTTTGTCCTAGGCCTTCACACCAACATATGATTCATAACAAGTGGGTGTACAAGATTAAGAGAAAGTCAGATGGTGCAGTAGACCGATTTAAGGCCAAACTAGTTGCTAAGGGAATTGAACAAACCTCTGGGGTGGATTATACTGACATATTCAGTCCCGTTATTAAGCCATCCACTATTCAGGTTATTCTAGCACTAGCAGTATACTTCAACTGGATGATTAAGCAGTTAGACATCTCTAATGCTTTTCTTCATGGTTCATTATCAGAGGAAGTTTACCTGGAACAGCCAAAGGGTTTTGTTGACAAAAACCATCCTCACTCAGTGTGCAGACTGCAGAAAGCTATTTATGGTCTTAAACAAGCCCCATGAGCTTGGTTCAAAAGACTTTCTACTTATCTATTGGATATTGGTTTCACTGCATCTCTTGTGGATAACTCTTTATTCATTTTTATATCTGGCAGTGTTCAAATATTTATGCTAATCTATGTAGATGACATAATCATTACAGGAACACACTCTAATATGATTACATCTATAGTACAACTCATGCAGCAAGAATTTCCTGTAAAGGACTTAGGACCACTAAGCTTCTTTCTTGGCATTCAGGTCACTCGATGCCCTGCAAGTATTCATCTCTGCCAATCCAAATACATTTTTGAGCTTCTCAACAGAACTCACATGACAGGAGCAAAGCCTGCAAAGTCTCATTGTTCCTCTGGTTCCCAACTTTCCAGATTAGATGGTGAAGAATTACTCGATCCCTCTGAATACAGAAGTGTAGTAGGAGCCCTGCAATATTGTACATTGACAAGACCTGATGTAGCTTTCTCAGTGAACCAGCTGTGCCAGCACATGCACCACCCCACGGCCACTCAATGGTCCGCAATCAAGAGAGTCTTACGGTTTCTTAAGAGCTCATCTGATCATGGCCTATTTTACTCCAAGACTAATCTCCAACTGAATGCTTTCTGTGACTCCGATTGGGTAGGATGCCGTGATGATAGAAGATCCACCTCTAGTTTTGCTGTGTTTCTTGGTGATTGCTTGGTATCTTGGAGTACCAAGAAACAACCAGTGGTCTCTAGATCGAGCACTGAGGCTAAGTATTACTCTCTAGCTATTGCTACAACTGAACTATATTGGTTAAGAATGCTCTTTCATGAAATTCACATCTCTCTACCCATTGCTCCAGTTGTCTGGTGTGACGATGTTAGTTCCCTATCTTTGGCAGCCAATCCAGTTTACCATGCTAGAACAAAGCACATCGAAGTTAACTATCACTTTTTCAGGAAAAAAGTTCTCAACAGAGATATCAAAATCTCCTTTATCTCTACACCAGATCAAATTGCAAATGTTTTTACCAAAGGATTATCTTTAGCACGTTTTCTTTTTCTCAAATCCAAGCTCAAAGTGATTCCATCCCCTTTTTGCTTGAAGGGGCATGTTAAGCTAGCTGATGATCCTACTGATATCACAACAGATGAAGTTCCAGCAACACATTGCGATCAATCGCAGTCTTCAGAGTATCGAGCGCACGATTGATCGTAGTCTCAGTAGCTTATCATTCGAGAGCATCCGAGTGCGATCGATCGCAGGCTTCAGAGTATCGAGCGCACTATTGACCGCAGTCTTAGTAGCTTATCAGGCGAGTTCGATCGATCGTAGGTACTAGTGCGATCAAGCGCAGTCTCAGTAGCAATCCAGCATCAGAAGACTTCTATTCCTTCTCAACCTCTCTTTTGTCTTTAAATTCAAACAGAATATCATCTGTTTGTATTATATCTCTTCTCTTGTAATTATGTCTAATTAGATTTCTTTAGTCTATTAAGTCTTCTATTGTAAATAGTTTTCCTTAGATAGTTAGCTTATCACTTTTATCTTGATAAGATTAAAGTTTGATTGTAATTGTAACTCTTTTATTATTTAAGCTCAATGAGAAGGCTGATGATATTATTCCGCCAAATTCTATTTCTCTAAGAAATCTTTTACTCCTTTCCCTCATTGTTCTTTATTTCATACCCCAATGTTCTCCGAATCCGAACAAAGAATTGCAATAAGAAATTGCTCTGAGACATTAGCTTATAACACAGAACTAGCATTATATTCAAGAAAATAGAAGTAAAGAACAGGAAACCCAACTAAATTAACTAACTAAACTATCAGAAATTTTTTTTTTAAAAAAATGATAATAATAATAATAATAATAATAATAATAATTACTAAAATTTGGTAATAGAAAGAAAAAAAATAGACTTACCATAAATACTCGAAGCTGTGAAGCTCTACTAAACCCAACTGATAGTTTTAAACAAATCTGAGTGAAACAAATTCCTTGAATAGTTGAGCAATTAGGTAGTTAGAGAACAAAACCCTAGAAATCTGAAACGGGAAAAATCACAGGCAGGGATTTGAAAGGAATTTTTTGAATTGACAGCTTAAAGAAAGAGATCGCGTAGAGAGAGAGAGAGAGAGTATGCATATGTCTGAGCAAAGGCATGGTGTCTTTGTCTGAGCGTTGATTTTTAATATTACTAATTAATTAAAAAATAAGTAATAACAATTATAATTGAAATAATTACAAGTTTATTACAAGTGTTTATGTACAGTTCTATTTCTTGTTTATATATATTACTACTACCTTCAGTAAAAACAATTTTTCTTTAGAGTTAGATTCTTTTTTTTCCTTTAGATTTGATACCCTTTCACTGACTGCCAACTAATCCTTCAGTATTCTCAAGCGACAGAGTACCAGATTTTGCTGCGTACCAAAACCAAAAATTCTATTCCGCCTATTTTAAAAATTAAATAACTCCAAATATCTCTAGCTTGTGTTGGAGTTAAATCTTATTATTTGTGAATTTGGAGGGAGACCACATTCTTGAGTTTGATTTCTTTTCTTAAATTAATCTAATTTTTATTATTTTTACCGGTAACCCAACAACATCCAAGTTAAACAAAACAGAAAAAAAGGAAATGTGACAAATTATACCATCCTATGAAATTCCCGCCAGTTAAGACAATTAGCAATGTACTAGAGACGCCCCATTAAATGACACAAAATGGAGCACAAACCTCAAAAGTTTTCTCAACCTTTTACAAACTCCTACATCAACAAAGACGAGATTACCAAAGGTCGAAGAGCAAAAACCTCCTCAACTAAATCTAGCTAACCGGGTAAATACAATGAGACTTAAATCCACATAAAGCAACAACAAAACTAAGAAATCAATACAATCACACAGAAATAACATAAATACCCCGAATGCTACTACAACAATATTGCCCTACAACATAAGCTGCAACTTTGGGGAAGGGCGACGGATTGGCGGATGAGAAGAGCACACGCGAGCACATGGGGGCAAAAGGGAGCATGAAAGCAAGCTACGGAAAGCTGAGAGGCCAAGGAGAATGATGAAGGGTGGAAGTGAAAAATATGGCATATCTAGTTTGAAATTGAAGCAATTTCTTTTGATTCAGTTTGAAGTAAAACCCTTTTTTTTTTTCTTTTTTTCACAAACAATTTTACTTTGGACAATCTCTCTAATTTAATGTTGGAATAACTCGTAATTAATGGGGTTTTCATCACAATTTTCACCCTAATCGTGGGTTTCAAATGTTGGAATATGATCCTCTCCATTTCAAATGAAATGGAGAATATCTGGTTAGTATTTTTTAGAGGAGTAAAATTGTCATTTTAATTTTTTAGACAAATTTACCCCTCTAAAATACACTAATTAACTCGATACTCTCAATTTCAAATAAAATTGAGAGGATTCTTATTATTTTATAAATAATTGATGACTTTATGTTGAGATTATAGAGAACTGCATGCTGCAGATATGGGAACTGATTGGGACGGTGACATTCAAAGAGTTGAAACAAAGCATTGATCAAATTTGGATGGAATAAATTTCTCATTATATTTGTGATATTGTTTTGTTAAAGTAACATAATATATTTTTATGAAATGAATAAAGAAGAAGCATTGTTGTCAAATATTTTGATTTTGATGAGAATTTGGCTCAAGTATTGTAAAACTAAATTACTGGAGATTTTGTCTTCAATGGGTAGCTCAATTGACTGGAGACCATGCCTTATGAAGCAGAAGTCACTAGTTCGAATTCCCCCTCCCCTCTCTTGCGTGGAAATGTTAAAAAAAAAAAAAAAAAAAATTACAAGAGATTTTATAGTTTTTAAAATAGTCTATTTTTAACTATTAATCTAGGTCGTGTCTCTTGACCTGAGCCTGGGTCAACAAGGCCCTTTTTCTGTTGATATGGAAAAATGACATCCAATGAATTAACAAGTCCAAGCCCAAATTTACCTTATACTTCTCTTCTGTGGACATTTATATATCTAAAACCATCCTCGCCAGCATTTGGAGAAGATTATAGTTATACACTTTTTTTCTAGATCATGTATTGTTTCAACGTTAAAAACTTAAAATTGCCTTTTGCTCTTTAACAAACAAAAAAAAAACAAAAAGTAATAACAAATAATTAAAAACACAAAATACTCAAAACTATTTTCATCTTTATATTACATAACAACCATTTGGCATAAAACACTATCTAAAAAGTTTTGTCAAACCAACACAACATATATGATCATTGTATGAGTATCAAACCAATAGCAATGACTATAAGGGTCGAGGGGAGTCCAAATTTGAGATGGCTCCAAAAAGATAAAGTGTACTGACGTGGAGCTTTGCGAGCCTCTTCACACACTATTAAGTTGGAAGCTGATCCCAGTAATGAGAGGTTCCCAGCTACAGTGCTAACCCAAGCTAAGATGAGCCATGCCTTCTTCTCATCAGCTACCGATGCTGCCACTCGTCCTCCCAACAACAAAACTACACAGTATAAGCATGATTTATATATAAGCGACCCTCATCCTCATGTGTTGGAGCAAAATCCTCAAAGCTCAAAAATTCATATCAATTAAGTAATTTAAACCACATCTAAATGCAGCCTAGATTATTTTTATATGAAAGAAAAAACAAATCTTCTCAGAGATGTAGATGGAAAGGAAGTTTAGATTACAGAGATATGTGGATGGAAAAAATCAAATTTATTCTTCTGGTGAGGGATGCGGTTTATTGAGAAAATGACCCAAGAGGGTGCCAACTTTTGTACAAAGGGAAGTTAAAGATACTTCTCAAACTTAAAGAACTGTTCAGTCTACGATGGTGCAATCTCAACTTGATTAAGATTAAACCATGCATGAGAACAATTAATATCAAGTTGTCTCAAGTGCAAAAAGAAAGCTTAAGAACAAGAAAAAAACCCATACTGGTTATACTTTGACATGCCTAAGAGATCATATTCTGTATTCAAAGTCCAAACCATACCAAAATATATAGCATCCAAAAATCTTAAGAAACCACAAATGCCAAAAAATGTTCAGATCATATGCATTCCAAATCTGCACTGCTAGCAATTTCTTGGCATTCTTGCAATTGCTAACATAAAGTTGCATAAACAGACTTTACAGCCAAGTGTTACTCTAGGAAGCTAATTTTATATATATGATAGATCCAAAAAAGAAATAGAATGATGACATATAATAGAAAAAGACATGGAAGAAATGCACCAACATACCAGTTGGTACGTTTGAAGCCAAATTTGACAGGACAAGAATGACAATGGCAAGAACTGCTATCCCGCTAGCATGATCAATCTGTGCATAAGGCGCCATGAGGTCCCATAGAGTTCTTGGGATTCCAGTTTTGTTAAAGCCATCTACTGTGATAAACATTCCGCAAAATAAAATCAAAAGCGGATAGGGGACCTGGCAAAGAAGAGAAATCAACTTAAGATATTTTAAACTCTCCAACAAGCCATCCATGTAATTCATAATTTCCTACAAGGTATGCTTTAGAGTTTTCAAGTCCCATTGATTGACAAAGGGGAAAACTAATTGAAAAAGGAGAAGAGCAGCATCATGTTAATTTTCGAGTTATACCTTTTCAAGGCAAGGCCTAGCATCCTTGAAATCAAGAACCACAAGAGCAAGTGCAGCAGTAATTGTAGTCCATGACATATTCAGCCCCATGAGCAAAGCAATCAACATTCCTATAGTAATAAGGTAAACACACGACTTCCACAACATCCTTTGCCATCTAATGGTCAAATCTTCCTTTCCTTCTGAAGATACAACATCTTCCAGCTCTTTCGATGCACTAGATTTCCTTGCAGAATCCAACGTGCCACAAGGGACCCTGTGGATTTCATTCTCATTTGAACTTAAATGGTTTCTAGTGGTCTCAACATGATCCATGTTCCCATGCACGTTGGGAGAGCCTTGCACATTTATAGTTTCCAATCTAGAGTACCACTTCTGAGAATTCAAGGATATGATATGTGACATCCTGGCTGGTAAAAAGCAATGAGAATCCACATCCACCTCTTCAACAACATCTACAGCTGCATCTGTTTCATCCTTCTGAATTGATAACGGCCTCCAATACATGGATAGAAGAATTAGAGCATTCACAACCACTCCCACTAGCATTGCAGGGAGAATTCCACTTAGAAAACTCCCAAAAGATATCTTACTCTGAACAGCTATAACCAAATTTTGGGGGTTGCCAATTGGAGTCGCTGAAGACCCAATATTTGCACTAGAGGCCAGGGCAAGAAGGAAAGGTTGAGGCGGGAGATTATGTTGCCTTGCAATTTTTAAGACAAATTTAGTTAATACCACACAGGAGGTATCATTAGTAAAAAGGGCACTTGAAATGGCTGAAATCAGGCAGATTCGACAAAGTAAGTCCTTTGCTCCTTTACTCTTCCATGAGAGAAGATTTTCCAAGTACTTGAACATGTCCGCTTTTTCTAGATAGACACTGACAACCATTGTCCCAAAGAGAAGACCAAGGATTGGTAGATCAATTGCAGCATATGCTTGATCTGGAGTTAGGACTCGAAATACTACCATTAGCATAGCACCCAGGAGGGACCCAGCAGTCCTCCCAATTGGTAGAAAAGGAACGGCTGGGAAGACCGCCAATACCCAGAAGATTGCGAAAGCAAGTGATCCCAGAACCACTTTTACAGAAGAAGCCAAGGCCATCTTTGCAGCTTAGTAAGCCGTAGTCTTATTATGATGCAATCCTTAGGGCTCAACGTATTAATGAAATTCCATAGCTGATGCCATATTATCATAAATCTACTTGACAGAAAAGTACCATGGCCTGGAAAAACCAATTAAACGTTATAAGTGTGTGGAGATTCAATCTTCTGAATCTATCATAGATTCGATACAAAATTGTGATACTTGAGCAACATGATAGCAAAATTCATTGAAGCACAGTGTCCAATTGCTGGAGGGCAAATAGTAAGCATATAGCAAGTGCTAGGAAGATAGCATGCAGAGAGTTGTTGCATCTTTGGATTTATTATAAGGCATAATAAACTAACACAAAACAAGTACATTATCAAAATCAAGTAATATAGGGATTGACGAGTTCAGCGAACACTAACAATTAATCTAGTTTTTTTTCTTCTTCTTCTTCCCCTTTTTTCTTCTCTTATCTAGAACTCCTTGAGAGAAGAACCAAGATTGACATTAAAAGAAAAATCCAGCCAATATGAATTTGTTATGTTTATCTTTGCAATACCCATTAATATTGACATTAACAGAATGAATGATCAACTATTTTCAAGAAATGTCACTTCCACAACAAGCTCAATATTCCAAACTAAATCTTAAAAAACCAAAAACCCAGATTCAGAAATTCTCTACATATACAACAGATATGAAAATATACATAAGAACTTAATATCAACTTTAGAGAAGGTGTCAGACGTATCGCATGACCCCACAATCTTTATGAAGGTGCTGCTTCAACGGTCATTTAATCCAACAGTCATTAAATTTACAAATAGATATACGATACCCAGATTCCAAATATTGGATTTGGCTTAGATATGATAAAAAAAAATTGATAACATTTTAAGGATCTAGATTTATTTCTAAATTTTTTGGAATTAAATCTAAACCGTTAAAAAAATATCTTTACAAAGCATAAAAGAAATGTTCAAAACAAACAATTTCTAAGTTGAAAAGAGGTACTAAGACGTTAGGTCCAACCTCTGAACCGAGAATAAGTGTGATAATCAGCAACTATCAAAATTAGAGCGGTCTGATTTGCACGTAAAAGCTAAAATCTTTTCTGAATATTAGTCTTCCTCGTTTTGGATTGGACGAGTTTAGATTGAGTGACTTTTGTCCGTTGTAATTGGAAGAAAGTAGATCAAACATATCTCTCACATATCTCACAATGTCACATATGACGTAAGGAAAAGGCGAAAAACCTTTCATGCCACGTCAGGGACTCATGATCAACTACGTACGTAACCCCTCATGGCGAAAAACTTGCCCCTCGATATCCTGTTTCCGGAACACAATTTAATCTTTAAGCAAAGAATCTGGTTAATTTAACAACCGAGATGCCCGAATAATCGAGTCTATATAAATGTCATTTGTCCATTTACATGTAAGATCCACATGATTTTTTATAATAAGACAAAGTTGAAAGAAAATTCATTAAAAAAACACAGGGGAATCACATGTTATTTTTAAAAACGACTAAAATCATCTAAAATAGCCCTAAAAAGAGTCTTAAGAAAGGACGAAAACACCATAATAGGCCTATTTCGAAAAAGTTATGAGTATGTTTGAGGAATATTGTTTACAATGATAATAATCATATCTATATATAAGGTGAACAAGTAGAAGATGTGATGCAGCCTGACTATGTGGAAGCGAATAAAACAATACAGGAAGAAGTATAAATAACTCTTAGATCTTGAATCTATCAAGGATCTGAGAATTCTACTCAAAACAATAGAGTCTATCTAGAGTTTTAAGGGAAATATAAAGAAAACTCCTCTAAGTAATTCTTATTGAAGGAAGACTAATCAAATAACGTAAACTGTCTTTAAAAGAGGCTATAATTATGTATTTATAGCCCCAAAACCCCTAGTACTAATAAAGAACGGAATTAGGGCTCCCACAACCCTAATCCTAGTAAAACAAGTAAACTAAGTCAGTTTAAAATAAATAACAGCGGAAAAATAACATAGAAAGCCCCGAGTGGGCTCAATCGTAGGTAGTGTGCGATTGATCGCACTACCAGGGACTTGTGCGCTCAACCTTGCGCTCGATCGCAGGTGCAGTCGCAGTTCCAGGGACTTCTATGCTCAATCAAGCGATCGATCGCCAAAACAGGGGCCATCAGTCACAGTTCCAGGAACTTCATTCTCCAAAACAGGGGAACTGCGCTCGATCGCAGTCAAGGTGTGATCGATCGCAGTTCCAGGGGATACTTATTTTGCTGCGCGAGTCTGGAATCGTGTCACCATCTTCTGGGGCGTCTTCGCACACTTATCCATTCGGGTCTTCCTCATATACTCCCAGGCATTGTAGTCTACATCATCCTCCCCGGGTTGAACAGAATTCGCCCTCGAATTCGCATCCTCCTCCAATGAATCTTCGATAAAGGGCACAAGATGCTTGACATTGAAGACATCAGATGTCTTGATATGACTGGGCAACTTCAACTGATATGCATTGGGGTTGATCTTCTTCACAATCTCCACTGGACCAATCTTGCGAGCCACTAATTTATTGTACTCTCCAATAGGAAATCTATCTTTGGTGAGCGCCGCCCATACAAAATCACCTTCGTCAAATTCCACAGCACGCCACTTCTTGTCCGCATCTAGCTTGTACTTGGCCGTAAAGTCTTTGAGGTTCTTGATAGTTAACTTGTGGCCCTCTTGTATATGTGCAATAAGATCCTCTGCCTTGGTGTGTATTTTCTTTAAATCAGGGAGAGGTGCTAAATCCAGTGGTGCCTGAGGATTGCTCCCATAGATAATGGTGAACGGGCTAAGGCCGGTGCTTCGGTTGACGGATCGGTTATAGGCAAACTCAGCTTGGTACAACTGCTAGTCCCATGACTTGAGGTGTTCTCCCACTAAACTTCTTAGCAACGCCCCCAATGACCGATTAACAACTTCCATTTGCCCGTCCGTTTGTGGATGGTAAGCACTACTGAAATCCAGTCGCATGTGAGATAACTGCCACAAGCACCGCCAAAAGTGGCTAAGGAATCGCGTGTCGTTGTCAGAAACTATGGACAATGGAAGGCCGTGGAGGTGGTATACCTCACGAAAATATAATTGCGCCATGTTCACAGCATCGGCAATCTTTTTACACGCAATAAAATGAACCATCTTAGAGAATCGATCCACTACAACAAAGATGGAATCATTACCTTTCTGGGTCCGTGGTAAACCCAACACAAAGTCCATGCTCACGTTAGTCCATGGACCCTCCGAGATGGGTAGCAGCATATATAAACCGGCATTTGTAGCCGCTCCTTTTGATACTTGGCACACCCTATAGCAGCGCACCAACTTCTCTACCACTTTTCTTATACTTGTCCAATAAAACTTCTCCGCCACCAACTGGAAAGTTTTGTCTTGCTCCATGTGCCCTTCATTATAGCGCTCTTGAATAATCCGCAACCGGAGACTACCCTCGGGGATACATAGCTGAGTGCCCTTGAAGAGGAACCCATTATGCAGTCCAAAATCACTCAGATTTCCCAACAACACATCATCAACAATGGGGCCAAAAAGAGGGTCAGTTGATAAAGAATCCTTTAAAAGGTCAAAACCAATTACCTTATTTGCCATGGTGGTCAAGAGTGTCAACTTTCGCTAAGGGCGTCAGCCACCTTGTTCAAAGCTCCCGACTTGTGCTTGATGGTAAAGAAGAATTGTTGCACATAGGGCTGTTAAGAGAGCAAGCCGCACGCTCGCTCACTCAGGCTCGGCTCGTATAAGCTTAGCTCGTGCTCGACTCGAATATTAAATGAAGCGTTTTGTGAACGCGAATTCCGGCTCGAATATTAAACGAAGCTAGCTCGGCTCGACTCGACTAAGCTCGTGAGCAGCTCGAGTTGGTAGTTATTAACATAATTCCTCATATTAATATTAAAAATTGATGATTTTTTTTTTCTAATAGCATCATTTTATAATAAAATGATACATATCCTCTCTCTTCGAAACCAAGTGCCTTACTGTATTGACTCGGGCTCCATACTCTGTTAGCCAGACTAAGCAAATGCTCATATGTAAGCTGGCTTCTTGAGCCGTTTAAGAGTACTTGAAGTTTAAATTTATAATAAAAAAATAAATTAATAAATTAAACAAATTAAATTAAATATAAGAGCCAGCTCGTGAACTGGCTCGGCTTGGCTTGACTTATTATGAGCTCGAGCTCGATCTCGATTTTTTGGCTCATCCTTAAGCTTGGCTCGAGCTTGAGTAAAATTTAAACAAGCCGAGCCCAAACAAGGGAAGCTTACTCAAGCTCAGCTCGTTTACACCCCTAGTACTTGCACATATGCAGCCCACTTTGCATGCTGGGAGGAGAGCTTATCTTGAATATTGAGGTGCTTCAACGCCTCATGATCCGAGTACAAAATGAAATCATTGTAAGCGAGGTAGGAACTTCAATGCCTCAATGATTGCACTAATGCGTAGAACTCCACATCATAGGTGCTATAGTTGAGTCTTGAACCACTCAACTTTTCACTAAAAAATGCCACCGGTCTTCCACCTTGACTTAGAACCGCTCCAATGCCAACCTTGGAAGCGTCACAATGCAACTCAAATGGCAATTCAAAATCCGGAAGGATAAGTAGTGGAGCCGTTGTCAATTTGAGTTTAATTAACTCAAATGCTTTGGTAGCCGCCTCACTCCAAGAGAATTTCCCCGCCTTCATACACTCCGTGATAGGTGCCATGAGGGTGCTAAAATTATGAATGAAACGCTTATAAAAGGACACCAACCCATGGAAACTTCTTACCTCGTGTAATGTTGTAGGAATGGGCCAATCTCGAACGGCCACCACTTTTGCATCGTCCACCGTCAACCCGTCTTTAGACACCACATAGCCAAGGAAAAGCGCAGAATCTGTCATGAATGACCACTTGGCCGGTGATGCGTAGAACTTCTATTTCCGGAGCACTTGAAGTACTTCCCTCACATGTAGGAGGTGTGTCTCTAGTGGGACTGTAAATTAGTATATCATCAAAGTACACTACAACAAACCTCTCTATGAAAGGCCGAAAAGCTTGGTTCATCACCCTCATGAACGTGTTAGGTGCATTAGATAATCCGAACGGCATTACCAACCATTCAAAGAGTCCCTCTCGCGTTTTGAACGCTGTTTTCCACTCATCACTTGGTTGCACCCAAATTTGATGGTACCCACTCCTTAGGTCCAGCTTGGTGAATATCGTTGCCCCACTCAATTGATCTAACAAATCATCCAACCGAGGAATAGGAAACTGATATCTCATGGTGATCTTGTTTATGGCCCTACCATCCATGCACATCCTCCATGAACGATCCTTCTTAGGGGGTGAGTAATGGCGGTACTGCACAAGGACTCAAGCTCTCTCAAATATGTCCTTTGGCTAATAACCCCTCTACTTGTCGCCTCAACTCTTCATGCTCTTTGGGGCTCATGCGGTATTGTGGTCGATTGGGTAGGCTCGATCCCGGCACCAAATCAATTTGGTGTTGTATGTCACGAAGAGGAGGTAGTTCATCGGGTAACTCAACCGGAAATACATCTGCAAATTCTTCGACTAACCCCTTGGCTTCTTCCGGCACCTCTTCTATCTTCTTGCCTTCTTTACCCACTAGCAAGTACCTACAATCCGCTTCTATCATCTCCTTAACGAACTCATGTCTGGCCAACAATGTTCGATCCGTTTCGGTTGAAGGTTTGGGACTTTCACCCGGATCGGGTAGGAGAGTAAGCTTCACATTGTCAACCAAGAAGCTGTATGTGTTCTTCCTTCCATCATGATGTGCATTCCTATCATATTGCCATGGTCTCCCGAGTAATATATGGCACGCATCCATCGCCACCGCGTCACACCACACCTTATCCTTATATCGTTTTCCAATTGAAAAACTCACAAGGCAACATTTAGACACAATTACCTCGTCTTCTTTCTTGAGCCACTCCAAGCGATATGGTGTAGGGTGCTTCTCCGTTGCAAGGCCCAATTTTTGAACCGCTTCCTTAGCCACGACGTTCTCACAGTTGCCCCCATCAATAACAAGTTTGCACCCCTTGCCTCCAACTGTGCAAATGGTGTGGAAAAAGATTATGGCGTTGTCCGTCGTCTCCCTCCACCTTCCGCGGTGTATAACATATCCGTCGCACCATCAATAAAGGAGTGTCATCTCTTGTGGCAAATTCTTCGTCGGCCCCATCGAAATCGTCGAAGTTTGCTGCTTGGTCTTTTCCATCGCCTTACTCATCAAAGGCTTCTCCCGAATCAACGAGTAGGGCCTTTCCATACTTCTCACCCTTGCGACAATCCGCCATCCGGTGGCCCATCTCTACGCAACGAAAACACTTGGGCCCGGTTGTAGCCCCGAGTCGGCTTGGCTGCCCCATGGGTATGGGGTTTTTACTTGGGCCGGTCACTTGGGAAGGGGTCTCCCGAGTTGTGAACAGAACTCTTGACTGGTTGTAGCTTCCACCGCCACTACGTCCCAATGAGTTGAATGACCCACGTGTCGATGCCTTCTCAATTAACAACGCCCATTGTTGAGCCTTCGAAACCTTGGCGGGGTCAAAGAAGTTTAATGTGTCTTGAATTTGTGGCCTCAACCCCCCAATATACCGGGACACTAATTGCTCCTCCGTCTTAGACAAATCAACTCGTGTCAATAATTTGTAGAACTCCTCCGTGTATTCATCTACGGATTTCGAACCTTGACTCCAATTTGTAGCCGTTGATACATGGTTCGTAGGTAATTATGTGCCAAAAAGGCGGGTCGCATCTTGCCCAATATTGCTCCCAATTGTCGAGCTTTCTCTTGCCCTTACGTGCTCTAGCTTGCTTTAATTGCTGCCACCATGCATGAACCCTATCCCGAAATTTGGTTGCGACCAAAGAAACTCGCCGATCTTCCAGTACCTCCTTGAAGTCGAGAATCTCTTCAATTACCGCCACCCAATCCAGAAATTCTTCAGGTTCAAGACCCCCGTGGAATTTTGGAATCTCAAGTTTGAACCCGCTCTCCCACCGATTAGCATGAGCTTGCGCAGGGGGTCGACGGCCTTGCGTTCGGTGCTCCGCAAAAGGGTTTGCAGACCTATTCCCGTCGTCGTCTTCGTCTTCCTCCTCCGGCATGCGTGGAGGGGGTCGACGTAGACGCCAGTCATGGAGGCGTATTCTAATATGCATGCTAAATAATTGCTTATTTTAAAAATTTAAGCTAATAAAAAAAGTTAGTTATTAATTCAATAGTTAAACAGTAATGCAAAAAAATAAAAAATAAAAAATAAAAAAGCAACAGGAACTTTCCAACAAAATAAAATAATTAAGAAATAATATAAGAAAACTAAGTGATATTCACTCAGGTCTTGTACTAACTGCCAAGGGTCCGGCCGCTTGATCAAAAGGGCAGGAAATTAAATGCAAGATTCCCAACATGAGGCGGCTAATGCACGCCTACGCTCTCGTTGGATAGCCAGATATTACACGTGTGGAGAAAATTTAAGAAACGTCACCATGCATGATTTGGAGTATATTCTAAATTTCCACGAGTTTTGGGAGTATATTCTTGAGATTGCTAACCGTACGTACGTTAGAGAAGAAACTTCCACGACACCTGTTCTTGGAGTTCTATGTATAGAAATGACCTTTTTCAGAGTAATTGTAGAAGTTATATATTATTGTATTCTTCTTGTGTCAATCTTAAATTGATATAATTTTTAAAATTATTATTTGATTAAAATTTAATAATAATTAATCAAAAAAGTTGATAATTTTATAAGTCACATCATTTTTTGAGTGATACAACAATAACTTTTAGCATTACTTTATTTTTCACGTGAAAAATAGACTATGTTTCGAGTTCAATAATAATACAATATTGACTACTCACAGCAGTAAATTCTATTACCACAAATGGAGTTAATTTTGTAAATCTACGTGCGGAATGTGTTGTACATGGGAGGAAAGACATTGCCACCCCAACTATATATATATAGTTGTGCTTTGTGCGGTAAACTGACTTGAGATAGTTGCACAATCTTCTTTTTAACCTTCGTTTCTGACTCTATGTTTTTTTTTTTTTTTTTGAAAGGGAATCATTCCAGTCTCATTGAAGAATGATCACGAGCGTAAACGCTCTTACATCACAGAGTAAAAAGCTCTGAGAAAATCACAGCCGAAGTTACAAAGTTACAAGTCATAAATGCTTACATAAAAATCAAAATTCAAAGCCTATCTATGACAACAATATCCGCTAAATTGTCTGTATATTAATTCCAGGCATTTTTGGAGAATGATCTCTAAGCAAGGTTCTTATAAATATGACCTTTATATTTTCAATACTTCGTTTTTAGGAAGTGATTGCAGTTTGATTTTGGTTCAAATATTGGATTTAATCTTCTAAGACTACTCTGCAGCTGCAACTAATTAACAAGAGCAACCGCCGCAATATTTATAGATATTTATTATTCGAGTCTTTCTTTTTTGTTTTTTTCACAGGCATCCTTCAAGTCTTTCTTGGCAACCGATGAAAATTCAAAATCGATCCATTACAAAGTCAAGTCAGCCAGAGAATATAAGGTAGTGCAGAAAGAAAGAAAAAATGAACTTGGCAACTTCCCAGCAAAATAATTAATATGATTTAGGAATATAAGAAAAGTAAGCGATATATGTACAAGACAAGTAGACATTCCCTCCGCTCTCATTGTTCTAGTTAACTGCCAAGGGTCCCCTAGCCTAGCCTTGATCATAAAGATTCACCCATGCAAAACTAAAATATTTAGTTTAAAATTTAAAATTTTTATTTTAGTTACTGTTTTCTCTATATACACGCAAATTAAGATTTATATTTTATTCTCTATTTTATGTATTTATTTATTTCTTTTGTTTTCTTAAAGAAAAAGAGAAAGAAAAAAAAAAAAAAAAAGGAATTAAATATCTTTTGTTGATGTGGTGTGCTATATAGTGAATGAGATACACAAAAAATATTTTGATTATAAACTATTTAACTATATATTCTGTTGGATATGCTCTGGTGACGACTACATCATTCTTGGAGAGACTTAAGATGAACACAAGAGGGACTTCTAGAATCACTCATAACAACTTTCTGTAAAATTTAGTAAGTAATGTTATTTAATAGACTATTATATAATTGCAATACAACTTGATGAAGTGGTAGTCAAGATCAACCCTTAAATTATCACTAATTAATAAAAATAAAAAAAAAACAAAAATAAATGACTAACTATCACATGTCATTTCATTTATATAAATAACAACTGACCATATTACTCAAATTTAATTTGATCATAAAATAAATCATTTCTATTTCAGGTAAAATGGATAAGATCGTAATCATGGGACAACGACTTGTCGAACACGTACATTAGCCGATCAAGGGAAGGGGAATTGGGGAATTACGCAAGTACTCTTCACGAGAAGAAAGAAAGAATGATTTATTTTCATCGGCGCTTAAGAGATTGGTTCAAAATTGGGCTACCTTATTAAAGCCTTAAGCACCAAAATAAGTTACTAAAACAAAATAATAATAATGAAGGATGCTGATTATTCTCATATTTACAATGATAATAATCATATCTATAAGGAATTAATTTTTTTTTTTTCTTTCTGTAAAGACCATATAGATATATAAGTTAGAACATATAGAAGAAGAAGAAGAAGTAGAAGATGCTAACCTCATCCAGTTGTCTTGCGCATGCCGATGCCCACGGGAACTCATAACTCAAGCTTAATCGTAAACGACACAATTAACGTCCTCACCCACACGACCACGAACTACAATTACAACGACAAAAGTATGAGTTTAGATTCCTTAAAAACTGGAAAACAGATTAGACAAAACCCCACTTTCCATATATATATATATGGAAAGTGGGGTTTTGTCTAATATATATATATATATTAATCTTAGTGCAACCTCAGAAAAAGCAAAATTTAAGTGCAATCGATCTCCCAGGTTGTGCACCATATATATGATTTCTTTCAGGGAAGAAAAGTAAGACTCTGCACCATATGAGCTATATGTATATAGCATACTCAATGCAAATACTCAGTTCAAGAAAACATTAATGCTTGGCATCAGATACATATTTCATGGGTATGTAAAAGGGACCCAAAAATAATTGCCCCGTTGTTTAGGAAATGTAATAAGAAAAGATAGTCATCTTAGAGATTATATATAAACAGTGAAATGAACCTGATAAACTCGAGGGGAGCAATGGAGATGGGCAGAAATTGGATTCGTTGTAGCTAGGATTGAAGACTCTGCAGCTGCAAACTGTCGCGGTTATAAATATTTATTCGTTAATTTTTTTATTGTTTTTACGACCATCCGTACGTACGTGGTGTCTTCCATTTTGTGTTTTTTTGTCTGACCGGCATACTTGAAGTCTTTCTTTTTGCTTTTTTGACACGCAGATCCCTCAAGTCTTCTTTGCAACCAATGAAAATTCAATATTGATTCCAAAGTCAAGTCGGCCACCGAATCCGAATGGTAGTACAGAATAAAATGGAACTAGGCAGCTTCCTAGCAAAATCAAACGTCGTTTAAGAACTATATATAACTTCTTGTGCAATTAATTTGTTGATTGACTAAAATGTCGACATTGCAATATATATATATATATATATATAAGTCTGGGTATCGATCAAAACGGTTTGGTTTTGGTTCTTATCGGTTATTAACCAATATCGAACCAATAAGAATTTTAATCGAAATTATCGGTTATAATGGTACACGGTTAAACGGTTCGGTTAAACCGATTAACCGATTTAACCGTGGGATTTATATTGATTTATTTTGTTGGGCCAAAAATAAGTTTTTTTGACTTTTGAGAGCCCAAATATTTTTTGTTGGGCTAACATAACTTATTAAAAATGAGTTGTTTCAGGGCCCAATTACTTTTTGTTGGGACCCAAATATTTGTTTTTGGGGCTAAAAATTGAGGTTTTTTTATATTGATCCACCACAACTTTTTTTTTTTTTTTTTTTTAATATTATAAAATACATTTTTCCAAAGCAAATGGTTTAATTAACATAATGAATGCTAATTAGACTAACAAAACTAGTTAATGAAAAATGCTTTCACCAAGGACAAAGAAATCTCATCTAATGCCATCACTAAAAAAAAAAATCAAACCTACCCAAGCCCAAATTAAGATAAGATTACATAGGTATATATATAATCCCAAAAATATTTAAGTAAAAAGTAAAATAAATAAATGAAAAGATAAAAGGTAAACCCAACGTTCACCTTACTTTAAGAATAAATAGCAGCTCCTCTCTTCGTATCATGACAATGATTTATAAGTAAATAGAATCATTGTAGCTTTGTCTAAATACCATTTGTCCTGCCTTAAGTTCCATGCATGTTCAAATATATATAATATCGTTAAGCTTACATGATAATCATACTAATAATAAAATAATCAAAGAAATTGATACGTCCAACTCCTAGTTAAATGTGCACACATTCCTTCTAGACTGAAATCCATTAACCTTGACAATCCGTACTAGCTACTTCACCGCTGAATATATATATATATATATATATAGCTTTTCTTCCCCACCCTTTTTTCTTTTTTTTTTTCCCTTTTTTTCTATGGTCCAAAACAATATTTTATACTTCTTAATTAAGAGGAAAACTGCACACAAGTCAGCATTAGACCGGTAGATCATGAATATTACCCACCTAGAAACATCTAAGAAGTTTTCTCCTCGCAAGCACAGCTCAAGAAAATTATAAATTATGTCTATATATAGAATTTTTAATTAATTTCAAATAAATCCATATGAGTAACACTACTTGTGTTGACCAGGGCATAAGAGGAATGATGATCATCACTTGACGTCATGGACATCATGAAACCAAGGCAGCACACATGGACATAAGGGGCACACATGAAATAGGGTAAAACCAATGTAAAGGGAAGCTTTTTACTAAGCAAATATATTTTTTTTGAAGATAAAATTACTTTCTTTTTTTAAAAAGAGAAAAATACTGTAGAGGTTCCAGGAGTTTAACCTTTTACCAAATTCATCATTTAGGTTTGAAACTTATCAAATCCATCACTCTTTTAAACGATAATGCTTCGTTATCAAATTCTATTCTCCGTGACACGTAGGTGGATGACCATGTCGCGGTTATAAATTTATTCATTAATTTTTTATTTTTTTTACGACCATCCGTACGTACGTGGTGTCTTCCTTTCTTTTTGTTTTTTGTCGGACCGGCATCCTTCAAGTCTTTCTTTTTGCTTTTTTACTTTGGAACTAGGCAGAATAAAATGGAACTAGGCAGCTTCCTAGCAAAATCAAACGTTTAAGAACTATATATAACTTCTTGTGCAATTAATTTGTTATTTGACTAAAATTTCGACATTGCAACATATATCATGGGGGGTTAAGTAAAAAGTAAAATAAATAAATGAAAAGATAAAAAGTTAACCCAACGTTCACCTTATTTTAAGAATAAATATCAACTCCTCTTGCTATCATGACAATGATTTACAAGTAAATGGAATATATCATTGTAGCTTTGTCTAGATCCCATTTGTCGTGCCTTAAGTTCCATATATATATATATATGTATGTATGTGTGTGCGCGCTCATTCCTTCTAGACTGAAATCCATTAATCTTGACAATCCGTACTACTTCACCGCTCATGAATAGCTTTTCTTCCCAACTTCTTTTCTTTTTTTTTTTTTTTTTTCCTTTTTTTCTTGGTCCAAAACAATATTTAATTTTATACTTCTTAAGAGCGAGGAATACCGCAGACAAGTCAGCATTAGACCGGTAGATCATGAATATTACCCACCTAGAAACATCTAAGAAGTTTTCTCCTCGCACGCACAGCTCAAGAAAATTATAAATTATGTCTATATATAGAATTTTTAATTAATTTCAAATAAATCCATATGTGTAACAGTACTTGTGTTGACTAGGGCATAAGAGGAATGATGATCATCGATTACTTGACGTCATCTTCACCTTCCTCCTCCGATCCCAGGGAAAGATAAAAAAATCATCATATATTAAAATGTACAGATGTTCAGGCCATAGGCAACGTCATGAAACCAAGGCAGCACACATGGACATAAGGGGCACACATGAAATAGAGTAAAACCAATGTAAAGGGAAGCTTTTTACTAAGCAAATATATTTTTTTGAAGATAAAATTACTTTCTTTTTTTTTTTAAGAGAAAAATACTGTAGAGGTTCCAGGAGTTTAACCTTTTACAAATTCATCATTCAGGTTTAATTTGAAACTTATCAAATCCATCACTCTTTTAAAGTATATATAATGCTTCGTTATCAAATTCTTTTCTCCGTACTCCTTACGTTAGGTTTTTTAGTGACCATGTCATATCTAATAAAATTATAACACATATATATATATCATTGAATCTGTTAAGGAACCAATAGAGTCTGTTTTATAGTTGTTCTTATCTTTTAGTATTATCCTTATAGTTGTTCTTATCTCTTCTCTTTAGTGTTCTAGTTGTATTTGTTTTACTTATTTGTATTGAATTAGGTCTCCTAGTTTGTATCAAGTTTGGGTTTGTCAAACTTGATTACAATTGTAACTCTTTGCCTATATATACAATGAGAACGAAGCTGAGACTTCATTCCGCCAAAAGCAATTTTCTTTGCTTTCTTTCATGGTATCAGAGCCTTACGGTTCATACCCCTCTCAATAAGATCCTTGACCCTCTCAAATTTTTGGGCCTTCTTCAACGGAATCAGCTTCTTCTCCAGGCAAATTCGCAGCTCTTCTTGCTGCCCTCAGATCACCTTTTCTCTTGCCGCACCTGCTGTACTGCACCAACATTGCCGCACTGCACCAGATTGCCGCACCTACTTTCTTTCTTCTTGCTGCACCAAATTACAGCCTCATTGCTGTTCTTCTCCTTGCCGCACTAGACCATAGCCGCATCTCCTTGCCGTGTCCTTGATACTGCACTCATGACGCAATCCAGCGACGCTGCTCTATCCTTCACAATGCCAAACATTGCGCATCTCTGTCAATCCAAGCTCGATGACAGCAACTATCTCGGATGGGTATTTCAATTTAAGCCCATCCTCAAAACTAACGGCTTGATGGGCATTGTTGATGGCTCTGAGCCATGCCCACCAAAGCTTATTCCATCTTCTCCGGACAAAACTACTCCTGATGTCCCAAATCCAGAATATATTCTCTGGGAAAAGAAAGACCAATGTATTCTCAGTTGGTTCATTGCAACCTTAACTGCTCCACTTGTGCCTACTATTTATGGGTGTAAAACCTCCAATCAAGTATGGAAAACCCTTGCCACTCGTTATGCTTCTCCATCAAGGTCTCACGTCACTCAATTGAGACGCCAACTTCAGACTCTCAGACAAGGTAATAATCCATGTGTTACCTTTATTCGAAGTGCAAAATCCTTGGCTGACCAGCTAGCTATCGCCGGCAGCCCCATCACCGATGATGACCTTGTATCCTACATCATTGGTGGATTAAGCTCCAACTACAATTCTTTTGTCATGACCTACTCCATGATAACAAAGAATACCACTATGTCTCTTGAAGAATTTCAGTCTGAATTACTTGGACACGAGCAACTCATTGAACATCAGGCTGCCATTGATGAACCACAATCCTTTGCCATGACTGCTCAGAAGCCAGGTTACAAACAAAGATTCAACAACCAAAGGAAACATTTCTCCAATTACAGAAATTCCTATCCCTCAAAGAAGACTTTCAACGGATCTCCTGGTATACTCCCAACCCCTGCTTTCTCCCAAGGAAAAACTATTACTGGAAGCACTAGCAACTACACTCCAAGAAGCAATTCTCCCAACAACTACACTCCAAGGAGAAATAACTACACTACAAGGAGAAATTCTCAACCTGGCATCCTCTCATCCAACAAACCTCTTTGTCAGATATGTGGCCGCTCCAATCATCAAGCATTGGACTGCTTTCATCGCATGGATTATTCATTCCAAGGACGACATCCACCATCTGAACTTGCTGCAATGGTTTCCCAATCCAACGATCTACAAGATGAAGATGAATGGCTTGCTGACAGTGGAGCCAATACTCACATCACTAATGACTTGGAAAATCTAACTCTGCAGCAACCATATCAGGGTAATGAGACAGTAGCAGTAGGTAATGGTAATGGACTTGGTATCTCCCACACTGGCTCTTCCTCTTTTCTTCGCTCAAATCAACTCCTACATCTTAAAAATATCTTACATTGTCCTGATGCTACAACAAATTTACTTTCAATAAATAAATTTTGTCGTGACAATAATTGCCATTTTAAACTAACTGATACCTATTTCTTGATTAAGGACAACCTCACAGGGAAGATCCTCCTACAAGGGGCAAGTGAAGATGGTCTCTACCCATTAAGGCTACAACACTTCACCAAAAATAAAGTCAGAGCATTTACTGCGCAAATTGGGATCAGGGTGTCTTCTTCAGTTTGGCACAACCGCTTAGGGCATCCAAGTCATCAAATCTTGCAGCATCTGCTTCACAACTACTACCTTCCTGTGTCTTCAGTTAAGTCGAGTCAATCTATTTGTGTTTCATGTCAATTAGGAAAGAGCAAAAAATTACCCTTTATTGAGTCAAGTCGTATTACCACTGCTCCATTGGAGCTTATTCATAGTGATGTATGGATTTCTCCTTTATCTTCAATCAATGGAAGCAAATGTTATGTTATCTTTATTGATGATTTCTCTAGATACACCTGGCTATTTCCTCTAAAACTCAAATCAGATGTTTTTGAAACCTTTGTTAAATTCAAGTGCTTGATAGAAAATTTATTTTCCCTTAAAATTAAACAACTTCAAACAGATGGGGGTGGTGAATACACCTCTCATAACTTTACTAAATTTCTGTCAACACATGGTGTTCTTCATCGAGTCACATGTCCACATACATCTCAACAAAATTGAGTTTCAGAAAGAAAACATAGGCATATCATTGAATCTGGTCTTAGTCTCCTAGCTCAATCCCACCTTTCTTCTAAATACTGGGTTGAAGCTGTCAGTACTGCCGTGTATCTCATCAATAGATTGCCTACCCCTACTCTCCAAAATTCAAGTCCTTTCACCAAACTATACAATAAGGAGCCAGACTACACCTTTTTAAAAACTTTTGGTTGTGCTTGTTATCCTCTCTTAAGACCCTATGCCAAACACAAATTGGAATTCAGAAGCAAACAATGTATCTTCCTTGGATATTGTACCCACCAAAAGGGTTACAAGTGCCTTGATCCCATCTCCAATCGTGCATATGTCTCTAGACATGTTATTTTTGATGAATTGGTGTTCCCTGCACAGAATAGAGCAGCATCTTCATCCCCTAACGGATCAGATCCTTCCCCTACAGGTATTGTTCTTGATCATTCTCATTTTTACTCTATGAATAATTCTGACTCTAATACTGTTCAGACCTCACCCCCAATCACCTTGCCTTCCTCAGCACAAGTACCTATTCTAAACACTCCCCTGACTACCCCTACTGCCGAATTACTACCACCTACCCCTGATCCTATCCCCCACCTAGATCAATCCTTACTTCAGCTTTTGCCTGCACCTACTGAACCAGCCTCTCCTCATATTGTCACAAGATCTATGACTGGAAACTCCAAACCTAAGTCTTTTCCAAACTATCAGCTATTCCTATCCTTAAAATCAACCAAGCATCCACTAAAATCCTTTCATGCTACACCCTTGCCTTCTATCCCTACCACATTTGCTCAGGCTGTTTCTAACCCTAAATGGTTTGCTGCAATGGAAAGTGAACTTCAAGCTTTAGTTGACAATGGTACTTGGTCTCTCTGCCCTAGACCTTCACATCGAAACATCATCAAGAATAAGTGGGTTTTTCGGCTAAAGGAAAAATCAGATGGCACTATTGAAAGATACAAGGCAAGACTAGTGGCCAAGGGTTTCCAACAAAGAGATGGTATTGACTACACTGAAACCTTCAGTCCAGTTATAAAACCAGCCACTATACGGATCCTTCTATCCTTAGCAATCCACTACAATTGGCCCCTCAAGCAATTGGATGTCTCTAATGCCTTCCTTCATGGTTACTTGAATGAAGAAGTCCTCATGGAGCAGCCTACTGGTTTTGTTGATGCAGCTTTTCCAGATCATGTTTGTAAGCTCAAAAAGGCCCTCTATGGTCTAAAGCAAGCCCCACGAGCTTGGTTTCATAGATTGTCACAAGCTCTTCTCCATCTTGGTTTTGTTGGATCCTTAGTAGATACCTCTCTTTTTATGCTTCATCAAGGCTCTGTTCATATTTACATACTGATATATGTTGATGATATCATAGTAACAGGTACAGATTCATCTATCATGGAGACTCTCATCCACGGCCTTCAAATGGAATTTAAGTTGAAAGATCTTGGTTGCCTTTCATACTTCCTAGGCATCCATGTCCTTCGTGACAAAACTGGCTTGCATCTAAATCAAGGTAAATACATTATTGATTTACTTGATCGCGTGCAAATGCTTGGAGCAAAGCCCTATGCCGCACCCTGCACTTCAGGCAAGAAGCTCACCAAGCTTGATGGTGATACTCTACCAGATCCCACAACCTATCGTCATATCATTGGAGCTCTACAATACTGCACACTCACAAGACCTGACATAGCCTACACTGTCAATCAATTGTGTCAATTTCTCCATTGTCCAACTACAGAACATATGAAGGCTGCTAAAAGAGTTCTAAGGTATCTCAAAGGCACACCAGATCATGGCCTTCACTTCACTTCAGGTCCTCTTCAACTTCAGGCATACTGTGACTCTGACTGGGCAGGGGATCCTCTTGATCGCAGATCCACTACAGGGTATTGTGTTTTCTTCGGCTCCAACTTAGTATCTTGGCATGCCAAGAAGCAGCCTGTTGTCTCGAGATCTAGTACCGAGGCTGAATATCGTGCAATGGCCATTACAGCTGCTGAACTCTCATGGCTTCGAATGCTACTCAAAGAATTGCAAGTTTCTCTCCATGATCCTCCTGTACTCTGGTGTGATAACATAGGAGCTATTGCTTTAGCTTCTAATCCCATCTACCATGCTCGTACCAAGCATATAGAAGTTGACTACCACTTCATCCGTGAGAAAATTCTTCACAAAGATCTTTGTGCTAGCTACATCCCAACTCAAGATCAATGTGCTGATATCTTTACAAAGGGCCTTACCTCCTCTCGATTTCTTTTCCTCAGAGACAAACTCATGGTTACTCCCCCTCCCATTCGTTTGAGGGGGGCTGTTAAGGAACCAATAGAGTCTGTTTTATAGTTGTTCTTATCTTTTAGTATTATCCTTATAGTTGTTCTTATCTCTTCTCTTTAGTGTTCTAGTTGTATTTGTTTTACTTATTTGTATTGAATTAGGTCTCCTAGTTTGTATCAAGTTTGGGTTTGTCAAACTTGATTACAATTGTAACTCTTTGCCTATATATACAATGAGAACGAAGCTGAGACTTCATTCCGCCAAAAGCAATTTTCTTTGCTTTCTTTCAGAATCAACAGTACTCATTATTATATAACTTCACCACATCATTTAAAATTAAAAATATACCGTATATATAGAAACAAAAAATAAAATAAAAAAGTTAAGGAAAAAAAAAATGAAAAGGAAAGGAGAAAAAATAAATGGTTGGGAATGGCTTGCAAGAATGTAATTTGACTATCCACTTGGAAGTGGTTTGGCCACCTCCAACTCGGCCTTTAGAAATGGTTAAACTTAAGAGTAGCTCGTCCACAGTAATTCCGACATGCTTAAACACAAGTTTATATATTGTCATGTCGTTTGAAATTTTAAATGACGTGATACTATTTATATATACCATTAACGTAAGAAAACAAAATCCCATTACAATTTGTTCATTCTCACCGAACAAATCATGGGCAAGATCAGAGGCTTCACGCTCGGAAAATGTCTAATTGGGTCTTCAAGTGAATCTTCCAAAACACCCTGACCCTACCCGTATACAATCGGCTAAACCCGTTATCACCACCATCGAGCAAACCCAAACCCATCCCAACATGGGCCTACGTTCAGCAAATAATCTATTAATTTTTGTACACAACTTAATGCAAAGGCCTCTAAAACAAACTATTGCTTTTCATTTTTCAACACCAAGAGCATGAGAATTGAACTAGCTTTTGTTCCCCTTGGGCAACAAGGCAGACGACAATTCAATTTTCATCTTCCCTGCAACCAACCGGAGAGACGACTTTTCATTATTCCTTTCATTAATTCGCCGGAAAGCTGCTCCAGTTAATGCTTGTACAGAAGAAGCTGCTTCAGTACGTCGGGAAACTATAGTCCTCAAGTCGTTGGCCATTAGAGCAAAGGCTTCAACTTTTGTGTGCGTTTTCGCAGTTTTGAGAGAGATTGGGAGGTCGGATAGGTTGGGTAATGCAGCAGAGCATTCCAACCCCCAATCTAGAAGTTCTTCTCCATAGAAACTACCTTTCTCAATACACTTGGCGCTTCTCTTAGCATTAATACTGGTGGTGAAGTTCCATATGATGCCTTGCGTTATGAAGAGCATCGCATCAAGTGGTTCTCCCTCCCTCACAATGTAGTTGTGCTAGTTGTAGTGCATTGGCTTCAGATACTCGCAAATCAACTGTAAAAGTTGTTCACCTTTTCCTTGAAGCTATGGCACCTAGCAAATAAGCAATCGAGAAGAATAATGAGAATATTTGTATTTAACACTATCACAATCCAATCAAATTATCAAAAAGGAAGGGAAGGGAACTCACTTGCTTTAGCATGGGTAAGCAGATATAGCGCTTAATCTTCCTTCCAAGTTCAATGGGAAGATGAGATAGTAGATTTTGCACGTCAACATCTTTCTTTTCTTCCAGCATGTATTGAACGATGGGCATGATCTCCTCTTTTATAGTACTAGGGAGCTGGTTTCTAAATATCCATAGCTCTATTTCTCGTTCTTTAACTCTCATGTTTTTTATAATTTCTTCTGAAATTTTAGTTGCCAACTATATATATGTCTGATACATGACAAGTTTAGATCATCAAATTCTATTGATAAATTACTGCTCATCTTTAAATCTTTGATTGATAGGAAATGATAAATTTAGTCATTAATTAGTCAATATTCTAATAACAAATGCATGTTGAGTAGTCCTTCTACATGCGTGTATAAAGAAATCATCAATAACACTCATACACATAATTATATAATCAAGCACCCTAAAGATTAAAAAGATGTTGAGCACCAACTTGCAAATTCCCAATAAAATGCAGAAACAATAGTAAGCCAAAGATTGAAATACGAACTGCAAAGCAGTTTTCCCAAAAATATGTACTTGTTTGAAGGTTTTGACCAAAAGAACTGCAAATATTGAAGTAACTATCATGTATGAGATAGCAATATATATATATATATATATATATATATATATATATATATATATATATATATCTCAAAATAATGTACTTTTCTTTTGGATGAATGGTAATTAATTAAAACAAAAGTGGAAATTCACATCTCATATTGTCGTAAAAAGAGTTTAACATGTGCAAACCTCAAATTTTGTAGGCCCTACCAGAAACAGTGTGAGAGCTTTCGCGGAAAATCTGTGGACTCTAACGTATGAGATTAAAGGGCTTCAAAAAATATTTCAAAATCAAAGAGCGTTGTGTTTGCTGTCTGTACAGGACAATAATCATCTAAAAATGCACGATCGCTTGAAGGTTGATTGTAGCTAAAAGAACTTGGGGTACATCCAACATGCTTTTCACAGGCTTTGTGCCAACAAGCCGTCTCTCGTTGGACAGAAAATAAGTACCAAAAAGCACCCAGTACCTAATTAAAGAACCAACAATTCTCTTAAAGATGAGTCAATTCTGCATATATTCAACAAAAAAAACTACAAAAGAAGGAGACAATCTTATAGATATAACAATTTAAAGGTTACTCAAAACTGTCTCATCAGCACCATGTGATCGATT
The DNA here is from genome assembly GCF_965113065.1 of Corylus avellana. NCBI lineage: Eukaryota > Viridiplantae > Streptophyta > Magnoliopsida > Fagales > Betulaceae > Corylus > Corylus avellana. The sequence continues at coordinate 46,290,434 of NC_142491.1, forward strand.
GTCAAATAAAAATATAGTATCAAACATTTCTAAATAAAACACTGGTCCTAGCTAGATACTTTCATTCACGTGTCAAGCTTAGACTGGAAATGGTAGTACTATATAATTAATCACACATGGATATAATTAAAGTAGCTAGGTGCGCAATGCATGCTTATGATTTACCAAGGTCGATTCATTTTATACAGAAATCTAAGGAAACCTTTGATAAACATACGACACTTATTGAAAGAAAACAAAAAATGAAATAAGCAATAAATGACGTAAAATGAACATGATATTGATAATGAAACTTACATGGCTAGCAAGAATATAGAGAAAGAAATTAAATGCAGCTTTAATCCAAACAAGTCTAGCAAGTTTGCTGGCAGACTTGGTAAGATTTATCCATGATATGTAGATTCGGAGAATTCTTGGTACATATTGGCAGAAAACAACAGCATTCAGGAACTTCCTTTCGTCCAAAAATCTTGAACCTCTCACTTTTGAAAAAATAATTGGAAATAAAACCTGCACAAATTAAAACAGACCGTAAGATACATCCAGCTTATATGCAATATTCCCCCGAGCCATGGCTATATATGTGTAGGGAATTTTAATGAGATAGTGCTCCTTAATTACCTGTGAGAGGGGAAGAATAGCGAGAACATCAATTACGAAGTACCAGGAGAAGACGTAGCAGTTTGCTATTTGCTGAGGATCTCTAACTATTATAATTCGTCCAAGCTTACGAGAGTCCTTGTCGATGTAAGGACAAATAAATTGTAAGATTATATTCAAAACATAAATGAAGTCTGTGACAAATCTCAAAGTAATGGCTACGATCTTCAATCTTTTGTCTAACCAAACGCACTTGGCATCTCCATTGATGACAGGAAGGTAAAAGAACAAAGGGTCTACTGATACTGCAATCACACATGACACTGCAACCATTATATTCCACCACTGAAGCAGCTGCCCCTCTGGGTCAAGAATTGTCTTTTTGGTTGTTCTCTTTTGTCCGGAATCATCTCCATCAATTTTGGAAACTTGCCCCTCAATATCCTGATTCCTGAACACAACATATATAGCAAGCAAATTAAGAATCAGGTTAATCATATATTCTCATATGGAACTTGTTCTTCCATCCTTCAATTGATCTAGTTGTTTAGAAGTTTTCTGCTGCTTTCAGTTATTTTTCATATTTTCAATGTATATGTTAGTAGTTGAACCAAGGTATTTTTCTAACTGTTCGGTTTTAATTCCAAGTATTTCATAAGAAAGAGAGAGTGAGTAAAATTAAATTTGGACCAGCCATTGAAAAAGTACAACCAAATACAACCCATATGCTATAGTTTTTTCATTATATATACCTTATAAGTTATAAGCCAAACCCTTTTTTAGCAGTATATATAGTGCAATAAAAAAAGAGTGCTACTTTGGATATAGCATTGACTACAAGTCCTATTGCAACTTAAATGTAATATTTATCATGTTAATTATTAATTAAATAATTAAATTTATTTCTCAAATTTTATTATTTAATTTTGAGATTAGAGTAACAACTACAGAGGAGAGGACCAGCATTTTCCAAATTACAAGTTAACCTAAAATGTTTACGTAGTCAAAGAAAAATTTTGCCCTCTCCTTAAAAAAAAAATAAAATAAAATAAAAACTCTCTTCTCCCCTCTCTTTCTCTAACTCCCTCCAGCTCTCCTCTCCCCTAATTTGGGCTCTGATTTCCCCTAATTTTTTTAGTTGTGTAGCCGGCCGGCCACCAAATCTTTGGCCCCAAAATTAAAAAATCGTCACCTCAAAGTCCACGCATTGCCAGCCCGGGCCCATATCCACGAGCATCACACCTCCCAACCATCGACGGCCACCAAAGATAGAGAAACTTCGGATCTCTAAAAATAAAAAAAATAAAAAAAGAAAGAAAGAAAAACTGCGAATACTCCACAGGTCTCTGACCTGAGCTATAGAACCAGTTCTTGCGAAATCAATAAATCCTTAACTATCGGATCAACACTTCGATTTTCTTTTATTTCAGCATTTCTAGAAGATCTTCCGGTTCATATTCTCTTCTAAAAAAAAAAAAAATCAGTGCAGAAGCAAAAACATTTTACTGTGAAACTGCTTTTATATGTTATTCTCTATTTTTTTTTTTTTTTTAGTTTTTTCTATTGTTTTCTTAAAGAAAAAGCAAAAAACAAAAAGAACTAGCTAATATCTTATTGATGTCGTGTGCTATATTTTGATTATGAAGTATTTAACTATTCTGTAAATTTTTGTTGGATAGACTCTGGCGACGACTTCACAACTTAATTCCTTCTCATTATATAACTCCTACAAGATTCGTGCCACGTGACAAGAAACGTCATCATCCAAAAACACTCTTGAAAATGCATGATGTACATAAATTAGCCAAATATATATATATATATATCTGTTGACTCGGCTCCTGCTGATGTGGCAAGAAACGTCATCATCCAAAAAAATCTTGAAAAGGTCTTACCAAAAAACCTTTTGAAAAGGCATGACGTACATAAATTAGCCAAATATATATTTGTTGACTCGGCTGCCGCTGACATCACTCCAATGATCTTTTCCTTAGCTTGTTTTGCACGCCGGAGTGGTGCCCCATTGGTCCATCCGACCAGGCAAGAATATTATGCTCATAGATAAAACCTTGAAATTGCAATATATATCTTAGTAGTTAACTAAAAAGTAAAATAAAAAATGAAAAGATTAAAACTAAAGGAAAAATTTGATTTACTTAATTTATAATTAGCTCCTTATAGTATTAAAATAAATTCAAAGATTTCTAAGGTATACTAAATAAACAATTTAATTTTTACATTCAAATTTCGTCCACTAATTTAACAAATTTAATTTGTTAGTGTTAAACTTACTTAAATAGGACATGTGTCACAATTTTATTCGCTTTAATATATCACGTTCTCAAAATCTGTTAAATAAGTATAGGAAATTTGGTTGAAGAAACTAAATTATTTTTTTAACATACCTTAGAAACCTTTAAATTTATTTTGATATTACATTGAGTTAATTACAAATCAAATAAATTGATTTTACATTTTACCTAAATCTAAACCCAACATTGAGTATTGTTATTTATTGAGATATGAATATCTCATTGGACTTAGCAACCCAAATATTGGGCCCCTCCTGCCTGGAGCTTGGGCTTAAGGCCCGTTAGTATAAAAAAGTCCACTCCATGAGACTAATCACAATAGAGATTTCTACGATTACTCATATCTATGGCGATGGAGTTAAAGGTAATTGAGATATGTATCCGTAAGTTGTTGTGTAATTTGCTAATTGACGTCATTGTTGCTGAAGTCATAGAACAGATGGAGGACAAAATGCGTAATGCCCTCGACCAAACTGTCAGTACTTTTCATCTTTATAACAATATTAAGTAATCAACCCATTTTAAGTAATCAACTCGTGGGATCAATCCATTTCAATTACAATATTATTGTAAAATAATTTCAAAGGGTTGGCTCTGTTAAACTACAAGAAGTCCCTCTTCCTTTGTTTCTATATAAGTGGCCGGGTTTTGTCCCACATTGCTTAGCTCTTCTCATTTGGCCTCTATATAATGAAGTCCTTTATGTACAATCAAATTATTTAAAAAAATGTTAAATGTAGCTTATAGGACTTTAGTATGTGGATGTAAACATATTACGCTAATGCCAATTATTAGATTTTAGTTTAATTTTTTTTGTTTTTATTTGTTGTAATTTCTTAAGTCTTTTATTTTTTATTTCCCTGTATTTTTTTTTTTTTTTTGGTTCGGATTGTTTTCACAATCGCGAAACCCTCATCTCAAGTGCTTAAGGCTTTGAAATTTGGTGGTTAACTTTATCAGATTCTTTTGGACAAAAATAAATATTCTTTTTGAGGCTACACCCCACGGCAAAGTCGATCTTGACTTACTTTATCTGTGTGGTAAGGCCATGTTGCAGGAGTCTGGAGTTTAATTACCTTAAATATGGGTACACACAAAATGACCCTAATTTAGAAGTAAAGAGTTAAAAGGTGTGTGTAAATGCCTTCCGGTAGTAACTCAATTACATGAAAATCACTATACTTCATAAAGTGGAAGTTACCATGTAAAAGAAAAAAAAAAAAAAAGAGTGCACGTAGTAAAAGCTTATGTAATATTTTTTTTTTGTCTTTTATGTCTAGGCACTCTTCAATAAATGAGTGCAACCTAACTTGCAATAGTATCTCATCCTTTCTTACGAATTCTATCTTCTCCTTTCCCTCATTTTTCTTTATTTCATACCCCAATGTTCTCCGAATCCGAACAAAGAATTGCGATAAGAAATTGCTCTGAGACATTAGCTTATAACACAGATCTAGCATTATATTCAAGAAAATAGAAGTAAAGAACAGGAAACCCAACTAAATTAACTAACTAAACTATCAGAAAAAAAAAATTACTAAAATTTGGTAATAGAAAGAAGAAAAATAGACTTACCATAAATACTCGAAGCTGTGAAGCTCTACTAAACCCAACTGATAGTTTTAAACAAATCTGAGTGAAACAAATTCCTTGAATAGTTGAGCAATTAGGTAGTTAGAGAGCAAAACCCTAGAAATCTGAAACGGGAAAAATCACAGGCAGGGATGTGAAAGGAATTTTTTGAATTGAAAGCTGAAAGAGATCGCGTAGAGAGAGAGAGAGTATGCATATGTCTGAGCAAAGGCATGGTGTCTTTGTCTGAGCGTTGATTTTTAATATTACTAATTAATTAAAAAATAAGTAATAACAATTATAATTGAAATAATTACAAGTTTATTACAAGTATTTATGTACAGTACTATTTCTTGTTTATATATATTACTACTTTCAGTAAAAACAATTTTTTCTTTAGAGTTAGATTCTTTTTTTCCTTTCATTTTTCCTTTAGATTTGATACGCTTTCACTGACTACCAACTGGCCTTCAGTATTCTCAAGTGACAGTGTACCAGATTTTGCTGCGTACCAAAACCAAAAATTCTATTCCGCCTATTTTAAAAATTAAGTAACTCCAAATATCTCTAGCTTGTGTTGGAGTTAAACCTTATTATTTGTGAATTTGGAGGGACACCACATTCTTGAGTTTGATTTCCTTTCTTAAGTTATTTATATATATATAATGGACAATTTTTAAATTCAGCCAATTAATCAAATTTTTATTATTTTTACCGGTAACCCAACAACATCCAAGTTAAACAAAACAAAAAAAAAAAAAGGAAATGTGAGAAATAAATTTTACGACCCTATGAAATTCCCGCCAGTTAAGATAGTTAGCAATGTACTAGAGATGCGCCATTAAACGACACAAAATGGGGCACAAACCTCAAAAGTTTCCTTAACCTTTTACAAACTCCTACATCAACAAAGACGAGACTAACGAAGGTCGGAGAGCAAAAACCTCCTCAACTAAATCTAGCTAACCAAGTAAATACAGTGAGACTTAAATCCACATAAAGCAATTAACAACAAAACTAAAAAATCAATACAATCACACGGAAATAACATAAATACCCCAAATGAAACTACAACAACATTGCCCTACAACATAAGCTGCAACTTTGGGGAAGGGCGACAGATTGGCGGATGAGAAGAGCACATGGGGGCAGAAGGGCGCGTGAAAGCAAGCAACGGAAAGCTGAGAGGCCATGGAGAATGATGAAGGGTGGAAGTGAAAAATATGGCATATCTAGTTTGAAATTGAAGCAATTTCTTTCAATTCAGTTCGAAGTAAAACTTTTTATTTATTTATTTATTTTTATTTTCACAAACAATTTTACTGTGGACAATCTCTCTAATTTAATGTTGGAATAACTCGTAATTAATGGGGTTTTCATCACGATTTTCACCCCAATCGTGGGTATCAAATGTCGGAATAAGATCCTCTCCATTTCAAATGAAATGGAGAATATCCGGTCAGTATTTTTTAGAGTAAAATTGTCATTTTAATTTTTTAGACAATTTTACCCCTTTAAAATATACTAATTAACTAGATACTCTCAATTTCAAATAAAATTGAGAGGATCCTTATTATTTTATAAATAATTGATGAGTTTATGCTGAGATTATAGAGAATTGCATGCTGCAGATATGGAAACTGATTGGGACGGTGACATTCAAAGAGTTTAAACAAAGCATTGATCAAATTTGGATTGAATAAATTTCTCATTCTATTAATGATATTGTTTTGTTAAAGTAATATACTATATTTTTATGAAATGAATAAAGAATAAGCATTGTTGTCAAATATTTTGATTTTGATGAGAATTTGGCTCAAGTATTGTAAAACAAAATTACTGGAGATTTTGTCTCCAATGAGTAGCTAAATTGACTGGAGACCATGCCTTATGAAGTGGAAGTTACTAGTTCGAATTCTCCATCCCATCTCTTGTGAAAATGTTAAAAATAAATAAATAAAATTACAGGAGATTTTTATAGTTTTTAAAACAGTCTATTTTTAATTATTGATCCAGGTTCTGTCTCTTGACCTGAGCCTAGGTCAACAAGGCCCGTTTCCTATTGATATGGAAAAAGGAAATCCAATGAATCAACAAGTCCAAGACCAAATCTTTTATTGAAGGAGGAATTGGGTCACTAGTTTAGTCAGTTGGAGAAATGGCCCAACTTATTGCCTGCACATGAGAAACCCATGACGTTGATGTCTCATACGCCACTTCCTTCCATGTCTATGAGGCTATGTACTAAACATGCCAAGTGATGCACAATTTACCTTATACTTCTCTTCTGTGGACATCTATCTAAAACCATCCTGCCAGTTTTTTGAGAACATTATAGTTATACACTTTTTTTCTAGATCATGTGTTGTTACAACGTTAAAAACTGAAAATTGCCTTTTGCTCTTTAACAAAAACAAAAAAAATAAAAAATAAAAGTAATAACAAATAATTAAAAGCACAAAATACTCAAAACTATTTTCATCTTTATATTACATAACAACCATGTCGCAAAAAACACCATCTAAAAAGTTTTGTCAAACCAACACAACATATATGATCATCTATGAGTATCAAACCAATAGCAGTGATTATAAGGGTCGAGGGGAGTCCAAATTTGAGATGGCTCCAAAAAGATAAAGTGTACCCAAGACGTGGAGCTCTGCGAGCCTCTTCACACACTATTAAGTTGGCAGCTGATCCCAGTAATGAGAGGTTCCCTGCTACCGTGCTAACCCAAGCTAAGATGAGCCATGCCTTCTTCTCATCAGCTGCAGAAATTGCAGCTGCCGATGCTGCCACTCGTCCTCCCAGCAATAAAACTACACAGTATAAGCATGATTTATATATAAGCGACCCTCATCCTCATGTGTTGGAGCAAAATCCTCAAAGCTCAAAAATTCATATCAATTAAGTAATTTAAACCACATCTAAATGCGGCCTAGATTATTTTTATATGAAAGAAAAAACAAATCTTCTCAGAGATGTAGATGGAAAGGAACTTTAGATTACAGAGATATGTGGATGGAAAAAATCAAATTTATTCTTCTGGTGAGGGATGCAGTTTATTCAGAAAATGACCCAGGAGGGTGCCAACTTTTGTACAAAGGGAAGTTAAAGATACTTCTCAAACTTAAAGAACTGTTCAGTATACGATGGTGCAATCTCAACTTGATTAAGATTTGACCATGCATGAGAACAATTAATATCAAGTTGTCTTAAGTGCAGAAAGAAAGCTTGAGAACAAGAAAAAACCCATACTGGTTATACTTTGACATGCCTAAGAGATCATATTCTGTATTCAAAGTCCAAACCATACCAAAATATATAGCATCCAGAAATCTTAAGAAACCATAAATGCCAAAAAATGTTCAGATCATATGCATTCCAAATCTGCACTGCTAGCAATTTCTTGGCATTCTTGCAATTGCTAACATAAAGTTACATAAATAGACTTTACAGCCAGGTGTTACTTTAGGAAGCTAATTTTATATATATGATAAATCCAAAAAAGAAATAGAATGATGACATATAATAGAAAAAGACATGGAAGAAATACACCAACATACCAGTTGGTACGTTTGAAGCCAAATTGGACAGGACAAGAACGACAATGGCAAGAACTGCTATCCCTCTAGCATGATCAATCTGTGCATAAGGCGCCATGAGGTCCCATAGAGTACTTGGGATTCCAGTTTTGTTAAAGCCATCTACTGTGATAAACATTCCGCAAAATAAAATCAAAAGCGAATAGGAGACCTTGCAAAGAAGAGAAATCAACTTAAGATATTTTAAACTCTCCAACAACCCATCCATGTAATTCATAATCTCCTACAAGGTATGCTTTAGAGTTTTCAAGTCCCATTGATAGACAAAGGGGAAAACTAATTGAAAAAGGAGAAGAGCAGCATCATGTTAATTTGCAAATTATACCTTTTCAAGGCAAGGCCTAGCATCCTTGAAATCAAGAACCACAAGAGCAAGTGCAGCAGTAATTGTAGTCCATGACATATTCAGCCCCATGAGCAAAGCAATCAACATTCCTATAGTAATAAGGTAAACACACGACTTCCACAACATCCTTTGCCATCTAATGGTCAAATCTTCCTTTCCTTCTGAAGATACAACATCTTCCAGCTCTTTCGATGCACTAGATTTCCTTGCAGAATCCAACGTGCCACAAGGGACCCTGTGGATTTCATTCTCATTTGAACTTAAATGGTTTCTAGTGGTCTCAACATGATCCATGTTCCCATGCACGTTGGGAGAGCCTTGCACATTTATAGTTTCCAATCTAGAGTACCACTTCTGAGAATTCAAGGATATGATATGTGACATCCTGGCTGGTAAAAAGCAATGAGAATCCACATCCACCTCTTCAACAACATCTACAGCTGCATCTGTTTCATCCTTCTGAATTGATAACGGCCTCCAATACATGGATAGAAGAATTAGAGCATTGACAACCACTCCCACTAGCATTGCAGGGAGAATTCCACTTAGAAAACTCCCAAAAGATATCTTACTCTGAACAGCTATAACCAAATTTTGGGGGTTGCCAATTGGAGTCGCTGAAGACCCAATATTTGCACTAGAGGCCAGGGCAAGAAGGAAAGGTTGAGGCGGGAGATTATGTTGCCTTGCAATTTTTAAGACAAATTCAGTTAATACCACACAAGAGGTATCATTAGTAAAAAGGGCACTTGAAATGGCTGAAATCAGGCAGATTCGACAAAGTAAGTCCTTTGCTCCTTTACTCTTCCATGAGAGAAGATTTTCCAAGTACTTGAACATGTCTGCTTTTCCTAGATAGACACCGACAACCATTGTCCCAAAGAGAAGACCAAGGATTGGTAGATCAATTGCAGCATATGCTTGATCTGGAGTTAAGACTCGGAATACAACCATTAGCATAGCACCCAGGAGGGACCCAGCAGTCCTCCCAATTGGTAGAAAAGGAAAGGCTGGGAAGACCGCCAATACCCAGAAGATTGCGAAAGCAAGTGATCCCAGAACCACTTGTACAGAAGAAGCCAAGGCCATCTTTGCAGCTTAGTAAGTCGTAGTCTTATTGTTATATAGTCCTTAGGGCTCAACGTACTAATGAAATTCCATAGCTGATGCCATATTATCATAAATCTACTCGACAGAAATGTACCCTGGCCAGGAAAAACCAATTAAACATTATAATTGTGTGGAGATTCAATCTTCTGAATCTATCATAGATTCGATACAAAATTGTGATACTTGAGCAACACGATAGCAAAATTCATTGAAGCACAGTGTCCAACTGCTGGAGGGCAAATAGTAAGCATATAGCAAGTGCTCGCTAGGAAGATAGCATGCAGAGAGTTGTTGCATCTTTGGATTTATTATAAGGCATAATAAACTAACACAAAACAAGTACATTATCAAAATCAAGTAATATAGGGATTGACGAGTTCAGCTAACACTGACAATTAATCTAGTTTTTCTTCTTCTTCTTCTTCTCCTTTTTCTTCTCTTATCTAGAACTCCCTAAGAGAAGAACCAAGATTGACATTAAAAGCAAAATCCAGCCAATATGAATTTGTTATTTTTATCTTTGCAATACCCATTAATATTGACATTAATAGAATGAATGATCAACTATTTCAAGAAATGTCACTTCCACGACAATCTCAGTGTTCCAAACTAAATCTTAAACAACCGAAAACACAGATTCAGAAATTCTCTACATATACAACAGATATGAAAACATACATAAGAACTGAATATCAACTTCAGAGAAGGTGTCAGACGTACTGCATGACCCCACAATCTTTATGAAGGTGCTGCTTCAACAGTTATTTAATCCAACAGTCATTAAATTTAGAAATAAATATACGATACCCAGATTCCAAAAATTGGATTTGGCTTAGATATGGTAAAAAAAATTGGTAACATTTTAAGGATCTAGATTTATTTCTAATTTTTTTGGAATTAAATCTAAACTGTTAAAAAAAATATCTTTATGAAGCATAAAAGAAATGATCAAAACAAACAATTTCTAATCTGAAAAGAAGTACTAAGACGTCAGGTCCAGCCTCTGAACCGAGAGTAAGTGTGATAATCAGCAACTATCAAAATTAGAGCGGTCTGATTTGCATGTAAAAGCTAAAATCTTTTCTGAATATTAGTCTTCCTCGTTTTGGATTGGACTTGTTTAGATTGAGTGACTTTTGTCCGTTGTAATTGGAAGAAAGTAGATCAAACAGATCTCTCACATATCTCATAATGTCACATATGACAGAAGGAAAGGGCTAAAAACTTTTCATGACACGTCAGGGACTCATGATCAACTACGTACGTAACCCCTCAAGGCGAAAAACTTGCCCCTCGATATCCTGATTCGTGAACACAATATAATCTTTAAGCAAAGACTCTGGTTAATTTAACAACCGAGATGCTCAAACAATCCGGTCTATAAAAATGTCATTTGTCCATTTACATGTAAGAACCACATGCATTTTTTATAATAAGACAAAGTTGAAAGAAAATTCATTAAAAAAACACAGGAAAATCATATGTTATTTTTAAAAAGGACTAAAATCATCTAAAATAAGCCCTAAAAAGATTCTTAAGAAAGGACGAAAACACCATAATAGGCCTATTTCGAAAAAGTTACGAGTACATCTGAGAAATATTGTTTACAATGATAATAATCATATCTATATATAAGGAGAACAAGTGGAAGATGCTAACCTCATTCCTTTCTTTAGCCGTTGCCAATTACTCACAACTAAAGCTTATATTACAAGCACAACAGTATGAGTTTGGATTCCTCCTGAAAAACTGGAAAATAGATTAGGCAAATTAAACACCACTTTTCATATTATATTAATTTTAAGTGCAGGCTGTCCTACAGGATAGAAACGCACGTACGTAAGACTCTGCAGCATATATATATATATATATATATATATATATATATATATATATAAGACGAGACATGTTTATATATATGAAGCAGCAAAGGTTTTTGTAAAATCGTTTGTAGCATACTCAATGGAAATACTCGGACGAAGAAAACACTATTAATAATGTTTGGCATCATGAGACCCAAAATAAAAGGGATGGACCCAAAAAGAAATTGTGAGGCTGAATATATAGGAAATGTAATAAATAAATAGTTATAAATTTGTGTCTCCTTAGAGATTATGTTATAAACAGTAAAATGAACCTGATAAACTCAAGGAGAGCAAGGGAGACGGCCGGGAGCTAGACTGGACAAATTAATTAAGCAAATATATAGAGGCAGCAATTGGATTTAAGCTTCAAGTCTTTCCTTTTAGTTTGTTTATTTTTGACAACCAACCGTGTGGTCTTCCTTTTATTTATTTATTTTCCGATAGTTATCCTTCAAGTCTTTCCTTTTCATAGTCATCCTTCAATCAGGATCCGATGAAAATTCCATATTCATTTAAAACTAAGTCAGCATTCGACAACTATTACGTCATCACTTATTTTTAAAATTATAAATAAATAAAAAGAGAATAATTTAATAATTTAATAATTTAATCAATAAAAATATTTGTTTTTATTGTCTTGTATTATTTTTTTTCTTTAATAAATTTATTTTTAAATATGTGAGACTCACATATGAATTTTACATATTCAAGTTCCTTTTGATAGTTAAGGACCTTGATCTGTTCTAATATGCATGCTAAATAATTGTTTATTTTAAAAGTTTAAGCTAATAAAAAAAGTTAGTTATTAATTCAATAGTTAAACAGTAATGCAAAAAAATAAAAAATAAAAAAGTAGTAGGAACTTTCCCACAAAATAAGGCGGCTAGCTAGTGCACGCCTACGCTCTCGTTGGATAGCCAGCTATTACATGTGTGGAGAAAATTTAAGAAACGTCATCAATCATGATCTGGAGTATATTCTAAATTTCCACCAGTTTTGGGAGTATATTCTTGAGATTGCTTCCCGTTAGAGAATTAAGAAACTTCTACTACACCTGTTCTTGGAGTTCTATGTATAGAAATGACCTTTTTCAGAGTAATTGTAGGAGTTATGTATTATTGTATTCTTTTTGTGTTACTCTTAAATTGATATGGCTTTTGAAATTATTATTTGATTAAAATTTAATAATAAGTAATTAAAATATTGATAACTTTAAAAACCATATCATTCTTTGAGTGATACAAAAAAAATACAAAAGTAACTTTTAGCATTACTCTATTTTTTACGTGAAAATAGAGTACATTTCGTAGAAAATAGAGTACTTTTCGAGTTTAATAATAATACAATATTGACTACTCACAGCAGTAGATTCTATTTACGATGAATGGAGTTAATTTTGTAAATCCACGTACGGAATATGTTGTACGTACATGGGAGGAACGACATCGCCACCCCAACTATATATATATAGTTGTGCTTTGTATGGTGAACTGACTTGAGATGGTTGCACAATCTTCTTTTTAACCTTCGTTTCTGGCTTACCCAAAAATAATTGAAAGGAAATTTTCAAATTTTAGAGGCGCACATTACTTTTAATTTAATTTATTATTTTTTGGGGGAGGTAAGGGTCATACGGTCACTTGCTATCAGTAAACTTGGGTGTGGCAATTTGCTCACCTGGAAATCCCATGCAGTTGGTCGCAACTTGCACGTATTCGTGGGCTTATATTTAGAGAATATATTACGAGAGATTTGATTTTATACTATAAGATTGCGGGACGAGAATATTGACTAAAATCTCATGCGTATCCTAAAAAAAAGTAAAAGAAGTTGATATAAATCAATCTATCGCGCCCTTATATTTAGTTAATTACCTGGAACGATGTCTGTAGACTGTATATTAATTTGAGGCATTTTTGGAGAATGATCTCTCAGCAAGGTTCGTTCTTATAAATATTACCTTTATATTTTCAATACAAATTCGTTTTTAGGAAGCGATTGCAGTTTGATTTTGGTTCAAATATTGGATTTAATCTTCTAAGACTATTCAAAGTCTTTCTTTTTTTGTTTTTTTCACAGCTGGCATCCTTCAAGTCTATCTCGGCAACTGATGAAAATTCAATATCGATCCATTACAAAGTCAAGTCAGCCAGAGAATATATGGTAGCTAGTGCAGAAAGAAAAAAAATGGAACTTAATTGGCAACTTCCCAGCAAAATAATTAATATGATTAAAGAATATAAGAAAAGTAAGCGACATTCCCTCCGCTCTTGTTCTAGTTAACTGCATGCCAAGGGTCCCCTAGCCTAGCCTTGATCATAAAGATTCATTCACCCATGCAAAACTAAAATATTTAGTTTAAAATTTAAAATTTTTGTTTTAGTTACTGTTTTCTCTATATACACACAAATTATTTTAGTTACTAAAATAATCTTCTAAGACTATTCAAAGTCTTTCTTTTTTGTTTTTTTCACAGCTGGCATCCTTCAAGTCTATCTCGGCAACTGATGAAAATTCAATATCGATCAAAGAAAAAAACAAAAAAAAGGAACTTAATTGGCAATTTCCCAGCAAAATAATTAATATGATTAAGGAATATAAGAAGAAAAGTCAAGTCAGACAAGGGTATAATTGGCAACTTCCCAGCAAAAATTACAAAGTCAAGTCAGCCAGAGAATATATGGTAGTGCAGAAAGGAAAAAAAAAATGGAACTTAATTGGCAACTTCCCAGCAAAATAATTAATATGATTAAGGAATATAAGAAGAAAAGTCAAGTCAGCCAAGGGTATAATTGGCAACTTCCCAGCAAAAATTACAAAGTCAAGTCAGCCAGAGAATATATGGTAGTGCAGAAAGGAAAAAAAATGGAACTTAATTGGCAACTTCCCAGCAAAATAATTAATATGATTAAGGAATATAAGAAAAGTAAGCGATATATGTACTAGACAAGTAGATATTCCCTCCGCTCTTGTTCTAGTTAACTGCATGCCAAGGGTCCCCTAGCCTAGCCTTGATCATAAAGATTCATTCACCCATGCAAAACTAAAATATTTAGTTTAAAATTTAAAATTTTTGTTTTAGTTACTGTTTTCTCTATATACACACAAATTAAGATTTGTATTTTATTCTCTATTTTATTTATTTATTTAGTTTTTTCTATTGTTTTATTAAAGAAAAAGAGAAAGAAAAAAAAAGAATTAAATATCTTTTGTTGATGTAGAGTGCGCGCTATATAGTGAATGAGATACACAAAAAATATTTTGATTATAAACTATTTAACTATATATTCTGTTGGATATACTCTGGCGACGACTAACTCGTGCGAGATTACGTGGCAAGAAAAGTCATCCTCCAAAAAAACCCTTGCATAAGAAGTGTGACAAAACTCTTGAAAATGAGGCTTCTCGCTGACATCACTCCAATGATCTTTTCCTTAACTTGTTTTGCACAATGGTGCCCCATTGGTCCATCGAATCAGGCAATTAAGAATATGTTCATAGATAAAACCTAGACATTGCAATATATATTGGGTCGTTAAGTAAAAAGTTTAAAACTAAAAATAATAACAGATAAAAAATAAAGGAAAAAATAGAAAATTGGTTTACTTGATTTACAATTAATTTCTTATAGTATTAAAATGAATTCGGAGGTTCCTGAAGTATGCCAAATAAACAATTTAGTCTTTACAATTAAATTTCGTAAACTAATTTAACAAATTTTGCTAGTGTGAAATTTACTTAAATAGGACATGTGTCACAATTTTATTGGCTCTAACATTTCATAATATCGGAATCTGTTAAATTAGTAGACGGAATTTTGCTGGAGTGATTAAATTTTTTTTTTTTTTATTTGACATACTTCAAAGACTTTTAAATTTATTTTGATATTGCAATTAATGAGTTAATTACAAATCAAATAAACTATATGGGCCGATTTTACAAGTTTTTCCAAAACTAAACCCAACATTGAGTATTGTTGAGATATGGATTATATCATTGGACTTAGCAACCCAAATATTCGGCCCCCTCCACATGGAGCTTAGGCTTAAGGCCGGTTTATATAAAAGGTCCACTACATGAGACTAATCAGTTGGTTCTTAGCCCGCCGCGTGGTCCAATGGTTATCGTAAAGAGACACTCCCCCAATGCATAAAGCCTAAGCCCTAAAGTATTTACGTATCTCTCTCTATTCTTTACTATTGATTTTTATCTCCCATTCTCCCCCCGTTAATTCCAGAGATATCTTCTCCATCCAATATTCTCTCACTCTCTCAATTCTCCTCTCCATCTCTCCATGATATTTCCTCCTCCAATAACATGATACCTGCCTTGAGGTATTGACGCCATACACTGCACTGACAACCTTTCCAGACAACGTTGCAATGAACCAACTAAGGATATATTGATCCTTTCTCTCCCAAATCACAAATTCAGGATTCAAGGAAGCAGAATCATTCTCATCAGATTCTGAAATGAATTTGGGTGGACAGGGCTCCGAACCATCAACAATACCCAACAGCCCATTTTTCCCGAGTATGGGGAGAAATTGACACACACACCAGATAATTGTCATCAGATTGAGTTTTACTATTTTGTGAATTGAGTGAGGCTCTGTTTTTGTGCTGAGTGTATTTTTGTTGTATAAATTCACTGCTGGGGTGTTTGTTCACTGGTGTGCAGTAGCGGAGCCAGCTATTTTATATTGGGGGTGCCGCTAAAATTTTTTTTGCGTCCTAAAAATTTTCTTCACCTTAAAAATTTGGTAATTCACACAATATATACATTATACAAAATATCTATAAAAGTTCATAAATATGTGCTGAAATTGATATATTAGAAATGTAACATGTCGACACTATATCAAAAAGATAAAAATACAAAAAAAAAAAAAAAAAAGTGTCTAGAACTTCACGTTACATTTGATGTGTGTTAAGTTTAAGGGTGCTGTGGGTTTAGAAAAAAAAAAAAAAAAAATTTAAATCCACAGCACCCCCAAGGTACCATGTGGCTCCGCCACTGCTGGTGTGCTTTTATAAATTCAATCATTCATCAAAAAAAGATGTGAAGCAGCACCAATGGTACTAGATTCAACGATTTGAGAATAAAATGCAGGAAAGAAAAAGAAATTTTGGGTGCGATTCTTTATGGCTTTGATACCATGAAAGAAAGTGTTGTGGAATTGATTTGGCCAGAATATATGAATACTCCTGTTGTGCTCTATTTCATTTATAGTTAGGCAGTAAAACTATACAAAGATAACTTCAAGTATTTGTGCAGCTATACCGAATACAACTAGAACTAAAGAATAAATATAATAATACAGCATATATATATACAGATGAGTAAAAGAAAGAAAGAGCTGTTACTAATCTCTAATCTTTTATCAATGCGAGTTTGAATATCTCTTCTATCTCTTCCATCATCAAATATCTTCCTGGTTGGTCATTAGCGCCGAAAAGCTGCAGCTTGTACAGCAGAAACTGCTTCTGTAAACTATAGTCCTCAAGTCGTTGGCCATTAGAGCAAAGGCTTCAACTTTTGTATGCGTTTTCGCAGTTTTGAGAGATATTGGGAGTTTGGATAGGTCAGGTAAGGCGGGGGAATCCAACCCCCATTCTAGAAGTTCTTTTCCATAAAAATTACCTTTCTCAATACACTTATTCCTTCTCTCACCATTAATGGTGGTGAAGTTCCATATGATGCCTTGCGTTATGAAGAGCATCGCATCAAGTGGTTCTCCCTTCCTGACAATGTAACTGTGCTGCTTGTAGTGCACTGGCTTGAGATAGCGGCAGATCAACTGCAAATGTTGGCCACTTTTTCCTTCAAGCTGTGGCACCTAGCAGAAACAAAAAAGGATAAATGAGAAAGAGTAATTTCAATTAGGAAATAATTACGTGAAGGAAGCTTCTTAGGTTACTTTTATCATCGACGTTAGTTTACTCTCTTCGAAGAAAAGAATGCACGTCAACGGTCTTCACCATCAACGCTAAAATTGGGTTCTTGGATCATGACCAACTGCACCTTAAATATCAATTCAATTCATTTAAAATAAAATCATATATAATCATTCTTCCCAAGAAAAATGATTATAGTTTTCAATTGAACGACTATATATTTTGCTTAAAAGGAAACAAAAATAGATCACTTTTTTTAGCAGGGGTAAACAAAGATGGCACTTAATCTCTGTTATAAGATCTTTGGAAAGATATTAAAGGCTAGGATCGGTTTCTCTATATCAAAATCTTTAGTTTCTTCCAATCTGAGCTGTATGCATTTGATGATCCACTTTTTCATATTGCAAGGAAGCTTGTTTATGGTCACCCAAGACTCTGTTTTTGATTTGATAGGCTCCATTTTGCATCTAATCTCATCCTCCTCAGCTGCCCTCTCAGTTGCCATTTGCATGTATGTCTATTGCACAAGTTTGGTTTATCAAATTACAAAAAAAATGATGAATTTAATCATTAATACTAATATATACAATTAACCTTCTCATAACTAATATCGTAGTATACTAAAAACTTTTAACTATCAAAATTACTATTTAATAAAATATGTTGTCAAATTTCAGAAATTTTTGAATCTACAAGACTTCTATACAAAATTTAGCATATGTAGAAAATTTTAAACTCTTACTAACCTTTCAAAAAATAGAAATAATACAAATTACCAAGTCTAAACTTAAGAAGGAAACTTTTAATGCCTTTTCCCCATAGAGAAGGCCGAACATTTTTGGCTAGTTCGTGCCTTAATCCTCCCTTGTAAATTGTAATAGCTTGCACAACTAACAATTGAAGTTATACTTGTGGCAGTGCCTTCCTTAAAATACAATAATTGATTTGGTACAATATTTTAAATACGGGAGAAAAACTTGAACCATGTACTGTAGCAAGGTATAGAGAGGAAAAGAAAAAGAAAAAAGGTAAAGGGGTGAGCGGAAAAGAGAGGGGGTGAGGGGATTAAAAAGGTTCATGTCAGTAATAGAACTATTAACCATACAAAAATATATAGAACGAACTATATATCGAGTTGTAGGAGAGTGTCAACTTTGTGGGCATCATAAAGGAATTTGTGTCCATAGGACATAGCATCTCTTGCATGCATTCATAGACATAACTTTAATTCTTAACCATTAAACTTAGATTGTCCGGGGGTGGCATAGGGACAGAAATAAGAATTTAACTTGAGGGTCCTGCAGATTGTATAACAATTTTTTTTGAAGTGCCAAAGTCAAAAAATAAAAGACAATATTTTTTTAACATTGTGTGAGGGAGGAACAAGATTCTCCCCAATTTAAATTAATCGGATAATTTTTCGTTAGTTATAGTGGAGGGGTATTTTTATCTTTTTACTTAAAAAGACAAAAATACCCCTCTATTATAACTGAAGAAGAGGATCTAATTCGGAGTGTCAATAGTGGTTACTGGTTAGAAATCAAAGAAGTCTTCCAGAGTTTACTTTCACACTCGAAATTCCGACTATTCTATTCCAATTTATGGTCTGACTTTGGTAGGAGAGATTTAATAGAGTTGTTGGCCACGTACATACTGAGTCTACCCTTAGCAGAAGCCGACTGGTCCGACTGGTCTGGTCCGAAATGAGTGGGTCAAGTAGGCAATTTAAGTATCTAAATTAGCCTTACGTGCAATATATATATAGCCTTAGATTGATCTCAGAAGCTAAACTAGATCTTGTTTAATGGATATTTTTCGACCATTTGAAAAATCATTATAGATGTGTTGTTCAAGAAAAATAAAATCAAGATTAGGAGGGTACCAACACTAGTCATGGAAAAAAAGAACTACAAAAGATAAGGAAGTTTTGAAGATTTTGGTGGGTAAGTGTGAAAAGCAGCTGCAACAAATGCAGCTTAATAATAATAAATGCCTTAACAGAGCTGATAAAAGATGATACAGTACAGAAATTCTTTAAAGCTGGCCTTTTTTAGATTCTTTGTCCCAGTACTTACAGCTAGTGCATGTCCTTTCTATTTTATGCATACAAAAATCATCTGATTTAATTCTGATCACACGTACACCTAAATTATATGATTAAGAAAAAAACAAAGTTGAGCACCAACCTGGGCATTACTGATGAAGAACAAAAACATTAGCAAACCATAGATTGAAATGAAAACTGTGAAACAGTTTTCCCAAAAATAGGTACTTGTTTGAAGGTTTGGACAAAAAGAATTGCAAAAATTGGAGACTATATTAATGTATGAGAAAATAATAACATAATTAATTAATCAATGTGTGGGAGTGGACAGTACACGAATTCCTGTTTTATTGTCATGTTCATTGCATATATGGTTCAACAAATGTGCTAGAGAACACCCGAAACTTTTCATCACGAAGAATGTTTGACGTGGGACCATGTGATGCCTAGTGTTTTTTTTTTTTCCCCGGGGGGGGGGGGGTAATATCTGGACTTTTCTTGGGGGGTTTTCTTAAAACACTAATGTGACAATCTCAATCAATCATTTTTTTTTAACAATAATTGATCGAAGGATTGAATGGAACTACCATGTCAATTTTAGAAAGCAGATTAGACAAACACCACTTTTCATATATTAATTCTAAGTGCAAGCTGTCTTATAGGGCAGATGTTAGGTTTACAAACAATTTTTTTTAAAAAAAAAGCTTTTACAACATAATGTGGCACAACATGATTGAAAATAAGATAAATTCAACTTTTGAGAAATCCAATCATATTGTACTACATCATGTTTTAAAAGTTTTTTGTAAAATTTGTTTGTGAGCCTAGTATTTTTCTAAGACACGACATGTGCAATTCTCTTATTTATGTATATGAAGCAGCAAAGGTTTTTGTAAAATCGTTTGCAGCATACTATACTCAATGGAAATACTCGGACCAAGAAAACACTATTAATAATAATGTTTGGCATCATGAGACCCAAAATGAAAGGGACCCAAAAAGAAATTGTCAGGATGAATAGGAATTGTAATAAATAAATAGTTATAAATTTCTTTCTCCTTAGAGATTATATTATAAACAGTAAAATGAACATGATAAACTCGAGGAGAGCAAGCGAGACGGCCGGGGATCTGGACAAATTAATTAAGCAAATATATAGTGACAGCAATTGGATTTAAGACTCTATCTGCAGCTGCAACCAATAAACAAGCTAAAGCAACTGTCACGGTTACAGATATCTTTTCGTTATCCTTCAAATCTTCCCTTTTTGTTTTATTTTTGACAACCAACCGTGTGGTCTTCCTTTTATTTATTTATTTTCCGATAGTTATCCTTCAAGTCTTTCATTTTTCTTTTTCTTTTTCTTTTTTTCACAGTCATCCTTCAAGCCTTTATCGGCGCGCATCCGATGAAAATTCCACATATTCATTCAAAACTAAGTCAGCATTAATTCGACAATAATTATTAGGTCACCACTTAGTTTAAAATTTTAAATAAATAAAAAGAGAATAATTTAATCAATAAAAATATTTGTTTTTATTGTCTTGTATTATTTTTTTTTTCTTTAATAAATTTATCTTTAAATATGTGAGACTCACATATATATGAATTTTACATATGCAAGTCTTGGCCTTAATTTTGATAGTTAATTAAGGACCTCTATTCTAATATGCAGGCTAAATGATTAATTACTTATTTTAAAAGTTTAAGCTAATAAAAATAAATAGTTATTAATTCAATAGTTAAACAGTAATGAAAAAAAAAAAAAACAGTAGGAGCTTTCCAACAAAATAAAATAATTAAGAAATAATATAAGAAAAGTAAGTGATATTCACTCCGGTCTTGTACTAACTGCCAAGGGTCTGCTTGATCAAAATGGGAAGGAAAATTCAAGATTCCCAACATGAGGCGGCTAATGCACAGCTACGCTCTCGTTGGATGGATAGCCAGCTATTACATGTGTGGAGAAAATTTAAGAAACGTCATCCTTCTTGTCCTGGAGTACGTATAATATTCTAAATTTCCACCAGTTTTGGGAGTATATTCTGGAGATTGTGAACCGTTAGAAAAGAAACTTCCGTTACACCCGTTCTAGGAGTTCTATGTAGAAATGACATTTTCCATGTGGGAATATATAGAGTTTTGAGTTCAGTACTGTTACATTGATAAACTTAATTAAGTGCAATTTCTCAGGTTGTGCACCATGTGACTTCTTTCAGGGAAGAAACGTAAGACTCTGCACCATATGAGTTATATATATAGCATACTCAATGCATATACTCAGACCAAGAAAACATTAATGCATGGAAAGCAGATATGACGCTTAATCTTTCTTTCAAGTTCTTTGGGAAGATAAGATAGTAGATTCTGAACATCAACATCCTTTTTTTTTTCTTTCAGCATGTGTTGAATGATGGGCATGATCTCCTGTTTTATACATTTAGAGAGCTGGTTTCTAGATATATCCATATATCTATTTTTCGTTCTTTAACTTTCATATTTTGTATGATTTCTTCTGGCCTTTTAGTTACCAACAGTCTATATGTCTGTTACAAGACAAGTTCACATCATCAAATTCTATAGATAATTACATTATCCTTAAATCTTTTTTTTTTTTTTTTTTGAAGGAAAATCATTCTTATCTCATTAATAGAGGAATCAAGAGTATTAAAACTCTTACAATCACAGAACATAATGTTCTGAAAGATCCTAACCGAAGCTAAAAGATCAAAGTCGTAACTAAAAGATTACACATCAAAGACGCCAAATATCCGCTAACCTATAACTAATCTTCAGTTGGAATAACAGATCTGCGCTAGGCAGACACAAACTAATGCATAGGTAGCTCTTATTCCTCGACCCTAAGATCAAAAGGACCCCATGCCGACACACATCCTCCTCAACCCGAAAGCCAGGATATCGCTCATATCCACAACTCCAGGGGTCTGGACCAAAATAACAAGCGAGTAGATTGTTACGTGTGGAGTTGGAGACCACTTAGAAGTTGAAGGGCTAGAGAGGCGTGAACAATACAGAGTATTGTTGCTGCAGTAACTATGTTTTTTTCAGTGTTTGTTTTCTATTAGAATTACTTTATGTTTGATTACTTAAATTAGATTAGGTTTATGTTTATCTTTAGGAGTTGAATAGAAGTCCTATTGGGACTCTATTTTATAGGTATTATGTTCATTTAAATACTGCATTATTATGGAATGAGAAATCAATCAACAATTTATTCAAACCTTGTGTTTGTAGGAGTTTGAGAGCTTCTCTAATTGCTCTACCAAAGGAGGTCCAGGATTCCTCGAAAATCCTACCGCTAGAATTGTTTTCTTCTTGATTTCCCCACAATAGGGAGGTTAAGGAAGAACGATCCTGGTAAATTTCCAATTCACAAACCTGTTACGTGTTCAGATTCTCGAGCATGTAACAAAGTGGTATCAGAGCCAGCCATGTCAGACCAACGCTTTGATCGGCTAGAGTCTGAAGTTGGGTCCATTAAACGTGAGCTCCAAGAATTAATTGAAGGTGTGAGTGCTCAAATCCAGCAACTGGTCGTAAAGAAAGGTGATGATGATGCATTTGTCTCTGAATCGAGCAAAAATAAGGGATTTGGGGGTTATGCACAAGGGTTGATCAATACAAAATTGACCAAGTTGGAGTTCCCACGCTATGACGGGACTGAAGATCCAATCAGTTGGATTTGTAGAGTCGAGCAGTACTTTGGCTTTCAGCAGACGGAGGAAGAAAATAAGGTACTATTAACCGCTTATCATCTGGAGGGAGAGGCATAGTTATGGTACCAAATATTCAAACAAGATATCGATGACGTCTCATGGGAAATTCTGAAGGAAGGACTACATGTTAGATTTGGGCCTACACAATTTGAAGATTTCTACGGAGATCTCTCAAAATTGCGACAAGTTGGAAGTGTTAAAGATTATCAGTCTCAATTTGAGAAATTACTCAGCAGAGTGGGCAAATTGTCTCCAGCACATCAAGTGGGATGTTTTGTCAGTGGGTTAAAGGAGACCATTTGAATTGAAGTGCAAGCTGCCAGGCCAACAACTTTGACTACAGCTGTCGGGTTGGCCCGCCTCTTTGAGGCACGTGTATTGGCCCAAAGAAAATCTCCTTTTGACTACAAACCAAAGCCATCTGCACCACAAAATCCTTCTCAACCACAAGCTTCATCTCCTTTCCGCAACAGTAGCATACCCACCAAGCGACTCAACAAAACAGAGATGAAAGAGAGACGAGAAAAGGGGTTGTGCTTCAATTGTGATGAGAGATTTCGACCGTGTCATTGTTGCAAGAAATTGTTCTTGATCGAAGGCATTTATCCGGAGGACGAGGAAGAAAGGAGAGATGATTGGGCAGAAGAAAATCAGGAACCCAGACCCGACGAAACAGAAGATGTAGAAATTTCGCTCAACGTCTTGACAGGCGTCTCAACTCCTCAGACGATGCGAGTGCGTGGATGATGCAAAGAAGGGGGGGCTGTGTTGTTGGTGGATACGGGCTCAACTCACAATTTCATTAGCACCTACACTGCTAGGCGATTGGGGCTGCACATAAAGATGGCTGAATATTTTGAAGTGACAGTAGCTAATGGGGAAAGAATTCGCAGTGAAGGGCGTTGTTATGGAGTTCAGGTATGTCTAAATGAGGCTGAATTTGTGATAGATTTTTTCTTATTACCCATGGAGGGTTGTGAGGCTGTGTTGGGGGCACAATGGTTATGGGTATTGGGACCAATTTTATGGGATTTTGCAAAATTGCACATGAAATTTACATGGAAGGGGAAGGAAGTAGAGTTATGGGGTCTGTCGGTGCCAAGAAATAAAATTGTGGACTCTAAGGAAATTTGGCAGGGGGTTCAAAATCAACAACTAGGATTTATTTTGTTCTCTATCATCCTAGGCATGTCACAACCAGGTCCTAGCTCAATAAATCCAAAATTGATGCAATTATTAGACAGATTTTCAGAAATTTTTGTGGAGTCTCAAGGCTTACCTCCCAAAAGATTTCAGGACCATCGTATTCTTCTCAAGCCCGGGACAGGCCCAATTAGTGTTCGTCCGTATCGTTACCCACATTATCAGAAAACTGAAATTGAGAAAATAGTTTCGGGACTCCTAGAATCGGGGGTTATTCGCTCTAGCACCAGCCCTTACTCATCACCGGTCTTATTAGTGAAGAAACATGATGGATCTTGGCGTATGTGCGTCGATTATCGCGCACTCAACAACATCACCATCAAGGACAAATTTCCCATACCTGTGATTGACGAGCTTCTAGATGAGTTGCATGGTGCCAAATTCTTCTCTAAACTATATTTGCGGTCTGGTTATCACCAAATCCGAATGCACTCGGAAGATGTAGAAAAAACAGCATTCCAAACTCACGAAGGGCACTACGAATTCCTAGTTATGCCGTTCGGCCTCACCAACGCACTATCATCATTCCAAGCGCTCATGAATGACGTCTTCTCCAAATTCCTATGTAAGTTTGTCCTTGTATTTTTTGATGATATCTTGATATATAGTGACAATTGGGAGGATCATCTCTATCATCTAAACAAGGTCTTAACAATTTTACAAGAACATAAGCTGTTTGTCAAAAGGGAAAAATGTCAGTTTGGGTTACAAGAAGTAAATTATCTGGGTCATGTTATTAGTCGAATGGGGGTGTCAATGGATCTGGAGAAAATAGAAGCTATGTTGTGTTGGCCTATTCCAAAAACCATAAAAGCCTTGAGGGGGTTCCTTGGTTTGACGGGGTACTATAGAAAATTTGTTCGAAAGTATGGGGAAATAGCAAGACCTCTTACTCAACTATTAAAAAAAGATGCCTTTGGATGGTCATCACTAGCTGAGCATGCTTTTCATGAATTAAAGAAGGCCATGACCCAAGCCCTTGTCCTAGCGTTACTGGACTTCTCCAAGGATTTCATTGTGGAGTGTGATGCATCGGGGGAAGGTATAGGGGCCGTTCTAATGCAAGAGAGCCGTCCCATTGCGTATTTCAGCCAAGCCTTACAAGGACGAAACCTACAACTATCCACATATGAGAAGGAGATGCTTGCATTGGTCACAGCAGTGCAAAGATGGAGACCATATCTGCTGGGTAGCCGCTTCATTGTCCGCACAGATCACCAAAGTTTGCAATACTTGTGGCAACAAGCAATTACTACTATTGCACAACAGAAATGGTTAGTTAAATTATTGGGCTATGATTTCAAAATCGAGTATAAGAAAGGCGTGGACAATGCTGTAGCAGATGCACTATCTAGGAGGACAGATTGTGGGGAATTGAAAGCACTTTCACACCCCATACCTCATTGGTTGGAGCCTATACAAGAAGAAGTTGTGGCTAATCCACAGATGCAAGAGTTAGTAAAAAACATTCAAGATGGGGAGACGATCGGGCCATGGGATTACAAAGGTGGGTTGATATACTTCAAAAACAGAATATATCTTAATGGAAATTCTCCTCTGCTCCCCACCATCATCAAGGAGTACCATTCAAGCACTCATGAGGGTTTCCACAAAACATTACATAGAGTACGAACTGTTTTTTATTGGGCAGGAATGAGGGGTCATATTTGGGTTTTTATACAGAATTGTGATGTGTGCCAGCGTCATAAAACTGAGACAACCCAACCAAATGGTTTGTTGCAACCTTTGCCTATTCCAGAGGTAATTTGGGCCGATATCTCTGTGGATTTCATAGACGGCTTACCAATGTCAAAGGGGAAAACAACCACCTTTGTGGTGGTTGATAGGTTATCAAAGTATGGACATTTCACCCCACTCAGTCATCCTTATACAGCCCCTGCTGTCGCACAAGTTTTCTTTGATGATGTTTTCAAGCTACATGGGATTCCCAAGACTATAGTGTGTGACCGTGATCCAGCCTTTACAAGTATTTTTTGGAAAGAACTCTTCCGCTTGAATGGAGTACAATTTAATTTCAGCTCGGCTTACCATCCTCAAACGGACGGTCAAACAGAAGTAGTAAATCGCACCATTGAAATGTATTTACGGTGTTTCACTAGCTCAAAACCTAGTGATTGGGTTCGGTGGTTACCATGGGTGGAATTCTGCTACAACACTAGCTATCACTCATCATTGAGATGCACTCCTTTCCAGGTTGTTTATGGAAGAGAGCCACCTAATTTATTAACATATGTGCTAGGTACTTCTAGGGTGGCAGCCGTGGAAAAACTACTAGTGGACAGAGAAGAGATGGTTAAAGGAGCTCGGGAGCATTTGAAGGAGGCACAAGCGCGGATGAAGAAGGTTTATGATCAACACCACCAATAGAGGGAGTTCAAGGTGGGAGATTGGGTTTATCTACGCCTACAACCATACAGGCAAATGTCGGTTCAAATGCGAAGAACTTGAAATTATCCCCCAGATTCTATGGGCCGTATCAGATTGTGGAGAAAATTGGGGTTGTGTCTTACAAACTAGCTTTACCATCAGGATCCAAAATACACCCGGTTTTTCATGTATCCTTGTTGAAGCAAAGGTTGGGCATGGCTGTCTAGGTGCAAGAGAAGTTGCCTTATGTTGATAATGTGGTTGGGGATATGCTGCCATGGCCAAGGATTGCATTGGAATATCGAACCAAGAAGGGCATTGTTGAGGTTTTAATCCATTGGGAGGGTCTTTCTCTGGCTGATGCAACATGGGAGATCTTGGATGACATTCAACAACATTTTTCGTCTTTTGTCCTTGAGGACAAGGACAATCCTAAGGAGGATGGAGTGTTACGTGTGGAGTTGGAGACCACTTAGAAGTTGAAGGGCTAGAGAGGCGTGAACAATACAGAGTATTGTTGTTGCAGTAACTATGCTTTTTTCAGTGTTTGTTTTCTATTAGAATTACTTTATGTTTGATTACTTAAATTAGATTAGGTTTATGTTTATCTTTAGGAGTTGAATAGAAGTCCTATTGGGACTCTATTTTATAGGTATTATGTTCATTTAAATACTGCATTATTATGGAATGAGAAATCAATCAACAATTTATTCAAACCTTGTGTTTGTGGGAGTTTGAGAGCTTCTCTAATTGCTCTACCAAAGGAGGTCCAGGATTCCTCGAAAATCCTACCGCTAGAATTGTTTTCTTCTTGATTTCCCCACAATAGGGAGGTTAAGGAAGAACGATCCTGGTAAATTTCCAGTTCACAAAACCTGTTACGCGTTCAGATTCTCGAGCACATAACATAGATCAAAAGAGAGGACTTGGCCTTATTACAAGCAGCAAGAAAAATACAGGGAAAATCAAAGCAATACAACTAAAAATTTAAAAATAGGAGCACACTAGGTGGATGACAGCAGCCGAAAGAAAAGCTGATCGCGTGCTTGCCGGAAACCGATGCATAGGTGGCATTGGAAGCACATCGCGGTGGGGACGTGTGAAAAGACCCAGCAGAAGATGGTAGACGGCAAAGCTGGCGCGGAGGAGATCGGCGGCGCACTTAAAGAATTGGGGGGAAGTTTGAGTGAATCCCCATGAGCGGCACCCACAAAGTGTGCCCAAACAAACACCTAACAAGAAAAAATAAACAAGCAAACAAAGAACAACAACTAGGAAAAGAAACCAAAATCCAAAAACAAACACAAAAAAGAAAAGAAACACAGATCGGGGAAGAGAGGGGGAGAAGGAAAATGGGGAAGGGAGGGGGGAACAGATCAAGGAAAGAGAGGGGGAAAGAGAGGAGGGGGGAGGGGGAGAAACCCCTCCCCCTCCTCAGCTGTGCGGCACTTCCTTAATCGATGTTATTACACTTAAATCTTAAGTTGATAAGATATGACGAATTTAATCATTTAATCGATGTTATTACACTTACATATATAGTTGACCCTTTTATACTTAATAATATTGATAGATAGGAAAATTATTAGCTATCAAAATTATTAATGAATTTCATAAATAGAAAAAGTTCTACAAATGTACAAAACTTGGACATAAAATTAAGTCTATATATAGAGAAATTTTCAACTCTCAATAACCTTCAACAAAACATAATCAACACAAATTACATAATCTAAACTCCAAAATAATAATAATAATAATAATTAATACCCTTAATTTTGCACAAGTGAACAATGAAATTAATTATAGCTAGCTGTACGTGGTACGTGCCTTCCTCAAACAATAATTTATCTTACTACAATCTTTGTGAAGAAAACTCTATCTATCTCTAAACATATATAGCATATAGTCTAGTGAAAGAAAAAGGAAGACGTACAGGAGTGAAGAAAATAATTTTTTGAATGGCCTGTAAAATTTTTTATTATGTTGCATCATCTAGACCATTAGATACAACATTAAATATTGATCATAAATGGAGAGGATTCTGTTTGGCTTAAGGCCCTTCTATGTGTCTTGAGATTGTCTACACCCCTCTTGTTTGATACCTATATATGGTGCGTTCAAATAGTTAATAGAGATGCTGAGGGGTCTAGACAATCATATTAATTACAAATTACGAAGGTGAAGTGTACATTGCACGCCAAATCCCCCACCCCCGGTCCATTTTGACAAGTGAGAGGCCCGGCATCTCATTTCCTACAATAATGCCAGAGCTGTTTCCAATTTCCATTCTTTTGACTTGTCTTCGTAAATTTTAAGAAAGAACTACCATTGATTGGGGTACCAGGTTCTAGCTTCGCCCGCTACCGTTGATTTGTTATTCCCACTTTTTCGGCACTTCATTAATTACTCATAATTCCGTACGTGTATGTTGCGCAATTGGGTCTCACTTCAGGCCTATCCCTTTCCTTTTTCTTTTTCTTTTCTTTTTCATTTTTAACATCCAATAATTAAATGAGGGTCAATGCCTAAACCCTAAACCCTAAACCTTACACAATTAAATATTAAGAAAGAGAACTTATAAAAAAAAAAATATTAAGAAAGAGAATTGAATATGAAGAAGTAATAAAGACATCAAAAATAAAACTAGGTTGATTAATTTATTGTGTAAAGAAAAACATGGGGAAAAGGAGGTACAAATTAAGATGACTAGAAAAACAAAAACATTATCAAGATGTCGAAAGTGGCAACGGTTAACATTAACAGCGAAAAACTAAAGATTTGTGTGGCACAGCTGGTCTTGAATTTTCCATTAACAGACAGCTAGTACGTACTGTTATGCTTAGACATTTTGGGAGAAATTTATATTCTTGTTTTCCTTAATTAAGGTGCCGGATAACTCCATGTGCAAAGGCTTTTGCAGCAGAAGCTGCTCGGGTATGCATGGGAACAAGATGTTTCAAGTCATTGGCTGTTAGAGCAAAGGCTTCAACTTTTGAGTGGGTTTTGACAGTTTTAGTGGAGTTTGGGAGCGATTTTTTGTGTGAGGAGTAGTGGTTCAACATCCACTCTAGAAGTTCTTCTCCGTAGAGCTCAAATTTTTCAATAGACTGATGATCAACGCCATCTGAGACGGTTCCCTCAGCATTCTCATCATTATTCGTTTTGAAGCACCATACACTACCTTGTGTGATGAAGAGCATCGCAGTAAGTGGTTCTCCCTCCCGGAGAATGTAGCTATCCTCACTGAAGTACTTTGGCTTGAGAGATTCGCAGATCCGTTCCAGCAGATTTTGATCACCTTGATTTTCAAGTATTGGAACCTAGCTTGTAAACAATCGAGAAGAAGAATAATGAGAACAAGTCCGAGAGTGTATGGATATTCAACTGTCAAGCACTAAAATAACTTTTTTTTTTGTTTGCTAAAAAAGACCCACTTTTTTTAGTAAGGGTAAACAAAGATGGTGCTTAATTTCTGTTATAAGATCTTTGGAAAGGTGAGAGATCAGTTTCTCCATATCAAAATCTTTATTTTCTTCCAGTTTGTGTCGTATGCAGGTGATGATCGGCTCTTTCATATTTTCAGGGAGATGGTTTCTAGCCATCCAAGACTCTATTTTTGTTTTTGTAAGTCCCATTTCACGTTCAATCTCCTCTAACTTTTTAGCCTTATTTGCTGCCTTCTCGGTTGCCATCTGCATGTATGTCTGTTACACAAATTTGGTTTATCAAATCACTAAAATAATGATAAATTTAATCATTTATACTAATAATATATACAATTGACCTTCTCATAACTAATATTAATTGTAGTCTATAAAAAACTTTCAACTATCAAAATTACTAATTTTTTTAGGTTGGCCTTTTAATTAGAATATTCTTTATCCTATGCATACAAAAACCATCTAATCTAATTCTGATCACACGCCTAATTATATGAATAACGGTCTTGAATCTTAAAAAACACAAAATAAAGATGTTGAGCACCAACCTGCGCATTACCGATGAAGTATAAAAACAATAGCAAACCATAGATCGAAATAAAAACTGCGAAGCAATTTTCCCAGAAGTAAGTACTTGTTTCAAGGTTTTGACCAAGAGAACTGCAAAAATTGGAGAACTATATTAATGTATGAGATAATGTCCTAAATCAATGTGTAACATGACATGCTCATTGATAACAAACACGGATAAAAACATATAAGAATTAGCTACAAACTATTCTAATAAAGTGACGTGTTCTTAAAGAATGTGATAAGCACATACTTTCTTATTAATGGTATTAAAAAAATGTAAGAAGCACATGCTATTAAAAAAACATGTGTTTCTCCTATGTTAAGAACACTTGGCAATTTATTGGACTAGTTAAATGAATTAGCTACGAACTGGTTTTGTAACTAATTTATGTCTGATAAAAACAATTTTGGAGCGACAAAGAGTCTAACATGTGCAAACCTCAAATTTCGGAGGCCCCACCAAAAACAATACATGATCTTTTGTGGAATATTTGTGGATGACACAGTACCAGATTTAATAGCTTCAAGGAATATTCCAAAATCAACGAGAGTTGTATTTGGTATTTGTGCTGGGCAAGCATCATCTAAAAATGTGTAATTTCCTAAATTGCGACCACATTTAAAAGATCTTTGGGTACATCCAATATGATTTTTACAGGCTAAGTGCCAGCAAGCCGTCTCTCGTTGGATAGAGAAAAAGTACCAAAGGCCACCAAGTACCTAAAAGAACAACAAGACTCTTTAAGAATGAGTAAATTCTGCAGATATGCTAGAAAAGAGAGAAGGAGAAAATACTGCTTACTTCCACATAAAAGGAAAATGGAAAAAAAATAGTAATACTCTGAGAACGAGCTGGGCTAGCTCATAGGGTGTTGTAGTATTTAAAATGGGGATTTTGTTGCGGTATTGGTTAACCTATGGAAATTATTAAAGATGGATACTTGTGAAGGTATATATATAGAGCACACCATTATGATTGGAAAAATCCTTAACAACATTCTAGTAAATAAGTAAAAAAATTCTAAAAGCTCATTAATTTGTTTAGAGTATCACTTGATCATGTGCTCACTGCTAACATGTAAAATTTGAATAAATTTTTTTTGACATGTTCGTAAAGGGGAAGGAGATTGGAATTAATAACTTGAGGCAAAACTGAAATAAGCATTAAAAAAAATTAAGATGGGATATTAGTCAAACTTACATGGCTGGCAAGGATATATAGAAAAATATTGAATGCAGCTTTAATCCATACTCTTCTAGCGAATTCGGAACTTTTGATATGTTTCCTCCATGATAGGTAGATCCGAAGAACTCTTGGCACATATTGCAAGAGAACAAAGAGGTTTAGGATCTTCCTTAAGTCCAAAAATCTCGATCTTGTCACTTTTGAGAAAATAAATGGAACTAAAACCTGGACAAATTACAACCAGCATGTGTAAGATCTACTTAATTAATACAAGGAAAGAAATTGCCGGAAAAAAAATAAAAATAAAAAAATTCATAAAACAAAAAAAAACAAAAAACAACAGTTTAGAAGCAGAAATGTTTCCCTAATTAATTACCTGTGGGATTGGAAGAATAGCGAGGATGTCAATTGCGAAGTACGTCCTCAAATACCTCTTTACTATTTGCCGAGGCTGCCGATCATATGGAGCTAACCCAGTTCCTCCACATATACGATTAAAGTATCCCAAAATGATATTCCCAACATAAATCATATCGAAGACCGATCGAAAACCAAGGGCTGTAATCATTAATCTTCTATCTAACACAAGACACTTGTCATCTTGGTTGATCACAGGAAGGTACAAAAACAAAGGGTCTACACATAGTACTGCAATGCAACACGACACTAGAAACTTCCAATGCCACTTAAACATGGAAGCTCCCTTTGGGTCATCCTGCCCACCAGATTGCTTCTCAAAATCCGTATTCCTGATCGAGTAGAATATAACCAAATAATCGAGTTAATATTTTTATATCATTTGCTTTCTATATATTTTACTCGCTTCCACATTTTCATTATGAACAATACTTTTTCGAGCATTCTCGAGAAGAAACTGCGTGTATAGCATAATGGTGCCTTTCAGCCGTACAGAATGAGTGACAATGATAATTATCATATCAATGTAGAGGTAATATAAAGATAGTTAGAACATACCCATTCTCTTGCTGATGCTCGCGTTCACTCATAATTAAGCTTCGCTCCCCATTCTCTTGCTGACGCCAGTGTTGATCCATAACTAAAGCTTTATCGATCGATCAGTGATATAATGTCTAAAATGAAGAATCAACCGACCACCAAATTATTAAAAGAGTACCCCCGCAAACTTCTTTTAGTACTGTCTGCCACAAAACGCTGAATTTTGGATCCTAAAAACAATGGAAAATTGATTACAAGAAGACGACAATGTACACCATATTTCATCAATTCATATTCAAATAGACTATTGTACGTACTAGATAGAAAACTACAGAGCCCACAAATAGAATATTTCTTTTTTATTTCAGCATTTCTTCTAGATCTGGTTCATATTCTCCTCTAGAAAATTAATGAAGTAGATAACATCTTTTCGAGTTCACTTGGCCAAAGAAGATAACACTTCAGGAAACGGATGTTAATTATTGGCTCGATTCTTTCTTTCCCGTATTCCGTTGAGGCCACTCATATAGAGAAAATGGGTGGCATGCCCAATAATGTCGACGTTAATTAACTCATAATTACTAAAGTTTATCAAAGACACAACGTCCAAATTGAGGATTAATCAACCTCCAAACTATTTAGACCACAAAATTCCTAGAAAAAAACATGAACTTTTTCAGTGCAGAAGCAAAAAAGCATATCATTGTGAATAAACTGCATGCACAGCATAAGAGAGAAAGAGACTGTGTGTATATATATAAGAGTGAACTGAACCTTTTAAAGTCGAGCGAGGGACCCAGCGAGACCAGGTTTTGGACAAAGCAAAGAGTGGCGGGGATCAGTGGACTAGCTTGTTGTAGGGTTTTAGATTAACCTGCGAAACTGCAGATGCAAGTAGTCAACATTTTTTTGCTCTTCTATCTTATAGATAATTACTACTTTAGTCAACCATTAACTATAATCTATTCCTCAAGTCTTTCTTTAATTACTTTTCTTTTCTTACCTACCGAACAAAGCTTTATTTATCCCAAAGGACACGGAGTAAACCCAGCCGGTCTTTAAGCCCCTCAAATAGGGATCTGTACATCATTTTATCCCCCCCAATAAACAGCTGTCACATCAATATTTTGCACAGCTGTAAATAAGTAATGGACAATAGTCTATCTCTCAAGTATTTCTTTTTAATTCTTTTTTGTCTTTCTTAGCAACCGATGAAATTTTAATATACTTCCAAATCACGTTGGTAAGCTAAAATTGGCAGTTTTGTAGACATGTAGTGTTTTTTCAATTGTAATATGATTTTTAAAATTATTAATAAATTAAAAGTTAATAATAATAATCTCAAATTCAATAATAATTTTAAAAATTACACTACAATTAAAAAACATTAAAAAAATACTTAACATTTTTCTTTTTTATTAGCTAGTACTGTAAACTTGTATCGGACAAGTCAAACTTGGTGGCTTCCCATAAAAATAATATGACAAAAAAATGCAATTTGGTAATTGACGAAGACCTCAATATTGCAATGTTGCTAGTGGATTTAGATTGCATGTGACAAGTTGACCACTTTCTTCATTTCTTTACTAGTAGGTAATTAATCAGATCATGTTGACGGTTCACCATATTTCAGGAATAAATATCAATTTCTCTTCATTTTAAGTATTAGAATGGATTTCTTGCCATATTTTAATTTCAATATAATAGATAGATATTATTCATATTAATAGTCTTATTTAACCAACCTCAAACCCCATTGTAATTAATTACATGCATGGAGGGAAGTCCAGAGATAAAAAGTCAAAACAAAAAGATGAATAAAAAATCAAACCTTAATAAAACTTGCACGTTGATCAAAACCTTGATATTGAGGTTCCACAAGATAAGCCAATTAATTATTACTCTCCTCCTATTTTCTTTCCTTTTTTTTTGTTCTTTCTTTCTTTATTATTATTATTATTATTTTTTAATGTGGGTGAAGTGGTTGTAAGTTGAAAATTTATTAAAACAAGAAGATAAAATATAAAGGTAAAGAGCTCTCTATTCATCATTGTAGCAATGTAGCCAAACAAAATAATATTCCTCTGTTGAATCAAAATCGTTTTTAAAATTTTTTGCGTATTTAATTACTTGTTAATTTGCTCTTTGAATGGTTTTTTTTTTACCCATTTACGGTGCTTAAGAAAAAAAGAACCTGTTGTTGAGGCCATCTGAATTACATCGGTCGGTGCGATCTCATTTGTAGACCTAAGAAGGCATCTCTACCGCAGGTTTGGTTCTATTCATTGAGGCCATCTTTGAAGTTCCAAAATACAGACAACAACATATGAAAAACATATAGTTGTGCTATGTGTGGTGAACTGGCCGGCTGGAGATGATTGCAAAACAATGCAAAAGGTGCTCAACAATCTTCTTGTTGGAACCTTCGTTTCTCGTTTAAATACATCTAGCTAGGAAGAATAATGAGAAAATTCCAATTTCCAATAATTATATGAGGCTTAGTGCCTAAACCCTATAAAATTAAAGATTATGAAAGGAAATTTAATATGAAGAAGTAATGAAGACATCAAAATGAAACTAACTTGATTTATTGTGTAAATAAAAACATGGGTACAAATTAAGATGACTAGAAAAACAAAAACATGATCAAGATGTTGGAAGTGGCGACCATTATATATAGAGGACAAGGTACAACATTGAAAAACTAAATACATCATACATTCAGCAAATAACAGTCTGTTTGTTCATTTCCTAATTATATCTTCACCATTCAGAATTCAAACAACTAGCAAATTAACTCTATCGATCACCGAGAAACCAAACCAGTGGAGTATACAACTTAATTAACACAAACACCTTCTGAACAAACCAGTATTGCTTTTCAACAACTTTTGGGGGCACCATCTTCCAAAAGTCTGCTAGTACCCTTCTGCTCAGACATTTTGGGAGAATTTTCATTCTTATTTTCCTTACCTTGCGGCCCGAAAACTCCTTTTACAAACACTTTTGTAGCTTCTGCTGCTCGGGTATGCATGGGAACTTGCATGGGAGGTAGATTTTTCAAGTCATTGGCTGTCAGAGTGAAGAGTTCAACTTTTAAGTGGGTTTTGACAGTTTTGGTGGAGATTGGGAGCAGTTTTTTGTGTGAGGGGGGGTGGTTGAACCTCCACTCTAGAAGTTCTTCTCCGTAGAGATCAAATTTATTAGTAATAGACTCAAGATCAGCGCTGTCACCATTCTCACCATTACTCTTTTTGAAGCACCATACACTGCCTTGCGTGGTGAAGACCATTGCAGTAACTGGTTTTCCCTCCTGGATAATTTCCAAGTCCTCAGTGTAGTACTTCGGCTTGAGAGATTCGCAGATCCGTTCGGCCAGCAGATTTCGATCACCTTGATTTTCAAGTTTTTGAACCGCCTAGCTTGCAAACAATCGAGAACAAGTCCAATATTATACAAATGATTATTTATATGAGGTTACTGTATGGATATATTCAATTGTAAACAAAAAAAGACTCACTTTTTTAAGTAAGGGTAAACAAAGATGGTGCTTAATCTTTGTTACAAGATCTTTGGAAAGATGAGAGATGAGTTTGTCCATATCAAATTCTTTGTTTTCTTCCAATCTCTGTCGTATGCAGCTGATGATCGACTCTTTCATATTGTGAGGGAGACCATTTCTAGCCATCCAGGACTCTACTTTTGGTATTATACGTCCCATTTCACCTTCAATCTCCTCCAACCTTTTAGCCTTATTAGCTCTCCTCTCAGTTGCCATTTGCATCAATGTCTATTGCACATGTTTGGTTTATCAAATTACAGAAAAATAATGAATTTAATTATTTATACTAATTAATTAGACGCTCATGGGCCATGGGATGCCACCCCCATTTATCAAATTAATTGTAAACAGATGTTCACGCCAGGAGGACTGATATATCTCGAACAAATTAAAGAATCTTCTCTGTCAAGAAATAAAGGGTATAATTTTATAAATCTATACTACATTTAAAAATTGTTTTTTATTTTTTATATTTAATTGTTTCACTAATTTTTATAAATACTAATAAGTACTAGAACTATTAACCATACACGTACCATAGAACGAAATTGATTTCTCAACATATTAATTATTAATTGTAAGAACTAACTTTGTGGGCATCATAAATGAATTTGTGTCCATAGTACATAGCATCTCTTGCATAAGCATTCATATGTAGGCATAACTTTAGTTCTTAACCATTACACTTTGATTGTGTAGGGGTGGCATAGGGACAAATTAAACTAAGAATTTAACTTGAGGGGCCGGATTGTATAACAAATTTTTTTGAGGTGCCAAAGTAAAAAATAAAAAAAATAAAAAAATGAAAGAGAAAATATTTTGTAATCATTGTGAAGGGGAGGAGGATCCGAGTACTTAGTAGTACTGATATTAGAAATCAAAATTAGTAGTCTTCCGAGCTCACTTTAACCCATAGGGGATGCTACGTACGCTAAGTTGAAAGTTGAAACCAATGATCTTGCAGCCATACTGTACGTGGCCGCTACAAACAAATTTGGCGACGATGTAGTGGCCATCAAACAAATTTGGGATATAGGGATCGATCGGTCGAGTTGCTCAAAATTCCGACCATTCTATTCCAATTTTGGTCGGACTTTGGTACGAAATTTAATAGAGTTGGTAATTCAAGTATCTAAATAGCCTTAGATTGATATCACAATCTAAACCAGATCTTGTTAAATGGATGTTTCTTGACCATTTGAAAAATCATTATAGATTTGTTGTTCAAGAATGACAAAATCAAGATTAGGAGGGCACCAACATTAGTCATGGAAAAGAAAGAACAACAAAACAAAAGGTAGTTCTGGATATTTTGGCGGGTAAGTGTGACAAGCAGCTGCAACAAATGCAGCTTAATAATAATAAAGGCCTTAACAAAGATAAAAGATGATAAAGTAGAGAAATTTTTTTAAGTTGGCCTTTTTTAGATTCTTTGTCCCAGTACTAATTTATAGCAAGTGCATGTCCTTCTATTCTATGCATACAGAAACCATCTGATCTGATTCTAATAACACACCTAATTATATGTATAAGGGTTCGGAATCTTAAATAATAATAATAATAAATGTC
Organism: Corylus avellana; assembly: GCF_965113065.1. Taxonomy (NCBI): domain Eukaryota; kingdom Viridiplantae; phylum Streptophyta; class Magnoliopsida; order Fagales; family Betulaceae; genus Corylus; species Corylus avellana. Next base: position 46,328,403 of record NC_142491.1, read on the forward strand.
GAGAACTAACCTGGGCATTACCGATGAAGTACAAAAACAGCAGCAAACCATATATTGAAATAAAAACCGCGAAGCAATTTTCCCAAAAATATGTACTTGTTTGAAGGTTTTGACCAAGAGAACTGCAAAAATTGGAGAACTATATTAATGTATGAGAAACTAATAACATAATTAATTAATCAATGTGTGGCAGTCGACATTGCACAAATTCTGTTTTTTTTTTTTTTGTCATGTTCTTTGCATATATGGTTCAACAATTGTGTGCAAGAACACCCGAAACTTTTCATCACAAAGAATGTTTAACGTTTTTGGGGTTTTCTTAGTGATTTGAGGACTTCTATATATATATATATATTTTGGGTATTACTAAAAAAATTTCAAATTTATATTATTTCCTTTTTTAACTCTCAGATTTATTTTCTTTTCTTTTTAAAAAAGAATTTGTAGCATGATGCATGTACGTAACTCTCCACCCCAATGATACACACTATTGTTCACTTTTGACTCTCCTGAACCAGACTTTCCAAGAAGTTACCTATCTTAGTACTACTCTCACAGAAGCATGCTTAACGGCAGAGTTCTGATAGGTTCATTGACATCACGATTTTAAAACACGTTGTTGTCAAGAATTATACAAGTATACATATAAGTACATTTCCATCCCCATACCTAGGCAAGGTGAGACACGACACATGACACGCTTATTGATAGGAAAAAACAAACACTTAAAACAACCATACTGGAGTGACAAAGAGTCTAATAAGTGCAAACCTCAAATTTCGAAGGCCCCACCATAAACAATACATAATCTTTTGTAGAATATTTGTGGACGACACAATACCAGATTCAAGAGCGTTTTGGAATATTCCAAAATCAAAGAGCGTAGTATTTGGTGGGTGTATAGGGCAAGCACCATCTAAAAATGCGTAATTTTCTAATGAATTGCCACATTTAAAAGAACTTGGGGTACATCCGTGATCCTTTTTACAAGCTTTGTGCCAGCAAGCCGTTTCTCGTTGGACAGAGAAAAAGTACCAAAGGCCACCAAGTACCTAAAGACCCACAAGACTATTAAAGATAAGTAAACTCTGCATATATGCTAGGAAAAAAGAAAAGAAAAGAAAAGAAAAGGAAAGGAAAGGAGAATACTACTTCCACTTAAAAGCAAAATGGAAAAAGTAGTAAGATACTAGATGATTTTGAGAAGGAGCTGGGCTCATAGGGAGTTGTAGTATTTAAAAATGGGGATTTTGTTGCGGTATTTGTTTTGCTAGACTGATGTAGTTTGTAATGAGAATGTTATAGTTTTTTAGAAAATTTATATTTTTGTGTTTCTCAATTTGCTTTGAACTCAAGTTCTGAGGCATAAACATGAGTGTTGTAATCGATATTTTATTATATTATATACTGGATCGGATTTGTTATGTAATATTTTTTAATCTATACTTAGAAGTTTTTCATGCATGTAAATTTGACGTTTACTTGTGTGTTGCTCTCTTGATGCTTAATTAATTGCTTGTGTGAATTTTTCTACTTATTATTTGAATCATTAATTAAATGCACACAGTAGTTTGGCCTTCCATGATCATCGATCTATATATACCTGCCGCAATCCAAGGATTATATATAAATGCTTGAATAATGCTAATTACCAAAGCCTCACAATTCATCATAAATGGAATAGGATTTTATCCATTTGAAATGAAATGGATAGTATCCATGGTCATGATTTAAAATTTGTTTTTCTAACTGTGTATATACACAAATATTAACACATCTTTTAAAAAAAAAGAAAAAAAGAAAGAAATCATGTATAACTCTAAATTAGAAAAATCCTTAAAATTTGAGAAAAACGAGACTTATTAAAGCAAAACTGTAATAAGAATAAAAAAAAATAAAAATAAGTTAAGATGAGATAATCAAACTTACATGGCTGGCAAGGATATATAAAAAGATATTGAATGCCACTTCAATCCTTCTTTTATAGAGTTTACTGGAACTTTTGATATGTTTTTTCCATGATAGGTAGATTCGAAGAACTCTTGGCACATATTGCAGCAGAACAAAGAGGTTTATGACCTTCCTTATGTCCAAAAAGTTCAAGCTTGTCGCCATTTTTGTATAAGTAATTGGAACTAAAACCTGGACAAATTACAAATAGCATGCGTAAGATCTAGTTAATACAGGGAAAGAAAAATCTGAAAGAAAAAAAACCCACAAACCAAATTGCTGAATTATCTTTACTTCATGCAACGCAAGCCCCTTAATTAAGTGCATACAAATAATAAGCAAGAGACCCAAATTAAGTTGGAGTCACCGATTAATTAAGGTTGGCATATTCAAATTAACAATATTCTCCGCATGCATCATGACTCACCTATTCAAGCTCTTGGGAGAATGCCAGTGTGGAATTAAGAAGATATTCTCAGTTACTTCAAAGAGCTTTAGAGAGGAGCCAAATAAAGTGAACATCAATAGCCCAAAAGCCCTTTTGGAGTGGGAATGAATCCACGTATCTTATGCTCAAACATAGTGTAATATTACTATGATAGATTAATCCTCATTGCATATATAGTACTTAAACACTTAAACTTGAAAAATAAAAAATCATTGAAAACAATTTTGAAGCAGAAAGGTCTCCTTTACCTGTGGGATTGGAAGAATAGCAAAGATGTCAATTAGGAAGTTCTGCCTCAAATACCTCTTTGTTATTTGTTGAGGAGCTAACCTAGTTGGTTCATATCTACGATTACAGTATCCCAAAATGATATTTCCAATATAAATCAAATCAAAGACAGATCGGAGACAAATAGCTGTGATCATTAATCTTTTATCTAACGCAAGACACTTCTTCAGGTTGCCCTCTTGCTTGATCAAAGGAAGGTAAAAGAACAAAGGGTCCACACATAATATTGCAATTACACACGACACTAGAAATATCACATGCCACCTAAACATGAACTTTCCCTTTGGGTCAAGAATTGTCCTGCGATCAACTCCACCATCCTGGCGACCATCTTGCTTCTTAGTATCCGAATTCCTGATTGAGTAGAGTATAACAAGCAAAGAATAAGTTCATATTTTTATATCATTTTCTTTCTTCAACAGAGAGGCTCAGCATGTAATGTCACACCAAACATCTTGCTTTCTATTTACTGACTTATGTCAGTACTTTTGCATGGGACAATACTTTTTTTTTGTTTTTTTTTAAATTACAAATGTGCAACCACTTTTTCTTTGACGAATTTCGGGAAAAGTGGTGCTCCTTACTCCTTAGCATCACTCACTTTTTTTTTTTATAGGCCCATGGCCCATGGGGCTTATGCCACTACTAAATGATTGTATTGTCCCGGCCTCGTTTTCTTCATCTTAAACCCCAACCCCCCCCCCCCCCCCCCCCCCCCAAAAAAAAAAAACAATAGCTTTATAGTTTTTCAAATTGTTAAACAGTGTATAAAAATAGCAATATTATCTTCCAATAATAAAAATTTAGCATTTTAAATGATTTTAGGGTGGGGTAAAATTGTTAAATAGGCTAAAACTTTCCATCATACTTGGGGCCTGGGGGCATGTATAAGTTCAATAGCTATGCACAAAATTCCAATAACAATGGTTAATAAAAAGAAAGGTAAAAAAAAAAAACTAAAATCTAATATATAAAATAGTTTTAGGATATCTAAATCTGTCACAAGTAGCATTTTAATTAAGACTGGTTTTGTTGTTTAATATTTGTTTAATTTGATCCATCCAACCGTCACTATAGGTCAAAAATCAACCTTTGTTTGAATTTAATTAATTCATTTATAACATTTTTTTTTTCTTTGGTTTTTTATCTTTATTCCATTTTTAACTATTATTTTCTAAGAGTGTTTTCGAAGTAATTTTATAAGTCTCACTTGTGTCACTCCAAAAATGAGGTGACTTTAAAAATCACATTTGATTAAAATCCAATAATGATCAATTACGAGTCAAATGATGTTTTTAAGAGCCACGTCATTTTTGGAGGGATACAAAAATAACACAAGTGAAACATGATATGTTTCACTAATTCTCTATGACAGTATATTTTTACGAAAACACGAGTAATATTACAATTCCCTCTTACAAAAACACGAGTAATATATACATACCCATTCTCTTGCTGATGCTCAAGTTCACTCATAGTTGAGCTCGTCTCCCTATTCTCTTGCAGACGATAGCGTTGACTCATAATGTCCAAAATGAAGAATCAATCTAAAAAATTTGAAAATTGATTAGCACCATTATTCGTCAATTCTAAGTGCAATCTCCCCATATTGTGCACCATATATAGGAATTTCTTCGATCAGGGCGGAAGCAAAAATAATTTTCACTCTAAAACTGTGCAGCATAAGACATGATAATGAATATATATATATATATATATATATATATATATATATATATATATATATATTAAAAATTACTTTTACCAATTTCATTAGAAATGGTAAGACCAAGAAAACAATGCCAGAGGTAGATATTTAATTAGTAAAAGGAACCCCCAAAAAAATAATCTTTTTTTTAAGAAACCATTATCAAACATTGCAATATAATATATATAGCACGTGGGAAGTTAAGAAATAATTTTTTTCTTTTTTTTAAAAAAAAGAAAATTAATATAAAAAGTAAAAAAATCCAACCCTGAGTGTATTCTTTACTAGTTAATCAAGTTAAACTGAAATGAACAATGAAATGAACCTGATAATTAAACTCGATCGAGGAGAGCAACGGAGATGGGGTTTCTGGACAAAGCAAAGAGTGGCAGCAAATATTGGATTTGTTGTAGGATTTAAGACTACTCTGCATGCAGCTGCAACTAATAAGCAAGAGCAACTGCCGCGCGCATTTATAGATGTTTATTCGTTGATCTTCAAGTCTTTCTTTATTGTTTTTTTTCACGGGCGTCCTTCGAGTCTTTCTGGGCAACTGATGAAAATTCGATGTTCATATTATATTACAAGGTCAAGTCAGCCAGACTAGACCAAAAGGAACTTGGCAACTTCCCAGCAAAATAATATGATTGAGGAATACAAGAAAAGTACGTAAGTGATATAGTACTAGACATTCCCTCCGGTCTTGTTCTAGTATACTGCCAAGGGTCCACTTGATCAAAACGGCTGGCGGCAGCAAAATCAGAGGCGGAAGCCGCGGAACCACATTAGCTGGTGGTCCCCAAAAAAAAAATATATATATATATATATTTAGTTACTGTTTTTCTATATACACTCTCTAAAAGATTTTATATTTTATTTATTTTTTAGAGTTTTTTCTATTGTTTTCTCAAGTTGATATGATTTTTAAAAGGGGAAACTTTACTTTAGACCCCTGAACTACCATATGATTTGACATACCTTGAATTTTGAAATCTCTAAATTTGGACCCCTGAACTTTCAAATTCCAATAAATTTGAACCACTCTGTCAAATTTTAAACGTTAAAAGTTATACAATAACATTTATACCCCTAACTTTTTTTTAATAAAATTTCAAATTTTCCCTTAAATTAAAATTAAAATTTTTTTTTTAAAAAAAAATATTATTAAAGAAATCACAAGGTGACCCATGGTTGGGCCACCTTGTGACCCTTTTTTTTTTCCCCCCATTTTTTTCAATTTTTTTCATAAAAAGAAAATTGAAGGGTAATTTTTCTTTTAAGGAATTTTAATGGCAAAAATTGACAAATGGGTTCAAATTGATTGCAATTGAAAGTTCAGAAGTTCAAATTGAGAAGTTTCAAAGTCGGGGGGAGGGGGTATATCGAATCGCATGATAATTCAAGAGTCTAAAGTAAAGTTTTCCCTTTGAAAAATTATCATCGAATTTGAGATGAATTACAAATAAACTTTAATTTAATGATGATTCTAGAAACCGAATCAACTTTAGAAAAATAAAAAGATGGTTTCTAAAATTACTCATAGTGAATGACAAAATATATATATATATATATATATATATATATATATATTGACATGTCTGCACAAGAGGGAGGAAAGGATTCGAACTAGTGACCTCCGCTTCATTATGTTTGATTCCAGCCGATTAAGCTAACACAAAATTCCTAAAAAAATTATGAACTTTTTCAAAAAAAGCATATCATTTTGAATAAACTGCACCCTGTGCATGCATAAGAGAGAAAGAGAATATGTGTATATATATAAGAGTGAATTGAACCTTTTAAAGTCGAGCGAGGGACCGAGCGAGACTAGGTTTTGGACAAAGCAAAGAGTGGCGAGGATCAGTGGTCTAGCTTATTGTAGGGTTTTAGATTAACCTGTGAAACTGCAGATGCAAGTAGTCAACATTTTTTTGCTCTTCTATCTTATAGATATTTACTAGTTTAGTCAACCATTAACTATAATCTATCCCTCAAGTATTTCTTTAATTACTTTTCTTTCTTACCTACCGAACAAAGTTTTATTTATCCCAAAGGACAAGGAGTAAACGCGGTCTTTAAGCCCCACAAATAGGGAGCTGTACGTCATTTTATCCCTCCAATAAACAGCTGTCATATCAATAATTTGCACAGCAGTAAATAAGTAATGAACAATAGTCTATCTAACAAGTATTTCTTTTTAATTCATTTTTGCCTTTCTTAGTAGCCGATGAAATTTTAATATATTTCCAAATCACGTTGGTAAGCTAAAAGTGGCAGTTTTGTAAATTTGTAGTTTTTTTTATTAGCTAGTACTGTAAACATGTACTGGACAAGTCAAACTTGGTGGCTTCCCATAAAAATAATATGACAGAAAATGCAATTTGGTAATAAATATTGCAATATTGCAAGTGGATTTAGATTGCATGTGACAAGTTAGCCACTTTCTTCATTTTTTTACTAGTAGGTTATTAATTGTAAGCAAATACACTATGATTCCAGCTCATGGTCCAGGGAATAAGATCCTCTCCATTTCAAAATCCCTTTATTTTCTCCATTTAGTGCATTTTGAAGGATATTACTTTTAATGCACTATTATCATTAAAACTTTTGGACAACACTACCCTTCAAAATACACTAAATAAAAGAAATGGAGGGATTTTGAAATGGAGAGGATCATTTTCCATGGTCCAGACATGCAACACTAATCACGGGATTCCACGACAATTGTATAATGTTCAAGGTGTTACTCTTTTCCAACAGCTATAAGGAGATTCTCCTCCAACGACCATATGGAACTTATTTTCTTGTGAACTCTACCTAACGGCTCCTTCCATATATTGCACAACGCGTATCTATTCATATGTACGGATATCCATTCCTTTCATATGTATGTATCATAACTAGTTCCCATATATGAGCACTTGTCATGTATAATGTAAGACCAACACTGTAATCGTATATTATAAATAAGACAATATGGACATCCAAAATATTAAAAGGAACATCCATTTATTTTCATAGTATCATAGTCATATTAAGCTTACACAAATTTTTTTTTTCTCAATCAGTTTTTTTTTTTTTCTTTTTTTTTTATGGCTTCCTCTAGTGCTCCGAGTTTTACACTACCAAATATTATGCATATGGTTCAAGTCAAAGTGGAAGGTCCCAACAATTATATGAGTTGGCTTACTCAAATTGTTCCTTTGCTCAAATCTCATGAGTTAATGAGAATAATTGATAACTCAGAACTATCACCCCCTCCCTTTGTCACTGACCCAACAGACAAGGAAAAGGAAATTGCCAACCCAGCTCATGCTTTGTGGGAAAAGAAGGATCAATTTATTCTCAATTGGATCAACACCACCTTGGCATAAAACGTGTTGGCAATAGTCTATGGGTTGACCACTGCACGCCAAGTGTGGACTCATCTTGCCAATAACTTTGCTTCTAAATCTTGGTCAAGATGTAACCAGCTGAAGCGAGAACTTCAAACTTTGCAGTAGGGTACACAAACCTGCACAGAATATCTTCGTGTAGCCAAATCCTTGGCTGATCAATTGGCAATCATAGGAAATAAAATTGATGATGAGGATCTTATTTCTTTTACTCTTAATAGTTTAAATTCTTCATATAATACTTTTGTCGCATTTTATTCCCTTACTACAAGTGATAAAAACTTAACTTTTGAAGATTCTCATGCTGAGTTGCAGACCCATGAAATTTTGATTGAAAATCAAAATTCAGCCATAACATCCGACGCTAGCAAGTTTCCTTTCTTCATTCAAAAACAAGTAGCAATCTCATCCAATTAGAAAAAGAAACATGGTGGGCCACCAAAGTTCACCCAATACCGCCTAGGACCTCCAAGAGGGAATTTTCAAAGTCAATTTCATGGACCAAGATATCCACAACAACACTATCCTTCAAATTCACAGCAGCCCATCAATTTCCCTTATTCACAAGTCTCAAACCGGCAGCACCGATTTTCACAACAACAGATTAAGCCTCCACATCAATTTTTCCATGGTACTTCTCCAAGGTCACCTTGTCAAATTTGTGGCAAATCCAATCATCGTGCCTTGGATTATTACCATAAGATGGACTATGCCTATTAAGGCAGACATCCACCTTCACAATTAACTGTTATGGTGGCACAATCCAATATTTATCAAGATGAGCAACCTTGGTTCGCAGATAGTGGGGCTAATGCTCACATTACCTCTGAGCTTGAAAATCTTTCTATCCAACAACCTTACCAAGGCGATGAAACTGTGGCAGTAGGTAATGGTAATGGATTGCAAATCCAAAACACAGGTTCATCCACTTTTCAAACTCCTTTTTCAAATATTGTCTTGAAAAATATTTTACATTGCCCAAAAGTCTATGCCAATCTATTATCAATTAATCGTTTTTGCATTGATAATCATTGTTATTTCATACTAACTGGGTCTTCTTATTTTATTAAGGACATTCTAACGGGAGCAACACTCTTGGAAGGACCAAGTGAAGCTAATTTGTATCCAATCTACTTGAAAAGAACCTCATTGAATAAATGCCATGGTCTCACCGCCTTTCTAGGAATAAAGGCCACATTTGATGTGTGGCACTCACATCTTGAACATCCGGCTAATCCTATTGTTCATCGCCTAGTCACATCTCAAAGTCTCCCTATTTCTGACACTTTAGTTAAAATCCACCTTTGCTCTTCATGTCAATTAGGAAAAGGCAAGAAATTACCTTTCACTGAGTCTACCCGTGAGTCTATTTCACCCCTTCAACTCATTCACTCTGATGTATGGTCCTCACCAATTATATCCACTAATGATTATCAATATTATGTCATTTTTATTGATGATTATTCACGATTTAGTTGGATGTACCATCTCCATCAGAAATCAAATGTCTTTAATTATTTTATTCAACTTAAAAATCTTGTTGAGAATTTATTTTCGTGCACAATCAAACAATTTCAAAGTGATAGGGGTGGTGAATACATGTCACGTCAATTTACATCTTTTTTAACCACACATGGTATTTATCATAAGGTAACATGTCCACACACTCCTGAACAAAATGGTATTTTAGAACGCAAGTATAGGCATATTATGGAAGTTGGTCTTTCTCTTTTAGCACAATCCCACCTAAATACTCGTTTTTGGCCGGATAGATGCTTTTTAAACTGGCATTTATTTAATTAATCGCTTACCATCATCCATCCTTAAACACATGTCTCCATATTTTAAATTGTTTCAAAAGGAAATTGATTATTCCATTTTACGAGTATTTGGGTGTGCTTGTTATCCCTTGCTAAGACCATATTCTACGCATAAACTTAGCTTTCGTAGCAAAATGTGCATCTTTCTTGGCTACAGCTCTAACCAACATGGTTACAGGTGCCTTGATCCTATTTCAAAAAGAGTGTATGTGTCACGACATGTTGTGTTTGATGAAGGATTTTTTTTAGCCAAGGATACACGACCAACTTCTACGTCTCCTTCCAGGATTGCTCCGACCCAAGTACCTTCTCTCATCTCACTCCATGACTTTAATTTAAATTTCAACACCTCACCACACTCACACACACCTATTCCCACCCACCAACCCGAAACATCATCTTCCCAAAATCCTCCAAATTCACCTACTAGGTCCCCACCCAATCCACCTGCCACAATTACTCCTATACACCAACCCACACCTACTAGGTCCCCATCATATCCTTTTCCCTCAAGCTCCCCATCAGTTGACTCCATCCTATATTACCACTCGTCCACTCACATTCCACCCCCACATTAGACGCCTCCCTCCCAACCATTTATACCTCCTTCTACTTCAATTCAACCCCTACATCCCATGACTACTAAGTCCCGCACAGGCTCCATTAAACCCAAGACCTTCCCCGATTATACCCTTCACTATTGTACCAAACATCCTTTCAAAGCCTTGAGTGCTGTCTTTCCCGAGATTAAGGCCACCCGTTTCAACCAAGCCAACTTAGCACCTGAATGGCGTTTGGCTATGTAGCAAGAGTATGAGGCCCTTATAAAAAATGGCACTTGGACTTTATGTCCAAAACCTGATCCGCAATAAATGGGTTTATAAAATTAAAAGAAGACCTGATGGCACTATCGACAGATTTAAAGCCCGTCTTGTGGCTAAAGGATTTGATCAGAGAAGTGGCATTGACTACATTGAGACATTCAGTCCAGTGATTAAACTAGCTACTATCCGACTTGTACTGGCTCTTGCTATTTAATTTGACTGGAACATCAAGCAACTCGATGTCTCAAATGCCTTTTTGCATGGTACTCTCAATGAAGATGTCTTTATGGAGCAACCTCAAGGATTTATGGATCCCATCACCCTACCTTTGTTTGCAAACTCCATAAGGCCTTATATGGCCTTAAGCAAGCACCCCAGGCATGGTTAAATCGACTATCTCTTTCTTTGCAGCATCTAGGTTTTGTGGGCTCCTTGGTTGATTCCTCACTTTTTATTTTTCAATCAAATAATGTTGTAACTTTCTTACCTATTTACGTTGATGATATCTTAGTCATAAGAAATAACAAGGCTGCCATTTCATCCCTCATCCATGCTCTACAACAAGAATTTCCTTTAAAGGACCTTGGTGACTTAACATTTTTCTTAGGTATTGAGGTTGCTCGCACTCCCACTCAGCTCCATCTATGACAAACCAAGTACATCACAGATCTCCTTCACAAAACTGGAATGGTTGGAGCAAAGCCTTACTCAGCTCCATGTGTGTCAAGCTCACAGCTTTCTTCCTCAGCTGGCGATCCCCTACCCCACCCTAGCATCTATAGTCAGGTTGTCGGTGCCTTACAATATTGTACTCTTACTCGACCTGACATCGCCTACTCTGTTAATCAACTCTGTCAACATTTACACTCTCTGACCACTCTACATTGGATAGCTACTAAGTGGGTCCTTCGCTACTTGAAGGGTACGCCCAATCATTTTCTTCTTTTTTCAAAAGGCCCACACTGTTTAGCGACTTTTTGTGACTCTGATTGGGCTGGTAACCCAGATGATCGCCGATCCACAACCGGCTTTGGTGTTTTCTTTGGCTCGTGTCTGATCTCTTGGTGTGCAAAGAAGCAACATATCGTGTCTCGTTCCTCTATTGAAGCCAAATATAGAGCTTTGGCCATGCTCACTGCCGAACTTTATTGGCTCTGTATGCTCTTTAAGGAACTCCATGTTCCCTTGCCAATTGTTCCTAAAATAGGGTGTGACAATCTCGGTGCCTTAAATCTTGCCTCCAATCCCGTTTATCATGCCTAGAAAAAGCATATTGAACTGGATTACCATTTTATCCGCGAGAAGGTTCTCAATAAAGATATCTCAGTGCACTACTTGTCCACTCATGACCAACTCGCTGATATCTTCACCAAAGGTCTCACCTCCTCTCGTTTCCTTTTTCTTTGTGACAAGATTATGGTGCTTAGCTCCTCCATTAGCTTGTGAGGGGCTATAAGCAAGTACACTATGATTCCAGCTCATGGTACATACACACAACACCAATCACGGGATCCCACGACAACTGTATAATGTTCAAGGTGTTACTCTTCTCCAACAGCTATAAGGAGATTCTCCTCTAACGGCTATATGAAACTTATTTCCTTGTGAGCTCTACCTAACGGCTCCTTCCATATATTGCACAACGCATATCTATTCATATGTATGGATATCCAATCCTTTCATATGTATATACGGTCATAACTAGTTCCCATATATGAGCACTTGTCATGTATAATGTAAGACCAACACTGTAATCATATATTATAAATAAGACAACATGGACCTCCAAAATATTCAAGGGAGCATCCATTTATTTTCATTAATCAAATCATGTTGACACTTCACCATATTTCAGGAATAAATATCAATTTCTCTTCATTTTAAATATTAGAATGGATTTCTTGCCATATTTTTCACCATATTTTTCAATATAATAGATAGATATTATTCATATTAAGTATTGTCTTATTTAACCAACCTCAAACCATTGTAATTAATTACATGGGGGGAAGTCCAGAGATAAGAAGTCAAAGTAAAAAGAAGAATAAAAAATCAAACAGTGGTAAAACTTGCACGTTGATCAAAACCTCAATATTAAGGTTCCACAAGATAAGCCAATTACTCTCCTCCTATTTTCTTTCTTTCTTGTTTTTTTTTTAATTAATTAATTTATTATTATTATTATTATTATTATTATTATTATAACAGTTTTCAACACAGTAAATGCGCTTTCTTTGGGGTCTTCAATACGTCGTCGTCTAGCACTCCAAATCACTACAAAAAAGCAATATTGGCAAAGTGGTTCTCTGAAGAACCAGGGACACTCCGATGCCAAAATTAGAAAGTTTCTAAGAGAAATATTGCACTTCAACGCACAATAATTCAATACGCTCAAAGCGACTAATTAAGCTCTGAGAGAGAATATGAGAAGATAGTAGATTATTCAAGATCTGAGAGAATATTTCATCCTCCTCTAGTATCTTGTGTAGGGGCCTATTTATAGGGCTGGGCTGTAGAAGTAGGCTTGAACTAGCTCTTCTTATTTGAGTTTATTGGGAGTCCATAGTTGAGATAAAACTCAACAGCTATCATGTAGAAATAAACCTTCAACAGATATTATGTAGAGATAATCTTGAGTAGTCATCTTATAGAGATAAGTATGACGTCTTTATTCAAATATTATTTTAATTGGAATATAAGACTATTAATTAATTAAATAGCCCTTGCTATTTAATTAATATCTTTATGGACCATTCCTTGGCCATTGGGCCCAGAATTTGGTGGGCTTGTAATATGAATTTATTCCCAACAGTTACCCCCCAATTCCCTTAGCCAAGGTACTTGAGTAATGGGAATTTAGTCAAAGCCTTCTGACAACTTGTTGTTTGACTTTTTTCGAGACTCGTGTCTCCCTAGTGAGTGTGCTTTGAGCTTGCCAGTTGAAGCTCTTCAGCTCTGTTTTTGGCATCGCCTGAGTTCCCGGGAGCACCCCCCAGCCCTATCCTTTGCCCGGAGGTTAAATCCGTCCTAGTTCCGAGATACCCGAGGATCATGCCCAGGTCTCTCTCCATGTCGTCAAGATAATCCAAATCTGCACAATAACCTTTAAGCCTTAATTTATAAGTCTTTCGACAAACTAACCTTTGTTCCCCGTTCGCCTTGGGGTAATTTCTTGTTTTTGTCCAAGGTTTTCTCTTTGTCTCTTTGTTGTCGAGAGCACCCCCAACTCTTTCCTTTGCCCGGAAGTTAAGTTTGTCATATCCTTGAGACACCCGAGGATCATGCCCGGTTCTCTCTCAAATGCCTGTTTTGATAAACTAGGCTCCGAACCTACGTAATAATCTCCAAACAATAATTCACAAGCCTTTCAATAAACTAACCTTTGTTCCCGATTCGCCTTGGGGTGATTCATTGTTTTTGTCCAAGGTTTTCTCCTTATCTCTGTGAATCTTCTAGTTTTTGTCCAAGGTTTTCTCATTGTCTCCAGGAATAAACCTGTACAATAATCTACTAATAATGATTTATAAGTTTTTCAACAGACTAACATTTTGCTCCCTGTTAGTCTTGGGTTTTTGGCTAGGGTTTTCTCCTTGTCTCTGGGCATGCTTATTGTTTTTTACCGGGTTGTCTCTTGTTAATTGTTTTTGCCCAAGGTTGTCTTGTTTTTTACTGGGTTGTCTCCCGTTACTTGTTTTTACCCAAGGTTGTCTCCTTGTTGCTGGGGATGAGTCTTCTTGTTTATTGCCCGGGTTGTCTCCTTGTCCTTGTTTTAGACGGTTGTCTCACTATTCTTGTTTTTGCCCAAGGATTTTTCCTTGTCCTTGTTTGTTGCCAGGTTGTCTCTCGTTGATTGTTTTTACCCAAGGTTTTCTCCTTGTCCTTATTTTAGAGGGTTGTCTCCTTATTCTTGTTTTTGCCTAAAGTTTTTTCCTTGTCTTTGGTGGTGACATATCTGGGGGTGACATACCCGGTTCTTCTTTGACATATCTGGGGAAAAAAGAAAAAAAAAAAGAAAAGGAAAGGAGAATACTACTTCCACTTAAAAGCAAAATGGAAAAAGTAGTAATATACTAGATGATTTTGAGAAGGAGCTGGGCTAGCTCATAGGGAGTTGTAGTATTTAAAAATGGGGATTTTGTTGCGGTATTTTTAGAAAATTGATATTTTTGTATTTCTCAATTTGCTTTGAACTCAAGTTTTGAGGCATAAACATGAGTGCTGTAATCTCTATTTTATTATACTGGATCAGATTTGTTATGTTGTTGGGAATAAATTCACACTACAAGCCCACCAAATTCTAGGCCCAATGGCCACGGATAGGCCCATGAAGATATTAATTAAATAGCAAGGACTATTTAATTAATTAATACTCTTATATTCCAATTAGGATAATATTGGAATAAAGACGTCCTACTTATCTCTACATGATATCTGTTGAAGGTTTATCTTTACATGATAGCTGTTGAGTTCTATCTCAACTCTGGACTTTCAAATCAATTCAAATAAGAAGATCCAGTCCAAGTCTACTTCATCTCTCCGAGCCTATAAATAGGCCCCGACACAAGGTACTAAGATATTTTGAATACTGAAATATCCACACACAAATTATTGAGCATATTGAATTATTGTGCGCCGAAGCACAATATATCTCTTAGGAATTTTCTGACTTTGGCATCGGAGTGTTCCCGGTTCCCCGGGGACCCCCTTGACAATATTGCCTTTTTTGTAGTGATTTGGAGTGCACGACGACGTATTGAAGATCCCGAAGAAAGCGCATCCACCGTGTTGAAAACTGTTCTAACAGTGTAATATTTTTTAATCTATACTTAGAAGTTTTTCATGCATGTAAATTTGACGTTTACTTGTGTGTTGCTCTCTTGATATTTAATTAATTGCTTGTGTGATTTTTTCTACTTATTATTTGAATCATTAATTAAATGCACACAGTAGTTTAGCCTTCCATGATCATAATTGATCGATATATACCTGCCGCAATCCAAGGATTATATATAAATGCTTGAATGCTAATTACCAAAGCCTCACAATTCATCATAAATGGAATAGGATTTTATCCATTTGAAATGAAATGGATAGTATCCAAGGTCATTATTTAAAATTTGTTTTTCTAACTGTGTATATAAACAAATCTTAAAAAAAATAAAAATAAATAAAAATAAATAAATAAATAAAAAAATTGAAATCATGTATAACTCTATATATATTAGAAAAATTCTTAAAATTTGAGAAAAACGAGACTTATTAAAGCAAAACAGAAATAAGAATTAAAAAAAAAAAAAAAATTAAGATGAGATAATCAAACTTACATGACTGGCAAGGATATATAAAAAAATATTGAATGCAACTTTAGTCCATACTCTTTTATAGAGTTTACTGGAACTTTTGATATGTTTTTTCTATGATAGGTAGATTCGAAGAACTCTTGGCACATATTGCAGGAGAACAAAGAGGTTTATAACCTTCCTTATGTCCAAAAAGTTGGAGCTTGTCGACATTTGTGTATAAGTAATTGGAACTAAAACCTGGACAAATTACGAGCAGCATGCGTAAGATGTACTTAATACAGGAAAAGAAATTGCTGAAAAAGAAACCCACAAACCAAATTGCTGAATTATCTTTACTTCATGATAGAATTATTCTCTTTGCATCGTTAAAGCACTTGAAAAATTAAAAAATTCACAAAAAAAAAAAAAACAGTTTAGAAGCAGAAAGTTCTCCTTTACTTGTGGGAGTGGAAGAATAGCGAGGATGTCAATTGGAAAGTATGTCCTTAAATACCTCTTCACTATTTGCCGAGGCTGCCGATCATTTTGAGCTAACCCAATTTGTCCATTTCTACTACCAAAGTATCCGAAAATGATATTCCTGACATAAATCATATCGAACACCGATCGGAAAAAAATAGCTGTGATCATTAATCTTCTATCTAACGTAAGACACTTGCCATCTTGGTTAATCACAGGAAGGAACAAGAACAAAGGGTCCACATATAGTATTGCAATCCCAAACGACATTATAAATATCGCATGCCACTTAACTATGGAAGCTCCCTTTGGGTCATCTTGGCCACCAGATTGATTCTCAGTATCCCAATTCTTGATCGAGTTAATAGAAATGTTATGAGTTAATAAGTTCTTTATAATTAGCTCATATTTTTCATTAAATTTGTAGGATTCACATAAATTCACAAATCTAATAGTTGATTTATAAAATAAAATGTGCCAAATATATATATATATATATATATATATATATATATATATATATACCTTTAGTATTTTTCTATTTTTATATCATTTTCTTTCTTTAACAGATAGGCCGTGAGTAATGCATGGGACCTAAGATGGATTTAGGGGAGACCGACAGTAGCCCTGGTCCCCCCAAAAAAAAAATACAAGAAAATAAAAATTGAAGGAAAAAAAAATAAAAAATAAATAAAAGGTAAAAAAATAATATTTTAGAGTATTTTTTGTCAATTGTTCCTTCCCTAAATTTTTTAAAGCTGACTCTATAATACTGACTTACGTCAGTACTTTAGCATGGGACAATACTTTTTTCGTTTTTTAATTACATTTGTGTCACGTAGCAAATAGCATAACTTTTTCCGGGAAGAATTTCGGAAAAAGTGGCGCTCCTTAATTTGCATCACTCACTTTTTTTTATAGTCCCATGGCCCATGGGGCTTATTCCACTACCAAATGATTGTATTGGGGTTTCTCGGTCTTGTTTTCTTCATCTATAGTTGGGCCTAGCACAATCCACAAAGAGCCCAAAAAATAAAAAATAAAAAGACAACATCTTTATAGTTTTTCAAATTGTTAAACAGTGTATAAAAATAGCAATATTATCTTCCAATCATCAAAAGTTAACATTTTAAATAATTTTAGGGTGGGAAAATTGTTAAATAGGCTAAAACTTTCCATCATACTTGGGGCCTGGGGGCATATATAAGTTCAATAGCTTTGAGCAAATTCCAATAACAATGGTTAATAAAAAGAAAGGTTTAAAAAAAAAAAATCTAATATATAAAATAGTTTTAGGATATCTAAATCTGTCACAAGTAGCATTTTAATTAAGACTGGTTTTTGTTGTTAAATATTTGTTTAATTTTGATCCATCCAATCGTCACTAATAGGTCAAAAATCAACTTTGTTTGAATTTAATGAATTCCTTTATAACATTTTTTTTTTCTTAGGTTTTTTATTTTTAATCCTTTTTTTGCTATTATTTTCTAACAGTGTTTTCGTAAAAATATACTACCATACAGAATCCGTGAAACATGTTTACAATGATAATTATCACACACACACACACACACACCCATATATATATACAGAATCCGTGAAACAGTACCATTTACTGACGTGGCAAAAAAATGGTATTGTTTGCCACGTCAAAAAATAGCCTTTTTTTTTGTAGTGTGTGGCATCATCTAGCCCATTAGATACAACATTAAATATTACTCATAAATGGAGAGGATTCTGTTTGGCTTAAGGCCCTTCCACGTGGAACATGATCCTCTTCAGTCTATTATGGACTGAAGAATATCCAGTTCATGGCTAGAATTTTTTCTCAGAAATCTTATGGCTATAAATAGGACAGATATCCCACTAATAAAAATAATAATAAAATATTATTTTAAATAAAGAATTAATAAAAAAAGAAGAAAAAAAAGAAGAGAGTAATGGGCCACCATAGCCAGGGGGTGGCCGAACCACTCCCATGGCCTATGGGGGTGGTTCAGCCACCTCCATCTTGCAAAAGAGGGATGGTTTGAGGCAACCTCCTTTTTTTTTTTTTTTTTTTTTTTTTTTAACTTGGCCCAAAGGGGGTGGCTTGGCTCTCGGCCACCCCCCTTTTGCAAGATGAGGGTGGCTATCCACCATAGGGGGTGGCCGACCACCCTCATTTTGGGTAGGGGTGGATTGAGCCACCCCCAATGGCCGGCCAAGGGGTGGCCGAACCACCCCATGGCCTATGGGGGTGGTTCGGCCACCTCCATCTTGCAAAAGGGGGTGGCCGAACCACCCCCAAGAGCCTTGGGGGTGGCTCAGGCACCCTCTCTAAGCCAACCCTTTTTTTTTTTTTTTTTTTTTTTTTTTTTTTTTAACTTGTCCCAGAGGGGGTGGCCGAGCCAACCACAAGGCTCTTGGGGGTGGTTCGGCCACCCCCCTTTTGCAAGATGGGGGTGGCCGAACCACCCCCATGGGCCATGGGGGTTGTTCGGCCAACCCCTGGCCGGCCATTGGGGGTGGCTCCCTACCCAAAATGGGGTGGCCGGCCACCCCCTATGGTGGCCAACCACTCCCTTCTTTTTTATTTTTATTTTTTATTTTTTTAATTTAAAATAATATTTTATTAGTAGCATATGTGTCCAATTTGTAGTCATAGGATTTCTTCCTAAAAATTCTAGCCTTGAACTTGATCTTCTCCAGTCCATAATGGACTGGAGAGGATCCTGTTCCAAACTTTGAAACCTCTTAATTTGGACCCTTGAACTTTCAATTGCAGTCAATTTACCCTCCGTCAATTTTTGCTGTTAAAACCTCAAAAAAGACAAAATTATCCTTCAATTTTATTTTATTAAAAAAATGAAAAAAAAAAAAAAGGTCACAAGGTGGCCCAACCGTGGGTTACTTAGTGATATATATATATATATATATATATATATATATATATATATATATTATTTATTTTTAATTTGAAATTAAGGGTAAATTTAAAATTTTATAAAAAAGTCAGGGTTATAAACATCATTGTTTTATTTTTAACATTTAAAATCTAACGGAGAGATTCAAATTGACTACCTATGTTGATTATGATATTGCTATTACATACATGAAATTTTCTCCAATATTTATATTTCTTTTGGTCAAAATCTTCAAACAATTTCATATTTTTGGGAGAACTGGTTCGCAATTTCTGCCTCAATTATTGCCTTGATGCTGTTTCTGTATTTCATTGGAAATGTGCAGATTGGTGCTCAACATCTTTTTAAAGCTTTAGGATGCTTGATTATATATATAATTATGTACCACATTAGAAATGGTTTCTATATTCATGCAGAAGGGACACCACATGCACTCGTTATGCACATGATGATTCCTCTAATTTTTTTTTTTTTTTTGACATGTCCACACAAGGGAAGGAGGATGGGGGATTCGAACTAGTGACCTCCGCTTCATTAGGCGTGGTCTACAGCCGATTGAACTACCTCTTGGAGACATGATTCCTCTAATTAAAAGGGAACTTTGAAGAGTTTTTGTACCAATCACGCATAAACTTTTATTTTTGTTAATAAAAAAAGCAGGAGAAGACAACCATCTCTGTTAGAGAACTGCTACACTTACAAACGAATTTTACAAACAAACCTTACAAACTGACGTGGCAAAGGAAAAAGACAAAAACATTTTGAGACCCGCTGCCCGTGACTGCCTGTGAGAGACAGGCCAGACCCATCGTGGGTCTGGCCGGACCCAGGCCGCCAATCGACGCCCCAGCATCGCCAATCTGCGATGTGGTTCGCTCTCTGTGATCACCAACCATTTTTTATCTTCTTCCCTTTCCCCTCTCTCACTCTCGCTCACCACCATGGCATCATAGAACCAGGGTAAGGATTTTGGGGTGTGATTTTGAAACAGATGAAGCAAGCAAAAATGCAGAGGAAACCCAGTGGCAATTTTGGGGAAGATGAACCAGAGAAGAAAAAGAGGGAGAGAGAAAGAAGACGAAACTGGCCGAGTTGCTGATCATCATCCCTTTCGTAAATCATAGTTGCTGATCATCATCCCTTTTCCTTCTGGTTTTCTCCAAACTCTGCGTCAACCCCATCTCTTCTTTCTTCATCACATGCATCCAAATCCCAGATAAATTCAACAGCCACCAAATTCTCGCCCTTCCCAAAAACCTTGCCATTTTCTTACCTCGAAATGCTCCACTGCTACTTCAACACCATAAAGAAGAAAAAATGTAAAAACCTTGCCATCTCACTCTCTGGTTTTGGATAGTGAGAAGGGAGAGCTCGTGAAAGCTCCGGCGAGAGTAGGGAAGAAAGGTGTCGAAGGAGAAGACCTTGGCGACTTTGAAGAGTCACAGCGAGGCGGAGAGGAGAAGAGATGGCGGCCTAGTCCCCTCCACTGACAAGGCCGTCTGGCCAAGACCAGCCTGGGTCCGGCCAAACCAACGGCGGGTCTGGCCACGACCCAGCGCCTGGGTCTGGCGTGGGTCTGGCCTAAACCCGCGTGGTCTCTCACGGGCAGTCAAGGGCAACTGGTCCCAAATTTTTTTTTGTCTTTTTTCTTTGCCGCGTCAGTTTGTAAGGGTTGTTTGTAAAATTCGTTTGTAAGTGTAGCAATTCTCTCTCTGTTAACTACTTGAACGCACCATAGGTATCAAACAATAGGGGTCTAGACAATCTCAAGACACATGGAAGGATCAGTCTCCAGCTGATGGCGATGATTACCCTAGTAGAAATTTAGGGTCATTCAAATACCACGTGTCCCATTTTTTAAAAATTAAGGGATAACTTCAGAAAACCCCCCTGAAGTTCCAGCCGATTTGAAAAGACCCCCCTGAATTTCCAAAGCTCTCACTTAGACCCCCTAAACTTTGGTTTTCTCTCACTTTGGACCCCTTTAACATTAAACTACGTCGTTTTGGATGTTTTATACCCATTTTACCCTTCTTCAAAACTATGTCGTTTTGTGTCCTAAAATCACAACACATATCCAGCCCAAAACGACGTCGTTTTAAGCATAATTTTTTTTTTTTAATTAAAAAAAGTAAAATATATATATAAAAAAAAAATTAAAAAAAAAAAAAAAACGGGGGTGGCTTCAGCCACCCCTTGGCCAAAATGGGGTGGCCGGACCACCCCATTTTTGGCCAAGGGGGTGGCTGTAGCCACCCCCTGGCCGATCTGGGGGTGGTCGAACCACCCCCATGGCCAAGTGGGTGGTCCGGCCACCCCCTTGGCCAAAAAAAAAAAAAAAAAAAAAAGGGATGGGGTGTTTTTGGGGGTGGCCGGACCACCCCCAAGGGGCTGGGGTGGTTTCGGCCACCCCATACCGGCCGTATGGGGTGGCCGAAACCACCCCCAGCCCCTTGGGGGTGGTCCGGCCACCCCATATGCACCCACCCGCCCCCCGTTTTTTTTTTTTTTTTTTTCCCTTTTGGGGGTGGCCGGACCACCCCCATGGCCAAGGGGGTGGTCCGGCCACCCCCAGACCGTCCAGGGGGTGGCTCTGCCACCCCCTTGGCCAAAAATGGGGTGGTTCGGCCACCCCATTTTGGCCAAGGGGGTGGCTGAAGCCACCCCAGTTTTTTTTTTTAATTTTTTTTAATTTTTTAATTTTTTCTTTTTTTAAAAAAATAAAAATTAATGCCTAAAACGACGTCGTTTTAGGCTAGATAATTTTAGGACACAAAACGACGTAGTTTTGGGGAAGGGTAAAATGGGTATAAAACATTCAAAACGACGTAGTTTAATGTTAAAGGGGTCCAAAGTGAGAGAAAATGGAAGTTCAGAGGGCTTAAATGAGAGTTTTAGAAATTCAGGGGGGTCTTTTCAAATCGGCTGGAACTTCAGGGGGGTTTTCTGAAGTTTCCCCAAAAATTAATAAAAAATTATTTAATATTTTTAAAATAAATAAAAATTAAAATAATATAATAATTTTTTATTATTATTTTTTATATGACTCTTGGATGGCCGACCACCCCAATGGCCACCGGTGGTCTGGAGTGGCCGAAGACACTCCCATGACCCGGTGGTCCTTCTCACCATGACCCAATCCTCCCCGAGAAGGAGATGTTTGTATCGGTGGGAGGCCAGACTTTACCGAAGTTTCTTCGCAGTACTCATCAAGATCAGAAAATTTCAAGGAACTTGTCAGGGGTCCTTCCCAGAACTTGTTGGCAGTTTAATATCACCCCCGCGTTCCAGACCCAACCGAGAAAGAGGTGAAAAGGTCTGATTTGGGATTTGTGGGTACAGTTCGGGTGCCTCCGGTGCTACCAATTCTTCTTTGCAATAGTCTTGCCCAGAACTCTCTTCCCCGCATGCCAGATCCAGCCAAGAAGAAGATGGCAGCATCTGAGTCCGGAGTTGTGGGTACAGCCTATTCTGGTGATACCCATTCCCCCGTTGGTACATTCAATTCCAGTGATACCCAAACAGACCCAACCATTGGCGCTTCACCCCACCCCCCATTCAAAACCTGCAATAGTTTCCTGTAAGATTGTAGCTTTGGAGAAACACCTAAAATCCACTCAAAACTCAAGCAATCCGATCATGGCAAACCTCTCATCCAGCAATTAAAACATCAATTCAACCCAAGCATCATCTCCACCAAGAATCACAACCCAAGATACTTCTCAATCTCTTTCGGCTAGCACTAACCGAAACCCCAAATTAGCCAACCCATAAGCTATAATCGGAATACCAATAGGGGAGGAGGGAGTGGATGAGAGGGTTTTCGGACCAGTGGGGCCGTGGGGGGAGGAGGAGAGGGAGTTGAGCTTGGAGTGGATGGTTTGCCAAAGTCCGGTGAAGGATTTGGCGGTGAGGGAGGAGAGGAGGTTGGTGATGACGGAGAGAAGGGTTTGTGGTGAATAATATTATATTATATTATATCATATTTATTTTTAAAACCGTAAATAATATTTTATTATTTTTTTAATAATGAGACGCGTTAGCATGATGGCTTTAGGATTTTCCTAGGGACATCTTGGTCATTAACCAGAGACCTCTCTAGTTTAATACAACTGGAGAGAATCATTTTCTTCAAAGTTCAAAAAAATATATCAAATCACATGGTAATTTAAGAATTTAAAATGAAATTTTCTTAAGCTACGTTCACTTTATGCTTTGAAAGTAGTTAATGGTTAATATTTTTTAAAGGCTAAAAACTATTTTTTAAGAATTTTTGGCTATGGCCACACCAGGTCCTTTCACTATTAAGTATTGTCTTACAATTTAACTAGGTATCTACGAATTAAACTAAGAGTTTAATTTTAGGAAGTTTAAACTGTATTAAAAAAACAATTTAAGAGCCAAATTAAAGAAAAAAAATACCTAACTTTTAAGGAATTTTATTTTATTTTATTTTTGTCACCAACCTCTTTAATTAGCTCCGTTAGTGTATTTAACAAACCTCACCCTCTCTATTAAGATTTAAGAGTACTCTACCGGATCAGGATTCCTTAAAATTCTTTTAAAATTTGAGTTTTTCAAATTTTAAATCTTGTCCATCTATTAATGTATCTTAAGGTTCAAAACAAAAAAGCTTTTTTGTTTTTACCTTTAAAGTCAAAATACATTTTGATTTTTTAATTATTATTATTTTGAAATTTAAAGGTGAAAACTGAAAAGCCTTTTACTTTTAGCGTCAAGATACAATGAATAGTTAGGATTCAAAATTTAAGAAACTTAAATCTTAAAAGAATTCTAGGAGATTCAATCCTCGTAAATCGTAAAAAGTAGGAAAAGGCAAAGCCAAAAAAAAAAAAAAAATCAACCGTAAAACTTGCACGTTGGTCAAAAACTTGATAATTGAGGTTGCATGCACATGACAAGCCAATCACTCTCCTCAGTTTTTTTTTTTTTTTGGTTTGTAAGTTGAAAATTTTATTAAAACAAGAAGATATATAAAATATAAAGGTAAATAGCTCTCGATTCACCATTGATTCATGCATTGTAGCCAAACTAAATAATATTCCTCTGTTGCAGCATCAAAATCGTTTTTTTTTTTTTTTTTTTAAATTTTTTTTTGCGTATTTTTTGCTCTTTGAATGGTTTTTTGTACCCATTTACGGTGCTTAAGAAAAAAAAAGAACCTGTTGTTGAGGCCATCTGAATTACGTGATCGGTCCGATCTCATTTGTAGACCTAAGAAGGCAGCTCTACCGCAGGTTTGGTTCTATTCATTAATTGAGGCCATCCTTGAAGTTCCAAAATACAGAAAACAACATATGAAAAACATATATATATAGTCGTTGTGCTCTGTGTGGTGAACTGGCTTGAGATGATTGCAAAACAATGTAAAAGTTTCTCAACAATCTTCTTGTTGGAACCTTCGTTTCTCGTTTAAATACATCTAAGAAGAATAATGAGAAAATTCCAATATCCAATATTATTATATGATGTTGGACAATATTTACTCATATTTTTTGTGAAAATGAAAATATATAGGATAAATGTCAAATAATATTGGACCACGTATTAGAAGTTTACCCGTTCTCATAAAATAGAAGTACAAATAGAAAGATTTATCACAATTCGAGCATTGTCAATTATATTTAATTTTTAATTTTAGATTATTACGTTTTGATTTGATTTGATTTGTAAAATATTTGATTTAATTATTGCTTTATTTCATTTCTTTAATCGGGTTAGATTTACTTTAATTATTTACTTTCCTTATTAGGAATAAGTTTACTTTTTCTATAGGTATTTATCTTCTATATATATGTTAGTTTTTAATTTAAAACATAGAGACTCATTTGAATTATTATCAAATACTTTGCGAAATTTTATCTTTTTTTAACATGTGGGTTTGCTTTATATTTTGGTCAGAAGATGAAGACGATTCTGATTGTTGTTACTTAGTCTTTCGCTATGCCATTTATATGACAGTCAATGCCTAAAACTTAAACCCTAAACAATTAAAGATTATGAAAGGGAATTTAATATGAAGAAGTAATAAATTAGAGACATCAAAAATGAAACTAGCTAGCTTGATTTATTGTGTAAATAAAAAACATGGGGAAAAGGAGGTAGAGATTAAGATGACTAGAAAAACAAAAACATGATCAAGATCGATGTTGAAAGTGGCAACATTGAAAAACTAAAGACATACATTCAGCAAATAACAATCTCTGTTTGTTTATATCCTAATTCTACCTTCACCATTAAGAGAATTCAAACAACTAGCAAATAAACTCTATCATGCACGGACAAACCAAACCAGTGGATCGATTATATATATACAACTTAATTAACCAACACAAACAACTGCTTTTCAACAACTTTTGGGAGCATCATCTTCCAGAAGACTGCTAGTATCGCTGTGATCAGACATTTTGGGAGAATTTTCATTCTTATTTTCCTTACGGTACGGCCGAAAAACTCCTTTTACAAACACTTTCGTAGCTTCTGCTGCTCGGGTATGCATGGGAAGTAAAATTTTCAAGTCATTGGCCGTCAGAGCGAAGGCTTCAACTTTTGAAGTGGTTTTGACAATTTTGGTGGAGATTGGGACCGATTTTTTGTGTGCAGAGGAGCGGTTGAACCCCCACTCTAGAAGTTCTTCTCCCCAGATCTCACCTTTTTCAATATACTGAGCGTCTGAGTCCGTTCCCATACTATTCTCACCATTACTGATTTTGAAGCAACATACACTGCCTTGCGTGATGAAGAGCATCATAAGTGGTTCTCCCACCTGGAGAATGTAGATGTCCTCATTATAGTACTTTGGCTTGAGAGATTCGCAGATCCGTTCCAGCAGATTTTGATCACCATGAATTGCAAGATTTGGAACCACCTAGCTTGCAAACAATCGAGAAGATGCAAGTCCAATATTATAGAAATGATTATACGATCGAGGAGGGTGTATGGATATTCAACTGTCAAGCACTAAAACAACTTGCATTGGCCAAGCCACTTTTATATATCAAAGAAAAGAATGCAAGCATGTCAACGGTCTTCAATATCAATGCTAAAATGGGGGTCTGCACCTTAAATATCAATTCAATTCATTTAGAATAAAATCATAGCGTCTATCCGTTTTTATACTAGTTTACATATTTCCATTTTTTTTTTTTTTGTTTAAATTTCTTCCAAATTAAGAAAAATGATTATAGTTTTCAATTGAACAACTATATATTTTGCTTAATTAAAAGGAAAAAAAAAAAAATACTCACTTTTTTTAGCAGGGGTAAACAAATATGACGCTTAATCTCTGTTATAAGATCTTTGGAAAGGTGAAGGATCGGTTTCTCTATATCAAAATCTTTAATTTGTTCCAGTCTGTGTTGTATGCAGTTGATGATCCGCTCTTTCATATTGTCAGGGAGATGGTCTCTAGCCATCCAGGACTCTATTTCTAATCTTATAAGTATCATTTTGATTCTAATTTCCTCCTCCTTCCTAGCTTCCATCTTCTTCTTCTCAGCTACCTTCTCAGCTTCCATCTCGGCCTTCTTAGCTGCCCTCTCAGTTGCCATTTGCATGAATGTCTATTGCATAAGTTTCGTTTATCAAATTACAGAAAAATGATGAGTTTAACTATTTATACTAATTAGATGCTCATAAGCCATGCAGGGGATGCCACCCCATTTATCAAATTAATTGTAAGCAAATGTTCATGTCAAGAGTGATATATCTTGAACAAAAGAATCTTCTTTGTCAAGAAATAAATGGTATAATTTATAAATATATACTAAGAATTTAACTAGAGGGGCCGGATTGTATAACAAAATTTTTTAGGTGCCGAAGTAAAAAAAATGAAAGACAATATTTTTTAAACATTGTGATCAAGTGGAGGAGGATCAGACTCGGTAGTGATTTTAGAAATCAAAATTGCTTTCACCCATAGGGGATGCTAAGCTAAGTTGAAACCAATGATCATGTCGGCCTGAAATTGTTGTAATGTTTATTTCCAACAGAAAGTCGGTGACCATAGACAGATCTGGGAGCCACACAGTACTGATCGTCACAGATCTTGCAGCCATATATATTGTGGCCGCTACAAAGAAATTTGAGAGAAAGCCATAAAGGGATCGGTTGAGTTGCTTAATAGATCGAGTTGTTGACCACTGAGTCTACGTACCCTTGGCAGAAATGAGTGCGTCAATTAAGTAGGCAATTCAAGTATCTAAATAGCTAGCCTTAGATTGATATCACAATCTAATTAAACCAGATCTTGTTAAATGGATGTTTCTTGACCATTTGAAAAATCATTATAGCTAGATTTTAATTTGTTGTTCAAGAAATACAAAATCAAGATTAGGAGGGCACCGACATATATTAGTCATGGAAAAAAAAGAACAACAAAACAAACGGTGTGGTTCTGGATATTTTGGTGGGTAAGTGTGACAAGCATGCAGCTGCAATTGTTGCAGCTTAATGATAATAAAGGCCTTAACAAAGATAAAAGATGATAAAGTAGAGAAATTTTTTTAAGTTGGCATTGTTTAGATTCTTTGTCCCAGTACTTATAGGCTTGTAGCAAGTGCATGTCCTTCTATTCTATGCATACAGAAACCATCTGATCTGATTTTGATAACACACCTAATTATATTATGTATAAGGGTTTAGAATCTTAAATAATAATAATAATAATAAAATGTCGAGCACTAACCTGGGCATTACCGATGAAGTACAAAAACAGTAGCAAACCATATATTGAAATAAAAACTGCGAAGCAGTTTTCCCAGAAATAAGTACTTGTTTGAAGGTTTTGACCAAGAGAACTGCAGAAATTGTAAAACTATATTAATGTATGAGGAAATAATAACATAATGAATTAATCAATGTGTGGCAGCCTGGACTTTTTTTGGGTATTCTTAAAAAAACTTTCAAATTTATATTTTTTCCTTTTTTAACTCTCAAATTCATTTTATTTTCTTTTTTAAAAAGAATTTGTAGCATCACGTGCTTATTGATAGGAAAAGACAAATACGAAGAAAAACTATGCATACTGGAATGACAAAGAGTCCAATATGTGCAAACCTCAAATTTCGGAGGCCCCACCAGAAACAATGCATGATCTTTTGTGGAATATTTGTGGATGACACAATACCAGATTCAAGGGCGTCCTGGAATATTCCAAAATCAAAAAGCGTAGTATTTGGTGGCTTTATAGGGCAAGCACCATCTAAAAATGTGTAATTTTCTGATGAATTGCGACTACATTTAAAAGAACTTGGGGTACATCCGCTATCCTTTTCACAAGCTTTGTGCCAGCAAGCCGTCTCTCGTTGGACAGAGAAAAAATACCAAAGGCCACCAAGTACCTAAAACACCAACAAAACTCTTATAAGAGGAGAATACTACTTCCACTTAAAAGGAAAATGGAAAATTAAGTAGTAATATACTAGAGATGATTTTGAGAAGGAGCTGGGCTCATAGGGAGTTGTAGTATTTAAAAATGGGGATTTTGTTGCGGTATTGGTTTTGCTAGCTAGACTGATTTAGTTTTTAATGAGAATGTTATAGTTTTTTAGAAAATTGATATTTTTGAATTTCTCAATTTTCTTTGAACTCAAGTTTTGAGGCATAAACAAGAGTACTGTTGTAATCTCTATTAATTTATTATACTGTATCGGATTTGTTATGTAATATTTTTTAATCTACACTTGGAATTAAGTTTTTCATGCATGTAAATTTAAAATTTGACGTTTACTTATGTGTTGCTCTCTTGATAGTTAATTGCTTGTGTGATTTTTTGAATTATTAATTAAATGCACACAGTAGTTTGGCCATCCATGATCATCTATCTATATATATATATACCTGCCGCAATCCAAGGATTAATATAAATGCTTGAATGCTAATTACCAAAGCCTCACAATTGATCAAAAATGGAATAGGATTTTATTCGTTTGAAATGAAATGGATAGTATTCATGGTCATGATTTAAAATTTGTTTTTTCTAACGGTGTATATTCACCGATGTGTTAAAAAATAATAATATGAAATCATGTATAACTCTAAATTAGAAAAATCCTTAAAATTTGAGAAAAACGAGATTTATATATTAAAGCAAAACTGAAATAAGAATTAAAAAAAAAAATTAAGATGAGATAATCAAACTTACGTGGCTGGCAAGGATATATAAATAGATATTGAATCCAGCTTTAATCCATACTCTTTTATGGAGTTTACTGGAACTTTTGATATGTTTTTTCCATGATAGGTAGATTCGAAGAACTCTTGGCACATATTGCAGCAGAACAAAGAGGCTTAGGACCTTCCTTATGTCCAAAAATTTCGAGCTTCTCAGTCTTGTAAAAATAAATGGAACTAAAACCTGGACAAATTACAACCAGCATGCTTAAGATCTACTAATTAATACAGGGAAAAAAAATTGCTGGAAAATGTTTCCCTTAATTACCTGTGGGATTGGAAGGATAGCGAGGATGTCAACTAGGAAGTTATACGACCACAAATGCCCCTTTATTATTTTCCAAGCAACTGTAACAAACACAGTTCGTCTAGATATACGACTAACCTCCTTGTCTTTATAAGCACAAATAAATCTCAAGATGATATACGCAACATAAATCAAATCGAAGACCGATCGGAAACAAATAGCTGTGATTATTAATCTTCCATCTAAAAAAAGACACTTGTGATCTTGGTTGATCACAGGAAGGTACAAGAACAAAGGGTCCACATATAGTACTGCAATCACACACGACACTAGAAATATCGCATGCCACTTAAACATGGAAGCTCCCTTTGGGTCATCTTGGCCACCAGATTGCTTCTCAGTATCCCAATTGCTGATCGAGCTGAATGTAACAAGCAAAGAATAAGTTCATAACATTTTCTTCTGCATTTTGCTTTCTATTTACTCAGTATTTACTCAGTACAAATGTGTCCTGGAACATCACTTTTTTCGAATGAAGTCCGAACAAAATAGTGCTCCATAGCATCACTCACTTTTTTTTGTAGTCCCATGGCCCATTGGGCTTGTGCCTCTACTAAATGATTGTGTTGGGGTTTCTCGGCCTTCTTTTCTTCATCTATAGTTAGGCCTATCACAATCCACAAAGAGCCCCCCAAAAAAACTAGAAAGTCGATATACCACATTAAACTATCATTTAATTAACAATATTTTTCCTTAAATTATCAAAATATTGTTAATGTCCTACCAAATTACTAAACTACCCATAGTAAAATAAAAACAAAAATACTAAAACTTCTAGAAAAAAACCTAAAACTAAAAAAAAAAAAATTACAAGGCTTGGCCAAATTAAAAAATTTAGATTTTTTCCTTTTATAAAAATTGAAAATTTTAGTTTTTTTTTTAATTTTTATTTTAGTTTTATTTAATTTAAATAAAAATTTATGTTTTACAAAAATAAAAATTTATAGGGGTATTTTTGTCTTATTGAGAAATATATAAAGACATTTTTTTATCTTTTTGCTAGCTTTGAGTGGGACATTGACAATGTTTTAATATTTTGGGGAGGACATTATCACTATTGAAAGTTTGGGGGAACATTATCAATTGAACGGTAGTTTAAGGAGGGTATGTAGACTTTATCCAAACAAAAAAGACAATAGCTTTATAGTTTTTCAAATTGTTAACTATAAGCAAACAGAGAAATAACTCTGAAAGACTTAAGTTTAATAGATAGTATAAACTGAATTGAAAAATAACAAATAGTAGATACCTTTATATAGGCTACACACCTCCTAATTTAACAAAAAAAAAAAAGAAATCAAATCCTAATTGAAAAATGAAGACCTAATCCTAATAGAAAAACGGAAAACATAATCCTAATGGAAAAAGAAAAACACAATCTTTATTTAAAAGAAAAATTAAAACACATTTACATAATTAAAATAACAAAATTTTCAATTTTCTCCTGCATCACATGTTTATAATGATAATTATCATATAAATGTAGGGGTGATATATATATATATATATATATATATATATATATATAGAGAGAGAGAGAGAGAGAGAGAGAGATATAGTTAGCAGATACCCATTCTCTTGCTGACGCTCGCGTCCACTCATCGAAGATAAGCTTATCTCTCCATTCTCTTGCTGACGACAGCGTTGACTCATAATGACCAAAATGAAGAATCAATCTGAAAAAACATGGAAAATTGATTAGACACCATTTTTCATTAATGAAATAAGAAATATATATATATTACTTTTACCAATTTCATTAGAAATGGTAAGACCAAGAAAACAATGAAAACAATGCCAGAGATAGATGTTTAATTAGTAAAGGATCATCCAATTTTATTTATTTATTTTTTTAAAAATAAACCATTATCAAACATTGCAATATAATATATAGCGTGTGGGAAGTTAAGAAATAAAAATTAAAAAATATATATAAAAAGAAAAAAAAAATCCAACACTGGCCTGAGTATACTGCTTTAATTACTAGTTGATCATTAAGTTAAACTGATCATATGTACCTTATTTGTGTCTCCTTAGAGATTATATAAACAATGAAATGAACCTGATAAGCTCGATCGAGGAGATCGAGCAATGGAGATGATGGGGATTCGATCTGGAGAAAGCAAAGAGTGGCAGCGATTGGATTTGTTGTAGGATTTAAGACTACTCTGCATGCAGCTGCAACTAATAAGCAAGAGCAATGCCAACTGCTGCAATTATAGATCGATATTTATTCCTTTATCTTCAAGTCTTTCTTTTTTGTTTTTTCTTTTGTCAACCATCCGTGTGGGACAGACATCCTTTAAGACTTCAAGTCTTTATTTTTTGTTTTTTTTTTTTCTCAGGGGTCCTTCAAGTTAATTTTACTCCGCAACTGATGAAAATTCAATAGTCATTTATGTTTCCTTGAATAAGTCATATATATATTAATATATATGTATATTCTAACATAGTCTTACAAAGTCAAGTCAGCCAGAGATTAATGGTAGTGCAGGAAAAAAAAAAAAAAAAAAAAAAAAAAAAAAACAAATGGAACTTGGAAACTTCCCAGAATCCAGCCAAATAATATTATGATTAAGGAATATAAGAAAAGTAAGTGATATACTACTTGATCAAACGGGCGGCAAGACAATGACATTTTCACCGATGAGCATCGATCTCAGAAAGCAAGAGTAGCTAAAATATTTAGTTTAAAATTTTACTTTTTTATTTTTCACACTAAAACATTTTATATGTTATTCTCTATTTTATTTATAGTTTTCTTAAAGAAACAGAGAAAAAAAAAAAAAAAAAGAATTAATATCTTATTGATGTAGTGTGTTATAAATATTTTGATTATAAAGTATTTAACTATTCTGTAAGGTTATGTTTGACAAGAGCCGGACTGGAAAAAGGGCTTATGACCCAAAACCTAATTTTTTTTTTTTTCACACTTTTTCTTTCAAAATCAACTTCAATATTCATACTTTTTACATCAAATCAATTACATTTTATTATTATTCAAATAAAAAAATCACTACAAAACAAAATTTTTTATTTTTTTATATAAAACAATCTTACTTTTTTTCTTCCATATCAATTAAATTTACTATAGGACCGATCCACTTCCAAAATCCATTCCTTTGAGAAACATTCTGTTGGATAAACTCTGGGAACGACTTCACAGCTTCCTTCTCATTATATAACTCCTACGAGATTATGTGCTTATTACGTGGCAAGAAACGTCATCAATCATCATCCAAAAAAATCTTGAAAATGTCTTAAATTTTTTTTTTTTTTTTAAATCTTGGAAAGGTCTTACCAAAAAACTCTTGAAAATGCATGACGTACATAAATCGTAAGACGAGACAAGACAAGACATGCATGACGTACATGCATATAAGACACGACATGTTTATATGAAGCAGCAAAGGTTTTTTGGAATGGAAATACTCGATCGGACCAAGAAAACACTATTGATAATGTTTGGCATCATGAGACCCAAAATAAAATTGTGAGGTTGAATAGGAAATGTAATAAATAAATAGTTATAAATTTGTGTCTCCTTAGAGATTATATTATAAACAGTAAAATGAACCTCATAAACTCGAGGAGATCGAGCAAGGGAGACGGCCGGGAGACTCTGCAGCTGCAACTAACAAACAAGCTAGAGCAACTGCCCAAGTCTTTCCTTTTTGTGTTTTTTTTCTCACAGGCATCCTTCAAGTCTTTCTCGGCAAAGCCTACGACAATTATTAAATTATTACTTATTTTAAAAATTTAAATAGATAAAAAGAGAAAATTTTATAATTTAATCAATAAAAATGCTCTTGTATTTTTTTTTTCTTTAGTAAGTATGTGGGACTCACTTCTGGATTAATTCCACATATTCAAGTCCTTTTGATAGTTAAGGACCGCTATTACAATATTATGCATATTTTTGTTTTATTTTTGACAACGTAACCAACCATGTGGTCTTCCTTTTATTTGTTTATTTATTTATTTTTCGATAATTAACTATCGGAAAAAACAAAAAGGAAAGACTTGAAGGATAACGTATCCTTCAAGTCTTTCCTTTTTGTTTGTTCTTTTCACAGTCATCCTTCAAGTCTTTCTCCGCATCGGATGAAAATTTCATATTCATTCAAAACTAAGTCAGCATTCGACAATTATTAGGTCACCATTTATTTTAAAATTTTAAATAAATAAAAAGAGAATAATTTAATAATTTAATCAATAAAAATATTTGTTTTTATTCTCTTGTATTATTTTTTTCTTTAGTAAATTTATCTTTTAATATGTGAGACTCACATATATATGAATTTCACATATTCAAATCTCTTTTGATAGTTAAAGGACCTCTTCTCTAATATGCATGCTAAATGATTTCTTATTTTAAAAGTTTAAGCTGACTAAAAAAAATTAGTTACTAATTCAATAGTTAAACAGTAGTGCCAAAAAAAAAAAAAGTAGGAACTTTCCAACAAAATAAAATAATTAAGAAATAATATAAGAAAAGTAAGTTATATATATTGATCACTCCTTGAACTAACTGCCAAGGGTCCGCTTGATCAAAAGGGAAGGAAAATTCAAGATTCACAACATGAGGCGGCTAATTAATGCACGCCTACGCTCTCGTTGGATAGCCATCTATTACATTTGTGGAGAAAATTTAAGAAACGCGCGTCATCCTTCTTGTTCAATCTAGGAGCCACACAATGGTTGCCACAGATCTTGCGGGCTTGAGGCCATACGGTGGCGGCTAGATATAGATTTGACGACCACGCAGTGGCCATCAAACAAATTTTTTTAGGTTGGCCTTTCAGAATATTCTTTGTCCTAGTACATACAGCAAAAGCATGTTGTGTCCTTCTTATATGCATACAGAAATCATCTAATATAATTCTGATCACACATCTAATTATATGATTAACGGTCTTGAATCTTAAAAAACACAAAATAAAGTTGTCGAGCACTGACCTGGGCATTACTGATGAAGTATAAAAACAATGGCAAACAATAGATTGAAATATTAAAAACTGCGAAGCAGTTTTCCCAAAAATAGGTACTTGTTTCAAGGTTTTGTCCAAGAAAACTATAAAATTTGAAGAAGTATATATAATATTGTATCAGATAATGACCTAAATCAATGCGTTACATGACATGCTCATTGATAACAAATACCGATAAAAACGGATAAAAATTAGCTACAAACTAATCTAATAAAGTGATATATATATATATATATATATATATATATATATATGTTTTTAAAGCATGTGACAAGTACATGCTTTGTTATTAATTAAGTATTAAAAAAATGTAAGAAGTGCATGCTATTAAAAAAAACGCGTTTCTTACATGCTAAAAACACTTGGCAATTTATTGGACTAGTTGTATGAATTAGCTACGATCTGGTTTTGTAACTAATTTATATATGTATGATAAAAACAATTATGGGGCAACAAAGAGTCCAACATGTGTAAACCTCAAATTTCGGAGGCCCCACCAGAAAACAATACATGATCTTTTGTGAAATATTTGTGGACGACACACTACCAGATTTAATGGCTTCAAGGAATATTCCAAAATCAACAAGAGATGTATTTGATATTTGTACATGGCAAGTTTAGATATCTAAAAATGTGTAATTTCCTAAATTGCAACCACATTTAAAAGATCTTCCGGTACATCCAATATGATTTTTAGAGGCTAAGTACGAGCAAGCCATCCCTCGTTGGATAGAAAAAACAAGTACCTAAAAGACCAACAAGACTCTTTAAGGATGAGCAAATTCTGCAGATATGCTAAAAAAAAATAAATAAATTAAAAAAATTAAAAAAGAAGAAGGAGAAACTACTTCCATTTAAAGGGGAAAAAAAAAATAGTAATACACTTAAAAGGACATCACGTGATTCACGTTGCAATTAAAAACTTTTCGGTAGTAGTTTTTAGTTAATTGGCAAATGAAAACTTGGCCCTAGCTAGCCCTTATTACATGCAATCTTATTAGTAACAGATTGCGAAGGTGAAGCGTACATTGCACGCCAATAAAAACTACATATTATGGAGCGCACGACAAAGAGCCCAACATGTGCAAACCTCAAATTTTGGAGGCTCCACCAAAAACAATACATGATCTTTTGAGAAATATTTGTGAACTATTAATGCAGATTGTGTAGTCATCAATTTGTTTTATTTTCTAAACAGTCTTTATTTCGTTATTTTATTAGGTTTAGGATTTTGGGGGTATTTATGTTATATTTTATTAGGTTTAGGGTTTTGGCTATAAATATATGCTTATAGCCTCCATAGAAAATCAATTTATGTTGATTATTGATTTTTATTAATGCGAATTACTCAGAGTTGAGTTTATTCCTCTATTTTCCTTCAAAACCTAGAGAGTATCTAGTTTTGTCAAAAAGATTTCTTAGATCATTGATAGAATCAATAACTAGAAGTATTTATCCGCTATTTATTAATGTTCTTCGCTGTAGTCCACTAAGTTACGTTGTATCAGTTGGTATCAGAGTTCAATTACTTTTTGTAAATGGGGAAGAGCAACTGCTTTGCAGACATGAACGAGGTGCACGTGCGCACGAAGATCGCTTTGCAGACATGAACGAGGTGCATGTGCGCACGGAGACCGCTTTGCAGACATGAACGAGGTGCACATGCGCACGGAGACAGCATGTAAGGAGCAACCAGCAATTCGCTTGCGGCACATAGATGAGAGGTTTGGTGGTCTAACCGTGCGGAAGAAGGGGCGTTTGTGCACCAAACACGGGGTCTCTACCAATCACTTGGCCGACATGGATGGTCCAAGCGTTCGTCGTCGTCAACCAAGACCGCGATACGCGGGGCAAGAGACAAATTTATCGTTGAGGGTGAACCTGTCAATCCTTATGTGGGGCGTGGAGTGCGTAAGGAATTTTGAATGGTACAAGTTCATATTATATCACGGGATGCAAGCGTCAAGCTCGACACCCAAAAAGAAAAGATAGAAAAGTTCGAAAAAAAAAGAGGGTGCCTAGGAAGGTGGCAGAGATGACGAATCAATCGGCGATTCGTTGGCAATGCATGAAGGATAAAGTGGAGATACTGCGGAAACAAATAGAGGCCTTCACGACCTGAGTTAACAACATGGGTGGCCCTAAAGTTCGTCACCATCAAACAACTCCATGCTTTGTGGATGAAGATAATGTGGTCGTTGCTCGTAGGGCGCAATCTCAATGATGGAGGGTATGGAGTGAGACGAAGATGCCGCGACAAGCCAACTTGACCATTATTCGCGAACCTCAAATTCATCAACACAATCCATATTTTGTGGAGGAGAAAAGGGAATTTGTGGATGGATAGTTTCAGGAATCCGAGTTCATTGATGAAGAGTTCAGACATGAATACTTTGGAGATCCTTCGCAAGGATTCGTGTATTGGAATTCTCCACCAACCTATGATGAGGAGTACGAAGAAGATCCGGAAGAAAGACCCTTGCCATCCGACTTAGGCGATGAGCACGAAGAAGATGGGTTTTTCGCCATGCTTGGCGGTCTCTATCCCGAAGAAGATGACCAAGAGGATGAATACGAAGAAGATGGGTTTTTTTCCATGTTTGACGGCCTCTACCCCGAAGATGATCAATTGGAAGATGAAGAGCCCATAGATGACATTGTCGATTATGAAGAGGGTGGTGAAGACCTTTTAGGTGAAGTGCCTAATTTTAATGGTGAAGAGGTTGATTATGTTCATTTCCTTGGTGTTGAAGATATTTTAAATTCTCCAAACGAAGATTATAGTGAGTTTTATGCGGATGAGGAAAATTATATATTCACAAGGGAAACAATGATTGACCAATTCTTGAGTATTTTCATGGCACGTGGAAGGGAAAAGGAGCGTGAGAAGTACATCAATTCTGAAGTATTGCCAAGTCGTGTGTGGGGGGCTGTCACGACAACCGCCAAGGTATTCTGATGATGAGGAGCATCACGCTTATTGTGAGGTGTTGTCTTGTTTTGATCTTGAGGAAGGACGAGTGGAACGAGTTGATGGGGCATCCGAAGGACCGTGGAAAGAACCGGCCAAATTCGAGGACGGATTCTCTCCAACAAGGGGAGAATGATGCATATTGCGTAGTCGTTAGTTTGTTTTATTTTCTAAACAGTCTTTATTTCGTTATTTTATTAGGTTTTGGGGGTATTTATGTCATATTTTATTATGTTTAAGGTTTTGGGCTATAAATATATGCTTATAGCCTCCATAGAAAATCAGTTTATGTTGATTATTGATTTTTATTAATGAGAATCACTCAGAGTTAAGTTTATTCCTCTATTTTACTTCAAAACCTAGAGAGTATCTAGTTTTGTCAAGAAGATTTCTTAGATCATTGATAGAATCAAAATCTAGAAGTATTTATCTGCTACTTATTGATGTTCTTCGCTGTAGCCCATTAAGTCACGCTGTTTTGATACCAATTGACGCCAGGCAGAACTAGGATTGTTCTGACAGCGTATAATAGCAGCAGGAATTGAAGATAGAAAAGGAAACTCAGGAAGAGAGAAAATAAAAAATAGGGAGGAGAAAATCCCTAAGTGCCCCAAATAAGTAAACAGAGAAATAAATCTGAAAGACTTAAATTTCATCTATAGTATAAACTGAATTGAAAAACAACAAAGACTAGATGTCTTTTTATAGACTTGGCACCTCCTAAATTAACAAGGAAAAGGAAAAGCAAACCTAATTGAAAAAGGAAAACAAATCCTAATAGGAAAGGAAAAACCCAATCCTTATTGAAAAAGGAAAACTAAAACACACATGCATAATTAAAATAACAATTTTCTAAAATTCCTCCTGCATCAGTCTCTCTAGGTTGGAAAGAACTCACCCTCAAGTTCAAATCATCTTTTCCTCGATCTTTTGGATGTTCAATTAATCCCTTCTATCCTGTAATTCTCAACATCAATGCAACTTAATACCGGAAGAGAAACAATTTATAATCCATCACAAGATGACTGAGAATAGTAGTTTGAAAACTTTTCATATCATATTGAGATACTTCAATCTTCACACGGTATTCATTTATCTTCTCTCATCGTGCGGCATATAAATCTCCCAAAAAGGATCAACTATTTCTTCCTCATTGAAAATAAAATTTTCCACCACCTCTTGAGAGCTTCATCGTCAACATATATATCATAAGTTTGTGGAAAATTTCAATCCACGAAACAATGAGAAGGATCTTCAACGTTTTCTTCATATTGAAACTCTTCATCAACAAATTTAACTCCGAAGTCTAAGTCTCCATGTTATTCATCTCGGACACAATGTTCCCGAAACAGAACATGCTTGTGATACGGGTTCTCGAAATTGGATTTTGAATTGCAACCGCCAATATCGCAATACATCTCCAAGTTTTGCGCCGCTAGGTGTTGGGTTAACTCCGCGACGTGCCTCTTCAAATCTTCAATCATCACGTCTTGTATACTGCGCTCATGGTAAGTGACTTCCTCATTCAAAACCTGTCCACGTCAATCACGACCACTAGTCAAGAAAAACTAATGAAAAAATTCATCCCAAGAAGATGCTAAGCTTTGATACCAACTAACGCCGGACATAACTAGGATTGTTCTGACAGCGTATAATAGCAGCAGAAACTAAGAATTGAAGATAGAAAAGGAAACTCAAGAAAAGAGAAAATAAAAAATAGGGAAGAGAAAATCCCTAAGTGCCTCAAATAAGCAAACAGAGAAATAACTCTGAAATACTTAAATTTAATCGATAGTATAAACTGAATTGAAAAACAACAAAGACTAGATGTCTTTATATAGGCTAGGCACCTCCTAAATTAACAAGGAAAAGGAAAAGCAAATCTAATTGGAAAATGAAAACAAATCATAATAAGAAAAGGAAAACAAATCCTAATAGGAAAGGAAAAATCCAATCCTTATTGAAAAAGAAAAAATAAAACACACATGCATAATTAAAATAACAATTTTCTAAAATTCCTCCTGCATCAACTACACAGTACCAGATTTAATGGCTTCAAGGAATATTCCAAAATCAACGATAGTTGTATTTGATATTTGTACATGGCAAGCATCATCTAAAAATGTGTAATTTCCTAAATTGCGGCCACATTTAAAAGATCTTCGGGTACATCCAATATGATTTTTACAAGCTAAATGCCAGCAAGCCGTCTCTCGTCGAATAGAGAAAAAGTACCAAAGGCCACCAAATACCTAAAAGACCAACAAGACTCTTTAAAGATGGGTAAATTCTGCAGATATGCTAGAAAAAAGAGGAGAAAATACTAGAAAAAGAGTAGTAATTAATACTCTGAGAAGGAGCTGGGCTCATAGGGTACTGTTGTAGTATTTAAAATGGGGATTTTGTCACGGTATTGGTTAACCTATTGAAATTATTAAAGATGGATACTTGTGAAGGTGTTATAAGGAGAAAAATATGCTTTATGTACCCGTTGTGGTATTCGGACGTTACAAACCAAATAGCAGAAAAGTGTTAAATTATTAGCAATCCTAAAAGTTTAAGCTAATAGAAATAAGTAAATTTAATTACTTAATTAAGTTTTTGGGATAACTAGTAATTTAATATAATATCAAAGCTAAAGATCTTGAAATTGAACCTTGACTCATAAATTCGCCTCCCATTTCAATTAAAAATTTCACGTGTTGGGTCTCACCTATTAAAAGGGAGTTTGAGCCCACATGTGAAAAAAGTGTTAAAGTAATGATTAAGTAATTAAATTTAGTTCTTCCTATTAGCTTAAGCAGAAAAATCCCACTTACATGTGAGATAGGAAAAGTAGCAAGGATGTCAATTGCGAAGTAGGACCTCAAGTACCTCTTTATTATTTGTCGAGGCTGCCGATCATATGGATCTAACCCAGTTCGTCCATGTCTACGACTAAAGTATCCCAAAATGATATTCCCAACATAAATCATATTAAAGACTGATCGGAAACCAATGGCTGTGATCATTAATATTCTATCTAATACAAGACACTTGTCATCTTGGTTGATCACAGGAAGATACAAGAACAAAGAGTCCACACATAGTACTGCAATCCCACACGACACTAAAAACTTCCAATGCCACTTAAACATGGACGCTCCCTTTGGGTCATCCCACCAGATTGCTTCTCAAAATTCGTATTCCTGATGGAGCAGAATATAACAACCAAATAATCAAGTTAATATTTTTATATTATTTGCTTTCTATTTTACTCGCTTCCACATTTTCATTATGAACAAGACTTTTTCGAGCATTCTCAATAAGAAGTATTTCATGCACAACATAATTGTAACATCCTCAGTCCGTTAAGGCTGAGTTTGCCACTTTTCTTCTTTTACAACAAAAGTTTTTTTTTTTTTTTTTTTTTTTGCAAAGATGTATAAGGTTTATCAGAATACTTGATTTTAAAGGATACGATAAACGTATAAAACATTGTTCAAGAGATTTTATTACAAGTGAAATTAGAAAACATTAAACTTCAGTTGCGGAATATCATATTATTACAATAACTGATATGAAAAGACTATGAAAGTTAATAATTATTCCCGCCCCCATTCCGGCCTCCTATTCCAGCGTCATTTCTACTTGAAAACAAGAAATAAAACTGAATGAGCCCAAAGGGGCCCAGCAAGTAAAATCCACAACCATAAATAGTTTTACTCATTGTTCTCAGTTTTGAAAAATTGTTTTCATAAATAAATATACAACCAGTCATAATAATATATGTATGTCTAGCATATACATACTATTACATATAGTAATAAATCATCGTCACAAATCCTTATTATAAATCATAATCATAATGCATCATTATAAATCATCATAGTATATCATCATTGTAAATCATCATAGTATATTATCGATAAAATTATATTATCATTTTCTCATATTAAGGCTCATGTACACTGTTACCCTTGTGTACGAGGGTTGCGGGTCCTTGTGATCATGGCAATGAACTGTGGCCTCAGCCATGCCCGACCGTCAATTGACTCTTTCTTGGTGCACTCAACGGTCATGTTGATGGAATACTATCTTCTTGCATAGCCTCCTTCAGTGGTTTCGCCTCCATCCGAGCATCGGTACCGAACTCCTCTCATCCTTACTTATCTTGGGGCCAAAAATACTCTCCTCCATACATGTGCTCTCATTTCATAAACATTTAACTCTTTTCTTATACTTCTCTTTGTACTTCTTTTGATGCATCTTAGGGCAACATGTAGGAGGGTTTATCATTATTTTTATTTCTTATAATCAACCTCTGTTCACAAAATTCTTTTTCTCAAATCTTTCATGTATGCCACATAACTTCATAATATGTAAATAAAATGAATATTTACAAAAATACATAAATTGCATGAGATGATAACTTTATAAGGGGTAGTGAATTTACTTACCTCTAGACTGAAGCTAAAAGTGGTCTGAGGGATCTAGTTGCTCCAATCTGACTAACATCACTAGTATATCTTTTGAAACTAATTTCTCAAGTCCTTTCTCTCTCTTGTTCTTTCTTTCTTGCAGCGCTTTGTCTCGCCCTTTTTCTCTCTATTCTGTGTAAATACTCTCAGAAAGAAGAAAGACCTAGTAGAAAACGGAAGAAGAAAGAATATGTGGGAGAGAATGGAGAAGAGTGGTGAAATTTGTGAAGGGGAAGAGCTCTGTTTATAGGAAAAACCAAATACTATTCTACCTTCTATTTACAATTCTACCATCATTTTACTATTCTACCTACCATTAACTATTATACATTCCATTTACAATTCTACCCTCATTTTACTATACCAATATTATTATATCTATCATTAACTATTCTACATTCCCTTACTATTCTACCTACCAATACTATTCTTCCTACCATTTACTATCATATTATTTTACCAATTATCATTCTCTAATTACCCCTCTCCATAACACCATAAATTTTCCAAGAATTAAAATCATTGGCTAAAATGAATATTAAAATAACATCATCAACAAAATAATCTATTTAAATAACTTTGAAAATTCTGGGGCGCTACAATCTTCCCTCCTTATTGAAATTTCGTCCTCGAAATTAAAGCCTATAAATTATCGTCAAATCTTTAAATTGAGCAACTCAGATTTAAAATATTCCTCTCAATCCTTCATCAGAGCCTACTCTCTAATATTTACTTTTATCATATTGAAATTTCATCTCCTTCTTTTAGGAGTAAATCTTATTCACAGTCTAAAGTCTCGATTTCTGCAATCGTTCATCAGTTCACACTAAAAATCTTACCTCAAAATCTTTTCTATTTTTTCTTTCAACCTCAATAACAACAATCAAATTATTCATCTCCTTATATAAGACAATCTACAGTCAAGGTTTAAACGTCAAATTAAATAAAAAATCATGTGTTCCATACCTCCAAACATCATAGTCCTCCTTGCAAGCTTGCAATAATTTTCTTGATCTAATTTAATCAATCTTATCAAAAAGGTGTAAAAAAATCATATGTGCCTATATTTTCTTTAGTATCTCAGTATTCCAAATCATGTAGACGAAATATTAATATGATGCTTTAATAATTATTAACTTCTCACCATCATAAATCCGTAAAAGTAAATAGCACCATCATTCTACAATTTATATCTCTAAAAAACATCATTACATGAATATAGCTCAGAATTCGATTCATTCTAAATACACATCCGTTTTTATTTTCTCATCCCAAATCTTGTGTCGGTGTTATAATATCAGCGAAAATCTCTCTGTACTACATCTTTACTTGATAATTCATAACTCAGCAAAAGAAACTCGTAATTATTATTCCAACTCAATCCAAATACACGATTACATCAAATGTAAGATTCTCATCCATTCTTGACTAATACACAATGTGCTTTGCTACGTTCTAGAGATGAAATTGATAAGCAAGCAAAGCAGGATATGGGTAAGTTTCCAAGTTGGAAGTCCCAAAACACTCATGTTATAATTTCTCTCTCTTGGGTCTTGCAAGGTCAAGAAAAGAAAAAGAGAGACAGATAGTCCTATTATTTTTCAGAAATGAAGATTTGATAAGCATTTCAGGACATGGTATGCATGTGACTCATTT
The DNA here is from genome assembly GCF_965113065.1 of Corylus avellana. Classification (NCBI taxonomy): domain Eukaryota; kingdom Viridiplantae; phylum Streptophyta; class Magnoliopsida; order Fagales; family Betulaceae; genus Corylus; species Corylus avellana. The sequence continues at coordinate 46,372,083 of NC_142491.1, forward strand.
TCGAGACTTTCAAAATACCCACATCGGATGCTTTCTCTCCTCTGTCATGTATGGATACTTGAAGAAAATAGAGATATTTAGCCTGAGAAGCATGATCAAGGATAATCTTGCTTCACTAGGACATGATCAAAGATAATCTTGCCTCAATGGTTTACTACTGAGAGTATAAGGTGTTAGGTTTGTGAATCAAGTCGTGATGCTGCATTTTTTCCTTGAGGATACACTCAACAAGTAGAAAAGTCGAGCTTTCATTGTATGGAAGGCTATTAGCAGAAGATCTTAGGTGAAGGGGTATGATCAGAAGACATGTGTTGCAATGGAGAAAGAGGTATGAATTTATAGGAAGGATTTCTGGATAATGAACGAGCGCGTGTGGTGCGTGTTGGCATGACAATTCATTCGGTTGCCCACGCATGGAATTCAAAGTCATTGAGTGAACAATAAGTTTGAAAAATGAACGCTGAAAGTCTAATGGTGTCAGTCGAATTTATGTTAAGAGACCAGATCCTACTTCAACGGGATCTTTTGACAAAAATCCTTCGCGGCCCGAGGTCCCCTAACGTTTGTTGTTTACAGTTTATTTTACCTGAAGTGAAAAAATTTCTTTAAAGCCACTCGTCTACTACTTCCAGAAACTTCAAAAAAAATCTCTTTAGTTTCTGACACTCAGTCTCTTCTGCACACTTATTCCCAATACTTCATCTCTTCCAAATTCTTCGTATTCTCAACTATTTTCCTTACTCTCCTAAATATGGCAGCATCATCATCATCCGTTAACAACATCGACTTGAATGTTGCTCCTGCAGCACAACCCATTGTTTTGCCTAATGTACAACCTGACGTGCCTGCTGTTCCCCCTGAAGTGCTTGCTATACATCCCGTCGTTCCTGTTGCACACCCTAACGAACCTGCTGCACATCCTGACGTATGACAGCCAACTTTTGTCTTTGACAATCGTCTTATCATTATTCACGATTCTATTGCTGTAGCGGTGGCCCAAGGTTTCATAATTCCACGGGATGAAACATTGTTAGCTGATAGGTTGGATACTAATGCTATTAATAATTCATTAGCGTTCAGTATCCAAGGTGCTGATTCAGTTTCTGAGATGGCACGACGTTTGAGTGCCAGAAATGTTGAGCTGAAAGTCTTAAGAAACCAAATTGGGTTTTTACAGCGACTGCTCAATTATTACAAACGAAAACACGTGGATTTGAAGCAGGAGAATATTCAGCTGAAAAAGCTGGTGTTATTTTACGCGGAATACTTGGGACCAAAAGTGCTAAAAATAGAGAAGAATACCGAACGTCTCCAGCGACAGCACGAAAAACTCGGGGTCGATGTTCAGGGGTGTTGCACGTCTCTCCGCACAAGCTCTATTCAGGTACTTCAATAAAAATAAATATTCTCTTCGGTAATTCAAATATATAAATATATACGATTTTGCTCATACTAGGTTTTCTCTGTGCAGAAATAATCTTCCTGGAGCAGCTCTGAGGAATCATCTGCTCATCATTACCACATGTCTCCTTATGCAACAAATTCTTTTATTATTATTATTATTATTATTATTATTATTATTTTATTAATAATGGATAATGGTGTGTAATACTATAAGGAGCTTGTTCTCCAAACATTTCTTTTCGTAATCATTCAGTACTCATTCAATATTCATTATATAATCATTCTGTCATTGTAATAACTTCTTTTAAACAAACAATCCGTTTAACAAGTTTATCGCTCAATAAAACATCTAAGTATGCACAATCATATGCTATCAACCTCTAAAATACCTGAATATCATTGAACATATATCTTATAAAAGAAATTTAGATCATATCACTATATTGTCTTTCAACTCTTACCTTTATGCTTCAAATTACCTTAATAATAATAATCCATCATCTTTACCTCGTGAAAGAAAATTATATCAAAAGCTTTGGCATGTAACTAAAATTCTCATAATACAATACCTACTAATGCCTCAAAATGTAAATATTATGCACAACCTAAGAGCACTAATTCATCCTTAAAACTTTAAGCGTCACTTCAATATAGTTTACCTCAATTACAGAAAACCTAACACCTCAAATTCTAAGAATTACCTCAAAGATTTCATGAATTATACCTTAAAGTCATCACGATCATCCGAAAATATCAAAATCCTTAAACCACAAATATAAATATCAAAATATCTTATAGATTTTCGGGTATACCTCATTTGCATTTATCCCTGTAATACTTAGACATTCATTTCATGTCACTACGTAATCCTTATTCATCAATCCATATATTACAACATCAATCATAGTGTCATTATTGTCATCAACCAAACCTTAGCCATTACCAAAAACTCATATAAACTCTTATATCATTCATTCAGTTACAAGAATCATTTCACAGCCGACATCCATAAGACCATTCGTTACCAAGTCATTTACACAATTCATCTCAACCTAAATCCATTTTGTCACCAAGTTAATTACACAAATCATCTCGCAACCTAAATTCGTAAAACCATCATACAATTTTTTTTTTTTTTTTTTTTTTTAAAATCATGATCAATAATCTTTTCTAAATCCTTGAGACACCTCAAAATATACTCTTATCGATCGATACTCAAGCAAATTGCCGCAAATCCAAATGGGCAGATACTATAGATCACAACCTATCTATAAAAAAAAAAAAAAAAAATCCATCTTCATCTATAAAAATGAAGAATCAACCGACCTCCAAATTATTAATAGAGTACCCCCACGAACTTCTTTTAGTACTGCTTGCTGCCACAAAACGTTCAATTTTGGTTCCTAAAAAAAATGGAAAATTGATTACACGAAGACGACAATGTACACCATTTTTCATCAATTCATATTCAAATAGACTATTGTACGTATTAGATGGAAAACTACAGAGCGCACAAATAGAATATTTTATTTTATTTCAGCATTTCTTCTAGATCTGGTTCATATTCTCTTCTAGAAAATTAATGAAGTAGATAACATCTTTTCGAGTTCACTTGGCCAAATTAAGAAGATAACCCTCAAGGTTTTAGCACAAAGATAACACTTTAGGAAACGGATGTTACTGGCTCGACTCTTCCCTTCCCGTATTCCATTAAGGCCACTCATATAGAGAAAATGGGTGGCATGCCCAATAATGTTGACGTTAACTCATAATTACTAAATTTTATCAAAGACACAACGTCCAAATTGAGGATTAATCAATCTCCAAACTATTTAGACCACAAAATTCCTAGAAAAAAATATCAACTTTTTCAGTGCAGAAGCAAAAAAAGATATCATTGTGAATAAACTGCATGCACAAAGCAAAGAGTGGCGGGGATAAGTGGACTAGCTTGTTGTAGGGTTTTAGATTAACCTGTGAAACTACAGATGCAAGTAGTCAACATTTTTTTGCTCTTCTATCTTATAGATACTTACTAGTTTAATTAGTCAACCATTAACTATAATCTATTCCTCAAGTCTTTCTTTAATTACTTTTCTTTTCTTACTTACCAAACAAAGTTTTATTTATCCCGAAGGACAAGGAGTAAACCCGGTCTTTAAGCCCCTCAAATAGGGATCTGCATGTCATTTTATCTCACCAATAAACAGCTGTCACATCAATATTTTGCACAGCAATAACTAAGTAATGAACAATAGTCTATCTCTCAAGTATTTATTTTTAATTCTTTTTTTGTCTTTCTTAGCAACCGATGAAACTTTAATATATTTCCAAATCACGTTGGTAAGCTAAAATTGGCAGTTTTGTAAACATGTAGTGTTCTTTTAGTGTCTTTTCAACTGTGATGTGATTTTTAAAATTATCAATAGATTAAAAGTCAATAATAATAATCTCAAATTTAAAGATAATTTTAAAAATCACTTTATAGTTGAAAGAATATCAGAAGAACATTAGAAAAACACCTAACATTTTTCTTTTTTATTAGCAAGTACCGTAAACATGCATTGGACAAGTCAAACTTGGTGGCTTCCCATAAAAATAATATGACAGAAAATGCAATTTGGTAATTGACGAAGACCTCAATATTGCAATGTTGCTAGTGGATTTAGATTTATGAAGAAAAAAAACAAATTTGGGGGTGAAAAAAATGGCCAGATGGCAGCCACCCCGATTTTTTTTTAAAATTTTTTATAAAATTTTAAAAAATAAAAATTAGGGGCAATATGGGAAGCTTTGGATACAATTAGTCAAATTGCAAAAATTTGAAACTTGGAGGGGGGGGTGGATTGCAAAAATTGAAACTTTAGTGTTCAAATTGAAAAATGCTGTCAACTTTAGAGGGATAAAATGTAATTTTCCCAAAATTTTATTAAAACAAGAAGATAAAATATAAAGGTAAAGAGCTCTCTATTCATCATTGTAGCAATGTAGCCAAACTAAATAATATTCCTCTGTCGAATCAAAATCGTTTAAATTTTTTTTTGCGTATTTAATTACTTGTTAATTTGCTCTTTGAATGGTTTTTTTGTACCCATTTACGGTGCTTAAGAAAAAAAGAACCTGTTGTTGAGGCCATCTGAATTACATCGGTCGGTGCGATCTCATTTGTAGACCTAAGAAGGCATCTCTACCGCAGGTTTGGTTCTATTCATTGAGGCCATCTTTGAAGTTCCAAAATAGAAGCCAGATTCCATATGAAAAACATATAGTTGTGCTATGTGTGGTGAACTGGCTTGAGATGATTGCAAAACAATGCAAAAGTTGCTCAACAATCTTCTTGTTGGAACCTTCGTTTCTCGTTTAAATACATCTAGCTAGGAAGAATAATGAGAAAATTCCAATTTCCAATAATTATATGAGGCTTAGTGCCTAAACCCTATAAAATTAAAGATTATGAAAGGAAATTTAATATGAAGAAGTAATGAAGACATCAAAATGAAACTAACTTGATTTATTGTGTAAATAAAAACATGGGTACAAATTAAGATGACTAGAAAAACAAAAACATGATCAAGATGTTGAAAGTGGCGACCATTATATATAGAGGACAAGGTACAACATTGAAAAACTAAAGACATCATACATTCAGCAAATAACAATCTGTTTGTTCATTTCCTAATTATACCTTCACCATTCAGAATTCAAACAACTAGCAAATTAACTCTATCGATCACCGAGAAACCAAACCAGTGGAGTGTACAACTTAATTAACACAAACACCTTCTGAACAAACCAGTATTGCTTTTCAACAACTTTTGGGAGCACTATCTTCCAAAAGTCTGCTAGTACCCTTCTGCTCAGACATTTTGGGAGAATTTTCATTCTTATTTTCCTTACCTTGCGGCCGGAAAACTCCTTTTACAAACACTTTTGTAGCTTCTGCTGCTCGGGTATGCATGGGAACTTGCATGGGAGGTAGATTTTTCAAGTCATTGGCTGTCAGAGTGAAGAGTTCAACTTTTAAGTGGGTTTTGACAGTCTTGGTGGAGATTGGGAGCGTTTTTTTGTGTGAGGGGGGGTGGTTGAACCTCCACTCTAGAAGTTCTTCTCCGTAGAGATCAAATTTATTAGTAATAGACTCAAGATCAGCGCTGTCACCATTCTCACCATTACTCTTTTTGAAGCACCATACACTGCCTTGCGTGGTGAAGACCATCGCAGTAACTGGTTTTCCCTCCTGGATAATTTCCAAGTCCTCAGTGTACTACTTCGGCTTGAGAGATTCGCAGATCCGTTCGGCCAGCAGATTTCGATCACCTTGATTTTCAAGATTTTGAACCGCCTAGCTTGCAAACAATCGAGAACAAGTCCAATATTATACAAATGATTATTTATATGAGGTTACTGTATGGATATATTCAATTGTAAACAAAAAAAGACTTACTTTTTTAAGTAAGGGTAAACAAAGATGGTGCTTAATCTTTGTTACAAGATCTTTGGAAAGATGAGAGATGAGTTTGTCCATATCAAATTCTTTGTTTTCTTCCAATCTCTGTCGTATGCAGCTGATGATCGACTCTTTCATATTGTGAGGGAGACCGTTTCTAGCCATCCAGGACTCTACTTTTGGTATTATACGTCCCATTTCACCTTCAATCTCCTCCAACCTTTTAGCCTTATTAGCTCTCCACTCAGTTGCCATTTGCATCAATGTCTATTGCACAAGTTTGGTTTATCAAATTACAGAAAAATAATGAATTTAATTATTTATACTAATTAATTAGACCCTCATGGGCCATGGGATGCCACCCCCATTTATCAAATTAATTGTAAACAAATGTTCACGCCAGGAGGACTGATATATCTTGAACAAATTAAAGAATCTTCTCTGTCAAGAAATAAAGGGTATAATTTTATAAATCTATACTACATTTAAAAATTGTTTTTTATTTTTTATATTTAATTGTTTCACTAATTTTTATAAATACTAATAAGTACTAGAACTATTAACCATACACGTACCATAGACGAAATTGATTTCTCAACATATTAATTATTAATTGTAAGAACTAACTTTGTGGGCATCATAAATGAATTTGTGTCCATAGTACATAGCATCTCTTGCATAAGCATTCATATGTAGGCATAACTTTAATTCTTAACCATTAAACTTTGATTGTGTAGGGGTGGCATAGGGACAAATTAAACTAAGAATTTAACTTGAGGGGCCGGATTGTATAACAAATTTTTTTGAGGTGCCAACGTAAAAAAAAAAAAAAAAAAAATGAAAGACAAAATATTTTTTAAACATTGTGAAGGGGAGGAGGATCCGAGTATTGATTAGTAGTACTGATATTAGAAATCAAAATTAATAGTCTTCCGAGCTTACTTTCACCCATAGGGGATGCTACGCTAAGTTGAAAGTTGAAACCAATGATCTTGCAGCCATACTGTACGTGGCCACTACAAACAAATTTGGCGACCATGCAGTGGCCATCAATTAAATTTGGGATATAGGGATAGATCGGTCGAGTTGCTCAAAAGTCCGACCATTCTATTCCAATTTTGGTCGGACTTTGGTAGGAAATTTAATAGAGTTGGTAATTCAAGTATCTAAATAGCCTTAGACTGATATCACAATCTAAACCAGATCTTGTTAAATGGATGTTTCTTGACCATTTGAAAAATCATTATAGATTTGTTGTTCAAGAATGACAAAATCAAGATTAGGAGGGCACCAACATTAGTCATGGAAAAGAAAGAACAACAAAACAAAAGGTAGTTCTGGATATTTTGGTGGGTAAGTGTGACAAGCAGCTGCAACAAATGCAGCTTAATAATAATAAAGGCCTTAACAAAGATAAAAGATGATAAAGTAGAGAGATTTTTTTAAGTTGGCCTTTTTTAATTTATAGCAAGTGCATGTCCTTCTATTTTATGCATACAGAAACCATCTGATCTGATTCTGATAACACACCTAATTATATGTATAAGGGTTCGGAATCTTAAATAATAATAATAATAATAATAATAATTGAAAAATCTAAAACGACTCCAAACGACACCTATTCAAATGTCTAGGTGATTCACAAATATTAAGCGGAATAAGATCTGACCTAACAATCAATAATCAACCAAATACAGATATGTAATGAAAATCAAGAACACAGATATTTGGTTACGAAGAGGAAACCATTTAGAGAACTCTCTAAATGTAAAACCTCTCCGGGGCAGCCAAACCCAGGAAATCAATCCACTATAAGAAGAATAAGGAATACAAGAAGAATTACAAAACCTTTGCAATTTACTCTTCCTTGTACACGACAAGCGACCCACTTGACTTCTACCGCAGTAGCCCTTTCCAGAACATCTGGCACAATCCTTCTACTTGATCTCCTTTACCGGAACTCCGGTAGACTTCGGTTGTATATGATTTGTGATGAAGACACAACCTTTAACTCTAAGAGAGACTAACCCTAACACTCAATATCTTAAACGCTCTCTTAGCACATGGAATTCTTATGTGGAATTCCTTACAATTTCGTGCATAACAGCTCTCTATATATAGATTACAAGAAAACCTAGTACTAGTTGAAATGGGGAGAAAAACTAGTTCTAGTTGGAATAGGATTCATCCAAATTTTCTTTCTTATCTTGTGAGACGATTTTGGCTTAGCTAACTTTCGAATTTTGAAAATCTTATTTCACAAAGATTTGTATAATTTTGTGTTAGCTTTCCAATGCCGCTGATTTCACCTGAATCCGATTCTTGAGCCGAAAGTTATGGTCCAAATACTGATACATATGCAGGATACGAAATTTAATCAAATCCTATTTTAACTCTAATTAAAGAATTCCGATTTGATTAAACTTAACCATATCATATAGGTCTTCTATTATGATTGGTTAAGCTTAACCACATCTTCTAGGTCTTCTCTTGACACAACACCTCGTATGTATGCACTGCTGACGGGATTGCAGATAAATGTATTTTGTCACTGAATTTGGCAATTCAAAACCCAACAAACTCCCTCTTTGACAATTCTGTGACAAAATTTACAAGTTATATCTGAATAGATAACTCCTGTTTCCTGAAACACTCACAAAACATATTAAGCGTATGTGGAATAGAAATACCCAATGTACCAATAATATAACAAATTTGAATAGAATATAATCATGAATAGCTCACCAAATCAGTTAAAACACAAAACAAATATCATTCATAGATGCAACAAGTATATCAAAATCAAAATCAAAATTATTTATGGTGTTCTATCTATTCCCAATATGCACTCTCTAAAACTTTCTCTCTCCCTTTTTGTCATGAATGGACAAAGGGCAGTAAAATACCAATAAGCCCAAGGAAAGTCAGAGAAACATAAACAAAATCAAAACTATGAATGCATAATGAGTGAAATGCAAGAGCATGATAAAAAACAATTCTCCCCCTTAGTGAATGACATAAAAAAATGAAGAAAAAAGTCAATTTTTTTTTTTTTTTTTTTTTTTTTCTCAATATAAGAGTTGTTATATCAAATACACTCACATGATAAAACATAAAAGACTCATGTATTAAGCAATGATTATCTGGTAATATCTCAAAATGTCCAAAATATATATGAGAATAAAAAAATATGAAACAAAAGTTTTTTCAACACAAGCAAAGCAACATGTTCGACTCGACCCATGCTTGTGTGTTGTGTGTGAAAGCTAACCATCAAGTAAGTTTAAGAACTTATACGGTAATGGGATAGGCTAGCAAGCAAAAACTTAAATTACCTCATGGGAAGATTGACATGTATATCTAAACAAAAGTCAAACCTTGCTAGGGCCGTGTCACCCTCATCCAATACACTTCCCATGTAGTAGTAGCACATACTCAAACATTGTCCGGTAGTGACCGTTTCTTTCCACAATGAATATGGTCACAACTATTTCTATAGGGACAAGTTGAGCACAAATAAGACATAGTGAAATAGATTCCTTTTGGAATATGTTCATATGTTTTCTTGTTTCACTATTTTTTTCTTTGAGAATGTGTCTTTAATCATTTAGTGCTTAAACCAAATTAGAGGAATGCTGGAATTTTTAGGTCCTAGGTTCAACTAGCATTTGGTCAATTTGATAGACACAACTAGTCAATCTTCTTCATATGGTTGCCTAACATAACTCACCCTTAAGGCCAAATTCATACTCAATTTAAGCTTAAATGTGCACAAGAGTTCAAGCATAGGTAAAATGTACCATAGAAGCATAAGCTTAGGCCAAAAAAACAATCAGTCCATTAATAAATATTCATCCCATGTATAGTAAGCACATTTTGAGATATAAGGAATTGGATCCATGAAGTATACATGAGAAATTTATAGACTATCAAAGTGCATATGACAAAAATAAGGAGACAACCTAAAAACTATATTTTTGTCTTTTCGAATTTTTTTTTTTTTTTAAATAAAATGCACAAAATTAATGCAATGCATATATGTGCAAAACTGAAATTAAAAAAAAAACAAACAAAAACAAAAAAAAATAAATGCAATGCAATGCAATGAATGCTACATGCTTTAGGATATGAAGAAATATGCAAGACAACCAATCCTAAGCATGTTATGGACCACCTTACTTTAGGTGAGTTCACCACCACTCCCCCTCAAAGGGTGAATGGTATCGACCTTCCTAACCCAAACCTTCTTAACCCTAGGTACAGATTTGTGACTCTTGTCAAACTCATCTAACCTAGATAACACTCCCTTCATCATTATGCATAGTCCCTCAAAACCTTTCCTAGAATATGAATTCTCACTCTTATGCTCACGAGGTCTCAACTTAAAACAGTTAGGTCGAATATGACCAACTTTTCTACAATGATGGTAGGTAGGGACAAATTTCAGAGAAACTTGTCTCATATGAGGAGGGATATACATATACTTAGATCTAGACAAACATGACTCTACACCACCTTTTTCTTTCTTAGGAGCAGCCTTTTTATTCCAAGGTCTTTGGGATTTCAACTTAGAACAATTTGGTCTAATATGACCAATAATCCCACAATGATGGCATGTAGGAACAAACTTTGCATGAGTTTGTTTCCTTGAAAGAGCCTTGAATTCGGGCTTCACACAAGTATTCATACAAGAAGTTTTGCCCTTATCCAAGCAAGCTATATTGGCTTTGACTTCTTCAACTTTCACATGCTTAACAAACAAAGTTTTTCTTTCAGAATTAGAAGCATGTGAAGTAGAGGCACCCAATTTATCAATAAGCATAGTATTTTCAGATTTCAAAGAGTCAATTAAGGCATGTGATTTAGACAAATTAATAACCAAAGACTCTTTCTCATGCTCAACATCATTAAGCTTTTTAAGGGAAATTTGATGATGATGAGTTAATTTAACAAATTTCTTAAAGAGCTTGTTATAGGCCATCTGAAGGTCAATCTCCTCATCAGAATCCATGCTAAGGGATTGAGGAGTATTCATAGCAAAGGAGTCAAGGATCTCACTCAGGAATTTAATCCAAACAAAGTGAACCCGCTCTGATACCAATTGAAAATTCTATATAACGACTCCAAACGACACCTATTCAAATGTCTAGGTGATTCACAAATATTAAGCGGAATAAGATTAAAACGTACCACATACGCTCAAGCTTTAGGTAACCACAAAAACAAGTCCATTGAAACAATTGTTTATCTCATGCATATTTAGAATATTCCAAGATGCAAGGAATTAAATCCATGAAGGCAACATGAGAAATTCATGGACTATCTGAGTACATAAGACAAAAAAGGGAAAAGAAAAACAACCAAATTAAAATATTTTTTGTCTTTTTGAATTTTTTTTTTTTTTTAAATGAACTCAAAACAGAACATGTTAAAAGAACCAAAACACAAACAACAAAAACAAACAACAACAAAAATTTAAACAAAACAAAACAAACACCCAACAAACTATGACACTAGGACACAAATATATATATATAAGCAACGTCTATCCTAGGCATGCAATGTACCCACCTAAACTAGGTGAGTCCAATACCACTCCCCCTCAACGGGTGAACGGTATCAACCTTCTTAACCCAAACTTTCTTCATTTTGGGAACAGAAGTGCGACTCTTGTCCAAATCATTTAACTGGGTGATAACACCCCTTAGCATGTTGAATAATTCCCCATGACTATCCCTAGAATGCAAATAGTCTCTTTTTGACTCATGATTATTCAACTGAAAACAATTAGGGCGAATATGTCCAATCTTACCGCAGTGATGACATGTAGGAATGAACCTTTGAGAAGGTTGGTTCCTTGGCATATGAGCACGTCTCGGTGTAGAACGAGACACATAGGAATCAGTTAGAATTCCCTTACCTTTCTCACCTCTTGAAACTGGAGGATACATTTCCTTCTTCTTAGTCAAGCTTTCTTCTTTACAAACAGGTTTCACAAAAATTAACTTTGAAGGAGAAGCAGCATTAGTAGAAGAAACAACAGATTTATCAAAGCCCAATCCAGTTCTATCAAATGAATGTTTCTGATTATGCAACATGTGATTTAGCTTTTCACTAGAGAATGTTTTCAGATGATTTCTTGATTCATTAAGCTCATTCTCTAAGGATTTCACTTTAGCAATTAACATGTGATTTTCAGACATCAAAGTATTATGAATAGCATGTAAATCAGTTAAAGCAACAGAAAGTCGATCATTTTCAAGATTAACATCTTTGAGTTTCTGCAAGTGTTGCTTATTTAACTTTTTCAATTTAATGCATTCCACATACAGATTATTATAAGCATTTTGCAGATCACCCTCCTCTTCTGATTCATTATCACATATGTCATGTTCACTATCTAGAGAGTTAGACTCACTAGCCTCATGTTCACTATCATAAGAAATCCCAAAGGCTACATAATTTGCACAATTTTCAGCTTTTTCCTCATTGTCTGACTCATCACTTTGAGTCACATTAAAGGCCTTGCCTTTTGAATTTATCAAATTTCCACAATTAGCACGAATATGACCAATACCACCACATTCATGACACTTACGACCACGAGATAATTTATCTTTATGATTTTCATCATTTTTGCCTTCATAATTATCTCTAACCTCATTACTAGGATTCACAAAATTTTTTGATTCCCTACTTCTAAAATTTCCATTGTTTTTGAAAAATTTTCTAAACTTCCTAGCAATAATTGCTATTTCTTCATCGTCTCCAAAATATCTGTGTTGTTTATTGTTTATTGTTTCATATATTTTTGGTTGTTTATTAAATTGTTGAGGTTCAACAATGCCGCTGCTCTGCTCACTTGGACGGCTCTTAAATACCTTGCGGGGTGCGATTTCGAATGCCATAAAAGGATTTGGCTTCCCTCACTGGACACCAATTGGTTTTCAGATGAGATGGTCAAAGGCCCGATCCAACAAATGGTATCAGAGCCAGGGTCATGGGTTCGAGTCGCGGGAGCGTCATGTTGAGGGAGGGATTGTTGAGGTTCAACAATGCCGCTGCTCTGCTCACTTGGACGGCTCTTAAATACCTTGCGGGGTGCGATTTCGAATGCCATAAAAGGATTTGGCTTCCCTCACTGGACACCAATTGGTTTTCAGATGAGATGGTCAAAGGCCCGATCCAACAATAATAATAAAAATGACGAGCACTAACCTGGGCATTACCGATGAAATACAAAAACAGCAGCAAACCATATATTGAAATAAAAACTGCGAAGCAATTTTCCCAGAAATATGTACTTGTTTGAAGGTTTTGACCAAGTGAACTGCAAAAATTGGAGGACTATATTAATGTATGAGAAACTAATAACATAATTAATTAATCAATGTGTGGCAGTCGACATTGCACAAATTCTGTTTTTTTGTCATGTTCTTTGCATATATGGTTCAACAAATGTGTGCAAGAACACCCGAAACTTTTCATCACAAAGAATGTTTAACGTTTTTGGGGTTTTCTTAGTGATTTGAGGACTTCTATATATATATATATATATATATATATTGGGTATTACTAAAAAAAATTTCAAATTTATATTATTTCCTTTTTTAACTCTCAGATTTATTTTCATTTCTTTTTAAAAAAGAATTTATAGCATGACGCATGTACGTAACTATCCACCCCAATGATACACACTATTGTTCACTTTTGGCTCCCCCAAACCAGACTTTCCAGGAAGTTACCTATTTTAGTACTACTCTACTAGAAGCATGCTTAACGGCGGAATTTTGATAGGTTCATTGACATCATGGTTTTAAAACGCATTGTTGTCAAGAATTGTATGAATATACATATAAGCACATCTCCATCCCCATACCTAGGCGAGGTGGGACACGACACATGACGCGCTTATTGATAGGAAAAAACAAACACTTAAAAAAACCATACTGGAGTGACAAAGAGTCCAATATGTGCAAACCTCAAATTTCGGAGTCCCCACCAAAAACAATACATAATCTTTTGTAGAATATTTGTGGACGACACAATACCAGATTCAAGAGCGTTTTGGAATATTCCAAAATCAAAGAGCGCAGTATTTGGTGGGTGTATAGGGCAAGCACCATCTAAAAATGTGTAATTTTATGATGAATTGCCACATTTAAAAGAACTTGGGGTACATCCGCCATCCTTTTCACAAGCTTTGTGCCAGCAAGCTGTCTCTCGTTGGACAGAGAAAAAGTACTAAAGGCCACCAAGTACCTAAAACACCCACAAGACTCTTAAAGATAAGTAAACGCTACATATATGCTAGGAAAAAAGAAAAGAAAAGAAAAGAAAAGGAAAGGAGAATACTACTTCCACTTAAAAGCAAAATGGAAAAAGTAGTAATATACTAGATGATTTTGAGAAGGAGCTGGGCTCATAGGGAGTTGTAGTATTTAAAAATGGGGATTTTGTTGAGGTATTTGTTTTGCTAGACTGATGTAGTTTGTAATGAGAATGTTATAGTTTTTTAGAAAATTTATATTTTTGTATTTCTCAATTTGCTTTGAACTCAAGTTTTGAGGCATAAACATGAGTGTTGTAATCTCTATTTTATTATACTGGATGGATCGGATTTGTTATGTAATATTTTTTAATCTATACTTAGAAGTTTTTCATGCATGTACATTTGACGTTTACTTGTGTGTTGCTCTCTTGATACTTAATTAATTGCTTGGTGAATTTTTCTACTTATTATTTGAATCATTAATTAAATGCACACAGTAGTTTGGCCTTCCATGATCATCGATCTATATATACCTGCCGCAATCCAAGGATTATATATAAATGCTTAAATAATGCTGATTACCAAAGCCTCACAAATTCATCATAAATGGAATAGGATTTTATCCATTTGAAATGAAATGGATAGTATCCATGGTCATGATTTAAAATTTGTTTTTCTAACTGTGTATATACACAAATATTAACACATCTTTCAAAAAAAAAGGAAAAAAGAAAAAAAAGAAAGAAATCATGTATAACTCTAAATTAGAAAAATCCTTAAAATTTGAGAAAAACGAGACTTATTAAAGCAAAACTGTAAAAAGAATTAAAAAAAAAAAGAAGTTAAGATGAGATAATCAAACTTACATGGCTGACAATGATATATAAAAAGATATTGAATGCCACTTTAATCCTTCTTTTATTGAGTTTACTGGAACTTTTGATATGTTTTTTCCATGATAGGTAGATTCGAAGAACTTTTGGCACATATTGCAGCAGAACAAAGAGGTTTACGACCTTCCTTATGTCCAAAAAGTTCAAGCTTGTCGCCATTTTTGTATAAGTAATTGGAACTAAAACCTGGACAAATTACAAACAGCATGCGTAAGATCTAGTTAATACAGGGAAAGAAAAATCTGAAAAAAAAAACCCACAAACCAAATTGCTGAATTATCTTTACTTCATGCAACGCAAGCCCCTTAATTAAGTGCATACAAATAATAAGCAAGAGACCCAAATTAAGTTGGAGTCACCGATTAATTAAGGTTGGCATATTCAAATTAACAATATTCTCCGCATGCATCATGACTCACCTATTCAAGCTCTTGGTAGAATGCCAGTGTGGAATTAAGAAGATATTCTCAGTCACTTCAAAGAGCTTTAGAGAGGAGCCAAATAAAGTGAACATCAATAGCCCAAAAGCCCTTTTGGAGTGGGAATGAATCCACGTATCTTATGCTCAAACATAGTGTAATATTACTATGATAGATTAATCCTCATTGCATATATAGTACTTAACCACTTAAACTTGAAAAATAAAAAATCACAGAAAACAATTTTGAAGCAGAAAGGTCTCCTTTACCTGTGGGATTGAAAGAATAGCAAAGATATCAATTAGGAAGTTCTGCCTCAAATACCTCTTTATTATTTGCCGAGGAGCTAACCTAGTTGGTTCATATCTACGACTACAGTATCTCAAAATGATATTTCCAATATAAATCAAATCAAAGACAGATCGGAGACAAATAGCTGTGATCATTAATCTTTTATCTAACGCAAGACACTTCTTCAGGTTGCCCTCTTGCTTGATCCAAGGAAGGTAAAAAAACAAAGGGTCCACACATAATATTGCAATTACACACGAAACTAGAAATATCACATGCCACCTAAACATGAACTTTCCCTTTGGGTCAAGAATTGTCCTGCGATCAACTCCACCATCCTGGCGACCATCTTGCTTCTTAGTATCCGAATTCCTGATTGAGTAGAGTATAACAAGCAAAGAATAAGTTCATATTTTTATATCATTTTCTTTCTTCAACAGAGAGCCTCAGCATGTAATGTCACACCAAACATTTTGCTTTCTATTTACTGACTTATGTCAGTACTTTTGCATGGGACAATACTTTCTTTTTTTAAATTACAAATGGGCAATCACTTTTTCTTTGACGAATTTCGGGAAAAGTGGTGCTCCTTACTCCTTAGCATCACTCTAGTTTTTCAAATTGTTAAACAGTGTATAAAAATAGCAATATTATCTTCCAATAATAAAAATTTAGCATTTCAAATGATTTTAGGGTGGGGTAAAATTGTTAAATAGGCTAAAACTTTCCATCATACTTGGGGCCTGGGGGCATGTATAAGTTCAATAGCTACGCACAAAATTCCAATAACAATGGCTAATAAAAAGAAATGTAAAAAAAAAACTAAAATCTAATATATAAAATAGTTTTAGGATATCTAAATCTGTCACAAGTAGCATTTTAATTAAGACTGGTTTTGTTGTTTAATATTTGTTTAATTTGATGCATCCAACCGTAGGGGTGCAAAGACGGTTACGGTTAGCGGTTAGTGGCAATAACCACTAACCGTAACCGCCTTAGCGGTTAGTAGATTAGCGGTTAGCGAAATAGATAACCGCCCGCTAACCGCTTTTTTAAAATTGGGCTTTTTTTTTTTGGCTTTTTGGGCTTTTTTTTACCCTCATTTTTTTTTCTTGTATTTTTAATATCTTCTAAATCCTAAATTCCTAAAGTATCTAATAATGCTTTAATTAAATTGTAGACTTGTAGTTATAAGTAATATATTGTTTAATTCAATTGAATCAATTGTGATTATCATTGTACATGAATCATATGATTAACTTGTAGACTTATGACTTATGAGTTATGTCATATTATATATGCATTATTTATTATTATATAATCATATGATTTAATGATCAAGTCATCATGTGATATAATTATATCAATTATAGTGATAATATATAAATTACTAAAATTATAATGATAATACATTAATACTTAAATTATGTTTATAAGTAACACATTGGTCATTGTTTAATCCAATGTCAATTACTTAATTTGATATTATACGAATCATATCATCATTGTACATTAATAATATGATTCACTTGAAGTCTTGAATAAAATATTTGAATTGTCATTGAATCATATGATTAAGTATTGATATTATAGATTTATATTATTCATATACATATGTAGACTTATATAGACTTATAACATCTATAGACTTATAAGTTTATAACATACATTGGAAATAAGTCTCTAGATATTTAATTGTTGTATTAGTATGAATTGATATACTTATGAGTTATGTCATATTATATATGTATAATTTGTTATTATATAATCAAATGATTTAATGATCAATCTCATGTGATATAATCATATAAATTATAGTGATAATATATTAATACTCAAATTGTGATTTAATTATTTTTTTTAAAAAATTGTAATTTAATGATCAAGTGATTATATTATATAATCATATAAATTATAGTGATAATATATTAATACTCAAATTGTGATTTAATTATTTTTAAAAAAAATTGTGATTTAATGATCAAGTGATTATGTTATATGTATAAATATTTTTATAATTATAATGCTAACCGCCTTTTTATATAATATATTTTTATAATTATAACCTTTTTATATAATATATTTTTATAATTATAATTATAAAAATATATTATATAAAAAGGCGGAAGGCGGTTAGCGGTTACGGTTAGTAGACCCAATAACCGCTAACCGCTAACCGCTAGGCGGTTATAGCGGTTAGGCAGTTAGCGGTTAATGCGGTTAGGCGGTTAATGCGGTTAGGCGGTTAGGCGGTTAGCGGTTAATGCGGTTAGGCGGTTAATGCGGTTAGGCGGTTAGGCGGTTAAGCGGTGACGGTTATAGCGGTTAGCGGTTAGCGGGCGGTTTTTAACCGCCCGCCTTTGCACCCCTATCCAACCGTCACTAAAGGTCAAAAATCAACCTTTGTTTGAATTTAATTAATTCATTTATAACATTTTTTTTTTCTTTGGTTTTTTATCTTTATTCCATTTTTAACTATTATTTTCTAAGAGTGTTTTCGAAGTAATTCTATAAGTCTCACTTGTGTCACTCAAAAAATGAGGTGACTTTAAAAATCACATTTGATTAAAATCCAATAATGATTAATTGCGAGTCAAATGGTGTTTTTAATTAAGAGCCACGTCATTTTGGAGAGATACAAGAATGACACAAGTGAAACATGATATGTTTCACTAATTCTCTATGAGAATATATTTTTACGAAAACACGAGTAATGTTACAAATCCCTCTTACAAAAACACGACTAATATATACATACCCATTCTCTTGTTGATGCTCCGGTTCACTCATAGTTGAGCTCGTCTCCCTATTCTCTTGCAGACGATAGCGTTGACTCATAATGTCCAAAATGAAGAATCAATCTAAAAATTTTGAAAATTGATTAGCACCATTATTTATCAATTCTAAGTGCAATCTCCCCATATTGTGCACCATAGGAATTTCTTCGATCAGGGCAGAAGCAAAAATAATTTTCACTCTAAAACTGTGCAGCATAAGACATGATAATGAATATATATATATATATATATATTAAAAATTACTTTTACCAATTTCATTAGAAATGGTAAGACCAAGAAAACAATGCCAGGTAGATATTTAATTAGTAAAAGGAACCCCAAAAAATTTTTTTTTTTTTTTTTTTGGATAAACTTCAGAAAGCCCCCCTGAACTTTCAGCCAATTTAAAAAACCTCCTGAATTTTCAAAACTCTCATTTAGGCCTCATGAACTTTGGTTTTCTCTTACTTTGGACCCTTTTAACATTAAACTACGTCGTTTTGGACTGGGTAGGTATTATAATTTTAGGACACAAAACGATGTAGTTTAATGTTAAAAAGGTTCAAAGTGAGAGAAAACCAAAGTTCAGGGGGCCTAAATGAGAGTTTTGAAAATTCAGAGGGGATTTTTCAAATTGACTGAAAGTTTAGGAGGGCTTTCTGAAATTTTTCCTTTTTTTTTTTTTTAAGAAACCATTATCAAACATTGCAATATAATATATATAGCACGTGGGAAGTTAAGAAATAATTTTTTCTTTTTTTAAAAAAAAGAAAATTAATATAAAAAGTAAAAAAATCCAACCCTGAGTGTATACTTTACTAGTTAATCAAGTTAAACTGATATATATGTACCTTATTTGTGTCTCCTTAGAGATTATATAAACAATGGAATGAACCTGATAATTAAACTCGATCGAGGAGAGCAACGGAGATGGGGTTTCTGGACAAAGCAAAGAGTGGCAGCAAATATTGGATTTGTTGTAGGATTTAAGACTACTCTGCCTGCAGCTGCAACTAATAAGCAAGAGCAACTGCCGCGCGCATTTATAGATGTTTATTCGTTACGTTTATCTTCAAGTCTTTCTTTATTGTTTTTTTTTCACAGGCGTCCTTCGAGTCTTTCTGGGCAACTGATGAAAATTCGATGTTCATATTATATTACAAGGTCAAGGCAGCCAGACTAGACCAAAAGGAACTTGGCAACTTCCCATCAAAATAATATGATTAAGGAATACAAGAAAAGTACGTAAATGATATAGTACTAGACATTCCCTCCGGTCTTGTTCTAGTATACTGCCAAGGGTCTACTTGATCAAAACGGCTGGCGGCTGCAAAATCAGAGGCGGAACCACGTTAGCCGGTGGTCCCCAAAAAAAAAAAAAAAAAAATTTAGTTTCTGTTTTTCTATATAGATGCACTCTCTAAAAGATTTTATATTTTATTCTCTATTTTATTTATTTTTTAGAGTTTTTTCTATTGTTTTCTCAAGTTGATATGATTTTTAAAAGGGGAAACTTTACTTTAGACTCCTGAACTACCATGTGATTTAACATACCCTAAATTTTGAAATCTCTAAATTTGAACCCCTGAACTTTCAAATTTCAATAAATTTGAATCACTCCGTCAAATTTTAAATGTTAAAAGTGATACAATAACGTTTATACTCATAACTTTTTTTTATAAAATTTCAGATTTTCCCTTAAATTCAAATTAATTTTTTTTTTTTTTTTAAAAAATATTATTAAAAAAATCACAAGGTGACCCACGGTTGAGCCACCTTGTGACCCTTTTTCTTCTTCCCATTTTTTTCAATTTTTTTAATAAAAAGAAAATTGAAGGGCAGGGTAATTTTTCTTTGTAAGGATTTTAATGGCAAAAATTGACGAATAGGTTCAAATTGATTGTAATGAAAAGTTCAGAAGTCTAAATTGAGAAGTTTCAAAGTCGGGGTGAGGGGGGTATGTCGAATCGCGTGGTAATTCAATGGTTTAAAGTGAAGTATACCCTTTTAAAAATTATCATCAAATTTGAGATGAATTACAAATAAATTTTGATTTAATGATGATTCTAGATCAAATCAACTTTAGAAAAATAAAAATATGGTTTCTAAAATTACTCATAGTGAATAACAAAAAATAACTATATATATATAAGATGGGGAAAATGATTTGAACTAGTGACCTCCACTTCATTATGCTTAGTTCCCACCGATTCGGAGTGGCAGCAATGGAGATGATGGTGATTCGGAGTGGCAGCAATTGGATTTGTTGTATGATTTAAGACTACTCTGCATGCAGCTGCAACTAAATATTTTGGCTCGATTCTTTCTTTCCCGTATTCCGTTGAGGTCACTCATATAGAGAAAATGGGTGGCATGCCCAATAATGTCGACGTTAACTCATAATTACTAAAGTTTATCAAAGACACAACGTCCAAATTGAGGATTAATCAACCTCCAAACTATTTAGACCACAAAATTCCTAGAAAAAAAATGATCTTTTTCAGTGCAGAAGCCAAAAAGCATATCATTGTGAATAAACTGCATGCACAGCATAAGAGAGAAAGAGACTATGTGTATACATATAAGAGTGAATTGAACCTTTTAAAGTCGAGCGAGGGACCGAGCGAGACCAGGTTTTGGACAAAGTAAAGAGTGGCGGGGATCAGTGGACTAGTGTTGTAGGGTTTTAGATTAACCTGTGAAACTGCAGATGCAAGTAGTCAACATTTTTTGGCTCTTCTATCTTATAGATACTTACTAGTTTAGTCAACCATTAACTATAATCTATTCCTCAAGTCTTTCTTTAATTACTTTTCTTTTCTTCCATACCAAACAAAGTTTTATTTATCCCGAAAGACACGGAGTAAACCGGGTCTTTAAGCCCCTCAAATAGGAATATGTACGTCATTTTATCCCCCAAATAAATAGCTGTCACATCAATATTTTGCACAGCTGTAAATAAGTAATGGACAATAGTCTATCTCTCAAGTATTTCTTTTTAATTCTTTTTTTGTCTTTCTAATTAGCAACCGATGAAATTTTAATATATTTCCAAATGACGTTGGTAAGTTAAAATTGGCAGTTTTGTAAACATGTAGTGTTTTTTTTAGTGTATTCTTAACTGTAATGTGATTTTTAAAATTACTAATAGATTAAAAATTAATAATAATAATCTCAAATTTAATAATAATTTTAAAAATTATACCATAGTTAAAAAAACACCAAAAAACAAAAAAAAAAACACACAAAAAAAAATACCTAACATTTTTCTTTTTTATTAGATAGTACTGTAAACATGTATTGGACAAGTCAAACTTGGTGGCTTCCCATAAAAATAATATGACAAAAAATGCAATTTGGTTGAAATGTTGCTAGTGGATTTAGATTGCATGTGACAAGTTGACCACTTTCTTCATTTCTTTACTAGTAGGTAATTAATCAGATCATGTTGACGGTTCACCATATTTCAGGAATAAATATCAATTTCTCTTCATTTTAAATATTAGAATGGATTTCTTGTCATATTTTAATTTCAATATAATAGATAGATATTATTCATATTAATAGTCTTATTTAAGCAACCTCAAACCCCATTGTAATTAATTACATGCATGGAGGGAAGTCCAGAGATAAAAATTCAAAGCAAAAAGATGAATAAAAAATCAAACCTTAATAAAACTTGCACGTTGATCAAAACCTTGATATTGAGGTTCCACAAGATAAGCCAATTAATTATTACTCTCCTCCTATTTTTTTTCCTTTTTTTTTTTTTTTTTGTTCTTTCTTTCTTTATTATTATTATTATTATTTTTTAATGTGGGTGAAGTGGTTGTAAGTTGAAAATTTTATTAAAACAAGAAGATAAAATATAAAGGTAAAGAGCTCTCTAGCTATTCATCATTGTAGTAATGTAGCCAAACTAAATAATATTCCTCTGTCTAATCAAAATCGTTTTTAAATTTTTTTGAGTATTTAATTACTTGTTAATTTGCTCTTTGAATGGTTTTTTTGTACCCATTTACGGTGCTTAAGAAAAAAAGAACCTGTTGTTGAGGCCATCTGAATTACATCGGTCGGTGCGGTCTCATTTGTAGAACTAAGAAGGCATCTCTACCGCAGGTTTGGTTCTATTCATTGAGGCCATCTTTGAAGTTCCAAAATACAGACAACAACATATGAAAAACATATAGTTGTGCTATGTGTGGTGAACTGGCCGGCTTGAGATATTGCAAAACAATGCAAAAGGTGCTCAACAATCTTCTTGTTGGAACCTTCGTTTCTCGTTTAAATACATCTAGCTAGGAAGAATAATGAGAAAATTCCAATTTCCAATAATTATATGAGGCTTAGTGCCTAAACCCTATAAAATTAAAGATTATGAAAGGAAATTTAATCTGAAGAAGTAATGAAGACATCAAAATGAAACTAACTTGATTTATTGTGTAAATAAAAACATGGGTACAAATTAAGATGACTAGAAAAACAAAAACATGATCAAGATGTTGAAAGTGGCGACCATTATATATAGAGGACAAGGTACAACATTGAAAAACTAAATACATCATACATTCAGCAAATAACAGTCTGTTTGTTCATTTCCTAATTATATCTTCACCATTCAGAATTCAAACAACTAGCAAATTAACTCTATCGATCACCGAGAAACCAAACCAGTGGAGTATACAACTTAATTAACACAAACACCTTCTGAACAAACCAGTATTGCTTTTCAACAACTTTGGGGAGCACCATCTTCCAAAAGTCTGCTAGTACCCTTCTGCTCAGACATTTTGGGAGAATTTTTCATTCTTATTTTCCTTACCTTGCGGCCGGAAAACTCCTTTTACAAACACTTTTGTAGCTTCTGCTGCTCGGGTATGCTTGGGAACTTGCATGGGAGGTAGATTTTTCAAGTCATTGGCTGTCAGAGTGAAGAGTTCAACTTTTAAGTGGGTTTTGACAGTTTTGGTGGAGATTGGGAGCGGTTTTTTGTGTGAGGGGGGGTGGTTGAACCTCCACTCTAGAAGTTCTTCTCCGTAGAGATCAAATTTATTAGTAATAGACTCAAGATCAGCGCTGTCACCATTCTCACCATTACTCTTTTTGAAGCACCATACACTGCCTTGCGTGGTGAAGACCATTGCAGTAACTGATTTTCCCTCCTGGATAATTTCCAAGTCCTCCTTGTAGTACTTCGGCTTGAGAGATTCGCAGATCCGTTCGGCCAGCAGATTTCGATCACCTTGATTTTCAAGTTTTTGAACCGCCTAGCTTGCAAACAATCGAGAACAAGTCCAATATTATACAAATGATTATTTATATGAGGTTACTGTATGGATATATTCAATTGTAAACAAAAAAAGACTTACTTTTTTAAGTAAGGGTAAACAAAGATGGTGCTTAATCTTTGTTACAAGATCTTTGGAAAGATGAGAGATGAGTTTGTCCATATCAAATTCTTTGTTTTCTTCCAATCTCTGTCGTATGCAGCTGATGATCGACTCTTTCATATTGTGAGGGAGACCGTTTCTAGCCATCCAGGACTCTACTTTTGGTATTATACGTCCCATTTCACCTTCAATCTCCTCCAACCTTTTAGCCTTATTAGCTCTCCACTCAGTTGCCATTTGCATCAATGTCTATTGCACAAGTTTGGTTTATCAAATTACAGAAAAATAATGAATTTAATTATTTATACTAATTAATTAGACCCTCATGGGCCATGGGATGCCACCCCCATTTATCAAATTAATTGTAAACAAATGTTCACGCCAGGAGGACTGATATATCTTGAACAAATTAAAGAATCTTCTCTGTCAAGAAATAAAGGGTATAATTTTATAAATCTATACTACATTTAAAAATTGTTTTTTATTTTTTATATTTAATTGTTTCACTAATTTTTATAAATACTAATAAGTACTAGAACTATTAACCATACACGTACCAAAGAACGAAATTGATTTCTCAACATATTAATTATTAATTGTAAGAACTAACTTTGTGGGCATCATAAATGAATTTGTGTCCATAGTACATAGCATCTCTTGCATAGGCATTCATATGTAGGCATAACTTTAGTTCTTAACCATTTAACTTTGATTGTGTAGGGGTGGCATAGGGACAAATCAAACTAAGAATTTAACTTGAGGGGCCGGATTGTATAACAAATTTGGGATATATTAAAGATAAGTAAACTCTGCATATATGTTAGGAAAAAAGAAAAGAAAAGAAAAGGAAAGGAAAGGAGAATACTACTTCCACTTAAAAGCAAAATGGAAAAAGTAGTAAGATACTAGATGATTTTGAGAAGGAGCTGGGCTCATAGGGAGTTGTAGTATTTAAAAATGGGGATTTTGTTGCGGTATTTGTTTTGCTAGACTGATGTAGTTTGTAATGAGAATGTTATAGTTTTTTAGAAAATTGATATTTTTGTATTTCTCAATTTGCTTTGAACTCAAGTTCTGAGGCATAAACATGAGTGTTGTAATCTCTATTTTATTATACTGGATCGGATTTGTTATGTAATATTTTTTAATCTATACTTAGAAGTTTTTCATGCATGTAAATTTGACGTTTACTTGTGTGTTGCTCTCTTGATACTTAATTAATTGCTTGTGTGAATTTTTCTACTTATTATTTGAATCATTAATTAAATGCACACAGTAGTTTGGCCTTCCATGATCATCGATCTATATATACCTGCCGCAATCCAAGGATTATATATAAATGCTTGAATAATGCTAATTACCAAAGCCTCACAATTCATCATAAATGGAATAGGATTTTATCCATTTGAAATGAAATGGATAGTATCCATGGTCATGATTTAAAATTTGTTTTTCTAACTGTGTATATACACAAATATTAACACATCTTTCAAAAAAAAAATAAAAAAAGAAAGAAATCATGTATAACTCTAAATTAGAAAAATCCTTAAAATTTGAGAAAAACGAGACTTATTAAAGCAAAACTGTAATAAGAATAAAAAAAAAAAGTTGAGATGAGATAATCAAACTTACATGGCTGGCAAGGATATATAAAAAGATATTGAATGCCACTTCAATCCTTCTTTTATAGAGTTTACTGGAACTTTTGATATGTTTTTTCCATGATAGGTAGATTCGAAGAACTCTTGGCACATATTGCAGCAGAACAAAGAGGTTTACGACCTTCCTTATGTCCAAAAAGTTCAAGCTTGTCGCCATTTTTGTATAAGTAATTGGAACTAAAACCTGGACAAATTACAAACAGCATGCGTAAGATCTAGTTAATACAGGGAAAGAAAAATCTGAAAAAAAAAAAAACCCACAAACCAAATTGCTGAATTATCTTTGCTTCATGCAACGCAAGCCCCTTAATTAAGTGCATACAAATAATAAGCAAGAGACCCAAATTAAGTTGGAGTCACCGATTAATTAAGGTTGGCATATTCAAATTAACAATATTCTGCGCATGCATCATGACTCACCTATTCAAGCTCTTGGTAGAATGCCAGTGTGGAATTAAGAAGATATTCTCAGTTACTTCAAAGAGCTTTAGAGAGGAGCCAAATAAAGTGAACATCAATAGCCCAAAAGCCCTTTTGGAGTGGGAATGAATCCACGTATCTTATGCTCAAACATAGTGTAATATTACTATGATAGATTAATCCTCATTGCATATATAGTACTTAAACACTTAAACTTGAAAAATAAAAAATCACAGAAAACAATTTTGAAGCAGAAAGGTCTCCTTTACCTGTGGGATTGGAAGAATAGCAAAGATGTCAATTAGAAAGTTCTGCCTCAAATAGCTCTTTATTATTTGCCGAGGAGCTAACCTAGTTGGTTCATATCTACGACTACAGTATCCCAAAATGATATTTCCAATATAAATCAAATCAAAGACAGATCGGAGACAAATAGCTGTGATCATTAATCTTTTATCCAACGCAAGACACTTATTCAGGTTGCTCTCTTGCTTGATCCAAGGAAGGTAAAAGAATAAAGGGTCCACACATAATATTGCAATTACACACGACACTAGAAATATCACATGCCACCTAAACATGAACTTTCCCTTTGGGTCAAGAATTGTCCTGCGATCAACTCCACCATCCGGGCGACCATCTTGCTTCTTAGTATCCGAATTCCTGATTGAGTAGAGTATAACAAGCAAAAAATAAGTTCATATTTTTATATCATTTTCTTTCTTCAACAGAGAGGCTCAGCATGTAATGTCACACCAAACATTTTGCTTTCTATTTACTGACTTATGTCAGTACTTTTGCATGGGACAATACTTTCTTCTTTTTTTTTTTTTTTTTTTTTTTTTAAATTACAAATGTGCAATCACTTTTTCTTTGACGAATTTCGGGAAAAGTGGTGCTCCTTACTCCTTAGCATCACTCACTTTTTTTTTTATAGGCCCATGGCCCATGGGGCTTATGCCACTACTAAATGATTGTATTGGGGTTTCCCGGCCTCGTTTTCTTCATCTCACACAACCCCCCCCCCCCCCCCCCCCCCCCCCAACAAAAAAAAATACAATAGCTTTATAGTTTTTCAAATTGTTAAACAGTGTATAAAAATAGCAATATTATCTTCCAATAATAAAAATTTAGCATTTTAAATGATTTTAGGGTGGGGTAAAATTGTTAAATAGGCTAAAACTTTCCATCATACTTGGGGCCTGGGGGCATGTATAAGTTCAATAGCTATGCACAAAATTCCAATAACAATGGTTAATAAAAAGAAAGGTAAAAAAAAAACTAAAATCTAATATATAAAATAGTTTTAGGATATCTAAATCTGTCACAAGTAGCATTTTAATTAAGACTGGTTTTGTTGTTTAATATTTGTTTAATTTGATCCATCCAACGACCGTCACTATAGGTCAAAAATCAACCTTTGTTTGAATTTAATTAATTCATTTATAACATTTTTTTTTCTTTGGTTTTTTATCTTTATTCCATTTTTAACTATTATTTTCTAAGAGTGTTTTCGAAGTAATTCTATAAGTCTCACTTGTGTCACTCCAAAAATGAGGTGACTTTAAAAATCACATTTGATTAAAATTCAATAATGATCAATTACGAGTCAAATGATGTTTTTAAGAGCCACGTCATTTTTGGAGGGATACAAGAACGACACAAGTGAAACATGATATGTTTCACTAATTCTCTATGACAGTATATTTTTACGAAAACACGAGTAATGTTATAAATCCCTCTTACAAAAACACGAGTAATATATACATACCCATTCTCTTGCTGATGCTCAAGTTCACTCATAGTTGAGCTCGTCTCCCTATTCTCTTGCAGATGATAGCGTTGACTCATAATGTCCAAAATGAAGAATCAATCTAAAAAATTTGAAAATTGATTAGCACCATTATTCATCAATTCTAAGTGCAATCTCCCCATATTGTGCACCATAGGAATTTCTTCGATCAGGGCGGAAGCAAAAATAATTTTCACTCTAAAACTGTGCAGCATAAGACATGATAATGAATATATATATATAGATATATATTAAAAATTACTTTTACCAATTTCATTAGAAATGGTAAGACCAAGAAAACAATGCCAGAGGTAGATATTTAATTAGTAAAAGGAACCCCAAAAAAAATAATTTTTTTTTTTAAGAAACCATTATCAAACATTGCAATATAATATATATAGCACGTGGGAAGTTAAGAAATAATTTTTTCTTTTTTTTAAAAAAAGAAAATTAATATAAAAAGTAAAAAAATCCAACCCTGAGTGTATAGTTAATCAAGTTAAACTGATATATATGTACCTTATTTGTGTCTCCTTAGAGATTATATAAACAATGAAATGAACCCGATAATTAAACTCGATCGAGGAGAGCAATGGAGATGGGGTTTCTGGACAAAGCAAAGAGTGGCAGCAAATATTGGATTTGTTGTAGGATTTAAGACTACTCTGCATGCAGCTGCAACTAATAAGCAAGAGCAACTGCCGCGCGCATTTATAGATGTTTATTCGTTTATCTTCAAGTCTTTCTTTATTGTTTTTTTTTTCACAGGCGTCCTTCGAGTCTTTCCAGGCAACTGATGAAAATTCGATGTTCATATTATACTACAAGGTCAAGTAAGCCAGACTAGACCAAAAGGAACTTGGCAACTTCCCAGCAAAATAATATGATTAAGGAATACAAGAAAAGTACGTAAGTGATATAGTACTAGACATTCCCTCCGGTCTTGTTCTAGTATACTGCCAAGGGTCCACTTGGTCAAAACGGCTGGCGGCTGCAAAATCAGAGGTGGAACCACGTTAGCCGGTGGTCCCCCCCCCCAAAAAAAAAAAAAAGTTTAGTTACTGTTTTTCTATATACACTCCCTAGATTTTATATTTTATTCTCTATTTTATTTATTTTTTAGAGTTTTTTCTATTGTTTTCTCAAGTTGATATGATTTTGCAAAGGAGAAACTTTACTTTAAACTCCTGAGTTACCATGCGATTTGACATACCCTAAATTTTGAAATTTCTAAATTTAGATCCCTGAACTTTCAAATTTTAATAAATTTGAACTCATCCGTCAAATTTTAAACGTTAAAAGTGATACAATAATGTTTATACCCCTAACTTTTTTTATAAAATTTCAAATTTTCCCTTAAATTAAAATTAAAATTTTATATATATATATATATATATATATATATTATTAAAAAAATCACAAGGTGGCCCTTTTTTTCTCCCATTTTTTTTTTCAATTTTTTAATAAAAAGAAAATTGAAGGGTAATTTTTCTTTTTAGGAATTTTAATGGTAAAAATTGACGAATGAGTTCAAATTGATTGCAATTGAAAGTTCAGAAGTCCAAATTAAGAAGTTTCAAAGTCGGGGGGAGGGGGGTATGTGGAATTGCATGATAATTCAAGGGTCTAAAGTAAAGTTTCCTCTTTTAAAAATTATCATCGAATTTGAGATGAATTAAAAATAAATTTTGATTTAATAATTATTCTAAAAACCAAATCAACTTTAGAAAAATAAAAAGATCGTTTCTAAAATTACTCATAGTGAATAACAAAAAATAACTATATATATATATTATGACATGTCTGCACAAGAGAGGGGAAATAATTCGAACTAGTGACCTCCGCTTCATTATGTTTGGTTCCAGCCGATTGAGTTAACACAAAATTCCTAGAAAAAAATATGAACTTTTTCAAAAAAGCATATCATTGTGAATAAAAAAAAAAAAAAAAAAAAAACTGCACCCTGTGCATGCATAAGAGAGAAAGACAATATGTGTATATATAAGA
This sequence comes from Corylus avellana, assembly GCF_965113065.1. NCBI lineage: Eukaryota > Viridiplantae > Streptophyta > Magnoliopsida > Fagales > Betulaceae > Corylus > Corylus avellana. The sequence goes on from NC_142491.1 coordinate 46,401,856, forward strand.
GTGAATTGAACCTTTTAAAGTCGAGCGAGACCAGGTTTTGGACAAAGCAAAGAGTGGCGAGGATCAGTGGACTAGCTTATTGTAGGGTTTTAGATTAACCTGTGAAACTGCAGATGCAAGTAGTCAACATTTTTTTGCTCTTCTATCTTATAGATATTTACTAGTTTAGTCAACCATTAACTATAATCTATCCCTCAAGTCTTTCTTTAATTACTTTTCTTTTCTTACTTACCGAACAAAGTTTTATTTATCCCAAAGGATAAGGACTAAACGCGGTCTTTAAGCCCCACAAATAGGGAGCTGTACGTCATTTTATCCCTCCAATAAACAGCTGTCACATCAATATTTTGCACAGCATTAAATAAGTAATGAACAATAGTCTATCTATCAAGTATTTCTTTTTAATTCTTTTTGGCCTTTCTTAGCAGCCGATGAAATTTTAATATATTTCCAAATCACGTTGGTAAGCTAAAAGTGGCAGTTTTGTACACTTGTAGTTTTTTTATTAGCTAGTACTGTAAACATGTACTGGACAAGTCAAACTTGGTGGCTTCCCATAAAAATAATATGACAGAAAATGCAATTTGGTAATAAATATTGCAATATTGCAAGTGGATTTAGATTGCATGTGACAAGTTAACCACTTTCTTCATTTTTTTACTAGTAGGTTATTAATCGTAAGCAAATACACTATGATTTCAGCCCATGGTCCAAACACGCAACACTAATCACGGGATTCCACAACAATTGTATAATGTTCAAGGTGTTACTCTTTTCCAACAGCTATAAGGAGATTCTCCTCCAACGACTATATGGAACTTATTTTCTTGTGAACTCTACCTAACGGCTCCTTCTATATATTGCACAACGCATATCTATTCATATGTACAGATATCCATTCATTTCATATGTATGTATCATAACTAGTTCCCATATATGAGCACTTGTCATGTATAATGTAAGACCAACACTATAATTGTATATTATAAATAAGACAACATGGACATCCAAAATATTAAAAGGAGCATCCATTTATTTTCATGGTATCATAATTATATTAAGCTCACGCAAATTTTTTTTTTTCTCAATCATTTTTTTTTTTTTTTTTTAATGGCTTCCTCTAGTGCTCCTAGTTTTACACTACCAAATATTATGCATATGGTTCAAGTCAAAGTGGAAGGTCCCAACAATTATATGAGTTGGCTTTTTCAAATTGTTCCTTTGCTCAAATCCCATGAGTTAACGGGAATAATTGATGGCTCAAAACCATCACCCCCTCCCTTTGTCACTGACTCAACAGACAAGGAAAAGGAAATTGCCAACCTAGCTTAAGGCCCGTTTGGGAGTGCGATTTTAAAAATTGCGTTTTTAAAATCGCACAGGCATTTGGTAAAACATACTAAAAAGTACTTTTTTTTATCAATTGAGTGTTTGGATAACATTAGCATATAATTGCGGTTTCATGATCAAATTACCAATAAGGATGAACAAGACAGAGAGGATGAAGAAAAAAAAAAAAAAAGGGTTTTAATATATTTTAGGTGGGTATTCTTGGTATTTTTTTCATTCCCGTTCTAAAAAAGGTAACTATTGCGCCAAATATATTTTTAATAGAAATCGTGATTTTGTTTTAAGTTCGCATTTTTTCAAATAAGCACCCTCTAATCAGCTTATGGAAATTGCATATTTTTTTGCGATTTTAAAATTTGCGTTTTTAAAATCGCAATCCCAAACACCCTAAAGTTGCGATTTGGTTTAAAATCGCAGATTATTTTTTAAAAAACGCACTCCCAAACGCACCCTTATGCTTTGTGGGAAAAGAATGATCAATTTATTCTCAGTTGGATCAACACCACCTTGGCAGAAAACGTGTTGGCAACAGTCTGTGGGTTGACCACTGCACGCCAAGTGTGGACTCATCTTGCCAACAACTTTGCTTCTAAATCTTGGTCAAGATGTAACCAGCTGAAGCGAGAACTTCAAACTTTGCAGTAGGGTACACGAACCTGCACAAAATATCTTCGTGCAGCCAAATCCTTGGTTGATCAATTGGCAATCATAGGAAATAAAATTGATGATGAGGATCTTATTTCTTTTACTCTTAATGGTTTAAATTCTTCATAAAATACTTTTGTCGCATTTTATTCCCTTACTACAAGGGATAAAAGCTTAACTTTTAAAGATTTTTAGGCTGAGTTGCTGACCCATGAAATTTTGATTGAAAATCAAAATTCAGCCATAACATCCGACGCTAGCAAGTTTCCTTTCTTCACTCAAAAACAAGTAGCAATCTCATCCAATGGGGAAAAGAAACATGGTGGGCCACCAAAGTTCACCCAATACCGCCTAGGACCTCTGAGAGGGAATTTTCAAAGTCAATTTCATGGACCATGATATCCACAACGACACTATCCTTCAAATACGCAGCAGCCCATCAATTTCCCTTATTCACAAGTCTCAAACTAGCAGCACCAATTTTCACAACAGCAGATTAAACCTCCACAACAATTTTTTCATGGTACATCTCCAAGGTCACCTTGTCAAATTTGTGGCAAATCCAATCATCGTGCCTTGGATTATTATCATATGATGGACTATGCCTATCAAGGCAGACATCCACCTTCACAATTAACTGTTATGGTGGCACAATCCAATATTTATCACGATGAGCAACCTTGGTTCGCAGATAGTGGGGCAAATGCTCACATTACCTCTGAGCTTGAAAATCTTTCTATCCAACAACCTTTCCAAGGCGATGAAACTGTGGCAGTAGGTAATGGTAATGGATTGCAAATCCAAAACACAAGTTCATCCACTTTTCAAACTCCTTTTTCAAATATTGTCTTGAAACATATTTTACATTGCCCAAAAGTCTATGTCAATCTATTATCAATTAATCGTTTTTGCATTGATAATCATTGTTATTTCATACTAACTGGGTCTTCTTATTTTATTAAGGACATTCTAACGAGAGCAACACTCTTGGAAGGACCAAGTGAAGCTGGATTGTATCCAATCTACTTGAAAAGAACCTCATTGAATAAATGTCATGGTCTCACCGCCTTTCTAGGAATAAAGGCCACATTTGATGTGTGGCACTCACATCTTGGACATCCGGCTGATCCTATTGTTCATCGCCTAGTCACATCTCAAAGTCTCCCTATTTCTGACACTTTAGTTAAAATCCACCTTTGCTCTTCATGTCAATTAGGAAAAGGCAAGAAATTACCTTTCACTGAGTCTACCCGTGAGTCTATTTCACCCCTTCAATTCATTCACTCTGATGTATGGTCCTCACCAATTATATCCACTAATGGTTATCAATATTATGTCATTTTTATTGATGATTATTCACGATTTAGTTGGATGTACCCTCTCCATCAGAAATCAAATGTCTTTAATTATTTTATTCAATTTAAAGATCTTGTTGAGAATTTATTTTCGTGCACAATCAAACAATTTCAAAGTGATAGGGGTGGTGAATACATGTCACGTCAATTTACATCTTTTTTAACCACACATGGTATTTATCATAAGGTAACATGTCCACACACTCCTGAACAAAATGGTATTTTAGAACGCAAGCATAGGCATATTATGGAAGTTGGTCTTTCTCTTTTAGCACAATCCCACCTAAATACTCGTTTTTGGCCGGATAGATGCTTTTCAAACTGCCATTTATTTAATTAATCGGTTACCATCATCCATCCTTAAACACATGTCTCCATATTTTAAATTGTTTCAAAATGAAACTGATTATTCCAGTTTACGAGTATTTGGGTGTGCTTGTTATCCCTTGCTAAGACCATATTCTACGCATAAACTTAGCTTTCGTAGCAAAATGTGCATCTTTCTTGGCTACAGCTCTACCCAACATGGTTATAGGTGCCTTGATCCTATTTCAAAAAGAGTGTATGTGTCACGACATGTTGTGTTTGATGAAGGATTTTTTTTAGCCAAGGATACACGACCAACTTCTCCGTCTCCTTCCAGGATTGCTCCGACCCAAGTACCTTCTCTCATCTCACTCCATGACTTTAATTTAAATTTCAACACCTCACCACACTCAGACACACCTATTCCCACCCACCAACCCGAAACATCATCTTCCCAAAATCCTCCAAATTCACCTACTAGGTCCCCACCCAATCCACCTGCCACAATTACTCCTATACACCAACCCACACCTACACTACAAAAAATCAATTTTTTTCTGACTTAGATTTTCTGACGTGTCAGGTGGTTTGACACGTCAGTAAATCCTCCTGACGGGGCAATTTTGACGTGTTTCATGCGTCAATATTATAAGTGTCAGGAATGAAAAATTTCTGACGTGCCAAAGATGGCACGTCAGAAATTCCTGACGTGCCAAAGATGGCACGTCAGAAATTCCTGACGTGTTAGATCCAACACGTCAGAAATTTTTGACGTGTTGGATTTAACACATCAAAAAACATTTCTGACGTGTCTTTTTTTGACACGTCAGGAAATTTAAAAATTAATTAAAAATAATAAATTTTTTTTTTTATTTTTTCTGAAATTTTTTTTTTCAATTAAAAATTGTATTAATTAATTAATTAATTTTTTTTTTTGTAATTTATTGAGTGGTGCAGAGAAACGAATTTCTCTGCACCACTCGTTTCTCTGCACCACTGGTGCAGAGAAACCCAACAAATTGTTGGGTTTCTCTGTAGAGATAGATCGAAGATTTTAAAACCACGAAAAAATTTTCTCATCTCTACAAAAATTTTCTCCAAATTCTTTTCTCCATTCTCTCACTTCTTTTGGATCTCCATTTTCAAAAACCCAAACCCACTAAAAAATCTTCAAACAATCAAAAACCCAAATCAAAAAATCAAAAACCCAAATAAAAAAAACAATCTGAAAAATCAAAAACCTAAATGTCAAATCCAACAAATCTTCAAAAACATAAAAAATCTTCTTCTCTTCTCTTCTCTTCTCCTCGTTTTTTTTTGTTTTTTTTTCTTCTGCACAGAGCAGGCTTCTCTTCTTCTTCTCTTCTCCCTTCTTTTTCTTCTGCTTCTCTTCTTCTTCTCTTCTCCTTTCTTTTTCTTCTTCTCTTCTCCTTTTCTTTTTCTTCTTCTTTTTCTTCTTCTCTTCTCCTTTTCTTTTTCTTCTTCTCTTCTTCTTCTCTTCTCCTTTCTTTTTCTTCTTCTCTTCTCCTTTTCTTTTTCTTCTCCTTCTTCTGCTTTCTTTGATCTGCCGTGGAGAGAGAGAGGAGAGGAGAGAGATCAGAAAGTGTAGGGAAAATAAATGAGGAGAGAAGAATAAAAAGAGAAAAAAATTGAGGGAAAATAAGAAGTGTTTCAAATTTCAAAAATCCGCCCAAAATTTTTTTTTTCTTTCCTGATGCTTTATTTTTGGTGCGTCAGAAAATTCTGACGTGTCTAATTGGCCCGTCAGAATTTTCTGATGAATCAAATTGGAGCGTCAGAAAATTCTGACGCACCAAACTGGCGCATCAAAATTTTCTGACGTGCTATTTCAACATGTTAGAAAATTCTGACGTGGCAAAAATGCCACGTCAAAAAATAGTGACGTGGCAAAAAGTATTTACTGTTTGCCACGTCAGAAAATTGTTATTTTTTTGTACTGCTACTAGGTCCCCATCATATCCTTTTCCCTCAAGCTCCCCATCAGTTGACTCCATCCAATATTACCACTCGTCCACTCACATTCCCCCTCCACATCAGACGCCTCCCTCCCAACCATTTATACCTCCTTCTACTTCAATTCAACCCCTACATCCCATGACTACTAGGTCCCGCACAGGCTCCATTAAACCCAAGACCTTCCCCGATTATACCCTTCACTATTGTACCAAACATCCTTTCAAAGCCTTGAGTGCTGTCTTTCCCGAGATTAAGGCCACCCGTTTCAACCAAGCCAACTTAGCACCTGAATGGCGTTTGGCTATGTAGCAAGAGTATGAGGCCCTTATAAAAAATGGCACCTGGACTTTATGTCCAAAGCCTGATCCGCAGTAAATGGGTTTATAAAATTAAAAGAAAACCTGATGGCACTATCGACAGATTTAAAGCCCGTCTTGTGGCTAAAGGATTTGATCAGAGAAGTGGCATTGACTACACTGAGACATTCAGTCCAGTGATTAAACTAGCTACTATCCGACTTGTACTGGCTCTTGCTGTTTAATTTGACTAGAACATCAAGCAACTCGATGTCTCAAATGCCTTTTTGCATGGTACTCTCAATGAAGATGTCTTTATGGACCAACCTCAAGGATTTATGGATCCCCATCACCCTACCTTTGTTTGCAAACTCCATAAGGCCTTATATGGCCTTAAGCAAGCACCTCAGGCATGGTTCAATCGACTATCTCTTTCTTTGCAGCATCTAGGTTTTGTGGGCTCCTTGGTTGATTCCTCACTTTTTATTTTTCAATCAAATAATGTTGTAATTTTCTTACTTGTTTACGTTGATGATATCTTAGTCACAGAAAATAACAAGGCTGCCATTTCATCCCTCATCCATGCTCTACAACAAAAATTTCCTTTAAAGGACCTTGGGGACTTAACGTTTTTCTCAGGTATTGAGGTTGCTCGCACTCCCACTCAGCTCCATCTACGACAAACCAAGTACATCACAGATCTCCTTCACAAAACTGGAATGGTTGGAGCAAAGCCTTACTCAGCTTCATGTGTGTCAGGCTCACAACTTTCTTCCTCAGCTGGCGACCCCTACCCCACCCCAGCATCTATAGTCAGGTAGTCAGTGCCTTACAATACTGTACTCTTACTCGACCTGACATCGCCTACTCTGATAATCAACTCTGTCAACATTTACACTCTCCGACCACTCTACATTGGATAGCTACTAAGTGGGTCCTTCGTTACCTAAAGGGTACGCCCAATCATTTTCTTCGTTTTTTAAAAGGCCCACACTGTTTAGCGACTTTTTGTGACTCTGATTGGGCTGGTAACCCAGATGATCACCGATCCACAACCGGCATTGGTGTTTTCTTTGGCTCATCTTTGATCTCTTGGTGTGCAAAGAAGCAACATATCGTGTCTCGTTCCTCTATTGAAGCCGAATATAGAGCTTTGGCCATGCTCACTGCCGAACTTTATTGGCTCTGTATGCTCTTTAAGGAACTCCATGTTCCCTTGCCAATTGTTCCTAAAATATGGTGTGACAATCTCGGTGCCTTAGCTCTTGCCTCCAATCCCGTTTATCATGCCTAGACAAAGCATATTGAACTGGATTACCATTTTATCCGCGAGAAGGTTCTCAATAAAGATATCTCAATGCACTATTTGTCCACTCATGACCAACTCGCTGATATCTTTACCAAAGGTCTCACCTCCTCTCGTTTCCTTTTTCTTCGTGACAAGATTATGGTGCTTAGCTCCTCCATTAGCTTGCGGGGGGCTGTAAGCAAGTACACTATGATTCTAGCTCATGGTACATACACACAACACTAATCACGGGATCCCACGACAACTGTATAATGTTCAAGGTGTTACTCTTCTCCAACAGCTATAAGGAGATTCTCCTCTAACAACTATATGAAACTTATTTTCTTGTGAGCTCTACCTAACGGCTCCTTCCATATATTGCACAATGCGTATCTATTCATATGTATGGATATCCATTCCTTTCATATGTATATACGGTCATAACTAGTTCCCATATATGAGCACTTGTCATGTATAATGTAAAACCAACACTGTAATCATATATTATAAATAAGACAACATGGACCTCCAAAATATTCAAGGGAGCATCCATTTATTTTCATTAATCAGATCATGTTGACACTTCACCATATTTCAGGAATAAATATCAATTTATCTTCATTTTAAATATTAGAATGGATTTCTTGCCATATTTTTCACCATATTTTTCAATATAATAGATAGATATTATTCATATTAAGTATTGTCTTATTTAACCAACCTCAAACCATTGTAATTAATTACATGGGGGAAGTCCAGAGATAAGAAGTCAAAGTAAAAAGAAGAACAAAAAATCAAACCTTAGTAAAACTTGCACGTTGATCAAAACCTCGATATTGAGGTTCCGCAAGATAAGCCAATTACTCTCCTCCTATTTTCTTTTTTTTTTTTTTTTTTTAATTAATTAATTTTTTTTTTATTATTATTATTATTATTGTTATAACAGTTTTCAACACTGTAAATGCGCTTTCTTTGGGGTCTTCAATACGTCGTCGTCCAGCACTCCAAATCACTACAATAAAGCAATATTGGCAAAGTGGTTCTCTGAAGAACCAGGGACACTCCGATGCCAAAATTAGAAAGTTTCTAAGAGAAATATTGCACTTCAACGCACAATAATTCAATACGCTCAAAGCGACTAATTAAGCTCTGAGAGAGAATATGAGAAGATAGTAGATTATTCAAGATCTGAGAGAATATTTCATCCTCCTCTAGTATCTTGTGTAGGGGCCTATTTATAGGGCTGGGCTGTAGAAGTAGGCTTGAACTAGCTCTTCTTATTTGAGTTTATTGGGAGTCCATAGTTGAGATAGAACTCAACAGCTATCATGTAGAAATAAACCTTCAACAGATATTATGTAGAGATAATCTTGAGTAGTCATCTTGTAGAGATAAGTATGACGTCTTTATTCCAATATTATTTTAATTGGAATATAAGACTATTAATTAATTAAATAGCCCTTGCTATTTAATTAATATCTTTATGGACCATTCCTTGGCCATTGGGCCCAGAATTTGGTGGGCTTGTAGTGTGAATTTATTCCCAACAGTTACCCCCCAATTCCCTTAGCCAAGGTACTTGAGTAATGGGAATTTAGTCAAAGCCTTCTGACAACTTGTTGTTTGACTTTTTTCGAGACTCGTGTCTCCCTAGTGAGTGTGCTTTGAGCTTGCCAGTTGAAGCTCTTCAGCTCTGTTTTTGGCATCGCCTGAGTTCCCGGGAGCACCCCCCAGCCCTATCCTTTGCCCGGAGGTTAAATCCGTCCTAGTTCCGAGATACCCGAGGATCATGCCCAGGTCTCTCTCCATGTCGTCAAGATAATCCAAATCTGCACAATAACCTTTAAGCCTTAATTTATAAGTCTTTCGACAAACTAACCTTTGTTCCCCGTTCGCCTTGGGGTAATTTCTTGTTTTTGTCCAAGGTTTTCTCTTTGTCTCTTTGTTGTCGAGAGCACCCCCAACTCTTTCCTTTGCCCGGAAGTTAAGTTTGTCATATCCTTGAGACACCCGAGGATCATGCCCGGTTCTCTCTCAAATGCCTGTTTTGATAAACTAGGCTCCGAACCTACGTAATAATCTCCAAACAATAATTCACAAGCCTTTCAATAAACTAACCTTTGTTCCCGATTCGCCTTGGGGTGATTCATTGTTTTTGTCCAAGGTTTTCTCCTTATCTCTGTGAATCTTCTAGTTTTTGTCCAAGGTTTTCTCATTGTCTCCAGGAATAAACCTGTACAATAATCTACTAATAATGATTTATAAGTTTTTCAACAGACTAACATTTTGCTCCCTGTTAGTCTTGGGTTTTTGGCTAGGGTTTTCTCCTTGTCTCTGGGCATGCTTATTGTTTTTTACCGGGTTGTCTCTTGTTAATTGTTTTTGCCCAAGGTTGTCTTGTTTTTTACTGGGTTGTCTCCCGTTACTTGTTTTTACCCAAGGTTGTCTCCTTGTTGCTGGGGATGAGTCTTCTTGTTTATTGCCCGGGTTGTCTCCTTGTCCTTGTTTTAGACGGTTGTCTCACTATTCTTGTTTTTGCCCAAGGATTTTTCCTTGTCCTTGTTTGTTGCCAGGTTGTCTCTCGTTGATTGTTTTTACCCAAGGTTTTCTCCTTGTCCTTATTTTAGAGGGTTGTCTCCTTATTCTTGTTTTTGCCTAAAGTTTTTTCCTTGTCTTTGGTGGTGACATATCTGGGGGTGACATACCCGGTTCTTCTTTGACATATCTGGGGAAAAAAGAAAAAAAAAAAGAAAAGGAAAGGAGAATACTACTTCCACTTAAAAGCAAAATGGAAAAAGTAGTAATATACTAGATGATTTTGAGAAGGAGCTGGGCTAGCTCATAGGGAGTTGTAGTATTTAAAAATGGGGATTTTGTTGCGGTATTTTTAGAAAATTGATATTTTTGTATTTCTCAATTTGCTTTGAACTCAAGTTTTGAGGCATAAACATGAGTGCTGTAATCTCTATTTTATTATACTGGATCAGATTTGTTATGTTGTTGGGAATAAATTCACACTACAAGCCCACCAAATTCTAGGCCCAATGGCCACGGATAGGCCCATGAAGATATTAATTAAATAGCAAGGACTATTTAATTAATTAATACTCTTATATTCCAATTAGGATAATATTGGAATAAAGACGTCCTACTTATCTCTACATGATATCTGTTGAAGGTTTATCTTTACATGATAGCTGTTGAGTTCTATCTCAACTCTGGACTTTCAAATCAATTCAAATAAGAAGATCCAGTCCAAGTCTACTTCATCTCTCCGAGCCTATAAATAGGCCCCGACACAAGGTACTAAGATATTTTGAATACTGAAATATCCACACACAAATTATTGAGCATATTGAATTATTGTGCGCCGAAGCACAATATATCTCTTAGGAATTTTCTGACTTTGGCATCGGAGTGTTCCCGGTTCCCCGGGGACCCCCTTGACAATATTGCCTTTTTTGTAGTGATTTGGAGTGCACGACGACGTATTGAAGATCCCGAAGAAAGCGCATCCACCGTGTTGAAAACTGTTCTAACAGTGTAATATTTTTTAATCTATACTTAGAAGTTTTTCATGCATGTAAATTTGACGTTTACTTGTGTGTTGCTCTCTTGATATTTAATTAATTGCTTGTGTGATTTTTTCTACTTATTATTTGAATCATTAATTAAATGCACACAGTAGTTTAGCCTTCCATGATCATAATTGATCGATATATACCTGCCGCAATCCAAGGATTATATATAAATGCTTGAATGCTAATTACCAAAGCCTCACAATTCATCATAAATGGAATAGGATTTTATCCATTTGAAATGAAATGGATAGTATCCAAGGTCATTATTTAAAATTTGTTTTTCTAACTGTGTATATAAACAAATCTTAAAAAAAATAAAAATAAATAAATAAATAAAAAAATTGAAATCATGTATAACTCTATATATATTAGAAAAATTCTTAAAATTTGAGAAAAACGAGACTTATTAAAGCAAAACAGAAATAAGAATTAAAAAAAAAAAAAAAATTAAGATGAGATAATCAAACTTACATGACTGGCAAGGATATATAAAAAAATATTGAATGCAACTTTAGTCCATACTCTTTTATAGAGTTTACTGGAACTTTTGATATGTTTTTTCTATGATAGGTAGATTCGAAGAACTCTTGGCACATATTGCAGGAGAACAAAGAGGTTTATAACCTTCCTTATGTCCAAAAAGTTGGAGCTTGTCGACATTTGTGTATAAGTAATTGGAACTAAAACCTGGACAAATTACGAGCAGCATGCGTAAGATGTACTTAATACAGGAAAAGAAATTGCTGAAAAAGAAACCCACAAACCAAATTGCTGAATTATCTTTACTTCATGATAGAATTATTCTCTTTGCATCGTTAAAGCACTTGAAAAATTAAAAAATTCACAAAAAAAAAAAAAACAGTTTAGAAGCAGAAAGTTCTCCTTTACTTGTGGGAGTGGAAGAATAGCGAGGATGTCAATTGGAAAGTATGTCCTTAAATACCTCTTCACTATTTGCCGAGGCTGCCGATCATTTTGAGCTAACCCAATTTGTCCATTTCTACTACCAAAGTATCCGAAAATGATATTCCTGACATAAATCATATCGAACACCGATCGGAAAAAAATAGCTGTGATCATTAATCTTCTATCTAACGTAAGACACTTGCCATCTTGGTTAATCACAGGAAGGAACAAGAACAAAGGGTCCACATATAGTATTGCAATCCCAAACGACATTATAAATATCGCATGCCACTTAACTATGGAAGCTCCCTTTGGGTCATCTTGGCCACCAGATTGATTCTCAGTATCCCAATTCTTGATCGAGTTAATAGAAATGTTATGAGTTAATAAGTTCTTTATAATTAGCTCATATTTTTCATTAAATTTGTAGGATTCACATAAATTCACAAATCTAATAGTTGATTTATAAAATAAAATGTGCCAAATATATATATATATATATATATATATATATATATATATATATATATACCTTTAGTATTTTTCTATTTTTATATCATTTTCTTTCTTTAACAGATAGGCCGTGAGTAATGCATGGGACCTAAGATGGATTTAGGGGAGACCGACAGTAGCCCTGGTCCCCCCAAAAAAAAAATACAAGAAAATAAAAATTGAAGGAAAAAAAAATAAAAAATAAATAAAAGGTAAAAAAATAATATTTTAGAGTATTTTTTGTCAAATGTTCCTTCCCTAAATTTTTTAAAGCTGACTCTATAATACTGACTTACGTCAGTACTTTAGCATGGGACAATACTTTTTTCGTTTTTTAATTACATTTGTGTCACGTAGCAAATAGCATAACTTTTTCCGGGAAGAATTTCGGAAAAAGTGGCGCTCCTTAATTTGCATCACTCACTTTTTTTTATAGTCCCATGGCCCATGGGGCTTATTCCACTACTAAATGATTGTATTGGGGTTTCTCGGCCTCGTTTTCTTCATCTATAGTTGGGCCTAGCACAATCCACAAAGAGCCCAAAAAATAAAAAATAAAAAGACAATATCTTTATAGTTTTTCAAATTGTTAAACAGTGTATAAAAATAGCAATATTATCTTCCAATCATCAAAAGTTAACATTTTAAATAATTTTAGGGTGGCAAAATTGTTAAATAGGCTAAAACTTTCCATCATACTTGGGGCCTGGGGGCATATATAAGTTCAATAGCTTTGAGCAAATTCCAATAACAATGGTTAATAAAAAGAAAGGTAAAAAAAAAAAAAAATCTAATATATAAAATAGTTTTAGGATATCTAAATCTGTCACAAGTAGCATTTTAATTAAGACTGGTTTTTGTTGTTAAATATTTGTTTAATTTTGATCCATCCAACCGTCACTAATAGGTCAAAAATCAACTTTGTTTGAATTTAATGAATTCCTTTATAACTTTTTTTTTTTTTGTTAGGTTTTTTATTTTTAATCCTTTTTTTGCTATTATTTTCTAAGAGTGTTTTCGTAAAAATATACTGCCATACAGAATCCGTGAAACATGTTTACAATGATAATTATCACATATACAGAATCCGTGAAACATATTTACAATGATAATTATCATATATATATATATATATATATATATATATATGAGTAATGATATAAGTAGGACTAGAGTCATCCTACAGTCATCTTAAATGTGATGTGCCATTTAAAATCACTATTGAATTTGAGATGATTATTATTGAATTTTGATCTGTTGATAATTTTAAATGCTACATCACATTTAGGATGACTCTAAAAGAACTCTAGTCCTACTTATACCATTACTCATATTTATATATATAGTTAGCACATACCCATTCTATTGCTGATGCTCGCGTTCACTCATAGTTGATCTTGTCTCACCATTCTCTTGCTGACGCCCACGTTCACTCATCATAGTTAAGCTTATCTTCCCAGTCTCTTGCTGAGGATAGCGTTGGCTCAGAATGTCCAAAATGAAGAATCAATCTAAACAATTGGAACATTGATTAGCACCATTATTCATCAATTCTAAGTGCAATCTCCCCATATGAATATAAAAAGTAAAAAAATCCAACACTGAGTATACTACTTTACTAGTTGATTAAGTTAAACTGATCATATGTACCTATTTGTGTCTCCTTAGAGATTATATAAACAATGAAATGAACCTGATAAGCTCGATCTAGAAGAGCAATGGAGATGGGGATTCTGGACAAAGCAAAGAGTACTGGTAGCAATTGGATTCGTTGTAGGATTTAATTAAGACTACTCTGCATGCAGCTCTGCAACTGATAATTAAGCAAGAGCAACTGCCGCATTTATAGATATTAATTTATTCCTTTATCTTGACTTCAAGTCTTTCTTTTTTGCTTTTCTTTCACGCATCCGTCAAGTCTTTATTTTTTGTTTTTTTTCACAGGCGCCCTTCAAATCTTTGTCGGCAACAGACGAAAATTCAATATTCATGTCAGCCAGAGAATGGTAGTGCAGGAAAAAAAAAAAAAAAAAAAAAAGGAACTTGGAAATTTCCCAGCCAAATGATATGATTAAGGAATATTAGAAAAGTAAGTGATATATATACTACATATATAATTCCCTCCGCCTCCGGTCTTGTTCTAGACTTCTAGTTAACTGCCAAGGGTCCACTTGATCAAAAGGGCTACAAAACAATGAGATTTTCACACATGCATGGCCATGAGCATCTCAGAAAGAGCAGCTAAAATATTTAGTTTAAAATTTTACATTTTTATTTTAGTTACTGTTTTTCTCTATATACACACTAAAAGATTTTATATGTCATTCTCTATTTTATTTTATTTATTTATAGTTTTTTTCTATTGTTTTCTTGAAGAAAAAGCTAAAAAAATAAATAAAATAAATAAGTAATATCTTATTGATGTAGTGTGCTATACTGCGAATGAGATACACAAAAAATATTTTGATTATAAACTATTTAACTATATATTCTGTTGGATATACTCTGGCGATGACTTCACAGCTTCCATCTCATTATATAACTCGTGCGAGATTATGTGCTTATGACGTGGCAAGAAAAGTCATCCTCCAAAAAAATCTTACATAAGAACTTCTAGAAAAGGCATGATGTACATAAATTAGCCAAAAAAAAAAAAAATATCAGTTGACGACGGCATGCTTCCCGCTGACATCACTCCGGTGATCTTTTCCTAACTTATTTTGCACACCACCGGTGCCCCATTGGTCCGTCCGACCAGGCAAGAATATGCTCATAGATAAAACCTCGTTATATATGAAAATATAAAAATTTAAGGAAAAAAATACAAAATTAGTCTATGTGGTTTATTTGGTTTACAATTAACTCCTTATAGTATTAAAATAAATTTAGAGATTTTTGAGGTATGTCAAATAAACAATTTAGGCCCTACAGTCAATTTCGTCCACTAATTAAACAAATTTCGTTAGTTTGAAACTTACTTAAATAGGACACGTGTCACAATTTTAATGACTCTAGCATTTCACGTTATCGAAATCTGTTAAATTTGTACACAGAATTTGGCTGGAGGAATTAAATTTTTTTTTGACATACCTCAAAGATCTTCGAGTTTATTTTGATAATAAATAGAACTAATTACAAATCAAATAAACAATGGGGACTGAATTTACATTTTTCCTATAACTAAACCCAACATTGAGTATTATTGAGATGTGGATATCTCATTGGACTTAGCAACCCAAATATTCGCCCCCTCCGCATGGAAGTTAGGCTTAAGGCCTGTTAATATAATGTGATGGCTTCTAGAATTACTTATATTCGTGGAGATTGAGGCAAAGGCGATTGAGATATGTGTCCTGTGTCCATAAGTCGCTGTGCAATTTTCTAATTGACGTCGTTATACATGCATGGCTGAAGTGATAGGACAGATGGAGGACAAAATGCGTAATGCCCTCGACCAAAATGCACAAAAGGTTGTCTCAAGGGCAAAAGGACAAAATGCTTTGAAGTTTAAAGTTTGACTTTTTATTTTTGTTTTGAGAACAAATAATTCTTTAAAGCTACTTTTCGCAGCGAAGTCCTGACTTACATGATCTGTATGGTAAGGCCGTGTTGCATAAGTCTAAAGTTTTCTTTGTTTGTTTATTTTTGGTAAACAAACGAACATAATTTTAAGGATGGATACACAAAATAACACTGATTTGGAAGAAGAGGTTCTTCATCATCAAAATATTTATATATTATTGTAGAATACTGCATGATTAGGAACTTCTAAATGAATTTACCACTTGTCATGATTAGGAACTTTTAAATGAATTTACCACTTGTCAATAATATTAGAAGGTAGTACGTAGTATTTTCGTACTTATCTCTTTGCAATTAAAAACTTTTTGGTAGTAGTTTTTAGTTGCCAATTGAAAACTTGGCCCTATTACATGCAATCATAATCATATTAGAGAAATACCATATTTATCAACAAATTTATCTAAAAATTGATTCTTAAATGATTTGTTACTATTTTAAGGGATAATAGCACATTTTTTAAAATAATAGTTTTATGAAATGGTGACATATTATTTAAAAACAAATTTTTAAGAAGAAAATTTTAAAAGTGTAGCATTTTCCATCACAATAATTACAGATTGTAAAGGTGAAGTGTACAATATTGCACACCAATTAAGTCCCCTACCCCCAGTCCATTTTGACAAGTGAGAGTAGGGGTGCAAATGCGGTTACGGTTAGCGGTTAGTGGCAATAACCGCTAACCGTAACCGCCTTAGCGGTTAGTAGATTTCACTAACCGCAACCGCTAACCGCCTAGCGGTTAGTGGTTAGCGGTTAACCGCCGGTTAGCGGTTAGTGAAATAGATAACCGCCCGTTAACCGCTTTTTTTTAATTGGGCTTTTTTTTTGGGCTTTTTGGGCTTTCTTTAGGGCTTTTTGGGCTTTTTTTTACCCTCATTTTTTTTATTGTATTTTTAATATCTTCTTGGGCCCAATTGCTATAAAAAGAGCCCATATTGAAAAATCAAAAATATTTAACCCAAAATTTACATTTACTTGTACTTTAAAAAAATTTCCTTAAATATTAAATCATAACCGGTTAACTTTTTTTAAAAAAATATATAAAAAATTCAACACAGCATACAAAAAAAAGTTCAGAATTCAGACAACTGTCACAACATATAAAAAAATATATAAAAAAAGTTCAACACAAAACATATAAAATAAGTTCAAATAAAACATTAAATGATACAAATAAAACATTAAAACTTCATCAATCCTCTCATTTGGTCCTCTAGCAAATCATGTGGACATCAAAAGAAGAAAAGTTATAATATTAAACATAATAATATTAAGGCACAAAATACATTAATACATTAATACTTCAATTGTGATTAATGTATTAATGGTTAAATTTCTTTTTCTAAAAAATGTTCAAAAAATACATTAATACTTAAATTGTGATTATAAGTAACACATTGTTGAATCTAATGTCAATTACTTAATTTGATATTATATAATTATATAGTCTCATTAAATTATATCATATGATTCATATGATTAATTATTTAAATTCTTATCATATTTACTTATAATCTTTTTTCTTTGAATTGAACTTAATATCTAATGGTAAATGGTAATGTTCAAACTCCTAAATCCTAAATTCCTAAAGTATCTAATAATGCTTTAATTAAATTGTAGACTTGTAGTTATAAGTAATATATTGTTTAATTCAATTGAATCAATTGTGATTATCATTGTACATGAATCATATGATTAACTTGTAGACTTATAACTTATGAGTTATGTCATATTATATATGTATTATTTATTATTATATAATCATATGATTTAATGATCAAGTCATCATGTAATATAATCATATCAATTATAGTGATAATATATAAATTACTAAAATTATAATGATAATACATTAATACTTAAATTGTGTTTATAAGTAACACACTAGTCATTGTTTAATCCAATGTCAATTACTTAATTTGATATTATGTAAATCATATCATCATTGTACATTAATAATATGATTCACTTGAAGTCTTGAATAAAGTATTTGAATTGTCATTGAATCATATGATTAAGTATTGATATTATACATTTATATTATTCATATACATATGTAGACTTATATAGACTTATAAGTTTATAACATACATTGGAAATAAGTCTCTAGATATTTAATTGTTGTATTAGTATGAATTGGTATACTTATGAGTTATGTCATATTATATATGTATAATTTGTTATTATATAATCAAATGATTTAATGATCAATCTCATGTGATATAATCATTAGTGATAATATATTAATATTCAAATTGTGATTTAATTATTTTTTTAAAAAAATTGTGATTTAATGATCAAGTGATTATGTTATATGTATAAATATTTTTATAATTATAATTATAAAAATATATTACATAAAAAGGCGGTTAGCGGTTACGGTTAGTAGACCCAATAACCGCTAACCGCTAACCGTTAGGCGGTTATGGCGGTTAGGCGGTTAGCGATTAATGCGGTTAGACGGTTAGGCGGTTAGGCGGTTGGCGGTTATAGCGGTTAGCGGTTAGCGAGCGGTTTTTAACCGCCCGCCTTTGCACCCCTAAGTGAGAGAGGCCCGGCATCTCATTTTGTACAATAATGCTAGAGCTGTTTCCAATTGCCATTCCTTTGACTTGTCTTCGTAAATTTTAAGAAAAAACTACTGTTGATTGGGGTACCAGGTACGTTGTAGCTTCGCCCGCTACCATTGATTTGTTATTCCCACTTTTTCGGCACTTCATTATTCCATACGTGTTGCGCAGCTGGGCCTCTATTCAGACCTATCCCTTTCCCTTTCCCTTTCCTTTCCCTTTTTTTTTTTTTTTTTTTTTTTTTCATTTTAAAATCCAATAATTATATGAGGGTTAATGCCTAAACCCTAAACTCTAAACTCTAAACCTTATACAAATAAAGATTAAAAAAGAGAATTTAATATGAAGAAGTAATAAAGACATCAAAAATAAAACTAGCTTGATGTATTTATTGTGTAAAGAAAAACATGGGGAAAAGGAGGTACAAATTAAGATGACTAGAAAAACAAAAACATGATCAAGATGTTGAAAGTGTCGACTGTTAACATTAACATTGAAAAAATAAAGATGTGTGTCGCACAGCGGGTACGTCTTGAATTTTCCAACGAACTGCTAGTACTGTTCTGCTTAGCCATTTTGGTAGAAATATATATTCTTCTTTTCCTTAATTAAGGTGCCGGATAACTCCTTGTACAAACCCTTTTGTAGCTTCTGCTGCTCGGGCATGCATGGGAACTAGATGTTTCAAGTCATTGGCCATTAGAGCAAAGGTTTCAACTTTTGAGTGGGTTCTGACAGTTTTGGTGGAGGTAATTGGGAGCATTTTTTTGTGCAAGGGGGAGTGGTTCAACCACTGTAGAAGTTCTTCTCCGTAGAGCTCAAATTTATCAATAGACTGATGATCAGCACTGTCACCATTCTCATCATTATAACTGGTTTTGAAGCACCATACACTACCTTGCGTGGTGAAGACCATCGCAGTTCCCACCCGGAGAATGTCGATGTCCTCATTGTAATACTTTGGTTTCAGAGATTCGCAGATCTGTTCCAGCAGATTTTGATCACCTTGATTTTCAAGATTTGGAACCACCTAGCTTGCAAACAAGCCCAATATTATAGAAATGATTATTTATATGAAGAGTGTATGGATATTCAACTACTGTTAAAAAAAAAAAAAAAAAGACTCACTCATTGTAGTAAGGGTAAACAAAGATGGTGCTTAATCTCTGTTACAAGATCTTTAGAAAGATGAGAGATAAGTTTGTCCATATCAAAATCTTTTTTTTCTTTCAATCTCTGTCATATGCAGCTAATGATCCACTCTTTCATATTGTGAGGGAGGTGGTTTCTAGCCATCCAGGACTCTACTTTTGTTTTTGTAATTAATTCAATATTCATTAATTACAAAGTCAAGTCAGCCAGAGAATGGTAATGCAGAAAAAAAAAAAAATGGAACTTGGAAATTTCCCAGCCAAATTATATGATTAAGGAATATTAGAAAAGTAAGTGATATACTACATAATTCCCTCCGCCTCCGGTCTTGTTCTAGACTTCTAGTTAACTGCCAAGGGTCCACTTGATCAAAAGGGCTAAAAAACAATGAGATTTTCACCCATGCATGACCATGAGCATCTCAGAAAAAGTAGCTAAAATATTTAGTTTAAAATTTTACATTTTTATTTTAGTTACTGTTTTTCTCTATATACACACTAAAAGATTTTATATGTTATTCTCTATTTTATTTTTATTTTTATTTTTATAGTTTTTGCTGTTGTTATAGAGAGTTAATAGTTTAGTCAACCATTAAATGTTTCAAGTCATTTCTAATCCTGGCAAAGAACATTGGGCAGCTGTGAAATAGATTCTCAGGTATCTTAGAGGTACTTCAAGAGTATGTTTGTGCTTCGGCAGTGGTCAACAAGTGCTTGATGGGTTTACAGATGCAGATATGGCTGGAGATATTGATTCTAGAAAATCTACTTCAGGGTACCTGATTACTTATTCAGGGGGAGCAGTGTCATGGCAATCCAGATTGCAGAAGTGTGTTGCTTTGTCTACCACAGAGGCAGAGTACATAGCTATTACTGAAGCGGCTAAAGAATTGTTATGGATGAAAAAGTTCTTATAAGAACTGGGTCTACAGCAAGAGAGGTATGTGCTTTATTGTGACAGTCAGAGTGTCATCCATCTCAGTAAGAATTCAACTTTCCATTCAAGATCGAAACATATCGATGTTAAGTGTCATTGGATTTGTGATGCACTGGAAGATAAGCTGTTACAGATTGAGAAAATCTATACTGCTGATAATGGGTCAGATTTGATGACTAAATCGTTGCCTATGCAAAAGCTTGAAATTTGCAGAAGCGCGGTGGGATTGGTGGAGCCCCCCACATAATCGGGAGGGGGAGATTTGTTGGAGTGGTCCCTCTTTATGTGGGGACCACGTGGCAGCAACAAAGGGTTTTAAACCCTTTTGTGTGTTGTATATATATAAGACGTGAGACAAGAAAAAAAAAAAAGAGAGAGAGAGAGAAGAAAGAAAGAGTGAGTGCGGCGAAAAAAAAAAGAAAAAGAAAAAAAAGTTATGCCTTTTTTTTTTTTTTTTTTTTTTTTTTCACATCCGTCAGAGATTGGAAGGTCATTTGTGGTTCGATCTTGATGCAATTTTAGAGTATTACTCCTGACGACGAGTGCTACGTATTGACTGGTGTCGATCGTTGGAATTCCTCTCCAATCGCTTGGTTGCCAATACCTACTTGGTGAGATCTTTTTTTATTCTTGTTGGAATCCACTTTAAGGTGATGATTTTATGTTTAATATAAGAATGCATGTATTCTTGATGTGGTGATAACCTCTAGATATTTCTCTAGGGAAGACAAATTGTAAACTCATTATTGTTGATAGTGGAAGATTTAATTGGACTAGGTCCCGTAGTTTTTACCTTTGCATTGCAGGGTTTTCCACGTAAAAATCTTGGTGTCTTGCTTGTGGGTTTGCTTGATTATTATATTGCTATTGCGTTATTATTTAATTTGCACAAAGAGGGGTAGATTAATTCCGCGGAGCATCTAAAATTGGTGTTCACCCCTAACATTTTTCTATTATTTTCTTAAAGAAAAAGCAAAAAACAAAAAGAACTAGCTAATATCTTATTGATGTAGTGTGCTATATTTTGATTATAAAGTATTTAACTATGAGAATAACTTTTATATGGTCTTGGTGCAAACCAAAGTCTTTGTGCCCTCCAATAAGAAGACGACACATCAATGTGGAACACTATAACAAAAATATGGTGTTCCACCTAATCTTTTTTCTAGAATACCTAAAACAAAACACTTTCTAGAATAACTTTTTCATATTTTTCTCCAAAACCACCCCAGCAACCAACCTGCAGCCGGAGACACTGCCAAAGACGCCACCAGAGACAACGCCTGAGATGACGCCGGCCAGAACAGAGAAAGCCAGAGATGACGCCGTCCGGTACAGAAAACACCGGGTAAGAACCAAGCTCCTCCTCCCTCTCTCCGGCGCCCCTCTCTCTCACCGGCGACAGCAGAGAAAAAGAGAGAGGGAGAGGGAGCACCAGCAGCAAAGAAATTTTTTCTTTGCTGCCAGTGTGTGTGTGTGAGAGAGAGAGAGACAGAGGGAGATCAGGGAGAGGGAGCACCGCAGCAGAGAAAAAAAATTTTCTTTGCTACCGCCGGTGAGAGAGAGGGGCGCGGGAGAAAGGGAGGAGGAGCTTGGTTCTTACCCGGCGTTTTCTGTTCTAGACAGCGTCATCTCCGGCTTTTTTTGTATTGGCTAGCGTTGTCTTTGGCGGCGTCTCCGGCGGCAAGTTGGTGGCTAGTGTGGTTTTGGAGAAAAATATAAAAGTGTTATTCTAGAAGGTGTTTTATTTTAGGTATTCTAAAAAAAGATTAGGTGGAACACCATATTTTTATTATAGTGTTTCACGCTGATGTGTCACCTTCTTATTGAAGAGTACAAAGGCCTTGGTTTGTACCAAGACCCTATAAAAGTTGAGGTTAAATACTCCATATCCCCCTAAGGTTTCCCAACTTTATTTTTTCCCCCCTGTGGTTTCATTTTTATCACAGGAGGTCCTTGTGGTTTTGATAAGTGACCAAGTTAGTGCATCCGTTAGTTGACCGTTAGGACTAACACGTGGACCAATCAGACGTCGACACGTGGCACATATTTATTATTATTTTTAAATTAAAAAAAAACATTTTTTTTAATTAAAAAAAATATATACTTTTTTTTAAAAAAAAATTTTAAAAAAAATTAACTATGTGCCACGTGTCGACGTCTGATTGGTCCACGTATCAGTCCTAACGGTCAACTAACAGATGGATTAACTTGGTCACTTATCAAAACCACATGGACCTCCTATGATAAAAATGAAACCACAAGAGGAAAAAAATAAAGTTGAAAAATCCTAGGGGGTATGGAGTATTTAACCCTAAAAGTTATTCTCTTTAAGTATTCTGTAAATTTCTATTGGATCTGGCGACGACTTCACAACTTAATTCCTTCTCATTATATAACTCCTACGAGATTATGTGCTTATTACGTGCCACGTGGCAAGAAACGCCATCATCCAAAAAAATCTTGAAAAGGTCTTACCAAAAAAACTCTGAAAAGGTCTCACCCAAAAAACACTCTTGAAAATGCATGACGTACATAAATTAGCCATATATGTATGACAGTTGTATAAACAAAATATAAAACTGGAATTAAAACAGTTGAGAGGAATTAAAACAGATAATCGTTATAGATTATATGATAAAACCTTTACAAAAGTAAGTGACAGAACTTACTGAAGTAAGGGACATATAAGAAGAAGAAGAAGAATCTGAAGGAGAAGGGGGATAGGAGAGTTTCTGAGGAACCTCTGAAAATCTCTAAAAAACCTCTGCCTTACAATGGGGAAGGGGAGCCCGTTATATAGGCTGATTACAAAGCATGAAAAACAAATTACAATCATCAACAAAACAGTAAAAGAGGAGTCCGCGTCACTGTGGAGTCCGCTTTAGTCAAAAGTAAACAGTGGAGGCACCTCTGGTGCCAATCTGGAACAGTAAAAGAACCAATCTTGAACAGTAGCTGTCGGCACTGTAGTGTCGGCAGACAAAACATAAACAGTGAAGTAACCAGTGCGTCTGAACAGTAATCCTGCACAGTGTCGTCCGTGACATGAACAGTAAAAGTGAACAGTGATTTTGCACAGTAACTTCAAATAGTGATGAACAGTGATCCGTTAGGGATCTTGGTAATATATATATATATATATATTACTCGGCTCCCGCTGACATCACTCCAATAATCTTTTCCCTAGCTTGTTTTGCCCGTTGGAGTGGTGTCCCATTGGTCTATCCAACCAGGCAATAATATTATGCTCATAGATAAAACTTGGAAATTGCAATATATATTTGAGTAGTTAAGTAAAAAGTAAAATAAGAAATGAAAAGATTAAAACTAAAGGAAAAATGTGATTTACTTGACTTATAATTAGCTCCTTATAGTATTAAAATAAATTCAAAGATTTCTGAGGTATACTAAATAAACAATTTAATTTTTACACTCAAATTTTGTCAATTAATTTAACAAATTTAATTTTTTAGTGTTAACCTTAATTAAATAGGACATGTGTCACAATTTTATTCGCTTTAATATATCACGTTATCAAAATCTGTTAAATTAATATAGGAAATTTGGTTGAAGAAATTAAATTATTTTTTTAACATACCTTAGAAACCTTTAAATTTATTTTGATATTACATTGAGCTAATTACAGATCAAATAAACTGATTTTACATTTTACCTAAATCTAAACCCAACATTGAGTATTGTTAGTTGTTGAGATATGAATATCTGGAGCTTAGGCTTAAGGCCCTTTAGTATAAAAAAGTCCACTACATGAGACTAATCACTATAGAGATTTCTACGATTACTCATATCTATGGCGATGGAGTAAAAGGTAATTGACATATGTATCCGTAAGTTGTTGTGTAATTTGCTAATTCACGTCATTGTTGCTGAAGTCATAGAACAGATGGAGGACAAAATGCGTAATGCCCTCGACCAAAATGGCACTACTTTTTATCTTTATAATAATATTAAGTAATCAACCCATTTTAAGTAATCAACTCGTGGGGTGGGATCAATCCATTTAAGTACAATATTATTGTAAAATAATTTCAAAGGGTTGGCTATGTTAAACTACAAGAAGTCCTTCTTCCTTTGTTTCTATATAAGTGGCCGGGTTTTGTCCCACATTGCTTAGCTCTTTTCATTTGGCCTCTATATAATAAAGTTCTTTATGTACAATCAAATCATTCAAAAAAAGACTAAATATAGTTTATAGGACTTTAGTGTGTGGATGTAAACATATTGCGCTAACGCCAATTATTAGATTTTGGTTTAATTTTTTTGTTTTTATTTGTTGTAATTTCTTAAGTCTTTTGTTCTCTTATTTCTTTGTAATTTTTTTTTTTTTGTTCGGATTGTTTTCACAATCACAAAACCCTCATCTCAAGTGATTAAGGCTTTGAAATTTGGTGGTTAACTTTATCAGATTCTTTTGGACAAAAATAAATATTCTTTTTGAGGTTACACCCCACGGAAAAGTCGATCTTGACTTATCTTATCTGTGTGGTAGGGTCGTGTGTTGCAGGAATCTGGAGTTTAACCTTAAATATGGGTACACAAAATGACCCTAATTTAGAAGTAAAGAGTTAAAAGGTGTGTGTAAATGTCTTCTAGTGGTAACTCAATTGGATGAAAATCACTATACTTCATAAAGTAGAAGTTACAATGTCAAAAAAATAATAATAATAAAAATAAAATAAAAGGTGTGCATATATAGTAAGAGCTTATGTAATTTTTTTTTTGTATTTTATGTCTAGGCACTCTTCAATAAATGAGTGCAACCTAACTTGCTATAATATCTCATCCTTTCTTACGAATTCATCTTCTCCTTTCCCTCATTGCTCTAACTTGAAAACAATCCGTGAATTAACAAAATTACCACGGAGATCACGTTGCAATTAAAAACTTTCCGGTAGTAGTTTTTAGTTGGCAAATGAAAACTTGGCCCACTACCATTGATTAGGGTATCAGGTTGTAGCTTCGCCCACTACCGTTGGTTTGTTATTCCCACTTTTTTGGCACTTCTTTACTCGATCATAATTTCCTACGTGTTGCGCAGCTGGGTCTCGCTTCAGACCTATCCCTTTCCTTTTCTTTTTCCTTCTTCTTTTTCTTTTCATTTTTAATATCCAATAATTATATGAGGGTCAATGCCTAAATCTTAAACCCTAAACTTTATACCATTAGAAATTTTTTTAGTTTTATTCCTTATCTTAATTAGTTTAGAGTTTATTGCTTATCACTCTTTATATATAAAGACTTATGTAATCATCATAATATATCAGACTCAATACAATGTAGTCCTATACTTCGGCTCTCTCTCTTCTCTCTCTCCTTCTTCCGCTCTCTCCAATATATTTAACATATACAATTAAAGATTAAAAAAGGGAATTTAATATGAAGAACTAATAATGACATCAAAAATAAGACTAGCTTGATTAATTTATTGCGTAAAGAAAAACATGGGGAAAAGGAGGTACAAATTAAGATGACTAGAAAAACAAAAACATGATCAAGATGTTGAAAGTGGCGACCGTTAACATTAACAGTACTGAAAAACTAAAGATGTGTGTGGCACAGCTAGTCTTGAATTTTCCAATAGGCTGCTAGTACTGTTCTGCTTAGCCATTTTGGGAGAAATTTATATTCTTCTTTTCCTTAATTAAGGTGCCGTATAACTCCTTGTACAAACCCTTTTGTAGCTTCTGCTGCTCTGGTATGCATGGGAACTAGATGTTTCAAGTCATTGGCCGTTAGGGCAAAGGTTTCAACTTTTGAGTGGGTTCTGACAGTTTTGGCGGAGGTAATTGGGAGCATTTTTTTATGCAAGGGGGAGTGGTTCAACCATTGTAGAAGTTCTTCTCCGTACATCTCAAATTTATCAATAGACTGATGATCAACGCCGTCACCATTCTCATCACTACTGGTTTTGAAGCACCATACACTGCCTTGCGTGGTGAAGACCATCGCAGTAACTGGTTCTCCCTCCCGGAGAATGTAGCTGTCCTCATTGTAGTTCTTTGGCTTGAGAGATTCGCAGATCCGTTCCAGCAGATTTTCACCTTGATTTTCAAGTATTGGAATCTAGCTTGCAAACAATCGAGAACAAGTCCAATATTATAGAAATGATTATTTATATGAGGGTGTATGAATATTCAAAAAAAAAAAAAAAAAAAAACTCACTTTTTGTAGCAAGGGTAAACAAAGATGGTGCTTAATCTCTGTTACAAGATCTTTAGAAAGATGGGAGATGAGTTTGTCCATATCAAAATCTTTGTTTTCTTTCAGTCTCTGTCGTATGCAGCTGATGATTGGCTCTTTCATATTGTGAGGGAGATGGTTTCTAGCCATCCAGGACTCTACTCTTGTTTTTATAAGTCCCATTTCACATTCAATCTCGTCCAACTTTTTAGCCTTATTAGCTGCCTTCTCAGTTGCTATTTGTATGTATGTCTGTTACACAAATTTGGTTTATCAAATCACTGAAAAACATTTTTATATTTAATTGTTCACTGATCTTTATAAACATGTACACTAATAACTAAGTACTAGAACTATTAATTATACAGTAGTACCATATATAGGACGAATTTGAATATTTCAACATATTATTAATTGTAAGAAGTATCAAAACTTTTGGGCATCATAAACTTTTAAGTTGGCCTTTTAGAATATTATTTGTCCCGGTACATAAGAGCATGTTGTGTTCTCTTTTGTGCACACAGAAACCATTTGATCTAATTCTGATCATGACACACCTAATTGTATGAATAACGGTCCTGAATCTTAAAAAACAAAAATTAAAGATGTCGGGCACCAACCTGCGCATTACCGATGAAGTACAAAAACAGTAGCAAACCATAGATCGAAATAAAAACTGCGAAGCAGTTTTCCCAAAAATAGGTACTTGTTTGAAGGTTTTGACCAAGAGAACTACAAAAATTGAAGAAGTATAATGTATGAGATAATAACCTAATTAATCAATGTGTAACATGACATGCTTATTAATACAAACACCGATAAAAAGGAAGAGAAATTAATTAGCTACAAACTGGATTTTAGTTAATTCATACAAATCAGTCTATTAAAATGACATGTGTTTCTAATCGTATTAAAAAAGCATGTAAGAAGCACATGCTATTATAAAAAAAAAAAAAAAAAAATTAAAATTAAAAAGAAGAAAAAAAAACATGCATTTCTTACATGCTAAGGACACTTGTCAATTTATTAGACTGGTTGTATGAATCAGTTACAAACTGGTTTGTAACTAATGTATGTCCGATAAAAACTATTATAGGGCAACAAAGAGTCCAATATGTGCAAACCTCAAATTTCGAAGGCCCCACCAGAAACAGTACATGATCTTTTGTGGAATATTTGTGGACGTCACAGTACCAGATTGAATGGCATCAAGGAATATTCCAAAATCAACGAGCGTTTTATTTGGTATTTGTACCGGGCAAGCATCATCTAAAAATGTGTAATTTTCTAAATTGTGACCACATTTAAAAGAACTTTGAGTACATCCAATATGATTTTCACATGCTAAGTGCCAGCAAGCCGTCTCTCGTTGGATAGAGAAAAAGTACCAAAGGCCACCAAGTACCTAAAAGGCCAGCAAGACTCTTTAAGGATGAGTAAATTCTGCAGATATGCTAGAAAAAAAGAAAAGGAGAAAACACTACTTCCACTTAAAAGGAGAATGGAAAAAATAGTAATGCTATGAGAAGCAGCTGGGCTCATAAGGTGTTGTAGTATTTAAAATGGGGACTTTGTTGCGGTATTGGTTTTGCTATATTAAAGAATATATAGGCCTCAGTTAACCTATGAGAGTTATTGAAGATGAATACTTGTGAAAGTGTTATAAGGAGAAAAAATATGTTTTGTGTACCCGTTGTGGGATCCGGGCGTTACATATCTATACCAAATGGTTTTTCATGACGTTTTCTTGTAGGGCTGGCAAAACAAGTACCTAACAAATAAACAGGTACCTGTTTATCCTATGCATGTACATATTCTTTATGATGCCTAGATGAACCTTATTATAAAAAAACATGCATAGGATAAATGGATCGTAAATAGGTCATGGCAGGTATTTGTTTTGCCAGCCCTATTTTCTTGTGTTCCTCTATTGGTATTTGATTAATTGCTTGTGTGGTTTTTTTTTTTTCTTCTACTTGTTGCTTGAGATATTAATTTAACTCAAAACATAGGCAGTAGTCTGGCCCAACATTTCCACGATCATCTCTATATATATATATGCCTACCGCAATCTAAGGATTATATGTATCCTCTTTATTTGAAATGAAATTGATAATATCCATTTTATGATTAGAATTTAAAATTTGTGCATCTAATGGTGTATATAAAGTTAATGTTGACATGCCTTTTAAAAAATTCAAATAACATATGGAATCATATACACCATTATTATTGAAAAAATCCTATTAACATGTACAAGATTCTAGTAAACAAGTAAAAAAAATTCTAAAAGCTCATTAATTTGTTTAGAGTATCACGATCATGTGCTTAATTAGAATATCACGAACATGTGCTCACGACCATGTAAAATTTGAATAATTTTTTTTTTTTTTTTTTGACATGTCCACACAAGGAAAAATAAATGAGGAGGGGAATTCAAATAAATAACTTCTGCTTTATAAGGTAAAACTGAAATAAGCATTAAAAAAATTAAGATGGGATATTAGTCAAACTTACATGGCTGGCAAGGATATATAGAAAAATATTGAATGCAGCTTTAATCCATACTCTTCTAGCGAATTCGGAACTTTTAACATGTTTCGTCCATGATAGGTAGATTCGAAGAACTCTTGGCACATATTGCAAGAGAACAAAGAGGTTTAGGATCTTCCTTAAGTCCAAAAATTTCGATCTCGTCAATTTTGAGAAAATAAATGGAACTAAAACCTGGACAAATTACAAACAGCATGCGTACGATGTACTAATTAATACAGGGAAAGAAATTGCTGGAAAAAGAAAAAGAAATTCACAAAAAACAGTTTAGAATTAGCAAAAATGTTTCCCTTTATTACCTGTGGGATTGGAAGAATAGCGAGGATGTCAATTGCGAAGTACGTCCTCAAATACCTCTTTATTATTCGCCAAGGTTGGCGATCATATGACTTTAATCCAGTTCCTCCATGTCTACGATTAAAGTATCCCAAAATGATATTCCCAACGTAAATAAAATCGAAGAATAATCGGAAGCCAAGAGCTGTGATCATTAATCTTCTATCTAACATAAGACACTTGTCATCGTGGTTGATCACAGGAAGGTACAAGAACAAAGGGTCCACACATAGTACTGCAATCCCACACAACACTAGAAACTTCCAATGCAAGTACTTAAACATGGAAGCTCCCTTTGAGTCATCTTGGCCACCAGATTGCTTCTCAAAATCCGAATTCCTGATCAAGCAGAATATTAAATATAACAAGCAAAATAATATATCGAGTTAATATTTTTTATATCATTTTCTTTCTTCAATAGAGAGGCCCGCGTCTAGCTAGAGAATTTAAATACTTTTTTATAGTCCCATGGAGGCTTATATATGCCACTACTAAATGATTGTATTGGGGTTTCTCGGCCTCCTTTTCTTCATTTATAGTTGGGCAAGAGCCCAAAAAAATGTTAAATAGGCTAAAACAGAATCAGTGAAAAATGTTTACAATTGTAATTATCGTATCAATTAATGTAGAGGTAACATGCATACCCATTCTCCTCTTGCTGATGCTGGCGTTCACTCATAATTAAGCTTATCTCCCCATTATCTTGCTGACGACAGCGTTGACTCATAACTAAAGCTTATCAATTGGTGATATATATAATGTCCAAAATGAAGAACCAACCTCCAAATTATATATTAATAGACCCCACGAACTTCTTTTAGTGCCACAAAAAGCTGAATTAATTCTGGTTCCTAAAAAAATGGAAAATTGATTAGAAAGACGACAATGTACACCATTTTTCATCAAGATTTCTTGAGTGCAATCACCCCATATTGTGCACCATAACTAGGAATTTTTTCAGAGCAGGAGCAAAAAAAAAAAGTTTCTCTGTAAAACTGTGCACGCAGCATAAGACATGCATGCATGATAATGAAATAACAAAGATTTTCTTAAAATTACTTTTACCAATTTCAATAGAAATGGTCAGACCAAGAAAACAACGCCAGAGATGGATATCTAATCAGTAAAAGGAACCAAAAAAAAAAATTAAATCCATTATCAAAACATTGCAATACTAGCACGTGGGAAGTAAAGAAATAAAAATTTAGAAAAATGAAAAGACCAAAAAGTAAAAAAATCCAACCTTGAGAATACTTTACTAGCTAGTTGATTAAAAGTAAATATGAGTTCCTCAATTCAATTAAAGAATAATTTAAAAGACAACGGAATCGCTGTAGCATTGTCTTGTCTATATGACATATTCATTAATTAATTTGTTGTATATCATAAGCTCCATGTTCAAATAGAATTTGTATAAGATAGAAAACTAGAGAGCTCACAAAAATAAGAAGTGCGGAGAATCCACAGGTTATGTAGAGAAAATGGGTGGCATGCCCACGTTAGCTCATAACTAAAGTTTATCGAAGACAAAACGTCCAAATTGTGGATTAATCAACCACAAAATTCCTGGAAAATATGAAAATTTTCAGTGCAGAAGCAAAAAACATATCATTGTTAAACTGCATACGCAGCATAAGAGAGAAAGAAAATGAATTGAACCTTATAAAGTCGACGGACTGAGCGAGAGTGATACCAGGTTTTGGAGAAAGCAAAGAGTGGCGGAGAGTGGACTTTGTTGTAGGGTTTTAGATTAACCTGTGAAACTGCAGATGCAGGTAATCAACATTTTTTTGCTCTTCTTATAGATACTTGCTAGTTTAGTCAACCATTAACTACAAATATAGTCTTATCCCTCAAGTCTTTCTTTAATTTCTTTTCTTTTCTTACCTACCGAACAAAGTTTTATTTATTCCAAAGTCAACTACGCCAGCTAAAAACACCCAACACAAAGGGAGCTGTCATTATCCCTCCAATAAACAGCTGTCACGTCAGTATTTTACACAGCATGCAGTAAATAAGCATCTTCTTGCAAACCAGGGATTTCATCTTGAATAACTGGCTGGGATTTCTCCTTCATTATGTAATATTGTACACGTTGAAGGACAGCAGAGTGGACAACAATTTCCAAAACAAAAACGTGTCTTGCATTCTTTATAGTATCAAGAGCGTCGGAAAGGCAAATTACGTCTTCATCCCCTGTTTTTCTTGCTGTCCCTTCGCGATCTTTCATCCTCTGCCTCCCAGTAAAGTGATAAACCACAACTCTCAAGAGTCTCAACCCCATACCTCATTTTGCTATCAGTAAACTAACTTGGGTGTGGCAATTTCCTCACCTGGAAAGCCCACTTGGTTGCAACTTTCACGTATTCGTGGGCACCGTACCATGTTTTCGGTTGTTAAAATATATTACGAAATATTTGATTTTATATCATAATTAGATTTCATTTCAGTATTAATTGTAATTATTGTAACTTGTATTCAAGTCTAATCAACAATACTCTATATCTCAAGCCTTTATTTAATTATTTTTTGTCTCCTTATAATTAGCACCCGATGAAAATTTAATATATTTCAAAATCACGTTGGTAAGCTAAAATTGGCAGTTTTGTAAACATGTAGTTTTTTATTAACTAGTACTGGACACATGCATTGAACAAATCAAACTTAATTGGTGGCTTCCCATAAAAATAATATGACAGAAAATGCAATTTGCTAATTGACGAAGACCTCGATATATATTGCAATTGCAAGTGGGAAAAAAGAGAAATGAAGTCAACTATACAA
Source organism: Corylus avellana (assembly GCF_965113065.1). Taxonomy (NCBI): domain Eukaryota; kingdom Viridiplantae; phylum Streptophyta; class Magnoliopsida; order Fagales; family Betulaceae; genus Corylus; species Corylus avellana. Next base: position 46,434,169 of record NC_142491.1, read on the forward strand.
TATGGATTTCTTGCAATATTTTTCAATATAATAGACAGATGTTTTTCATATCAGTATTGTCTTATTTAACAAACCTCAAACCCCCGTCTCAAGAGCATCTCCAACTATCACTTTAAAATATAAGTTTTGTTAAAATTTAGTTAGTATAATTATTTTTGGAGCTCCAGCAGACACTTGTAGGATTTTTTTGTTCTTTTTTCTCTCTCATTTCTCTCTCCCTCTCCCTTAACGAAAATAAAAACAATAAAAATAATATTTAATTAGAGTAGAAAGTTAAAATAAATACTCTGCTGAAATGTGTAATGAAAAACTAGTAGCTAAAATAAATTAAAAAAAAAAAAAGAAGTAATATTTCCAATAATTAAAATAACATAATTTAGAGATGCTCTAATACATGCATGGAAAAGTCGAGAGATAGATAGTCAAAGCAAAAAGGAAATAAAAAATTCAAACCGTAGTAAACTAGTAAAACTTGCACGTTTATCAAAATCTTGATAATTGAGGTTGCACATGACAATTGCCAATCACTCTCCTTTTTAATATGCAAAATATTTGTTGCAACTCAACAGTTTAATTAATTAACATTTTCTTAATTCACTTCCTAATTATACCTTCACCATTCAGAAATCCAAAGCAACCGTTTTATTAATTAATTAACAAACTACATTTTTTCAACAACAATGTGCCGCACAGGTGGTCTTGAGGCACCAAGACAATGAGACATGATTGCTACTACTGTTGTGCTGTGGAAATTTCATTCTTCTTTTCCTTAAGGCGCCGCCGAGCTGCTTGTGTAAATTTCGTTTTTGCATTAGAAAGTGCGTCGGAATGCCTGGCAACTAATATTTTCAAGTCATTGGCCGTAAGCGCAAAGGCTTCAACTTTTGTAAAGGTTTTGACAGTTTTTGTGGAGATTGGGTAGTCTGATAGTTTGGGTGAGGGGGAGCCGTTGAACCCCCACTCTAGAAGTTCTTCTCCGTAGTACTCACCTTTTTCAATACATTGAGGGCCCTCACCATTCTCTCTATTACTGGTTTTGAAGCACCATACACTGCCTTGTGTAATGAAGAGCATCGCATTCAGTGGCTCTCCCTCCCGGATAATGTAGTTGTCCTCGTTATAGTACAATGGCTTGAGAGATTCGCAGATCGATCGCAGCAAATATTCCTTTTCATTTTTAAGGCCTTGCACCTATATATATATATTCCATATTAACAAGGAGAATAATAACAAAAATGGGGTTCAACATGAATGCTAAAATGGGGTTCTTAGATCATGTACAACTCCACCTTAAATATATATTCAATTCATTTGAAATAAAATCATTTTGTCTAGCCATTTTTATTTTATTTTTTTACATTCTTTCTTCCAAACAGAAATAATTATAGTTTAATTCAATTGAATGTCTATTTTTACTCTGTCCAAAAGCTTAAAAGAAAAGGAAAAAAATAAATTTAATAAAAAAATAAAAAAAATAAAAACTCACTTTTCTTAGTAGGGGTAAGCAAAGATGAAGCTTAATCTCCTTTAAGAGATCTTTGTCGGAAAGATGATGGATCGGTTTTTCCGTATCAAAATCTTTGTTTCTTTCCAGTGTTTGCTTTATGCAGGAGAAGATCTGCTCTTTCATAGAATCAGGAATCTGGTTTCTAGATATCCACAACCGTATGGTTAATTTTTTAATTGTCATTTGGTGATCAATCTCCTCTAACTTCTCAGCTTCCATCTGCGCCTTCTTAGTTGCCTTCTCAGTTATCATCTGTATGTATGTCTACAACACAACAAGTTTGGTTTATCAAATTACAAAAAAAATGAATTTAATCAATTATACTAACATTTTAATACTAATATATATATATACAGTTGACCTTCTCATAACTAATGAAAAACTTTTTAACTATCAAAATTACTAATTAATAAAATCTGTTGTTGAATTTCAGAAATTTTTGAATCTACAAGACTTCTACACAATAATTAGTCTATGTAGAAAACTTTCAACTCTTATTAAGCTTAATTTCAAAAAATAGAAATAACACAAATTACATAGCCAAAACTTGAAAGAGAAACTTTTAATGCCTTTTCCCAACAGAGAAGGCCGAACATTTTTGGCTAGTTCATGCCTTATCCTCCCTTGTAAGTTGTAACAGTTTGCACAAGTAACCAATGAAGTTATAGTTATGGCAGTTTGTTCCTTAAAACAATATAGTTGATCTCATGGTACAATCTACGTTAGAAAAAACTTGAACCAAGTACTGTAGGAAGGTATAATAGAGAATGAATTCAAAATAGAAAGAAGAAATAAAAAACGTAAAGGATGAATGAAAAAAAGAACTATCAAATTGTAGGAGAGCACCAACCTGCACACTACCGATGAAATACAAAACCAGTAGTAAACCAAAGATCAAAATAAAAATTGAGAAGAAGTTTTCCCCCAGAAAGTTACTTGTTTCAAGGTTTTGACCAAGAGAACTGCACAATTGGAGAACTATATTAATGTATGAGATAATAATAACAGAGTTAATTAAAAATAACTTAATTTTCATCACAAAGAATGTTTCAAGTAGGACCATGTGATGGCTTTTTCTTTTTTATTTTTCCTCGTAATATCAGGATTTTGTTTGGGTTTTTTTTTTTTTTTTTTTTTAACATGTCCGCACAAGAGGGGGGATGGGGATTTGAACTAGTGACTTCCACTTCATTAAGTATGGTTCCAGCCGATTGAGCTGCCTTTTGGAGACGTTTGGGGGTTTTCTTAGTAATATGAGGACATACTTTTATATTTTTTGGGGGTTTTTTTAAAAAACCTTAAAATTTATATTATTTCCTTTTTAGAGTTTTCTAATAACTCTCAATTTTATTTTTTATTTTTTTTAAGGAATTTTCAGTAATTTTAGGATTAAATTTGTAATCAACCTTATCTTAATTATTGAGATCATTCATCCTAGTAATTAGTGGTTTTTAAGTTGCTCTACTCCATTATGTGATTAAGATGCACAGAGTTTTTCTTTAAACTCACTTGGAAGAACTTCCTCCAATCCGGTTTATAAAAAATTAAAATGTTATGTGTCCCTTTGTATGTGAAGAAACGCATGTTTTTTTTTTAATAAAATTTCTTCAAACTTTGTCCTTATAATTAAAAATTTATGTGATTCTCACATGCAAAGAGACAATTTTATACACACAGTTAAAAGAAATTCCTCCAGTTCAATAGAGAGAAAATCTTTTTCCTTTAAAGAGTCAATAAAAGGTTTTTTTTTTTTTTTTTCAATCACTTTTTCCTTGCAACATGACATGCTTATTGATAACAAACACTGAAAAAAAAAAAAAAAAAAAAAAAAACACTTCATTTAACGTCTCTAACCTTCCATTGTTTTTGTAATCTTCACATCCCTCTAAAGTTCAAAAACTCTCAATTTAGTGTATCGAACTTTAAAAAATTTGCTGAGATTACAAATTTTGTAAAGTTTGATACATTAAATTGAAAGTTTTTAAATTTTGAGAAGAAGATTATAAAAGTGATAGAAAGTTCACGGGATTAAGTAAAGTTCTAACAGAAAAACTACTATAGAGCGATAAAGAGTCCAATATATACAAACCTCAAATTTCGGAGGCCCCACCAAAAACAGTACATGATCTTTTGTGGAATATATGTGGAAGACACAATACCAGATTCAACGGCTTCACGGAATATTCCAAAATCAAACTGCGTCGTATTCGATGTTTGTACACGACAAAAATCATCAAAAAATGTGTTATTTTGTAATTTGCCACCACATCTAAAAGAACTTGGGATACATGCATGATCAACTGCACAGGCTTTGTCCCAACAAGTCGTCTGTCTTTCGATAGAGAGAAAGTACCAAAAGGCTCCAAATACCTTAAAAGACCATCAAAACTCATAAAGATGAGTAAATTTTGCAGATATGCTAGCAAAAATAAATAAATAATACTACCTCCACTTAAAAGGAAAATGTAGTGGGATTCGAATTTGACTGTAAATTTTGTATTTAATTCTGAATTGGTGGGCTTGAATTTGATTGTAAATTGTGGGGGGGGGGTGGCGGCGAAGAAATGAATTCTAGCTGATTATTTTCTCGATATTCCCTGTTCATTGGTTTTGGGCCCTTTATACCCGAATTACAGAAGACAACTAATCCTAACATCTGTATGTAACCGAATGAAAAAAAAAAAAAAAAAAAAAAGAAGAAGTAACCCACTCATTACAAATAATTGCAATTATACATGGATAAAAAAAGAAGGAGCACATGCAATGTATGCTTGTGATTATCAAGATATTTTCATTTGAAATATAAAGTTAATTAGAGAGAAAAAAAAATCGACTCATTAATGCACAAAAACTGAAATAAGCAGTAAAAGAGAAAGATGGGATATAATCAAACTTACATGGCTGGCCAGGATATATACAAAAAAATTGAAGGCAGCTTGAATCCATATCCTTCTAGCAATTTTTTTGGAACTTTGGATAAGTTTCGTCCATGATAAGTAGATTCGGACAACTCTTGGCACATATTGCAACAGAACTAAGGCTTTTAGGATATTCCTTGCGTACAAAAGTTTTGAGCTTCTCATTTCTTTTAAAATAATTGGAACTAAAACCTGGACAAATTACAACAAGCAGCATGTGTAAGATCTACTTAATAGGGAAATGAGTGACAAAAAAAAAAAAAGTTTAGAAGCAAAAAAGTCTTGCTTGCCTGTGGGATTGGAAGAATAGCAAGGATGTCAATTACGAAGCCTAAGTACCTGAAGCACATCTTTTTAAACTCAGGAGTAGCGCGTTCCTCGACCAAATTACTACTTTTTCGGGGAAAAAGAAATCCGAAAATCATATTGGCAACATAAATCACATCGAAGACCGACCGCAAACAAATAGCAGTGATCTGTAATCTATTATCTAACTCAATACAGTGGCCGTTTTCGTTGATCACGGGAAGGTAAAAGAACAAAGGGTCAACACATAGTACTGTAATGACACCAAACAGTACAAACATCGCAAGCCAGTACTTCAAAATGGGCTCCCACATTGGGTTAATATTTGTCATCTTCTCTCCTGAGTCTCCTCCATCATCCTGGAAACATGATTGCTTCTCACTATCTATAATACTGATCCTACAGATGATCATGACAAGTTAAAATATTGATTAAGTAATTAAATTTATGTCGAGTTCAAAAAAAAAAAAGTAGAAGTTGCTAACCTCGACTCTTTCTTCAGCCTATGCCAACTATTCATAACTAAAGCTTATAAACGTACGATACCACGCCCTAACCCACCAACTGCTATTAGAATGACAAAAGTACGAGTTTAGATTCCTGAAAAATTGGAAAACAGATTAGACAAACACCACTTTCAATTATATTAATCTAAGCGCAACCTCAGATAAAAATCACTTATAGCATTCTCAATGGAAATACTCAGACCAAGAAAACATTAATGCTTGGCATCAGAGAGATACTTCATGGGTCAAAAGGGGCCAAACAAGTCCGGTTGTCTAGAAAATGTAATAAGAACAAATAATAATATATAGTTCTAAATTTGTGTCTCTTTAGAGATTATATAAACAATAATGAAATGAACCTGATAAGCTTGATCGATCGAGGACAGCAATGGAGATGATGGTGATTCGGAGTGGCAGCAATTGGATTTGTTGTAGGATTTAAGACTACTCTGCATGCAGCTGCAACTAATAAGCAAGAGCAACTGCCGCGCGCATTTATAGATGTTTATTCGTTTATCTTCAAGTCTTTCTTTATTGTTTTTTTTTCACAGGCGTCCTTCGAGTCTTTCTGGGCAACTGATGAAAATTCGATGTTCATATTATATTACAATGTCAACGCAGCCAGACTAGACCAAAAGGAACTTGGCAACTTCCCAGCAAAATAATATGATTAAGGAATACAAGAAAAGTACGTAAGTGATATAGTACTAGACATTCCCTCCGGTCTTGTTTTAGTATACTGCCAAGGGTCTACTTGATCAAAACAGCTGGCGGCTGCAAAATCCGAGGCGGAACCACGTTGGACGGGGGTCCCCAAAAAAAAAAAAAAAAATTTAGTTACTGTTTTTCTATATACACTCTCTAAAAGATTTTATATTTTATTCTCTATTTTATTTATTTTTTTAGAGTTTTTTCTATTGTTTTCTCAAGTTGATATGATTTTTAAAAGGGGAAACTTTATTTTAGACCCATGAACTACCATGTGATTTGACATACCCTGAATTTTGAAATCTCTAAATTTTGACCCCTGAACTTTCAAATTCCAATAAATTTGAACTATTCTGTCAAATTTTAAACGTTAAAAGTAATACAATAACGTTTATACCCCTAACTTTTTTTTATAAAATTTTAGATTTTCCCTTAAATTCAAATTAATTTTTTTTTTTAAAAAAAAAAAATTATTAAAAAAATCACAAGGTGACCCATGATTGAGCCACCTTGTGACCCTTTTTTTTTTTTCCATTTTTTTCAATTTTTTTAATAAAAAGAAAATTGAAGGGTAATTTTTCTTTGTAGGGATTTTAATGGCAAAAATTGACAAATTGGTTCAAATTGATTGTAATTGAAAGTTCAGAATTTTAAATTGAGAAGTTTCAAAGTCGGGGGAAGGGGGATATGTCGAATCGCGTGGTAATTCAAAAGTTTAAAGTGAAGTTTCCCTTTTTAAAAATTATCATCAAATTTGAGATGAATTACAAATAAATTTTGATTTAATGATGATTCTAGACCAAATCAACTTTAGAAAAATAAAAATATGGTTTCTAAAATTACTCATAGTGAATAACAAAAAATAACTATATATATATATATATATATATATATAAGATGGGAAAAATGATTCGAACTAGTGACATCCACTTCATTATACTTTGTTCCAATTAATTGAGCTAACACTAAATTCCTAGAAAAAAAATATGAACTTTTTCAGTGCAGAAGCAAAAAAGCATATCATTGTGAATAAACTGCATGATGTGCATGCATAAGAGAGAAAGAGAATACGTGTATATATATAAGAGTGAGTTGAACCTTTTAAAGTCGAGCGAGGGACCGAGCGAGACCAGGTTTTGGACAAAGCAAAGAGTGGCGGGGATCAGTGGACTAGCTTATTGTGGGGTTTTAGATTAACCTGTGAAACAGCAGATGCAAGTAGTCAACATTTTTTTGCTCTTCTATCTTATAGATACGAGTTTAGTCAACCATTAACTATAATCTATCCGTCAAGTCTTTCTTTAATTACATTTCTTTTCTTACCTACCGAACAAAGTTTTATTTATCCCAAAGAACAAGGAGTAAACGCTGTCTTTAAGCCCCACAAATAGGGAGCTGTACGTCATTTTATCCCTCCAATAAACAGCTGTCACATCAATATTTTGCACACCAGTAAATAAGTAATGAACAATAGTCTATCTATCAAGTATTTCTTTTTAATTCTTTTTTGCCTTTCTTAGCAACCGATGAAATTTTAATATATTTCCAAATCACGTTGGTAAGCTAAAAGTGGCAGTTTTGTAAACTTGTAGTTTTTTTATTAGCTAGTACCGTAAACATGTACTGGACAAGTCAAACTTGGTGGCTTCCCATAAAAATAATATGACAGAAAATGCAATTTGGTAATAAATATTGCAATATTGCAAGTGGATTTAGAATGCATGTGACAAGTTGACCACTTTCTTCAATTTTTTTTTCTAGTAGGTTATTAATTGTAAGCAAGTACACTATGATTCCAGCTCATGGTCCAAACACAAAACACTAATCACGGGATTCCACAACAGTTGTATAATGTTCAAGGTGTTACTCTTCTCCAAAAGCTATAAGGAGATTCTCCTCTAACGGTTATTTGAAACTTATTTCCTTGTGAGCTCTACCTTACGGCTCCTTCCATATAATGCACAATGCGTATCTATTCATATGTACGAATATCCCTTCCTTTCATATGTATATACAGTCAAAACTAGTTCCCGTATATGAGCACTTGTCATGTATAATGTAAGACCAACACTGTAATTGTATACTATAAATAAGACAACATGGACCTCCAAAATATTAAAGAGAGCATCCATTTATTTTCATGGTATCATAGCCATATTAAGCTTCCACAAATTTTTTTTTTCTCAATCAGTTAGTTTTTTTTTTTTTTTTTGTTATGGCTTCCTTTGGTGCTCCGAGTTTTACACTACCAAATATTATGCATATGGTTCAAGTCAAAGTGAAAGGTCCCAACAATTATATGAGTTGGCTTACTCAAATTGTTCCTTTGCTCAAATCTCATGAGTTAATGAGAATAATTGATAGCTCAGAACTATCACCCCCTCCCTTTGTCACTGACCCAACAGACAACGAAAAGGAAATTGCCAACCCAGCTCATGCTTTGTGGGAAAAGAAGGATCAATTTATTCTCAATTGGATCAACACCACCTTGGCAGAAAACGTGTTGGCAATAGTCTATGGGTTGACCACTGCACACCAAGTGTGGACTCATCTTGCCAATAACTTTGCTTCTAAATCTTGGTCAAGATGTAACCAGCTGAAGCGAGAACTTCAAACTTTGCAGTAGGGTACACAAACCTGCACAGAATATCTTCATGTAGCCAAATCCTTGGCTGATCAATTGGCAATCATAGGAAATAAAATTGATGATGAGGATCTTATTTCTTTTACTCTTAATAGTTTAAATTCTTCATATAATACTTTTGTCGCATTTTATTCCCTTACTACAAGTGATAAAAACTTAACTTTTGAAGATTCTCATGTTGAGTTGCAGACCCATGAAATTTTGATTGAAAATCAAAATTCAGCCATAACATCCGACGCTAGCAAGTTTCCTTTCTTCATTCAAAAACAAGTAGCAATCTCATCCAATTAGAAAAAGAAACATGGTGGGCCACCAAAGTTCACCCAATACCGCCTAGGACCTCCAAGAGGGAATTTTCAAAGTCAATTTCATGGACCAAGATATCCACAACAACACTATCCTTCAAATTCGCAGCAGCCCATCAATTTCCCTTATTCACAAGTCTCAAACCAGCAGCACCGATTTTCACAACAGCAAATTAAACCTCCACATCAATTTTTCCATGGTACTTCTCCAAGGTCACCTTGTCAAATTTGTGGCAAATCCAATCATCGTGCCTTGGATTATTACCATAAGATGGACTATGCCTATTAAAGCAGACATCCACCTTCACAATTAACTGTTATGGTGGCACAATCCAATATTTATCAAGATAAGCAACCTTGGTTCGTAGATAGTGGGGCTAATGCTCACATTACCTCTGAGCTTGAAAATCTTTCTATTCAACAACCTTTCCAAGGCGATGAAACTGTGGCAGTAGGTAATGGTAATGGATTGCAAATCCAAAACACAGGTTCATCCACTTTTCAAACTCCTTTTTCAAATATTGTCTTGAAAAATATTTTACGTTGCCCAAAAGTCTATGCCAATCTATTATCAATTAATCATTTTTGCATTGATAATCATTGTTATTTCATACTTACTGGGTCTTCTTATTTTATTAAGGACATTCTAACTGGAGCAACACTTTTGGAAGGACCAAGTGAAGCTGGTTTGTATCCAATCTACTTGAAAAGAACCTCATTGAATAAATGTCATGGTCTCACCGCATTTCTAGGAATAAACATTTGATGTGTGGCACTCACATCTTGGACATCCGGCTGATCCTATTGTTCATCGCCTAGTCACATTTCAAAGTCTCCCTATTTCTAACACTTTAGTTAAAATCCACCTTTGCTCTTCATGTCAATTAGGAAAAGGCAAGAAATTACTTTTCACTGAGTCTACCCATGAGTCTATTTCACCCCTTCAACTCATTCACTCTGATGTATGGTCCTCACCAATTATATCCACTAATGGTTATCAATATTATGTCATTTTTATTGATAATTATTCACAATTTAGTTGGATGTACCCTCTCCATCAGAAATCAAATGTCTTTAATTATTTTATTCAATTTAAAAATCTTGTTGAGAATTTATTTTCATGCACAATCAAACAATTTCTAAGTGATAAGGGTGGTGAATACATGTCACGTCAATTTACATCTTTTTTAACCACACATGGTATTTATCATAAGGTAACATGTCCACACACTCCTGAACAAAATGGTATTTTAGAACGCAAGCATAGGCATATTATGGAAGTTGGTCTTTCTCTTTTAGCACAATCCCACCTAAATACTCGTTTTTGGCCGGATAGATGCTTTTCAAACTGCCATTTATTTAATTAATCGGTTACCATCATCCATCCTTAAACACATGTCTCCATATTTTAAATTGTTTCAAAAGGAAACTGATTATTCCATTTTACGAGTATTTGGGTGTGCTTGTTATCCCTTGCTAAGACCATATTCTACGCATAAACTTAGCTTTCGTAGCAAAATGTGCATCTTTCTTGGCTACAGCTCTAACCAACATGGCTATAGGTGCCTTGATCCTATTTCCAAAAAGAGTGTATGTGTCACGACATGTTGTGTTTGATGAAGGATTTTTTTTAGCCAAGGATACACAACCAACTTCTCCGTCTCCTTCCAGGATTGCTCCGACCCAAGTACCTTCTCTCATCTCACTCCATGACTTTAATTTAAATTTCACCTCACCACACTCAGACACACCTATTCCCACCCACCAACCCGAAACATCATCTTCCCAAAATCCTCCAAATTTACCTACTAGGTCCCCACCCAATCCATCTGCCACAATTACTCCTATACACCAACTCACACCTACTAGGTCCCCACCATATCCTTTTCCCTCAAGCTCCCCATCAGTTGACTCCATCCTATATTACCACTCGTCCACTCACATTCCACCCCCACATCAGACGCCTCCCTCCCAACCATTTATACCTCCTTCTGCTTCAATTCAACCCTTACATCCCATGACTACTAGGTCCTGCACAGGCTCCATTAAACCCAAGACCTTCCCCGATTATACCCTTCACTATTGTACCAAACATCCTTTCAAAGCCATGAATGCTGTATTTCTCGAGATTAAGGCCACTCGTTTCAACCAAGCCAACTTAGCACCTGAATGGCGTTTGGCTATGTAGCAAAAGTATGAGGCCCTTATAAAAAATGGCACCTGGACTTTATGTCCAAAACCTGATCCGCAATAAATGGGTTTATAAAATTAAAAGAAAACCTGATGGCACTATCGACAGATTTAAAGCCCGTCTTGTGGCTAAAGGATTTGATCAGAGAAGTGACATTGACTACACTGAGACATTCAGTCCAGTGATTAAACTAGCTACTATCTGACTTGTACTGGCTCTTGCTGTTTAATTTAACTAGAACATCAAGCAACTCGATGTCTCAAATGTCTTTTTGCATGGTACTCTCAATGAAGATGTCTTTATGGAGCAACCTCAAGGATTTATGGATCCCCATCACCCTACCTTTGTTTGCAAACTCCATAAGGCCTTATATGGCCTTAAGCAAGCACCTCGGGCATGGTTCAATCGACTATCTCTTTCTTTGCAGCATCTAGGTTTTGTGGGCTCCTTGGTTGATTCCTCACTTTTTATTTTTCAATCAAATAATGTTGTAATTTTCTTACTTGTTTACGTTGATGATATCTTAGTCATAGGAAATAACAAGGCTGCCATTTCATCCTTCATCCATGCTCTACAACAAGAATTTCCTTTAAAGGACCTTGGTGACTTAACGTTTTTCTTAGGTATTGAGGTTGCTCGCACTCCCACTCAGCTCCATCTATGACAAACCAAGTACATCACAGATCTCCTTCACAAAACTGGAATGGTTAGAGCAAAGCCTTACTGAGCTCCATGTGTGTCAGGCTCACAGCTTTCTTCCTCAGCTGGCGAACCCTTACCCCACCCCAGCATTTATAGTCAGGTAGTCGGAGCCTTACAATATTGTACTCTTACTCGACCTGACATCGCCTACTCTGTTAATCAACTCTGTCAACATTTACACTCTCCAACCACTCTACATTGGATAGCTACTAAGTGGGTCCTTCGCTACCTGAAGGGTACGCCCAATCATTTTCTTCATTTTTCAAAAGGCCCACACTGTTTAGCGACTTTTTGTGACTCTGATTGGGCTGGTAACCCAGATGATCGCCAATCCACAACCGGCTTTGGTGTTTTCTTTGGCTCGTGTTTGAACTCTTGGTGTGCAAAGAAGCAACATATTGTGTCTCGTTCCTCTATTGAAGCCAAATATAGAGCTTTGGCCATGCTCACTGCCGAACTTTATTGGCTCTGTATGCTCTTTAAGGAACTCCATGTTCCTTTGCCAATTGTTCCTAAAATATGGTGTGACAATCTCGGTGCCTTAGCTCTTGCCTCCAATCCCGTTTATCATGCCTAGACAAAGCATATTGAACTGGATTACCATTTTATCCGCGAGAAGGTTCTCAATAAAGATATCTCAGTGCACTACTTGTCCACTCATGACCAACTCGCTGATATCTTCACCAAAGGTCTCACCTCCTCTCGTTTCCTTTTTCTTCGTGACAAGATTATGGTGCTTAGCTCCTCCATTAGCTTGCGGGGGGCTGTAAGCAAGTACACTATGATTCCAGCTCATGGTACATACACACAACACCAATCACGGGATCCCATGACAACTGTATAATGTTCAAGGTGTTACTCTTCTCCAACAGCTATAAGGAGATTCTCCTATAACGGCTATATGAAACTTATTTCCTAGTGAGCTCTGCCTAACTGCTCCTTCCATATATTTCACAACGCGTATCTATTCATATGTACGGATATCCAATCATTTCATATGTATATACGGTCATAACCAGTTCCCATATATGAGCACTTGTCATGTATAATGTAAGACCAACACTGTAATCATATATTATAAATAAGACAACATGGACCTCCAAAATATTCAAGGGAGCATCCATTTATTTTCATTAATCAGATCATGTTGACGCTTCACCATATTTCAGGAATAAATATCAATTTCTCTTCATTTTAAATATTAGAATGGATTTCTTGCCATATTTTTCACCATATTTTTCAATATAATAGATAGATATTATTTATATTAAGTATTGTCTTATTTAACCAACCTCAAACCATTGTAATTAATTACATGGGGGGAAGTCCAGAGATAAGAAGTCAAAGTAAAAAGAAGAATAAAAAATCAAACCTTAGTAAAACTTGCACGTTGATCAAAACCTTGATATTGAAGTTCCACAAGATAAGCCAATTACTCTCCTCCTATTTTCTTTTTTTTTTTTTTTTTTTTTAATCAATTAATTTATTATTATTATTATTATTATTATTGTTATAACAGTTTTCAACACAATAAATGCGCTTTCTTTGGGGTCTTCAATACGTCGTCGTCCAGCACTCCAAATCACTACAAAAAAGCAATATTGGCGAAGGAGTTCTCTAAAGAACCAGGGACACTCCGATGCCAAAATTAGAAAATTTCTAAGAGAAATATTGCACTTCAACGCACAATAATTCAATACGCTCAAAGCGACTAATTAAGCTCTGAGAGAGAATATGAGAAGATAGTAAATTATTCAAGATCTGAGAGAATATTTCATCCTCCTCTAGTATCTTGTGTAGGGGCCTATTTATAGGCCTGAGCTGTAGAAGTAGGCTTGAACTAGCTCTTCTTATTTGAGTTTATTGGGAGTCCATAGTTGAGATAGAACTCAACAGCTATCATGTAGAAATAAACCTTCAACAGATATTATGTAGAGATAATCTTGAGTAGTCATCTTGTAGAGATAAGTATGACGTCTTTATTCCAATATTATTTTAATTAGAATATAAGACTATTAATTAATTAAATAGCCCTTGCTATTTAATTAATATCTTTATGGACCATTCCTTGGCCATTGGGCCCAGAATTTGGTAGGCTTGTAGTGTGAATTTATTCCCAACAGTTACCCCTTAATTCCCTTAGCCAAGGTACTTGAGTAATGAGAATTTAGTCAAAGCCTTCTGACAGCTTGTTGTTTGACTTTTTTCGAGACTCGTGTCTCCCTAGTGAGTGTGCTTTGAGCTTGTTAGTTGGAGCTCTTCAGCTCTGTTTTTGGCATCACCTAAGTTCCCGGGAGCACCCCCCAGCCCTATCCTTTGCCCGGAGGTTAAATCCGTCCTAGTTCCGAGATACCCGAGGATCATGCCCAGGTCTCTCTCCATGTCGTCAAGATAATCCAAATCTGCACAATAACCTTTAAGCATTAATTTATAAGTCTTTCGACAAACTAACCTTTGTACCCCGTTCGCCTTGTGGTAATTTCTTGTTTTTGTCCAAGGTTTTCTCTTTGTCTCTTTGTTGTCGGGAGCACCCCCAACTATTTCCTTTGCCCGGAGGTTAAGTCTGTCATATCCTTGAGACACCCGAGGATCATGCCTGGTTCTCTCTCAAATGCCTGTTTTGACAAACTAGGCTCCGAACCTGCGTAATAATCTCCAAACAATAATTCACAAGCCTTTCAACAAACTAACCATTGTTCCCGATTCGCCTTGGGGTGATTCCTTGTTTTTGGCCAAGGTTTTCTCCTTACACTACAAAAAAAGGATTTTTTATTGACATAGGTTTTTTGACGTGTCAGGCTGTCTGACACGTCAGTAAACCCTCATGACGGGGCAATCCTGACGTGTTTTAGTCGTGAAGAATGTGGGTGTCAGGAATTGGCAATTTCTGACGTGCCAAATTTGGCACGTCAGAAATTCCTGACGTTCCAAATATGGCACGTCAGAAATTCCTGACGTGCTAAATCCAACACGTCAGGAAAATTTTCTAACATGTCAAATTCTGACATGTCAAAAAAATTTCTGACGTGTCAAATTTGACACGTCAGTAAATTTTTTTAATTAAAAAAAAAAATCCAGAAAAAAATTAAAAAAAGAAAAATTAATTTTTTTAATAATTTAAATTTCCTGACGTGCCAAAATTGACACGTCAGGAAATTAAAAAATTAAATATAAAATTAATTTTTTTTTTTTCAATTAAAAATTTTATTAATTTAAATTATTTTTTATTTTGTAATTTATCATAGAAACGGTGCAGAGAAAATTTCTCTGCACCACTTGGTACCACTCAAGTGGTGCAGATCTACACCACTTGAGAAACGGTGCAGATCTGCACCACTTGAGAAATCAATTTCTCTGCCTGTGGGCTTTCTTCTTTTCTCAATTTTTTCTTTCTCTCTCTTCTTTTCTCCGGCCAGGTCTCACTTTTCTCCATCTTCTCTTCTTCTTCTTCTTCTCTTCTCTTCTCTTCTCTCTTTTTTTTTTTTTTTTTTTCTTCTGCTTCTCTCCTCGATCCCTTTCTTTCTCTGCTTCATTGAACTCTAGATCTTCTCCTTTTTCTTTTTTTCTTCTGCTTGGATCTCTTCTACTTCTTCTGTGTTTTTTCCATCTGCCGTGGAGAGAGGAGAGAGAGAGTGTAGGGAAAATGAATGAGGAGGGAAGAATAAAAAGAGGAAAAAAGTAGGAGGGAAAATAAGAAGAGAGAAAAATTTCAAAAAAAAGGGCGGACTTTTTTTATTTTTTATTTTTTCCTGACGCATCAAAGTGGCGCGTCAGAAAACGGAGACCATTTACTGACGTGCCGTGTTTGGCACGTCAGTAAATCCTGACGTGCCGTGTTTGGCACGTCAGTAAATCCTGACGTGCCAAACATGGCCCGTCAGGAATTATATATATTTATTTATATATATATATATATATATATATATATATATATATATATATATATATATATATATATATATATATATTTATAATTATACCTACCTATAAGTATGAAACTAGGTATAATTATACCTATAATTATCTGAAAAAAAAAAAAAGAAATATCTGATATATACATATAATTATATATAATTATAATTTTAAATATCTGATAATTATAATTTAAATATAATTTTATATATAATTATATATAGATATATATATTTATACATATATCTTCTGACGTGGGGGTGTGCCACGTCAGAAAAATTCTGACGTGCCACATCACCATGTCAGAATATATAATTTAATATATAATTATAATTGTAATTATAATTTATATATATATTTATACATATATATTCTGACGTGGGATGTGCCACGTCAGAAAATTTCTGACGTGCCACATCACCACGTCAGAAATTTACAATATATATATATATATATATATATATATATATATATACCTGATATTTAAAAAAAAATAAAAAATAAAAATACTGACGTGCTAAATTAGCACGTCAGTAATTTATAATATTATATATATAAACCAGATAAAAAACAAAAAAAAAAAATAGAAGGCAAATGCGATGGGCCATGCTACCTGCTGGCTTCCAAGGCACATCCTGACGTGCCACATAGGCACGTTAGGAATATATATATATATATATATATATATATATATATATATATATATATATGAGATAAAAGGAATTCCTGACGTGCCATATGTGGCACGTCAGGAATTATTGACGTGCCAGATTTGGCACGTCAGGAATTATTGACGTGCCAAATCTGGCACGTCAATAATTCCTGACGTGCCACATATGGCACGTCAGGAATTCCTTTTATCATATATATATATATTTTTTAAAATTTTTATTTTTTATAAATTCATGTTTATTTTATATTATATATGTATAAACATTATATTTACTGACGTGCCACTTTGACACGTCAATAATTTATTGACGTGTCAAAGTAACACGTCAATATTTACGGACGTGTCTAATTTTGACACGTCAGTAAATATTAAATTATTATGTTATTTAAATAAAAACTTTTAAAATAAAATTGAATTCAAATTTACTGACGTGTCAGATAGTGACACGTCAGTAAATCCTGATGTGTTATATTCAACACGTCAGTAAATGTTGACGTGCCACTTTTGGCACGTCAAAAAAAAAATTTGTTGACGTGCCAGTTTTGGCACGTCAACATTTATTGATGTGTCAAAAAAATGGAATTGTTTGACACGTCACAAAATTGCCTTTTTTTTGTAGTGTTATCTCTATGAATCTTCTAGTTTTTGTCCAAGGTTTTCTCATTGTCTCCAGGAACAAACCTGTACAATAATCTACTAATAATGATTTATAAGTTTTTCAACAGACTAACATTTTGCTCCCTGTTAGTCTTAGGTTTTTGGCTAGGGTTTTCTCCTTGTCTCTGGGCATGCTTCTTGTTTTTTACCGGGTTGTCTCTTGTTAATTGTTTTTGCCCAAGGTTGTCTTGTTTTTTACTGGGTTGTCTCCCGTTACTTGTTTTTACCCAAGGTTGTCTCCTTGTTGCTGGGGATGAGTCTTCTTGTTTATTGCCCGGGTTGTCTCCTTGTCCTTGTTTTAGACGGTTGTCTCACTATTCTTGTTTTTGCCCAAGGTTTTTTCCTTGTCCTTGTTTGTTACTAGGTTGTCTCTCGTTGATTGTTTTTACCCAAGGTTTTCTCATTGTCTTTATTTTAGAAGGTTGTCTCCCTATTCTTGTTTTTGCCCAAGGTTTTTCCTTGTCACTGGTGGTGACATATCTGGGGGTAACATACCCGGTTCTTCTTTGACATATTTGTGAGTGATATATCTGGTTCTTCTTTGACATATTTGGGGAAAAAAGAAAAGGAAAGGAAAGGAGAATACTACTTCCACTTAAACGCAAAATGGAAAAAGTAGTAATATACTAGATGATTTTGAGAAGGAGCTGGGCTAGCTCATAGGGAGTTGTAGTATTTAAAAATGGGGATTTTGTTGCGGTATTTTTAGAAAATTGATATTTTTGTATTTCTCAATTTGCTTTGAACTCAAGTTTTGAGGCATAAACATGAGTGCTGTAATCTCTATTTTATTATACTGGATCGGATTTGTTATGTAATATTTTTTAATCTATACTTAGAAGTTTTTCATGCATGTAAATTTGACGTTTACTTGTGTGTTGCTCTCTTGATATTTAGTTAATTGCATGTGTGATTTTTTCTACTTATTATTTGAATCATTAATTAAATGCACACAGTAGTTTAGCCTTCCATGATCATAATCGATCGATATATACCTGCCGCAATCCAAGGATTATATATAAATGCTTGAATGCTAATTACCAAAGCCTCACAATTCATCATAAATGGAATAGGATTTTATCCATTTGAAATGAAATGGATAGTATCCAAGGTCATTATTTAAAATTTGTTTTTCTAACTGTGTATATAAACAAAAAAAAAAAAAAAAAAATTGAAATCATGTATAACTCTATATATATTAGAAAAATTCTTAAAATTTGAGAAAAACGAGACTTATTAAAGCAAAACAGAAATAAGAATTTAAAAAAAAAATTAAGATGAGATAATCAAACTTACATGACTGGCAAGGATATATAAAAAAATATTGAATGCAGCTTTAATCCATACTCTTTTATAGAGTTTACTGGAACTTTTGATATGTTTTTTCTATGATAGGTAGATTCGAAGAACTCTTGGCACATATTGCAGGAGAACGAAGAGGTTTATGACCTTCCTTATGTCCAAAAAGTTGGAGCTTGTCGACATTTGTGTATAAGTAATTGGAACTAACGCCTGGACAAATTACGAGCAGCATGCGTAAGATGTACTTAATACAGGAAAAGAAATTGCTGAAAAAGAAACCCACAAACCAAATTGCTGAATTATCTTTACTTCATGCACTGCAAGCCCCTTAATTAAGTGCATACAAATAATAAGCAAGCTGAATTATCTTTACTTCATGATAGAATTATTCTCTTTGCATCGTTAAAGAACTTGAAAAATTAAAAAATTCACAAAAAAAAAAAAAAAAAAAAAAACAGTTTAGAAGCAGAAAGTTCTTCCTTACTTGTGGGAGTGGAAGAATAGCAAGGATGTCAATTGGAAAGTACGTCCTTAAATACCTCTTCACTATTTGCCGAGGCTGCCGATCATTTTGAGCTAACCCAATTTGTCCATTTCTACTACCAAAGTATCCGAAAATGATATTCCCAACATAAGTCATATCGAACACCGATCGGAAAAAAATAGCTGTGATCATTAATCTTCTATCTAACGTAAGACACTTGCCATCTTGGTTAATTACAGGAGAGAACAAGAACAAAGGGTCCACATATAGTATTGCAATCCCAAACGACACTATAACTATCGCATGCCACTTAACTATGGAAGCTCCCTTTGGATCAATCTTGGCCACCAGATTGATTCTCAGTATCCCAATTCCTGATCAAGTTAATAGAAATGTTATGAGTTAATAAGTTTTTTATAATTAGCTCATATTTTTCATTAAATTTGTAGGATTTACATAAATCCACAAATCTAATAGTTAATTTATAAAATAAAATGTGTCAAATATATATCTTTAGTATTTTTCTATTTTTATATCATTTTCTTTCTTCAACAGATAGGCCGTGAGTAATGCATGGGACCTAAGATGGATTTAGGGGGGGACCGACAGTGGCCCTGGTCCCCCCCCCAAAAAAAAAAAAATACAAGAAAATAAAAATTTAAAACAAAAAAAAAAAAAAAAATTAAGGTAAAAAAATAATAATTTAAAGTATTTTTTGCCAATTGTTCCTCCTTTAAATTTTTTTAACCCTGGGTCTTCGAAATTCAAAGCTGACTCTATAATACTGACTTATGTCAGTAATTTAGCATGGGACAATACTTTTTTCGTTTTTTAATTACATTTGTGTCACGTAGCAAATAGCATAACTTTTTCGGGGAAGAATTTCGGAAAAAGTGGCGCTCCTTAATTTGCATCACTCACTTTTTTTTTATAGTCCCATGGCCCATGGGGCTTATTCCACTACCAAATGATTGTATTGGGGTTTCTCGGCCTCGTTTTCTTCATCTATAGTTGGGCCTAGCACAATCCACAAAGAGCCCAAAAAATAAAAAATAAAAAGACAATATCTTTATAGTTTTTCAAATTGTTAAACAGTGTATAAAAATAGCAATATTATCTTCCAATCATCAAAAGTTAACATTTTAAATAGAGTAAAACAAAATAGCACACGGCGTGCATAGCACGCCGTGTGCAAAATTTTGTTTCTTTTTTTAAAAAAAAAAAAAAAAAAATTTTTGCACCGGCGTGCGTGGCACGCCGCGTGCCGTGAATCAGTGCTCAAATAAATAATTTTAGGGCGGCAAAATTGTCAAATAGGCTAAAACTTTCCATCATACTTGGGGCCTGGGGGCATATATAAGTTCAATAGCTTTGAGCAAATTCCAATAACAATGGTTAATAAAAAGAAAGGTAAAAAAAAAAAAAATCTAATATATAAAATAGTTTTAGGATATCTAAATCTGTCACAAGTAGCATTTTAATTAAGACTGGTTTTTGTTGTTAAATATTTGTTTAATTTTGATCCATCCAACCGTCACTAATAGGTCAAAAATCAACTTTGTTTGAATTTAATGAATTCCTTTATAACATTTTTTTTTTCTTAGGTTTTCTATTTTTAATCCTTTTTTTGCTATTATTTAATATAATGCCATACAGAATCCGTGAAACATGTTTATATATATATATATATATATATATATATATATATATATAAAAGTAGGACTAGAGTATTCTTACAGTCATCTTAAATGTGTTGTAGCATTTAAAATCACCATTGAATTTGAGATGATCATTATTGAATTTTGATATGTTAATGATTTTAAATGATACATCACATTTGGGATAACTCTAAGAGAAGTCTAATCCTACTTATATCATTATTTATATTTATATATATAGTTAGCACATACCCATTCTCTTGCTAATGCTCGCGTTCACTCATAGTTGATTTTGTCTCCCCATTCTCTTGCTGACGCCCGCGTTCACGTATCATAGTTAAGCTTATCTCCCTAGTCTCTTGTCGAGGATTGTGTTGACTCATAATGTCCTAAATGAAGAATCAATCTAAAAAATTGGAAAATTGATTAGCACCATTATTCATCAATTCTAAGTGCAATCTCCCCATATGAATATAAAAAGTAAAAAAAATCCAACCCTGAGTATACTACTTTACTAGTTGATTAAGTTAAACTGATCCTATGCACCTTATTTGTATCTCCTTAAAGATTATATAAACAATGAAATGAACCTGATTAGCTCGATCGAGAAGAGCAATGGAGATGGGGATTCTGGACAAAGCAAAGAGTACTGGCAGCAATTGGATTTGTTGTAGGATTTAATTAAGACTACTCCGCATGCAGCTCTGCAACTAATAATTAAGCAAGAGCAACTGCCGCATTTATAGATATTAATTTATTCCTTTATCTTGACTTCAAGGCTTTCTTTTTTGTTTTTCTTTCACGAATCCGTCAAGTCTTTCTCGGCAACTGACGAAAATTCAATATTCATTAATTACAAAGTCAAGTCAGCCAGAGAATGGTAGTGCAGAAAATAAAAAATGGAACTTGGAAATTTCCCAGCCAAGTTATATGATTAAGGAATATTAGAAAAGTAAGTGATATAGTACATAATTTCCTCCGTATCCAAGATAACAAAATGAGAACAAAACACCGGATCATACCAAATTTAAACCCTAAAAAAATTCATCATCTACTTTTCACATTAACCATTTATCACACTGCCGTCGTCGCTGTGGCACTACCCATGTTGGCAATTTATCCTCTCTCTCTCTCTCTCTCTCTCTCTCACACACACACACACATCTACCCCCAAGCCGCACCACCCACCATGTCGCTGCCAACTAGATGCCGTTCTCATTTTGTTATCTTGTTCCAAACTGAGGTGTTTACCTTTTATTGATGGGTACAAATGTCTTAGTTTGTGCCAAGACCTTATAGAAGTTATTCTCATATATATTACATTGAGCTAATTGCAGATCAAATAAACTGATTTTACATTTTACCTAAATCTAAACCCAACATTGAGTATTGTTATTTGTTGAGATATGAATATCTCATTGGACTTAGCAACCCAAATATTGGGCCCCCCGCCTGAAGCTTAGGCTTAAGGCCCGTTAGTATAAAAAATTCCACTACATGAGACTATCACAATAGAGATTTCTACGATTACTCATATCTATTGCGATGGAGTTAAAGGTAAATGAGATATGTCACCGTAAGTTGTTGTGTAATTTGCTAATTGACGTCATTGTTGCTGAAGTCATAGAACAGATCGATGGAGGACAAAATGCGTAATGTCCTCGACCAAAATGGCAGTACTTTTTATCTTTATAACAATATTAAGTAATCAACCCATTTTAAGCAATCAACTCGTGGGATCAATCCATTTCAAGTACAATATTATTGTAAAATAATTTCAAAGGGTTGGCTTTGTTAAACTACAGAAGTCCCTCTTCCTTTGTTCCTATAAAAGTGGCCGGGTTTGTCCCACATTGCTTAGTTCTTCTTCTTTGGCCTCTATATAATGAAGTCTTTTATGTATAATCAAATCATTTAAAAAAAGTTAAATGTAACTTACAGGATTTTAGTGTGTAGATGTAAGGATATTGAGCTAACGCCAATTATTAGATTTTAGTTTAATTTTTTTGTTTTTATTTGTTGTAATTTCTTAAGTCTTTTATTTTTTAATTTCCTGTAATTTTTTTTTTTTTGGTTAGGATTGTTTTCACAATCACGAAACCCTCATCTCAAGTGATTAAGGATTTGAAATTTGGTGGTTAACTTTATCAGATTCTTTTGGGCAAAAATAAATATTCTTTTTTAGGTTACACCCTACGGCAAAGTCGATCTTGACTTACCTTTTCTATGTGGTAGGGCCGTGTTGTAGGAGTCTGGAGTTTAACCTTAAATATGGGTACACAAAATGACCCTAATTTAGAAGTAAAGAGTTAAAAGGTGTGTGTAAATGTCTTCTGGTAGTTACTCAATTGAATAGAAATCACTATACTTTATAAAGCGGAAGTTACAATGTCTTCAAAAAAAAAAAAAAAAAAGAAGGTGCGCGTAGTAAGATCGCTTATGTAATATTTTTTTTGTCTTTTATGTCTAGGCACTCTTCAATAAATGAGTGCAACCTAACTTGCAATAATATCTCATCCTTTCTTACGAATTCATCTTCTCCTTTCCCTCATTGCTCTAACTTGAAAACAATCCGTGAATTAACAAAATTACCACGGACATCACGTTGCAATTAAAAACTTTCCGGTAATAGTTTTTAGTTGGCAAATGAAAACTTGGCCCACTATCGTTGATTGGGGTACCAGGTTGTAGCTTCGCCCACTACCGTTGATTTGTTATTCCCCCTTCTTCGGCACTTCATTACTCGATCATAATTTTGTACGTGTTGCGCAGCTGGGTCTCGCTTCTGACCTATCCCTTTCCTTTTCCTTTTCCTTCTTCTTTTCCTTTTCATTTTCAATATCCAATAATTATATGAGGGTCAATGCTTAA
The DNA here is from genome assembly GCF_965113065.1 of Corylus avellana. Classification (NCBI taxonomy): domain Eukaryota; kingdom Viridiplantae; phylum Streptophyta; class Magnoliopsida; order Fagales; family Betulaceae; genus Corylus; species Corylus avellana. Next base: position 46,457,513 of record NC_142491.1, read on the forward strand.
ATCCTAAACCCTAAACTTTATATTGTTAGAATATTTTCTAGTTTTATTCCTTATATTAATTAGTTTAGAGTTTTTAGTTTATTACTCTTAGCCTCTTTAGATATAAAGACTTATGTAATCATCATAATATATCAGACTCAATACAATGTAGTCCTATACTTTGGCTCTCTCTCTTCTCTTTCTCCTTCTTCCGCTCTCTCCAATATATTCTACAATATATTTAACATATACAATTAAAGATTAAAAAAGGAAATTTAATATGAAGAACTAATAATGACATCAAAAATAAGACTAGCTTGATTAATTTATTGTGTAAAGAAAAACAAGGGGGAAAAGGAGGTACAAATTAAGATGACTAGAAAAACAAAAACATGATCAAGATGTTGAAAGTGGCGACCGTTAACATTAACAGTGAAAAACTAAATATGTGTGTGGCACAGCTGGTCTTGAATTTTCCAACAGGCTGCTAGTACTGTTCTGTTTAGCCATTTTGGGAGAAATTTATATTCTTCTTTTACTTAATTAAGGTGCCGTATCACTCCTTGTACAAACCCTTTTGTAGCTTCTGCTGTTCTGGTATGCATGGGAACTAGATGTTTCAAGTCATTGGCCATTAGAGCAAAGGTTTCAACTTTTGAGTGGGTTCTGACAGTTTTGGCGGAGGTAATTGGGAGCATTTTTTTGTGCAAGTGGGAGTGGTTCAACCACTGTAGAAGTTCTTCTCCGTACATCTCAAATTTATCAATAGACTGATGATCAGCGCCGTCACCATTCTCATCACTACTGGTTTTGAAGCACCATACACTGCCTTGCATGGTGAAGACCATCGCAGTAACTGGTTCTCCCTCCCGGAGAATGTAGCTGTCCTCATTGTAGTACTTTGGCTTGAGAGATTCGCAGATCCGTTCCAGCAGATTTTCACCTTGATTTTCAAGTATTGGAATCTAGCTTGCAAACAGTTGAGAACAAGTCCAATATTATAGAAATGATTATTTATATGAGGGTGTATGAATATTCAAAAAAAAAAAAAAAAAAACTCACTTTTTGTAGCAAGGGTAAACAAAGATGGTGCTTAATCTTTGTTACAAGATCTTTGGAAAGATGGGAGATGAGTTTGTCCATATCAAATTCTTTGTTTTCTTTCAGTCTCTGTCGTATGCAGCTGATGATCGGCTCTTTCATATTGTGAGGGAGATGGTTTCTAGCCATCCAGGACTCTACTTTTGTTTTTATAAGTTCCATTTCACGTTCAATCTCCTCCAAATTTTTAGCCTTATTAGCTGCCTTCTCAGTTGCTATTTGTATGTATGTCTGTTACACAAATTTGGTTTATCAAATCACTGAAAAACATTTTTATATTTAATTGCATGTTCACTAATTTTTATAAACATGTACACTAATAACTAAGTACTAGAACTATTAATTATACAGTAGTACCATATATAGGACGAATTTGAATATTTCAACATATTATTAATTGTAAGAAGTATCGAAACTTTTGGGCATCATAAACTTTTAAGTTGGCCTTTTAGAATATTATTTGTCCCAGTACATAAGAGCATGTTGTGTTCTCTTTTGTGCACACAGAAACCATTTGATCTAATTCTGATCATGACACACCTAGTTGTATGAATAACGGTCCTGAATCTTAAAAAACAAAAATTAAAGATGTCGAGCACCAACCTGCGCATTACCGATGAAGTACAAAAACAGTAGCAAACCATAGATCGAAATAAAAACTGCGAAGCAGTTTTCCCAGAAATAGGTAATTGTTTGAAGGTTTTGACCAAGAGAACTACAAAAATTGAAGAAGTATAATGTATGAGATAATAACCTAATTAATCAATGTGTAACATGACATGCTTATTAATACAAACACCGATAAAAAGGAAGAGAAATTAATTAGCTACAAACTAGATTTTAGTTAATTCATACAAATAAGTCTATTAAAATGACATGTGTTTCTAATCGTATTAAAAAAGCATGTAAGAAGCACATGCTATTATAAAAAAAAAAAGAAAAAAAAAAAGAAAAAAAAAACATGCATTTCTTACATGCTAAGGACACTTGACAATTTATTAGACTGGTTGTATGAATAGTTTGTAACTAATTTATGTCCGATAAAAACTATTATAAGGCAACAAAGAGTCCAATATGTGCAAACCTCAAATTTCGTAAGCCCCACCAAAAACAGTACATGATCTTTTGTGGAATATTTGTGGACGTCACAGTACCAGATTGAATGGCATCAAGGAATATTCCAAAATCAACGAGCGTTTTATTTGGTATTTGTACTGGGCAAGCATCATCTAAAAATGTGTAATTTTCTAAATTGTGACCACATTTAAAAGAACTTTGAGTACATCCAATATGATTTTCACATGCTAAGTGCCAGCAAGCCGTCTCTCGTTGGATAGAGAAAAAGTACCAAAGGCCACCAAGTACCTAACAGACCAGCATCTTTAAGGATGAGTACATTCTGCAGATATGCTAGAAAAAAAAGAAAAGGAGAAAACACTACCTCCACTTAAAAGGAAAATGGAAAAAATAGTAATGCTATGAGAAGCAGCTGGGCTCATAGGGTGTTGTAGTATTTAAAATGGGGACTTTGTTGCGGTATTGGTTTTGCTATATTAAAGAATATATATGCCTGCGTTAACCTATGAGAGTTATTGAAGATGAATACTTGTGAAAGTGTGATAAGGAGAAAAAATATGTTTTGTGTACCCGTTGTGGGATCCGGGCGTTACATATCTATACTAAATGGTTTTTCATGACGTTTTCTTGTAGGGTTGGCAAAACAAGTACCTAACAAATAAACAGGTACATGTTTATCCTATACATGTAAATATTTTTTATGATGCCAAGATGAACCTTATTATAAAAAAACATGCATAGGATAAATGGGTCATAAATAGGTCATGGCAGGTATTTGTTTTACCAGCCCTATTTTCTTGTGTTTCTCTATTGGTATTTGATTAATCGCTTGTGTGGTTTTTTTTTTTTTTCTTCTACTTGTTGCTTGAGATATTAATTTAACTCAAAACATAGGCAGTAGTCTGGCCCAACATTTCTACGATCATCTCTATATATATATGCCTACCGCAATCTAAGGATTATATGTATCCTCTTTATTTGAAATGAAATTGATAATATCCATTTCATGGTTAGAATTTAAAATTTGTGTATCTAACGGTGTATATAAAGTTAATGTTAACATGTCTTTTAAAAAATTCAAATAACATATGGAATCATATACACCATTATTATTGAAAAAATCCTATTAACATGTACAAGATTCTAGTAAACAAGTAAAAAAAACTCTAAAAGCTCATTAATTTGTTTAGAGTATCACGATCATGTGCTTAATTAGAATATCATGAACATGTGCTCACCGCCATGTAAAATTTGAATTTTTTTTTTTTTTTGGCATGTCCCCACAAGGAAAGAGAAATGATCGAGGATGGGGTTTCAAATAAATAACTTCTGCTTCATAAGGTAAAACTGAAATAAGCATTAAAAAAATTAAGATGGGATATTAGTCAAACTTACATGCATGGCTGGCAAGGATATATAGAAAAATATTGAATGCAGCTTTAATCCATACTCTTCTAGCGAATTCGGAACTTTTAACATGTTTCATCCATGATAGGTAGATTCGAAGAACTCTTGGCACATATTGCAAGAGAACAAAGAGGTTTAGGATCTTCCTCAAGTCCAAAAATTTCGATCTCGTCAATTTTGAGAAAATAAATGGAACTAAAACCTGGACAAATTACAAACAGCATGCGTACGATGTACTAATTAATACAGGGAAAGAAATTCACAAAAAACAGTTTAGAATTAGCAGAAATGTTTCCCTTAATTACCTGTGGGATTGGAAGAATAGCGAGGATGTCAATTGCGAAGTACGTCCTCAAATACCTCTTTATTATTTGCCAAGGTTGGCGATCATATGGCTCTAACCCAGTTCCTCCATGTCTACGATTAAAGTATCCCAAAATGATATTTCCAACATAAATAAAATCGAAGAACATTCGGAAGCCAAGAGCTGTAATCATTAATCTTCTGTCTAACATAAGACACTTGTCATCGTGGTTGATCACAGGAAGGTACAAGAACAAAGGGTCCACGCATAGTACTGCAATCCCACACAACACTAGAAACTTCCAATGTAAGTACTTAAACATGGACGCTCCCTTTGAGTCATCTTGGCCACCAGATTGCTTCTCAAAATCCAAATTCCTGATCGAGAATATTAGATATAACAAGCAAAATAATATATGGAGTTAATATTTTTTATATCATTTTCTTTCTTCAACAGAGAGTCCCGCGTCTAGCTAGAGAATTTAAATACTTCTTTATAGTCCCATGGCGGCTTATGCCACTACTAAATGATTGTATTGGGGTTTCTCGGCCTCCTCCTTTTCTTCATTTATAGATGGGAAAGAGCCCAAAAAAAGAAAATACCATTAATTATAATTTTTTCAAATGGTTAAATAGTACTGTACTAAAAATAATAATATTACATCTTTTAACATTTCAAATAATTTCAGAGTGGCTGAAATTGTTAAATAGGCTAAAACAAAATCAATGAAAAATGTTTACAATTATAAATATCGTATCAATGAATGTAGAGGTAACATGCATACCCATGCTCCTCTTGCTGACGCTGGCGTTCACTCATAATTAAGCTTATCTCCCCATTATCTTCTTGACGACAGCATTGACTCATAACTAAAGCTTATCGATCGGTGATATATATAATGTCCAAACTGAAGAATCAACCTCTAAATTATATATTAATAGACCCCACGAACTTCTTTTAGTGCCACAAAAAGCTGAATTAATTCTGGTTCCTAAAAAAATGGAAAATTGATTAGAAAGACGACAATGTACACCATTTTTCATCAAGATTTCTTGAGTGCAATCACCCCATATTGTGCACCATATCTAGGAATTTTTTCAGAGCAGGAGCGAAAAAAACAATTTCACTGTAAAACTGTGCATGCACGCATGATAATGAAATAACAAAGATTTTCTTAAAATTACTTTTACCAATTTCAATAGAAATGGTCAGACCAAGAAAACAACGCCAGAGATGGATATCTAGTCAGTAAAAGGAACCAAAAATAAATAAAAAAATTAAATCCATCATCAAAACATTGCAATACTAGCACGTGGGAAGTAAAGGAATAAAAATTTAGAAAAATGAAAAGACAAAAAAGTAAAAAAATCCAACCTTGAGAATACTTTACTAGCTAGTTGATTAAAAGTAAATATGAGTTCCTCAATTCAATCAAAGAATAATTTAAAAGTAAACGGAATCGTTGTAGCATTGTCTTGTCTGTATGATATATCCATTAGTTAATTTGTTATATATCATAAGCTCCATGTTCAAATAGAATTTGTATAAGATAGAAAACTAGAGAGCTCACAAAAATAAGAAGTGCGGAGAATCCACAGGTTATGTAGAGAAAATGGGTGGCATGCCCACGTTAACTCATAACTAAAGTTTATCAAAGAAAAAACGTCCAAATTGAGGATTAATCAACCACAAAATTCCTAGAAAATATGAAAATTTTCAGTGCAGAAGCAAAAAATATATCATTGTGAAACTGCATACGCAGCATAAGAGAGAAAGAAAATGAATTGAACCTTACAAATTCGAGGGACTGAGCGAGAGTGATACCAGGTTTTGGAGAAAGCAAAGAGTGGCGGAGAGTGGACTTTGTTGTAGGGTTTTAGATTAACCTGTGAAACTGCAGATGCAGGTAATCAACATTTTTTTGCTCTTCTTATAGATACTTGCTAGTTTAGTCAACCATTAACTACAAATATAATCTTATCCCTCAAGTCTTTCTTTAATTTCTTTTCTTTTCTTTTCTTACGTACCGAACAAAGTTTTATTTATTCCAAAGTCAACTCCGCCAGCTTAAAACACCCAACACAATTTAAGTTTAAATCCGATCGTTTAAGGGAGTTGTCATTATCCCTCCAATAAACAGCTGTCACGTTAGTATTTTACACAGCATGCAGTAAATACAGTGGCGGATTTAGGAATTTGAGATACTAGGGACGCAAAAAAATAATAAAACATAATAAAACATAATGATAATTTTTTTTTTTCTCTTTATATATTATATTTTTATTATAATATGATAAATACAATAACAAGATAAATTATACTACAATATATATATCACGAAGCAAATCAAACTCATCAAATTACCCAAGAAAAAAAAAATCAAAGTAATTATTAAAAAATTTTATCTAATGATGTCACAAACACATAATAATTTAAACTACTTGCGAAATAAATTAAGCACAATTAAATAACTAAACGTGTCTAAGAAAAATGAGTACGTACCTTTGAATGAATTAGTTGTCTTGAAGAAATTCTTGAAAACACACGGACCGCAAAAGGAGTTAGTCCAACAACGCTGCAAACCAATAAAAACAAATAATTAAAGCAATACTCTTGTTTATAATTAAATTGTCTTTTTTATTTTTTTTCAAAGCAATAATATTCTTGTGAGTTTTATTATCAATTAAAGACTAAAAAGTAAAAACAATTTTAAAGACTATTTCCCCACTACTATCTCAACATTTTTTTTTTCCCTAAGCAATTCTAGAAAGAAAGATTTATTTTCTCAATTAAAAACTAAAGATAATAACAAATTACTTTCTTCATCACCACTCTTCACGAATCACCATTTTTTTTTTTTTTTTCTAGTGTTTCACTTTCACCCACTCACTGAGTCACTGACTCATTGATACACAGCCACACCTAGATTCAAGACCCAACTTTTTTTCTTCTTATTTTCTGTTTTTTTTTGTTTAGTGTTTCACCCACACACTGACACACGGCCACACCTTCTTCAAAATCACAGATTCACAAATCACATAATTAATCACAATCAATCGGGGATGAGCGCAGGGCAATTTCCTGTTAAGCTGCAGCACAGTCCCCCATTTTCCACGGCATTGTTCTTTGATCAGTGCCATCTTGACCACGCTGCAGTAAGACACGGTTAATCATGTATGCGACAAGCTAAAGTATATTAAAAGACAATAAAGCCCTTATGAAAGATAGAAACCCAATATTTGTGTAGAGGGTGTTTGAAGGGGCAAAATAAGAATTATATACACTTAATTTTCAAACCGGGTATTACGACATACCGCATCAATTTGTTTAACCACAAACTGTACTTGCGTCAGACTGATACTTTGGCACCAATCATGAGGTGTACAGTGCCGTGTAAAGTGAGGGGGCTTGTCAAACACCCTCGAGGAAAAAAACTTCTATTTTATTTCTAATTTTTATTTATTAAAATTTTTTGGACATTGCAGTCCAGCCAATCCTCTCTAGTCTAGTAGAGATAATAAAAAATTTGTAGGGGGTACATTTTTGGATTTTGCTGGGTGGGTTGGAGTCTTGAGAGCTTTTCTTCTTTATTTTTTAGTTTTACCAGGGGCGCCCTTCAAATTTTTAAGTTAAATTTTTTTTTTTTTTACCGAGGGCCCCGCCCCTGGGTCGCCCTCACGTATATCTGCCACTGAGTAAATAAGCATCTTCTTGCAAACCAGGGATTTCATCTTGAATAACTGGCAGGGACTTCTCCTTAATTATGTAATATTGTACACGTTGAAAGACAGCAGAGTGGACAACAATTTCCAAAACAAAAACGTGTCTTGCATTCTTTATGGTATCAAGAGCGTCGGAAAGGCAAATTACGTCTTCATCCCCTGTTTTTCTTGCTGTCCCTTCGCGATCTTTCATCCTCTGCCTCCCAGTAAAGTGATAAACCACAACTCTCAAGAGTCTCAACCCCATACCTCATTTTGCTATCAGTAAACTAACTTGGGTGTGGCAATTTCCTCACCTGGAAAGCCCACTTGGTTGCAACTTTCACGTATTCGTGGGCACCGTACCATGTTTTCGGTTGTTAAAATATATTACGAAATATTTGATTTTATATCATAATTAGATTTCATTTCAGTATTAATTGTAATTATTGTAACTTGTATTCAAGTCTAATCAACAATACGCTATATCTCAAGCCTTTATTTAATTATTTTTTGTCTCCTTATAATTAGCACCCGATGAAAATTTAATATATTTCAAAATCACGTTGGTAAGCTAAAATTGGCAGTTTTGTAAACATGTAGTTTTTTATTAACTAGTACTGGACACATGCATTGAACAAATCAAACTTAATTGGTGGCTTCCCATAAAAATAATATGACAGAAAATGCAATTTGCTAATTGACGAAGACCTCGATATATATTGCAATTGCAAGTGGGAAAAAAGAGAAATGAAGTCAACTATACAATATGGATTTCTTGCAATATTTTTCAATATAATAGACAGATGTTTTTCATATCAGTATTGTCTTATTTAACAAACCTCAAACCCCCGTCTCAAGAGCATCTCCAACTATCACTTTAAAATATAAGTTTTGTTAAAATTTAGTTAGTATAATTATTTTTGGAGCTCCAGCAGACACTTGTAGGATTTTTTTATTCTTTTTTCTCTCTCATTTCTCTCTCCCTCTCCCTTAACGAAAATAAAAAAAATAAAAAAAAATTTAATTAGAGTAGAGAGTTAAAATAAATATTTTGCCGAAATGTGTAATGAAAAAATAGTAGCTAAAATAAATTTAAAAAAAAAGGTAATATTTTCAATAATTAAAATAGGGTAAAGATCAACAGCACGCGGCGTGCATTGCACGCCCGTGCTGTTGATCTTAAAAAAAAAAAAAAAAAAAAAAAAAAAAAAATTTTTGCACTGGGCGTGCAACGCCCGCGCGTGCTGCCAATCAGTGCTCATTAAAATAACATTTGCTAGAGAGGCTCTAATACATGCATGGAAAAGTCGAGAGATAGATAGTCAAAGCAAAAAGGAAATAAAAAATTCAAACCGTAGTAAACTAGTAAAACTTGCACGTTTATCAAAATCTTGATAATTGAGGTTGCACATGACAATTGCCAATCACTCTCCTTTTTAATATGCAAAATATTTGTTGCAACTCAACAGTTTAATTAATTAACATTTTCTTAATTCACTTCCTAATTATACCTTCACCATTCAGAAATTCAAAGCAACAGTTTTATAAATTAATTAACAAACTACATTTTTCAACAACAATGTGCCGCACAGGTGGTCTTGAAGCACCAAGACAATGAGACATGCATGATTGCTACTACTGTTGTGCTGTGGAATTTTCATTCTTCTTTTCCTTAAGGCACCGCCGAGCTGCTTGTGTAAATTTCGTTTTTGCATTAGAAAGTGCGTCGGAATGCCTGGCAACTAATATTTTCAAGTCATTGGCCGTAAGCGCAAAGGCTTCAACTTTTGTAAAGGTTTTGACAGTTTTTGTGGAGATTGGGTAGTCTGATAGTTTGGGTGAGGGGGAGCCGTTGAACCCCCACTCTAGAAGTTCTTCTCCGTAGAACTCACCTTTTTCAATACATTGAGGGCCCTCACCATTCTCTCCATTACTGGTTTTGAAGCACCATACACTGCCTTGTGTGATGAAGAGCATCGCATTCAGTGGCTCTCCCTCCCGGATAATGTAGCTGTCCTCGTTGTAGTACAATGGCTTGAGAGATTCGCAGATCGATCGAAGCAAGTATTCCTTTTCATTTTTAATGCCTTGCACCTATATATATATATATATTTCAAATTAACAAGGAGAATCATAACAAAAATGGGGTTCAACATGAATGCTAAAATGGGGTTCTTAGATCATGTACAACTCCACCTTAAATATATATTCAATTCATTTGAAATAAAATCATTTTGTCTAGCCATTTTTATTTTATTTTTTTACATTCTTTCTTCCAAACAGAAATAATTATAGTTTAATTCAATTGAATGGCTATTTTTACTCTGTCCAAAAGCTCAAAAGAAAAGGAAAAAAATAAATTAAAAAAAAAAAAGAAACTCACTTTTCTTAGTAGGGGTAAGCAAAGATGAAGCTTAATCTCCTTTAAGAGATCTTTGTCGGAAAGATGATGGATCGGTTTTTCCGTATCAAAATCTTTGTTTCTTTCCAGTGTTTGCTTTATGCAGGAGAAGATCTGCTCTTTCATAGAATCAGGAATCTGGTTTCTAGATATCCACAACCGTATGGTTAATTTTTTAATTTTCATTTGGCGATCAATCTCCTCTAACTTCTCAGCTTCCATCTGCGCCTTCTTAGTTGCCGTCTCAGTTATCATCTGTATGTATGTCTACAACACAACAAGTTTGGTTTATCAAATTCAAAAAAAATAATGAATTTAATCATTTATACTAACATTTTAATACTAATATTTATATACAATTGACCTTCTCATAACGAATGAAAAACTTTTTAACTATCAAAATTACTAATTAATAAAATCTGTTGTTGAATTTCAAAAATTTTTGAATCTACAAGACTTCTACACAATAATTAGTCTATGTGGAAAACTTTCAACTCTTATTAAGCTTAATTTCAAAAAATAGAAATAGCACAAATTACATAGCCAAAACTTGAAAGAGAAACTTTTAATGCCTTTTCCCAACAGAGAAGGCCGAACATTTTTGGCTAGTTCATGCCTTATCCTCCCTTGTATGTTGTAACAGTTTGCACAAGTAACCAATGAAGTTATAGTTATGGCAGTTTGTTCCTTAAAACAATATAGTTGATCTCATGGTACAATCTACGTTAGAAAAAACTTGAACCAAGTACTGTAGGAAGGTATAATAGAGAAAGAATTCAAAATAGAAAGAAGAATTAAAAAACGTAAATAAGGATGAATGAAAAAAAGAACTATCAAATTGTAGGAGAGCACCAACCTGCACACTACCGATGAAATACAAAACCAGTAGTAAACCAAAGATCAAAATAAAAATGGAGAAGAAGTTTTCCGCCAGATAGTTACTTGTTTCAAGGTTTTGACCAAGAGAACTGCACAATTGGAGAACTATATTAATGTATGAGATAATAATAACAGAGTTAATTAAAAATAACTTAATTTTCATCACAAAGAATGTTTGAAGTAGGACCATGTGATGGCTTTTTCTTTTTTATTTTTCCTTGTAATATCAGGATTTTGTTTGGGTTTTTTTTTTTTTTGACATGTCCACACAAGAAGGAGGAGGGGATTCGAACTAGTGACCTCCACTTCATTAAGTGTGGTCCCAGCCGATTGAGCTCCTCTTGGAGACGTTTGAGGGTTTTCTTAGTGATATGAGGACGTACTTTTATATTTTTTGGGGGTTTTTTTAAAAAACCTTAAAATTTATATTATTTCCTTTTTAGAGTTTTCTAATAACTCTCAATTTATTTTTTATTTTTTTTAAGGAATTTTCAGTAATTTTAGGATTAAATTTGTAATCAACCTTATCTTAATTATTGAGATCATTCATCCTAGTAATTAGTAGTTTTTAAGTTGTTCTACTCCATTATGTGATTAAGATGCACAGAGTTTTTCTTTAAACTCAGTTGGAGGAACTTTCTCCAATCCGGTCTATAAAAAATTAAAATGTTATGTGTCCCTTTGTATGTGAAGAAATGCATGTTTTTTTAATAAAATTTCTTCAAACTTTGTCCTTATAATTAAAAATTTATGTGATTCTCACATGCAAAGAGACAATTTTATACACACAGTTAAAAGAAATTCCTCCAGTTCAATTGAGAGAAAAAAAATTTCCTTTAAAGAGTCAATAAAAGGTTTTTTTTTTTTTTTTTCAATCACTTTTTCCTTGCAACATGACATGCTTATTGATAACAAACACTGAAAAAAAAACAAAAAAAAAAAAAACACTTCATTTAAGTTCTCTAAACTTCCATTGTTTTTGTAATCTTCACATCCTTCTAAAGTTCAAAAACTCTCAATTTAGTGTATCGAACTTTAAAAAATTTGCTGAAATTGCAAATTTTGTAAAGTTTGATACATTAAATTGAAAGTTTTTGAATTTTGAGAAGAGGATTATAAAAGTGATAGAAAGTTCACCGGATTAAGTAAAGTTCTAACAGAAAAACTATTATAGAGCGATAAAGAGTCCAATATATGCAAACCTCAAATTTCGGAGGCCCCACCAAAAACAGTACATGATCTTTTGTGGAATATTTGTGGAAGACACAATACCAGATTCAAGGGCTTCACGGAATATTCCAAAATCAAACTGCGTCGTATTCGATGTTTGTACACGACAAAAATCATCTAAAAATGTGTTATTTTGTAATTTGCCACCACATCTAAAAGAACTTGGGATACATGCATGATCAACTGCACAGGCTTTGTACCAACAAGTCGTCTGTCTTTCGATAGAGAGAAAGTACCAAAAGGCTCCAAATACCTTAAAAGACCATCAAAACTCATAAAGATGAGTAAATTTTGCAGATATGCTAGCAAAAATAAATAAATAATACTACCTCCACTTAAAAGGAAAATGTAGTGGGCTTCGAATTTGACTGTAAATTTTGTATTTAATTCTGAATTGGTGGGCTTGAATTTGATTGTAAATTGTAAGGGTGGGGGGGGGAAGAGAGAGAGGGGGGTGGCGGCGAAGAAATGAATTCTAGCTGATTATTTTACCGATATTCCCTATTCATTGGTTTTGGGCCCTTTATACCCGAATTACAGAAGACAACTAATCCTAACATCTGTATGTAACCGAATGAACAAAATAGAAAAGAAAAGAAGAAAAAACAAAAACAAAAAAAGAAAAGAAGAAGAAGTAACCCACTCATTACAAATAATTGCAATTATACATGGATAAAAAAAGAAGGAGCACATGCAATGTATGCTTGTGATTATCAAGGTATTTTCATTTGAAATATAAAGTTAATTAGAGAGAAAAAAATTGACTCATTAATGCAAAAACTGAAATAAGCATTAAAAGATAAAGATGGGATATAATCAAACTTACATAGCTGGCCAGGATATATACAAAAAAATTGAAGGCAGCTTGAATCCATATCCTTCTAGCAATTTTTTTGGAACTTTGGATAAGTTTCGTCCATGATAAGTAGATTCGGACAACTCTTGGCACATATTGCAACAAAACTAAGGCTTTTAGGATATTCCTTCCGTCCAAAAGTTTTGAGCTTCTCATTTCTTTTAAAATAAATGGAACTAAAACCTGGACAAATTACAACAAGCAGCATGTGTAAGATCTACTTAATAGGGAAATGAGTGACAAAAAAAAAAAGTTTAGAAGCAAAAAAGTCTCGCTTGCCTGTGGGATTGGAAGAATAGCAAGGATGTCAATTACGAAGCCCAAGTACCCGAAGCACTTCTTTTTAAACTCAGGAGTAGTGCGATCCTCGTCCAAATTACTACTTTTTCGGGAAAAAAGAAATCCGAAAATCATATTGGCAACATAAATCACATCGAAGACCGACCGCAAACAAATAACAATGATCTGTAATCTCTTATCCAACTCAATACATTGGCCGTTTTCGTTGATCACGGGAAGGTAGAAGAACAAAGGGTCAACACATAGTACTGTAATGACACCAAACAGTACAAACATTGCAAGCCAGTACTTCAAAATGGGCTCCCACGTTGGGTTAATATTTGTCATCTTCTCTCCTGAGTCTCCTCCATCATTCTGGAAACATGATTGCTTCTCACTATCTATAATACTGATCCTGCAGATGGTCATAACAACTTAAAATATTGATTAAGTAATTAAATTTATGTCGAATTAAAAAAAATAATAATAAATAAGAAGAAGTAGAAGATGCTAACCTCGACTCTTTCTTCGGCCTATGCCAACTATTCATAACTAAAGCTTATAAACGTACGATACAACGCCCTAACCCACCAACGGCTATTAGAACGACAAAAGTATGAGTTTAGATTCCTGAAAAACTGGAAAACAGATTAGACAAACACCACTTTCAATTATATTAATCTAAGTGCAACCTCAGATAAAAATCACTTATAGCATTCTCAATGGAAATACTCAGACCAAGAAAACATTAATGCTTGGCATCAGATAGATACTTCATGGGTCAAAAGGGGCCAAACAAGTCCGGTTGTCTAGGAAATGTAATAAGAACAAACAATAATATATAGTTCTAAATTTGTTTCTCCTTAGAGATTATATAAACAATAATGAAATGAACCTGATAAGCTCGATCGATCGAGGAGAGCAATGGAGATGATGGGGATTCGGAGTGGCAGCAATTGGATTTGTTGTAGGATTTAAGACTACTCTGCATGCAGCTGCAACTAATAAGCAAGAGCAACTGCCGCGCGCATTTATAGATGTTTATTCGTTGATCTTCAAGTCTTTCTTTATTGTTTTTTTTTCACGGGCGTCCTTCGAGTCTTTCTGGGCAACTGATGAAAATTCGATGTTCATATTATATTACAAGGTCAAGTCAGCCAGACTAGACCAAAAGGAACTTGGCAACTTCCCAGCAAAATAATATGATTGAGGAATACAAGAAAAGTACGTAAGTGATATAGTACTAGACATTCCCTCCGGTCTTGTTCTAGTATACTGCCAAGGGTCCACTTGATCAAAACGGCTGGCGGCAGCAAAATCAGAGGCGGAAGCCGCGGAACCACGTTAGCTGGTGGTCCCCAAAAAAAATATATATATATATATATTTAGTTACTGTTTTTCTATATACACTCTCTAAAAGATTTTATATTTTATTCTCTATTTTATTTATTTTTTAGAGTTTTTTCTATTGTTTTCTCAAGTTGATATGATTTTTAAAAGGGGAAACTTTACTTTAGACCCTTGAACTACCCATATGATTTGACATACCCTGAATTTTGAAATCTCTAAATTTGGACCCCTGAACTTTCAAATTCCAATAAATTTGAACCACTCCGTCAAATTTTAAACGTTAAAAGTTATACAATAACGTTTATACCCCTAACTTTTTTTTATAAAATTTCAAATTTTCCCTTAAATTCAAATTAATTTTTTTTTTAAAAAAATATTATTAAAAAAATCACAAGGTGACCCACGGTTGAGCCACCTTGTGACCCTTTTTTTTTCCCATTTTTTTCAATTTTTTTAATAAAAAGAAAATTGAAGGGTAATTTTTCTTTGTAGGGATTTTAATGGCAAAAATTGACGAATTGGTTCAAATTGATTGTAATTGAAAGTTCAGAAGTTCAAATTGAGAAATTTCAAAGTCGGGGGGAGGGGGGTATGTCGAATCACGTGGTAATTCAAAGGTCTAAAGTGAAATTTCCCCTTTTAAAAATTATCATAAAATTTGAGATGAATTACAAATAAATTTTGATTTAATGATGATTCTAGACCAAATCAACTTTAGAAAAATAAAAATATGGTTTCTAAAATTACTCATAGTGAATAACAAAATATATATATATTGACATGTCTGCACAAGATGGGGAAAAGAATTCGAACTAGTGACCTCCGCTTTATTATACTTGGTTCCAGCTGATTGAGCTTACACAAAATTCCTAGAAAAAAAAATGAACTTTTTCAGTGCAGAAGCAAAAAAGCATATCATTGTGAATAAACTGCATGCTGTGCATGCATAAGAGAGAAAGAGAATATGTGTATATATATATATATAAGAGTGAATTGAACCTTTTAAAGTCGAGCGAGGGACCGAGCGAGACCAGGTTTTGGACAAAGCAAAGAGTGGCGGGGATCAGTGGACTAGCTTATTGTAGGGTTTTAGATTAACCTGTGAAACAGCAGATGCAAGTAGTCAACATTTTTTTGCTCTTCTATCTTATAGATACTAGTTTAGTCAACCATTAACTATAATCTAATAATCTATCCCTCAAGTCTTTCTTTAATTACTTTTCTTTTCTTACCTACCGAACAAAGTTTTATTTATCCCAAAGGACAAGGAGTAAACGCTGTCTTTAAGCCCCACAAATAGGGAGCTGTACGTCATTTTATCCCTCCAATAAACAGCTGTCACATTAATATTTTGCACAGCAGTAAATAAGTAATGAACAATGGTCTATCTATCAAGTATTCCTTTTAATTCTTTTTTGCCTTTCTTAGCAACCGACGAAATTTTAATATATTTCCAAATCACGTTGGTAAGCTAAAAGTGGCAGTTTTGTAAACTTGTAGTTTTTTTATTAGCCAGTACTGTAAACATGTACTGGACAAGTCAAACTTGGTGGCTTCCCATAAAAATAATATGACAGAAAATGCAATTTGGTAAGCAATATTGCAATATTGCAAGTGGATTTAGATTGCATGTGACAAGTTGACCACTTTCTTCATCTATTTACTAGTGGTTATTAATTGTAAGCAAGTACACTATGATTCCAGCTCATGGTCAGACACACAACACTAATCACGGAATTTCATGACAATTGTATAATGTTCAAGGTGTTATTCTTCTCCAACAGCTATAAGGAGATTCTCCTCAAACGGCTATATGAAACTTATTTTCTTGTGAGCTCTACCTAACGGCTTCTTCCATATATTGCACAATGCGTATCTATTCATATGTACGGATATCCATTCCTTTCATATGTATATACAGTCATAACTAGTTTCCATATATGAGCACTTGTTATGTATAATGTAAGACCAACACTGTAATTGTATATTATAAATAAGACAACATGGACCTCCAAAATATTAAAGGGAGCATTCATTTATTTTCATGGTATCAGAGCCATATTAAGCTTACGCAAATTTTTTCTTTCTCAATCAGTTAGTTTTTTTTTTTTTTTTATATGGCTTCCTCTGGTGCTCCGAGTTTTACACTACCAAATATTATGCATATGGTTCAAGTCAAAGTGGAAGGTCCCAACAATTATATGAGTTGGCTCACTCAAATTGTTCCTTTGCTCAAATCTCATGAGTTAATGGGAATAATTGATGGCTCAAAACCATCACCCCCTCCCTTTGTCACTGACCCAATAGACAAGGAAAAGGAAATTGCCAACCCAGCTCATGCTTTGTGGGAAAAGAAGGATCAATTTATTCTCAGTTGGATCAACACCACCTTGGCAGAAAACGTGTTGGCAACAATCTATGGGTTGACCACTGCGCGCCAAGTGTGGACTCATCTTGCCAATAACTTTGCTTCTAAATCTTTGGCGGAGCTGTGGGTCTGGGCTCCGGCAGTGTGGGTCACGCAGGCGTTGGGTCTCAAAGTCGCGCCGGCCTTGGGTGTCCAGCAGTGTGGGTCGCGCTGGCGTTGGGTCTCTGGCAGTCTAGTTGGTCAGCGACGTGAGCTTTGGGTCTCCAACAGTCCAGAGAGCTGCGAGTTGGAGCTCTGGCGGTCTGGTTTGGAGATCGGCGGTCACCAGTAGTGCTAATCAGCTATATTGCGTGCTTGGCGGCCCAGGGCATTCACGGGGATGCGTCTGCTTGGCTTTCTCCGGCTGACCGTGCGGATCAGTGATGGCTTGGGCTGGTCACTTGGATCTCCGGCGAGAGTGGAACGTGAGGCTCCACTTGATTGTGAACGTGGGAGGCAGATCTGCTATGGACAAAGCAGATCAGCGAATCCTTCCAGTTGGTTGTCACCGGAATGCGTACTCGCACCGTGATGATTTTTTTATTTTTGTTATTTTTGTTATTTTTATTTTTTTATGAGAAACGAACTAATCGTTGTCACAGATGGCGCCAAACAGTTAGAACAGTTTTTAACACAATGGATGCGCCTTTTTGGGGGTCTTCAATACGTCGTCGTCCAGCACTCCAAATCACTATAAAAAAGCAATATTGTCAATTATTGTCAAAGGGCATCTCTGAGGAACCGGAGACACTCCAATGCTAAAGTCAAAAAGTTTCTAAGAGAAATATTGTACTTCGACGCACAATAATTCAATACGCTCAAAGGATAGGGGTGTCAACCAGGTCCGGTTTCCCGGTTTTTGACCAAAATCGGAACAGGAACCGGAACCGGGGTACCCGTTACCGGCCGGTTTCGGTTTTACCCGGTCTGGTAACCGGTTTTTGAAGAAAATTAGTTTTGAGCATATTTTAGGTATTGGGCCTAAAATAAGCTCATTTTTTTTCATAAGTTAGCTCTTTTTTTTAAAAAAAAAAAAATCTATTAGTCTTTTTGTCTAAATTAAAGAGGCTTTGTTGTGATTGTTCCAAATAATTAAAAAATAGACCTAAAAAAGCCCAAAAATCCTAAAAGATCAATGTTTTTGCCTATATGGGCCTTAGAAATAAAAATTCAATTTTTTTAAAATACCCTAAAAATCATTTTAAATTAGGTACATAAAGAAAACATTAAAACAATAAAAAGTAAAAATGGAGAAGTGAAATGAAGAAGAGGACTAGAGGAGAAAATGAAGAAGAGGAGGGGCTTGCGGCGTTATGTGAGAAAAGAAGATGAAGGGGACTTAGGGGAGAAGTGAGAACTGGAGACGGGAGACCTAAACCCAAGCGTAAAAAAATTAAAAAATATTAATATATATAAGATATAAATATATAAATATTATTTAATAAAATATAAACCCGGTTCTGGTATTCCCGGTAACAACCAGGGTACCCGGTTTTTGAATTTTTCAAACTGGAACCGGAACAGGCTCCCCGGTTTCCCGGTAATTTTTTACACCCCTATCAAAGGAACTAATTGAGCTCTGAGAAAGAATATGAGAAGATAGTAGATTATTCAAGATCTGAGAGAATATTTCATCCTCTTCTGGTACCTTTTGTAGGGGCCTATTTATAGGCTTTGACTGTAGAAGTAGGCTTGAACTAGCTCTTCTTATTTGAGTTATATTGGGAGTCCATAGTTGAGATAGAATTCAACAACTATTATGTAGAGATAATCTTAAGTAGTCATTTTCTTTATTCCAATATTATCCTAATACCCCCCTCTAGAGCCGTGAAACCCTAGGCCCCCCTCTAGAGCGCCGCAGCCGCAGGGGAGGAGGGATGGCCGTTGCCTGCATCCCTCCTCCCCTCTCCTCTCCGCTCCAGGTGCTAGTATTCTACTTGATGCCCCTAGCCCCGGTGCCTCTCTCTTCCCTCTCCCCATCTCTCCTTTTCCCCTATGCTTTTTCTCCGTTTTTGCCTTTTGTATTGTCGTTCCCTTGGCCGCTCTCTTCCCTGCCATCTACATTTGCAGCGCTCCCTGCTTGGGTTGGAACAAGTTGGGCACTGGATCGGCGATCGGCTTGCCTTCGCCCAATCCTTCGTCCTCCGCCAGGCTTCTCCCAACGCGTACCCACCTCCTTGCTTTCCAGTTCCGCCGTGCCCATCCCACATTTTGTAGGGGTTCCGTTGATTCGGCTGGGTTTGTTTTCAAATTCTCGCCATTACTGGTTTTGAAGCACCATACACTGCCTTGCGTGGTGAAGACCATCGCAGTAACTAGTTCTCCCACCCGGAGAATGTAGATATCCTCATTATAGTATTTTGGCTTGAGAGATTCCAAGATCCGTTCCAGTAGAATTTGATCACCTCGAATTGCAAGATTTGGAACCACCTAGCTTGCAAACAATCGAGAATATATATGAGGGTGTATGGATATTCAACTGTCAAGCACTAAAACAACTTGCAATGGCCAATTAAGTCACTTTTAAATCATATATGAGGGTGTATGATTTAAAATAAAATCATAGCGTCTATCCGTTTTTATACTAGTTTACATATTTCCATTTTTTATTTTTATTTTTTGTTTAAATTTCCTCCAAATTAAGAAAAATGATTATAGTTTTCAATTGAACGACTATATGTTTTGCTTAATTAAAAGGAAACAAAAAATTCTCACTTTTTTTAGCAGGTGTAAACAAAGATGGCGCTTAATCTCTATTATAAGATCTTTGGAAAGGTGAAGGATCAGTTTCTCTATATCAAAATCTTTATTTTGTTCCAGTCTATGTTGTATGCAGTTGATGATCCGCTCTTTCATATTGTCAGGGAGATGGTCTTTAGCCATCTAGGACTCTATTTCTAATCTTATAGGTATCATTTTGATTCTAATTTCCTCCTCCTTCCTAGCTTCCCTCTTCTTCTTAGCTGCCTTCTCAGCTTCCATCTCCACCTTCTTAGCTGCCATTTGCATAAATGTCTACTGCACAAGTTTGGTTTATCAAATTACAGAAAAATGATAAGTTTAATTATTTATACTAATTAGACGCTCATGGCCATGGGGATGTGATGCAGCCCGACTTGGTGGGTTGCAGCGAAGAACAACAATAAAGCAGCGGATAGGTAATTCTAGATCCTAAGACTATCAAGGGATCTAAGAATTCTTCTTGGAGTAATTCTGAGTAATTCTAGATCCTGAGACTACCAAGGGATCTAAGAATTCTTCTTGAAGGAAAATAGAGGAATAAACTCAACTCTGAGTAATTCTCATTAACAAAATTCAATAATCAACATAAATTGCGTTTCTCAAGACTATAAACATATATTTATATCCCAAGACTCTTAAACCTAATAAAACACGAACTATAGACTCCTAAAACCCTAACCCTAATTTAATAACAAAATAAAGTCAGTTTAAGCCAATAAAATGCGAAAATAACATAATGACTCCCTTGTGCGCTCGATCGCAGTCACAGGGGCGATCGAGTGCAGTACAAGGGACCGGGTGCGCTCGATCATGTGCTCGATCGCAGTCACATGGGGAATTGAGCGTAGTACCAGACACGGGTGCGCTCGATTGTAGGCTCGTTCACTCGAGCACAATACCAAACGCCACGACTGTTATCCAATCTGCATCAGGATGCCACCTCATTTATCAAATTAATTGTAAACAAATGTTCAGGTCAGGACTGATATTATATCTTGAACAAAAGAATCTTCTTTGTCAAGAAATAAATGGTATATACTATATTTAAATTCTTAATTTTTTTATATTTAATTGTTTCACTAATTTTTATAAACACTAATAACTAAGTACTAGAACTATATATTAACCATACACCATAGAACGAAATTGATTTCTCAACATATTATTAATTCTAAGAACTAACTTTGTGGGCATCATAGATGAATTTGTGTCCATATATAGTACATAGCAGTATCTTTTGCATTCGTAGGCATAACTTTAATTCTTAACCAAGCAGTGGCCATCAAACAAATTTGAGATATAGGGATCGGTCGAGTTGCTCAAAATTCCGACCATTCTATTCGAATTTCTGGCCGGACTTTGGTAGGAGATTTAATAGAGTTGTTGGCCACTGAGTCTACCCTTGGCAGAAATGAGTGGGTCAATTAAGTAGGCAATTCAAGTATCTAAATAGCTAGCCTTAGATTGATATCACAATCTAATTAAACCAGATCTTGTTAAATGGATGTTTCTTGACCATTTGAAAACTCATTATAGATTTGTTGTTCAAGAATGACAAAATCAAGATTAGGATATTGGTCATGGAAAAAAACAGAACAAAACAAAAGGTAGTTCTGGATATTTTGGTGGGTAACAGCTGCAACAAATGCAGCTTAATAATAATAAAGGCCTTAACAAAGATAAAAGATGATAAATTAGAGAAATTTTTTTAAGTTAGCTTTTTTAAGATTCTTTGTCCCAGTACTTATAGCAGGTGCATGTCCTCCTATTCGATCTATGCATACAGAAACCATCTGATCTGATTCTGATAACACACCTAATTATATGTATAAGGGTTTAGAATCTTAAATAATAATGATAATGATAATAATAATAATAAAATGTCAAGCACTAACTTGGGCATTACCGATGAAGAACAAAAACAATACCAAACCATATATTGAACTAAAAACTGCGAAGCCGTTTTCCTAGAAATAGTTACTCGTTTGAAGATTTTGACCAAGAGAACTGCAAAAATTGGAGAACTATATTAATGGATGAGGAAATAATAACAGAATTAATTAATCAATGTGTGGCGGTCTGGACTTTTTTTGGGTATTCTTAAAAAAACTTTCAAATTTATATTTTTTTCATTTTTTAACTCTCAAATTTATTTTATTTTCTTTTTTAAAAAAGAATTTGT
Source organism: Corylus avellana (assembly GCF_965113065.1). Classification (NCBI taxonomy): domain Eukaryota; kingdom Viridiplantae; phylum Streptophyta; class Magnoliopsida; order Fagales; family Betulaceae; genus Corylus; species Corylus avellana. The sequence goes on from NC_142491.1 coordinate 46,479,411, forward strand.
AGCATCACGTGCTTATTGATAGGAAAAGAAAAACACGGAGAAAAACCATGCATGCTAGAGTGACAAAGAGTCCAATATGTGCAAACCTCAAATTTCGGAGGCTCCACCAGAAATAATGCATGATCTTTTGTGGAATATTTGTGGATGACACAATACCAGATTCAAGGGCGTTCTGGAATATTCCAAAATCAAAGAACATAGTATTTGGTGGGTGTATAGGGTAAGCACCATCTAAAAATGTGTAATTTTATGATGAATTGCGACCACATTTAAAAGAACTTGGGGTACATCCGCTATCCTTTTCACAAGCTTTGTGCCAGCAATTTGTCTCTCGTTGGACAGAGAAAAAGTACCAAAGGCCACGAAGTACCTAAAACACAGCAAGACTCTTAAAGATAAGTAAACTCTGCATATATGCTAGGAAAAAAAAGAAAAAGAAAAAAGAGGAGAATGCTACTTCCACTTAAAAGGAAAATGGAAAAATTTAGTAATATAGTAGATGATTTTGAGAAGGAGCTGGGCTCATAGGGAGTTGTAGTATTTAAAACTGGGGATTTTGTTGCGATATTGGTTTTGATAGACTGATTTAGTTTGTAATGAGAATGTTATAGCTTTTTAGAAAATTGATATTTTTGTATTTCTCAATTTTCTTTGAACTCAAGTTTTGAGGCATAAACAAGAGTGTTGTAATCTCTATTAGTTTATTATACTGGATCGGATTTGTTATGTAATATATTTTAATCTACACTTGGAAGTTTTTCATGCATGTAAATTTGACGTTTACTAATTGTGTGTTGCTCTCTTGATACTTAATTAATTGCTTGTGTACTTTTTCTACTTATTATTTGAATTATTAATTAAATGCACACAGTAGCTTGGCCATCCATGACCATCGATCTATATATACCTGCCGCAATCCAAGGATTAATATAAATGCTAGCTTGAATGCTTACCAAAGCCTCACAATTGATCAAAAATGGAATAGGATTTTATTCGTTTGAAATGAAATGGATAGTATCCATGGTCATGATTTAAAATTTGTTTTTATAACTGTGCATATTCACTGAAGTGTTAAAAAATAATAATATGAAATCATGTATATATAACTCTAAATTAGAAAAATCCTTAAAATTTGAGAAAAACGAGACCGAAATAAGAATTAAAAAAAAAATTAAGATGAGATAATCAAACTTACATGGCTGGCAAGGATATACAAATAGATATTGAATGCAGCTTTAATCCATACTCTTTTATGGAGTTTACCAGAACTTTTGATATGTTTTTTCCATGATAGGTAGATTCGAAGAACTCTTGGCACATACTGCAACAGGACAAAGAGGCTTAGGACCTTCCTTATGTCCAAAAATTTCGAGCTTCTCAGTTTTGTAAAAATAAATGGAACTAAAACTTGGACAAATTACAACCAGCATGCTTAAGAACTACATCTCTTCTATATTGATAATGATTTAATATTGATATGTTTACATAACTCTTTATTTATATAGAAAAAAGAAGTAGTGGACAAGAAACCTTAAACTAAACCTAAGGAAATATAATAAAGTAAATAATATCAAATATTCTAACAATTACATGTGGCCGGGATTGGAAGAATAACAAAGATATCAACTAGGAAGTTATACGGCCACAAATACCCCTTTATTATTTTCCAAGCAACTGTAACAAACACAGTTCGTCCAAATATACAACTAACCTCCTCGTCTTTATAAACACAACGAAATCCCAAGATGATATATGCAACATAAATCAAATCAAAGACCCATCGGAAATAAATAGCTGTGATTATTAATCTTCCATCTAAAAAAAGACACTTGTCGCCTTGGTTGATCATAAGAAGGTACAAAAACAAAGGATTCACATATAGTACTGCAATTACACACGACACTAAAAATATCGCATGCCACTTAAACATGGAAGCTCCCTTTGGGTCATCCTGCCACTAAATTGCTTCTCAGTATCTCAATTCCTCATCATCGAGCTGAATGTAACAAGTAAAGAATAAGTTCATATTTTTATTTCATTTTCTCTTCTGCATTTTGCTTTATATTTACTCAGTAATCTTGCATGCATGGGACAGTAATTTTTTTAAAAATTTTTTTTTTTCAATTACAATTGTGTGCTGGAACATTACTTTTTTCGAACGAAGTTCGAACAAAATAGTGCTCCTTAGCATCACTCACTTTTTTTAATACTCCCACGGCACATAGGCCTTCTGCCACTACTAAATGATTGTATTGGGGTTTCTCGGCCTCGTTTTCTTCATCTATAGTTGGGCCTAGCACAATCCACAAAAGCGCCCCCTCCCCCCCCCCCCCCCCCCCCAAAAAAAAAAAGTTGACATACCCCTTAAAGTTTATAATTATAAACTATCAAAATATTATCAATGTCTTCCCAAGTGATGAAACTAGTCTTAGTAAAATAAAAACAAAAAATACAAAAACTTCTAGAAAAAAACCTAAAACTTAAAAAAAAAAAAAAAAAAAAAAAAAAAAAAAAAAGGTGGTGGCCAAATTTAAAATAAAATAAAATAAATCGTTTTTATAAGAAAAAATTCAATTTTTTTTTTAAAAAAAAAAAAAATTGAAAATTTTCGTTTTATTTTTATTTTTGTTTTATAATTTTTTAATAAAATTTTTTGTTTAAAAAATTAAAAATGTCATTTTTAAATTAAAATTTTTTCTCTTTTTTTTTTAAAAAAAAATTATAGGAGTATTTTTGTCTTATTGAGAAATATATAAAGACATTTTTATCTTTTTGCTAGCCTTGAGGAGGACATTGACAATGTTTTGATATTTTGAGGAGAACATTATCAATTTATCACAATTAAAAGTTTAAAGAGATATTGTCAATTAGATAGTAGTTTAAGGGATACGAAGACTTTACCCAAACAAAAAAGACAATAGCTTTATAGTTTTTCAAATTGTTAAACAGTACATAAAAATAGCAATATTATCTTCCAAATTTCCAATAATCAAAAGTTAACATTTTAAATGATTTTAGGGTGGGATAGCAAAAAACAAAATCAAAATCTAATATATATATATATATATATATATATAAAATAGTTTTATAGGATATCTAAATCTGTCACAGGTAGCATTTTAAGAGCAGTGTTTTCGTTAAAATATACTGTCATGCATACATAATAAGTGAAACATGTTTACAATGATAATTATCATATAAATCTATATATAGAGAGAGAGAGTGAGAGAGAGACAGATAGTTAGTAATTAGCACATACCCATTCACTTGCTGACGCTCGTGTCCACTCATCATAGTTAAGCTTATCTCCCTATTCCCTTACTGACGATAGCGTTGACTCATAATAACCAAAATGAAGAATCAATCTAAAAAAATGGAAAAATTATTAGACGACACCATTTTTCATCAATTCTAAGTGCAATCTCCCCATATTGTACACCATATTTAGGAATTTATTCAGGGCAGAAGCAAAAATAATTTTCACTCTAAAACTGTGCGGCATAAGACATGATAATGAAATAACAAATTTTTTTTAAAAAAAATTACTTTTACCAATTTCATTAGAAATGGTAAAGACCAAGAAAACAATGCCAAAGATAGATGTTTAATAAGTAAAAGGATCCCCAAATTTAAAAAATAAAAAATAAATTTTAAGAAACCATTATCAAACATTGCAATATAATATATAGCACATGGGAAGTTAAGAAATAAAAATTAGGGTTAACTATCTAAAACCTTCCTAGGGTTTCATTATTTTTTTTTTTTTTCTCCTAGGTTTTGATTTGTATCACAGAAGATACCTGTGGTTTTGAGAAAAATCAAATTAGTCATTCCGTTAATTGACTTAACGGAAATGACATTTTCACCCATGAGCATCTCAGAAGGAGTAGCTAAAATATTTAGTTTAAAATTTTACATTTTTATTTTAGTTACTGTTTTTCTCTATATACAGACTAAAAGATTTTATATGTTATTCTCTCTTTTTTTTTTCTTTTTTTTTTTTAATAGTTTTTTCTATTGTTTTCTTAAAGAAAAAGCAAAAAAACAAAAAGAACTAGCTAATATCTTATTGATGTTAACTATTCTGTAAATTTCTGCTGGATAGACTTTGGCGACGACTTCACTGCTTCATTCTCATTATATAACTCCTACGAGATTATGTGGCAAGAAACGTCATCATCCAAAAAAATCTTGAAAATGCATGACGTACATAAATTAGCCAAAAACAAATATCTGTTGAGGAGGCTCCCGCTAACATAACTCCAGTGATCTTTTCCTTAGCTTGTTTTGCACGTTGGTGCCCCATTGCCCATTGATCCGTCCGACCATGCAAGAATATGCTCATAGATAAAACCTCGAAATTACAATATATATCTGATCTGAGTAGTTAAGTAAAAAGTACAAAGTAAAATAAAAAATGAAAAGATAAAAACTAAAGGAAAAATGTGATTTACTTGATTTATAATTAGTTCCTTATAGTATTAAAATAAATTCAAATATTTTTGAGGAATACCAAATTAACAATTTAATTTTTACACTCAAATTTTGTCCATTAATTTAACAAATTTTGTTAGTGTGAAACATACTTATATAGGGCATGCATGTGTCACAATTTTATTGGTTTTAATATTTCACAGTTGGAGGAATTGAATTATTTTTTGGGTTATATACTAAAAACCCCCTAGGGTTTGGACACTTTATTTTTTTCTCTCATAGGGTTTGATTTGTATTATAGGAGGTACCTATAGTTTGATAAAGACCAAATTGGTTATTTCATCCATTAATTTAACGGAAGTCTACGGCATTGACACGGGAACCAATTAAAATTTCAACACCTGGCATAAGTGGCCACGTCATCACCACCTAATTAAAATTTTATTTTTTCAAAAAAAAAAAGAAAAGAAAAGAAAAAAAATTTGGACCGGCCACCCCCAGTACTCACTAGGGGTGGCTCCCTTGGTGCCCGAGGGGGTGGCCGAAACCACCCCCAATGGTGGTTTGGGGGTGGCACGGCCACCCTCAGTGGGTACTGGGGGCCACCCCCATGGCCTCGGCCACCCCCAAGTTTTTTGTTTTTTTTTTTCGAAAAAAAAATATATATTTTTTAATTGTTTTAAAAAAATAAAAAAATTTAATTAGGTGGCCACGTCATCACTGATGATGTGGCCACTTATGTCAGATATCGAATTTTAATTGATCCACATGTCAGTGACGTGGACTTCCATTAAGTCAACTAACGGTCAATGAATAGAATGACCAATTTGGTCTTTATCAAAACCACAGGTACCTCCTGTGATACCAATCAAATTCTAAGGAAAAAATAAATAAATAAAGTATCCAAACCCTATGAGAGTTTTTAGTATTTAACCTTTATTTTTTTGATATACCTCAAAGACCTTTTAATTTATGTTAATATTACATGGAGCTAATTACATATCCAATAAACTGATTTTACATTTTTCCTAAAACTAAACCCAACATTGAGTATTGTTGAGATATGAATATCTCATTGGACTTAGCAACCCAAATATTCGGCCCCTCCTGCATGGACTAATCACAATAGAGATTTTTACAATTACTCATATCTATGGCGATGGAGTTAAAGGTAATTGAGATTGTATCCGTAATTTGTTGCGCAATTTGCTAATTGACGTCATTGTTGCTGAAGTCATAGAACAGATGGAGGACAAAATGCGTAATGCCCTCGACCAAAATATCAGTACTTTTTATCTTTATAACATAAGTAATCAACTCGTGGGGATCAACCCATTTCAAGTACAATATTATTGTAAAATAATTTCAAAGAGTGGGCACAAGTGATGAAGGTTATGAAATTTGGTAGTTAACTTTATTAGGTTTAAGGTTCAAATTCTTTTAGATAAAAATAATTATTTGAGGTTACACCTCACGGCAAAGTCTTGACTTACCTTATTTGTGTGGTAAGATTGTGTTGCATAAGTCTGGAGTTTAACCTTAAAGATAAGTACATAAAATAACCTTCATTTATAAGTAAAGATCTTAAAAAGTGTGTAAATATCTTTCGGTGATAGCTCAATCTATGAGAATCACTATGCTTCATAAAACAAAAGTTATTAGCAAGAATCTTTCTCTCACTTCCTTTATGCATACATGTAAAAATAAAAAGGGTATAAATGATGTAAGAGCTTAGGCACTATTGTTTTTGTCTTTATGTCTAGGCACTCTTCTATAAATGAGTGCAATCTAACTTGCAATAATATATCTCATCCTTTCTTACGAATTCATCTTCTTCCTTCCCTCATTGCTCTAACTTGGAAAACAATCCGTGAATTAACAAAATTACCACGGACATGATCACGTTGCAATTAAAAACTTTCCGGTAGTAGTGTTGGCAATTGAAAACGTGGCCCGCTACCGTTGATTGGGGTACCAGGTTGTAGCTTCGCCCACTACCGTTGATTTGTTATTTCCACTTTTTCGGCACTTCATTATTCCGTACGTGTTGCGCAGCTGGGTCTCACTTTAGACCTATTCCTTTCCTTTTCCTTTTTCTTTTCTTTTTCATTTTTAATATCCAATAATTATATGAGGGTCAATGCCTAAACGCTAAACTCTAAACCTTATATAATTAAAGATTAAGAAAGGGAATTTAACATGAAGAAGTAACAAAGACATCAAAAATAAAACTAGCTTGCTTAATTTATTGTGCAAATTAAGAAAAACATGGGGAAAAGGAGGCACAAATTAAGATGACTAGAAAAACAAAAACATGATCAAGATGTTGAAAGAGGCGAACATTAACATTAACATTGAAAAAAACAAAGATGTGTGTGGCACAGCTGGTCTTGAATTTTCCAACAGACTGCTAGTATTGTTTTGCTTAGTCATTTTGGGAGAAATTTATATTCCTCTTTTCCTTAATTAAGGTGCTGGAAAACTCCTTGTATATATATATAGTTGTGCTTTGTGTGGTGAACTGACTTGAGATGGTTGCGATACAATCTTCTTTTTAACCTGCGTTTTTGATTTAATTTAAATACATCTACAAAGAATAATAAGAAAATTCCAATATCCAATATATAGTTATATATATGAGGGCCATTGCAACCCTAGACCCTATACAATTATAGATTATGAAAGGGAATTTAATATGAAGAATTAATAAACACTTGTTCAATTAATGTTTGCTAGCCAAGCCATCATACAATGAGGGAAAGAAATACATTTTATCCTCGTATTATCACCTTGGCTTTATAGCCTTCAAATTTTGAAGAATAACATGACTCGAACTCCACAAACTATTATCACACTCGGAAATGCCTAGCTAGTCAGGTTACCGGGTGGATACCACCAGTACTATCGAAGACAATTTGGAAAGCTATATATACAACATATTTTCAGCAAAGAACAAATATATATATTTTCAGCAAACATATTTTCAGCAGAGAATAATCTGTAATTCTGTTGTATCGACAGTTTATTAATTAGTTAGAGAAATCCTTCATTTCCATAATTCAAACAACTAGCAAGTCTGTCATTGGAAAAGCAGCGGAGATTTCGGTAGACAACTTAAGGTTTTTTTGAACTAGTATTGAAACACAAAGAGCATGAGAGCTATAGCATCGATCTGTTCCCTTTGGGTAACAGGGCAGATGACATTTCACTTTTCTTCTTCTCCTCAACCCGCCGTATTCTAGAACGGAAAGCTACTTGTATAACACAAGCTGCTTTATGACGCCGCCAGCTGGAAACTATAGTCCTCAAGTCGCTGGCCATTAGAGCAAAGGCTTCAACTTCTGTATGGGTTTTCAAACTTTTGGGAGACATTGGGAGGTTGGATAGGTTGGCGACGTCGGAGAGTTCCAACCCCCAATCTAGAAGTTGTTCTCCATAGAAACTACCTCCCTCAATACACTCAACGCTTCCTTTACCATTAATGGTGGTGAAGTTCCATATGATGCCTTGTGTTATGAAAAGCATCACATCAAGTGGTTCGCCCTCCCTCACAATGTAGCTATGCTTATTGTAATGCACTGGCGTGAGATAGTCGCATATCATCGATTGTAACTGTGAGCCATTTGGTCCTTGAAGCTGTGGCACCTACCAGCACAAGCAAAACAGGAGTAACGAGAACGCTACTGTCAAATACGAAATCATTAATTTATCTGAAGGTGTATATATAGAAATTCATTGTCAAGAATTAAAACGGCTTGTAAAATTTAAGGAAACACATTAGTTACTACTTTCAATCCTAAGAATTACAATAATTAAGCTTATATGAAGAGGTAAATTTAATCACTTAACCATTACTTTAACAGTCCCCCTCACGTGTGGGCTCAAACTTTCTTTTAATAATAGATGAGGCCCAACACGTAGAATATTTAATTTAAATTTGGTGAATTGACGGAGTCAAGGTTCGATCCCAGAACCTTTGGCTTTGATACCATGTTAAATCACCAGTTATCCTTAAAGCTTAAGTTTTTGTGATAACTGGTAATTTAATATTAATAATAATAATTAAATGATTAAATTTATTATTTTTATTATTTAAAAAAAAACAAAAAAAAAATTGATAATATTTGTTATTAGAGTAATGGATATGAGTTTAAATTTCACGTTTCAGTTAAATATTTTACAAAAAATTAATTTAATCATATAATTAATATTAAAAGAAAAATGTGAATGGTCTTGATCAATGTGTATGCTAAAATGAATCAAGAACGTGAATGGTCTTGAACATATGCTAAAATGGATCGGGTTCATGCAAAGATCGATGCAAGTAGCTAGTAACTGAGTTATTGGCTGAATGAGACATCCATACCATGTCAAGCACTAGTCACATTTATACTGTTACACCAGAATGACTATTCAATGTTATAATTGGAGCCCCTAAGTTATTTACAAAACCTAGTCTCATATTGTGCCTTACTTAATAAGGAACCAATGTGAAACTTAGCATTGATGCAACACCTTCACCTTCCATCTACTTAATGTGAGACTTAATTAACGTTCTACGGTGTTATAATCGATTTTCTCCACTCAAATCTCAAATGTCCTCATCAAGCCCACATCATATTGCAATGCTCGAGGGCCATATGATATTATTAGATTACTCTATACCATTTGTCACAATTTTGAAAAGCGCTCACTATATTTAAGCTATTAAGGAAGACTACACTTACTCTCACTTTTTTACGTAATTTTTTTACACTCATAAGTGGCTTTTAAAACCACGTACCAATAGATATGAAATGGATTTTTATTGGATTTTGATCCAATTGTAGTTTTAAAAGTCACTTATGCATGTGAAAAAAATTATATAAAAAAAAAAAATGAAAATAAGTATAGTATTTCTCTATGCTATGACGTACTTCAAAATAACTACTCAATATTACAATTAAAACTTTTCAAATATAATTACTTACCAAACATATATATATATATAGTCTCACCTAATAACGAATAAATGTGAGATTTAACATCCACGTACGCAGCACTTTCACAATTTACTCAACTTAAAAAAAAAATAAAAATAAAAATAAAAATGAGGAAGGGGACTAACTTTTCTTATTAATGGTAAGCAGATATGGCACTTGGTGTTCCTTCCAAGTCCCATGGGAAGATAAGGCAGCATATTATGCACGTCAACATCTTTCTTTTCTTTCAGCAGGCGATGAATTTCGGACATGATCTCCTGTTTTGTAGTAGGAGAGGGCTGCAGGTTTCTCTCTATCCACAACTCAATGTCTCGCTCTTTAGCTTTCATAGTCTCCTTTGCCTTTTTATTCTCAAACCACGTAGATGTCTCGAACTGCAAGAAAATCTGCAATGGGACCACTTCAATTTATCAAATTCTACCGATAAATTATTATTTATTTCAAAACTTAAATATGATAAAAATGAAAATTTTAATTAATTTAATTATCTAATAAATATTTTAAAACATAAATTTAGCTTTTACAAACTCAAGGTCGTTCGAAAAATAAATGAACCAAACTTCTGAACATTCAATATACGACTCGACTCGACTCAATTACAACCCTACCTGACCTACCTATAGTATCTTTAAAAATGACTATATTTTTTTATTCTTATATTTAATAGTTAAGGAAATACTTTTTTAGGAAAAATAAAAAATTATTCCCTAATTTGTTTTAGAAAAGAATCACTCCTTAGGTTTTATTTACTTTAAAAATCACTTCATGTGTCAACTTTTTAATTTGTTCAAATTGCTGATGAAGTGTATGTGACCTGATCAGCTAGCTAGCCAATCGCCAAAATACTAGATATGTATGTGTATATGTATGGACAACAAAAGGCACTGTTTCGTCTGTCCATAGTCTATAATACATAACATCTCCTGAGCTGCATAGCCTTTTTAACCCAAAAACTTTAATGTTGATCTCACAAACTAATAAAGATTTTGTTAAATGAATGTTTCTTGGCCATTCTATTGAATTGATGTAGCTCAAGCAATGTTTCAAGAAACAAAATAAAGATAAAAAGGGGCGCACCAAGATTAATCTTCGAAAAGAAAAAAAAAAAAAAAATCAAATAACAAACAAAATAAGACAAAAGGAATAAAGATAAAATGATGACGAGTAAGTGTGAATAACCATATTGTTTCGTTAATTAATCTTCAAGGTTGGCCTTTTAGATGACTTATCTGATCATAAAGCAAAAGAAACTGCGTCCTATTATGCGTATAGAAAACTAGAAACCATCCTTAATGATCACACACAAAATTAAATAAATATGGGAGGGAATCTTTATATATATATATATATATAACAATTCAATATATATGTATATATATGGTGAGCGCGCACCAACCTGCAAATTTCCGATGAAGTACAAAAACAGTAACATTCCAGAGATTGCAATACTAAATGCGAAGCAATTTTCCCAGAAAGCCGTACTTGTTTGAAGGTTTTGACCAAAAGAACTGCAAAAATCAAGGAAACAATAATGTATTTACTATTTAGTAATTAGTAATATAAATTAAGACTAGAGCTAGCTGTATGTAGGACTCAACATACGCAAACAGAAGCCAAGATCGATCACAACCCCAAAATAACAATACCTACAAAGACCATCATCTAAACAATGAGAGCTGTATATATATATATATATCTTTTCACGTAATTTCATATTTGAGCTGCAATTGAGCTAATTGGCTTATCAAGGATTTCTTCTCTTCTTCCGTTCCTCTCCCCCCCCCCTTTTTTCTTGTTTTTTTCCCCCTATTTTCTTGTGATCACGACAAAAACATCTGAATAAATGCAATATAGTCTTAATTTAGAAGTAAAAAAAATTGAAATATCAGGAAATGCAGGATATTGCACAAACTCCTGTTATATCATGTTGCACTCTGCATGGTGCAGCAAATGTACAAGATCAACCGAAACTCTTCCATTTTTTTAATTTAGCCTTGAATGATATGTTTATTGATGACAAGCATATAAAAATTGTTGTGGAATATTTAATGATAAAGCTAGCCTAATGGGCATACCTCAAATTTCGTAAGCCCCACCAAAAACAGTAGGAGAGCTTCTGTGGAAAATTTGTTGACGATACGATACCAGATTGAAGGGCTAAGAGGAATATTCCAAAATCAAAGAGGGTAATATTTGGTGGACTTACTGGACAATAATAATTTAAAAATGTGTAATTTCCTAAACTATGTTCGCATCTCAAAGCACTTCTGGTACATCCAATATGACTTTCACAAGCTATTTGCCAACAAGCCGTCTCTTGTTCGATAGAAAAAAAGTACCAAAAGGCACCCAACACCTACAAGGCCAGCAAGTCTCTTAAAGATCAGTAAATTTACAGGTATCCAAACAAAAACTAAAGAAAAATATTAAAAGAAGGTAAGAACACTGCAGATATATATGAGAAAATACGGGTTCCATTTAAAAGGACGGAGACAGTTATACGATATTGAGAACATGATATAAATGGTCTAGTTCGAGGTTAGTAGACCCTACACTTTCCGTGGAAATGCCAGAGGAAGTTATGCACGGCCATATTTTGTTTAGTGATTTTCATTTCACTACAAATATTTTATGCAGGGTTCAAATACAATTATAAGAAGTTAAGGTAGCTCTTGTTTAATCAAAATAAATATGAAAGTGCAATTAAGTACAACTTTTTAGTGGAACTAATTAATGCATGGTAACCTAAAATAAATCATGAGATGATCATAAGTGTCCTAAGCCAATTAGTACTATAGTTTTATTTTTATTTTTCTTTTATTTTTCTTTTTTATTTTTATCTTTTTTTTTCTTTTAAATCAATGGGGAAGGGAGAAAACTGAGAGTTTTATTTTTCTTTTAAGGCTCAGTTTGTTTTGGCATAAAATATTTTTCGTCATAAAATATTTTTAGAAAAGCCATTTTACAGGAAAATATTTTACAATAAAAACATTTTCCGGCATTTGGCGCGCACGGAAAATCACAAATATTTTTTATATTTTCATTTAATCATATTAACTTATAAAATGTAATTTTTATTCACAACTAAAAATTACCGACTGTGACTAACCCAGGACCCGCCGGGACCCTACCTATACCTTACCGGGACTCGTCGGAATCAACTGAAACCTTTATAGGACCCACCCAAGACCCGACAGGGGCATTTTTGTAATTTAGTGTTTAATATGATTTTGCGTACACATCAAATACCGGAAAATGTTTTACAGGAAAATGTTTTCATCTAAAAATGTTTTCCAGAAAAATGTTTTCTGCTGAAAATATTTTCAGACGTTGGGGACCCGACTGGGACCCACCTGATTTTTCGTACAAGACAAATACTAGAAAATGTTTCTAAGAAATCATTTTCAAGGAAAATGTTTTCCGCCGAGAATATTTTCCGCCGAGTCCCGAGCAGGTCCCTTTGGGGTCTCGGGTAAGTCCGGTCAGGTCCTGGTCAGGTCCCGACGGGTCCCGGTTAAATCCCAAGTAGGTCCCGACGAGGTCCGGGGCAAGTCTCGGGCGAGTCCCAACAGGGTCCCAAGCGGTTCCTAGGCAGGTCCCGGTCAAGTCTCGACGAGGTCCCAAGCAAGTCCCAGTCAAGTCCCGAGTGGGTCCCAGTCAAGTCCCGAGCGGGTCTCGGTCAAGTCCCAAGTGGTTCCCGGGCAAGTCCCGGTCATGTCCCAGGCAGGTTCGGGCGGGTCCTGATCAGATCCCGACGGGTCTTGGGCGAGTACCTGTCAACTCCCGAGCAGGTCCCGATGGGGTCCCGGGCAGGTCTCGGTCAAGTCTTAGCAGGTTTCTGGGTGGGTCCGGTCGAGTCCCAAGTGAGTCCCAAGCGGGTCCTAGGCACGTCCCGAGCGGGTCCCGGTCAAGTTTCGGGTGGGTCCTTATCAAATCCCATGGAGGTCTTGGTCAAGTCTAGGCGGGTCCCGGGTAGGTCCTAATAGGGTCTCATGCAAGTCCTAGGTGGGTCCCGGTCAAGTCCCGGCGGGTCTTGGCAGGATCCGTTTATTTATCAATGAGATGCTCAAAACCGTAAACCATTTTTCGAAAATTAAAGAAGAATTTTCGGTCAAAGGAAAAATATTTTTTGTTGACTATTATTTTACGTCGCATCAAACGCCCAAAAATTCAGAAAACATTTTCGGTAAATCATTTTATGGTGAAACAAACGGAGCCTAAGTCTCTTCTTGAATTGAAAATTACCCTTTAAGCTTGTCCTAATTACATAAAGGAATAGAACTCGATCCTAGTAGGCGTGTGATTAAGTGTTAGGGTAGTACGACTTGGTTTCTAAGCCCTGCCTTAAACTATGATCTCGTGTTTATTTAAAAGGGTCCTTGTGTATGAAGAAAGCCTACACTCTTTGGCCGCAATTCAGAATTAAGGAGAAGGTCAAAGAAGTCTTTAGATCAAACTCTAACCGTCAAACACAAACTCAAAACCATTCTTGAAGTCCAAACCATCAATATAGCGATCTATTTTAAGAATAAACATGTTGTTTTGTGTTTTGAAAAAAAAAAAAATTGGTGCCATGTTTATCATGAAGCTCGACCCCTACGAGTTTTTCACTGCTACTGACATGATTATGAATATAAACTATTTGCACAATTAATGCATGAGTTTAATTAATTCATTTGACACCCAAAATAATGTTAATAAAAAAAAATGAAGGAAACCTTGATAAAATTCAAGCACTTATAAAAGAAAATTTAGAAGTAAGCAATGAAAAAATCAAGATGAGGGTAAAACGAATAAAAGAAAGGAATATGAAATTAATAATCAAACTTACATGACTAGCAAGAACATAGAGAAATAAGTTATATGGAGCTTCAACCGATGCATTCCTAATGAGTTTGCTGCCCGACCCGATAAGTATTTTTCGAGAGAGATGGATTCGCAGAACTCTAGGTACATATTGCAAAAAAACAACAGCGTTCAAGAAGTTCCTTGTGTTAAAAAAATACGAGCTAGCCCTCTCTGAGAAAATATTTGGAATTAACACCTGCACAGAATACAATGATCACGTGTCCGTAAGACTATTAGGTTGGGTTGGTCATTGTTTATTAATACCACGTACATATTCTTTGTACAATGATTTATATAGTGATAACCAACCAATGCAGAGTGATATATTATCTACTTGCACCTAGACGCTGCTGAAATTCTCATGATTTGTGCCACTGAAATATGGCAATAGTCACAACTAGAGCCGAATGATTAATTATATCATAATTGAAACCTCTGCTTTATAAGAAAGTGTTTTAATTAGTTGTAAATAGTTGACAAACTTAATTTTTTTTTTTTTTTTTTCTAAATAAATGAAGGAAAAAGTTACAGGAAGCGGTCTTTACCAGTCCTGATCCGAATGGAAGAAAGAATGGGAGGCTCTATGGGAATGCTTCCAAAAACAAGATAGGAAGCGACCCACTTAACTAAAGCACGTGCACAAAAGTTAGCATATCTAGACACTTTCAAAGCATTCCAACTAGGAAATGAGGATAAAACAATTAGCAAAGGACCAAAAAGAAAAAAAAAGGAGAAATTATTAATAGCTAACACTACTAATAGAGCATCCCCTTCAATACACATTAATGCATGGATGCTCCTGTATTGCAGTCTTCCCCTTAATTAGTTAGGCAGTTGAGTTTGTTATCTCAGTTAGCTTAGACCCACGTCACGTGTTTCAAATTATTGCAGTCTTCTGGTTCTTCTGGTTTTACCCCCTTAATTGGCAACAGGGGGTGCGTGGTTGGACCAGCCTAACTAACAACAACCCTTTGCATTGCTTTGCAAACCACCTTTATTATTATTATTATTATTATTATTATTATTATTATTATTTGTAACAATATGGGCTATATATATATATATATATATATATATATATATCAGGTTAAATAAATGGTCCAAATAAAAAGGTTGCACCGGCCGATGAAATGCTCAAGATATTGCAATGGATCTCAATTCGTAGTAAATAATGAGATTTTGTATGGGTGAAACAAATTTTCTAAATGCAATGCAAATTACAAATTTGATCAATAATTAAGCACCCTTGTCAAGTTGTATGGTTAACTAATTCTTTAATTAAATTTCTTCGTATTCTCTAAATTAAGAAAATAATAATAATAACGAGACCCTGTATCTAGTGCTTCTGCACCAGTTATACAGGAATGAAAACCTCTAGATGACATTTCTGATCTTTGAGAAAAAAATACCAATCGACCTTAAAGACTGGTGGTGTTTTAGTAAAATTGAAATCATAGCACTCACGATGCGCATGTGTGTGCACACTACGTTGAAATATTACATAAAACTAACAATATAAACCGGAAAATGCTTCTATATATGCATGGAATAAAGAAACAATTAATATTAATCATCCACAAGGCAAGTTTGATCAAAATATATGGCTTGCGCATCACCAAAGTGTTGCAATTGAGAAGCTTAAATTTGGTTAGATTTTATCCATGTCAAATTTAGGTATATGCTTTTCAAACACAAACATGACAAAATAATTAAAATTGGTAATTTTAATTATGATCTAAACATATAACCAACAATTAGCCTAAGCCCTAAACCCTAAACCACCCGTGATTGTAAATAATGGTGAGCGGTTAACAAATTTTGAAATTTGAAGAGCTTGTATAAAATAACATTTAATATTAGGCATTTACCTGTGGGAGGGGAAGAATAGCAAGCATGTCCAATAGGAAGTAGGACAACAAGTACCTCTTTGCTATTAGCCAAGCATCAGTTACTACCTCATTTCCTCCAGCTCCGTGTAAGCTCTCATTTTTGTAAGGACTAATAAATTGCAAAATGATATTCGCAACATAAATCATATCGGTGAGCGATCGGAAAGCAATAGCTATAATCTTTAGTTGTTTATCGAATGTCAGGCACTTGTTATCTTTATTGATCACAGGAACGTACAAGAACAAAGGGTCCAATGTTAAAGCAATCACACACGACAGTAGAAACATCGTGTTCCATTGTCGACGGAGTCGCCCCTTTGGCTGAAGAATTGAATTTGTCATTGTACGTATATATATCGATCCTGATCCCTAAACAGAATATAAGAAACAAATTATCAGATACTGATATTTTTCTTTCTTCAACACATGTACTTGGGTTTGGCTGCAGTCTTAGGTTGGATTGCACGGTTTGTAATTTTAAAAAGAGCCACCCCAACGGTAAAAACAATTATGGAGAAACTTAATAAATCCCTTTTGAATTCTAATTATTTTTGACATAAAAATAATGAGTGATGCTAGAATCATATTTTTATCTCACAACCATCTACAATGTTGACGTGACAGTGTCAATCAATCATTGGAAGTTGGATATGTCATTGTCAATAGAGGAAAGTTCACATTCCCCCCTCAAACTACCACCTAATTGACAATGTCCCTCCTAAACTTTAAATTGCGACAATATACCCCCCAAGCTACCAAAACATTATCAATATCCCCTCATTGACGAAACTACCCTTAGTAAAATTAAAAAAAAATAATAATAATACTAAAATTTCTAGAAAAACCTAAAATAAAAAAATAAAAAATAAAAATCTTTTATTAGAAAAAAAAAATTTAAAAATTTTGATTTTCTTTTTATATAAAAATTGAAAATTTTTCATTTGTTTTTTTTTTTAAAAAAAAAAAATGTTTTATTTTTATAATTTTTAAATAAAAATCTCCGTTTTAGAAAAATAAAATAAAATATTTTCGTTTAAAAAAAATAATTTTTTCGTTTTTTAAAACATATTTAGAAAAAATTAAAAAATAAAATAAAAATTGATTTTTTTTAAAATAAAAATTTCGGTTTTAAAAAAAATCGTTTAAAAATTAAAATTTTCGTTTTAAATTTTTTTTTTTTTTTTTTTGAATTTTAGGGGTATTTTTGTCATGTTAATAAATATATAGGGGCATTTTGATCTTTTTGTTAGCTTTGAGGGGATATTGACAATGTTTTGGTAGTTTGGGGGTACATTATCGCAATTGAAAGTATGGGAGAATATTGTCAATTGGGTGGTACCGTGATAGTTTGAGGGGGTATGTGAATTTTACCCTTATTAATATATATATATATTAATAAAAAAATAAATCTCCCCATCTTCAGACATTCCCCCAGCCCAAAAAGCCTATGCGTAGTTGAGAAATGAATTATATCTCAGCCTCCTTTACTTCATCTATAGTTGGGCCTAGCCCCTCCCCGCTTTAAGACTAGAGTTAATTAAGGATGCATTAATCCATGACGTAAATATGTTGGCCTTAGTCCTAAGACCAAAAGGGGGAGAAAATGGAGATTTTGGACACTTTGAAAATTTTCCTGTGTACAACGATTGATCGTCTTCTTGGAACAATCGAATGGTACTGTTGCTAATTAGCCCCTAACGATCAGATGTTGCTTTAGAACAATCGATAGATACGACACTAAGCTGAACGATCAAATCAATTGATGGTTGTCTGCATGTGAATAAGAATTGGCATACATCGATACAACTCGAACCCAATACATGACATAAAGATTGGCCAAATTAGGGTGATCCCTAACCCAATCAATTTAATCAAATAGGTTGAACCCCTTCAACCTTGACTCATTAATTTTGTTTTGAATTCGAGTTATGTTGAAGTATGAGTATAAAACTATAAGGTCAACCATAACCCAATTCATTTAATCAAATAGGTTGGACCCCTCAACTCTGATTCATTAATTTTGTGTTGCGTTCGTATCGAATTTTTAAGTCATGTCAAAATTACTAGCCCTACTACAGCTTATATATAGTCTTGTTTAAGGTATGACCAGGGCAGACCCAACTGGTCCTTTGGGGGTTGTAACCACCCCCCAAAAAAAAAAATTAAAACCCTCCCCTAATTTTTTTTTTAAAATATTCCGTTAAAATCATGTATTTGTGCCCCTAGCTCCCCCCCTCCCCCACAAAATTGTTTTTTATAATTCCCCAAACTAAAAGTCTAGTTCCACGCCCCCTGGGTATGACTTTTAAAATAGCAATTAAGATAACATTACCATTTACATTAAAAAATAAAAAATATTAAAATATTAAAAAAAAAAAAGCTAGGAAAGAAAGAAAATTTTGATGATAAATATAGTTAAGTCCCGTAAGCAACAAAATACTTGCAAGATGCGGAAAGTGCCTTCCAGACTTCCAGTCACATACAAATTAAATCCTTTTGAGTTTGAGATGTTTTAAAAGATAATAATCATATCTATAATATAAGAAAACGATATATATATATATATATATATATATATATATATATATATAAAATAAGAAGAAGAAGAAGTATAAGATGCTAACCTCGTCCCTTTGGACCCTTTCTATAGCCGTTGCCAACTATAAGAACGACAACGGTATTTAGATTCCTCCTGAAAAACAGGAAAATAGATTTTAAATCACTAATTATTCTAAAAAATCCGACAATCAACACTTTTCGAGAAAGAAAAAGGGGGGAGTAAAGTGCATGCAACCTCGCAGGTTGTGCATGATTTATTTCAGGGCAAAAACGTAAGACTCTGCTGCATAAGACATGATGATATGAAGCAGTAAACGATTTTGTAAAATCGCTTATATAGCATACTCAATGGAAATACTCAGACCAAGAAAACATTAACGCTTAATTGTCATCAGATACATATTTCAGCGCGTAAAAGGAACCCAAAATAAAATTGTCAGGTTGAATAGGAAATGTAATAAATAAATAGTTATAAATTTGTGTCTCCTTAGAGATTATATATATTATAAACAGTAAAATGAACCTGATAACCTCGAGGAAAGCAAGGGAGACGGGGACCTGGACAAATTAAGCAAACAGTGGCAGCAATTGGATTTGTTGTAGGATTTAAGACTCTGCAGCTGCAACTAATAAACAAGCTAGAGCAACTGCAGTCTGCCGCGGTTAAAGATATATTTTCGTTATCCTTCAAGTCTTCCCTTTTTGTTTTTTTCTCACAGGCATCCTTCAAGTCTTTCTCGGCAACCGATGAAAATTCCATGTTCATTCAAAGTCAAGCAGCCTATGACACTTATTACATCTTTACTTATTTTAAAAAATTAAATAGAGAAAAAGAAAAAATTTAATAATTTAATCAATAAAAATGTTTATTTTTATTCTCTTGTATTATTTTTTTTCTTTAGTAAATATGTGGGACTCATATATGGATTCCACATATTCAAATCTCTTTTAATAGTTAAGGACCTCTGTTCTAATATGCATGCTAAATAATTATTTATTGGGTTAAATATTTAATACTCTTTAGGGTTTGATAACTTTATTTTTTTTCTCTTGAGGTTTGGTTTTTATCACAAGAGGTCCCTGTGATTTTGATAAATGACCAAATTAGTCCATCTGTCAGTCGACCGTTAGTTGACCTAACGGAATGCCACGTTGACCAATCAGATGTTGACACGTGGCACCTACTTAATTTTTAAATTAAAAAAAAAATGTATTTAAAAAATTAAAAAAACAAAAAAAAAAGGAAAAAAAATTGGGGGTGGCCGAAACCACCCCCAGTGGGTGCTGGGGGTGGCTCGGCCACCCCATGAAGCCTAGGGGGTGGCCGAAACCACCCCCATTAGTTGACCTAACGAAATTCCACCTAGACCAATCAGATGTTGACACGTGGCGCCTACTTAATTTTGTTTTAAAATTTTTTTTAAAAAAAGAGGTCACCCCCATGGCCAAAGGGGGTGGCTCCAAATGGCCAAGAGCCACCCCCAATTTTTTTTTCCTTTTCTTTTTGTTTTTTTTTTTAAAAAAAAAAATACATTTTTTGTTTTTATTTAAAAAAAAAAAAAAAAAATTAAGTAGGTGTCACGTGTCAACATCTAATTGGTCCACGTGAAATTCTGTTAGGTCAACTAACGGAAGGACTAACTTGGTCATTTATCAAAACTAAGTTACATTGATTACTCACAGCGGTAGATTCTATTACAACGAATAATTAATTCAATTTTATAAACCCATATATGTACGGAATGTATTGTGGGAGGAACCACATCGCATCAATGGTTCTCTCCTCTCGAGAATAGCTCTTCAAATGTTTAAAAAACTCCTTACATTGGATTATACAAAAAAAAAAATGTAAAATAGATATTTGATTGGAAGAGCTAAAAAAAAAAGCTAAATGTAACATCACTTTTCAAATGAGCTATTTTATTTTTCATTGTTTCTCTAACCTGTTTTTTCTTTTTCCCAAATTTTTTCCTACTTTTTCTATGCATATACTCTTTTTTCCAAAAATTTTCTCATTTTTTCTCTCACATGTTCTCTTTTTCCCAAAACTTTTCTTACTTTTAATAATATTTTAATAGAATAGATAGAAATATAGCTAATCAGATATAAAGGCATTTAAAAATGGCTTAGCTAAACTAAATAAAAGTGAGTTTTGAGAAGCCATTTTACATAAAAATATAGCTCTTCCATTGGGAATGCTCTAACATATATAGACTTATAAGTTCATAACATATATTGGAAATAAGTCCCTAGATATTTAATTGTTGTATTAGTATGAATTGGTATTCTTATGAGTTATGTCATATTATATATGTATAATTTGTTATTATATAATCAAATGATTTAATGATCAATTAATCATGTGATATAATCATATAAATTATAGTGATAATATATTAATATTCAAATTGTGATTTAATGATCAAGTGATTATATGATATAATCATATAAATTATAGTGATAATATATTAATACTCAAATTGTGATTTAATTTATTTTTTTAATTGTGTTTTAATGATCAAATGATTATGTTATACGTATAAATATTTTTATAATTATAATTATAAAAATATATTATATAAAAAGGGGTTAGCAGTTACAGTTAGTAAACCCAATAACTGCTAACCGCTAAGCGATTATAACAGTTAGGCAGTTAACGGTTAATACGGTTAAGCGGTTAAGCGGTTAAAAACTGCCCGCATTGACACCCCTAGTTTTATAAATTAACAAGTTGTTCATTTCCTAATTCTACCTTCACCGTACGTTCAGAATTCAAACAACTAGAAACCAATGGATCGGAGTATATATACAATTTAACACAAATACCTTGGTTTTCAACGTGTGGCACTACTGGCCTTGAAGCACCAAAAGAGCGCCATGCATTATTTTCCTTAAGGTACCGACGAGCTGCTTCTGTAAATTTCACTTTTGCATTAGAGATTGCTTGGGAATGCCTGGCAACTAGATTTTTCAAGTTATTGGCGGTTAAAGCAAAGGCTTCAACTTTTGGAAAGGTTTTGACAGTTTTGGTGGAAATTGGGAGGTCAGATAGTCCGGGTGAGAGGGAGTCATTGAATTGGTGCCACTCTAAAAGTTTTTCTCCGTAGAACTCACCTTTTTCAATACACTGAGCGCCTGAGACGGTTCCCTCGCCATTCTCACCATTACTGGTTTGGAAGCAACATATGTATACTTCCTTGTGTGATGAAGAGCATCGCAGTAAGTGGTTCTCCCTTCCGAAGAATGTAGCTGTCTTCATTGTAGTACAATGGCTTGAGAGAATCGCAGATCAATTGCAACAGTTGGTACCTTTTCCTTCAAGCTGCGGCACCTAACACAAACAAAAAAGGAGTAATGAGAAGGGTAATGTCAAATATATAGAAATTAATGATACGTGAAGGTGAAGGTGTATAGAAAGTCATTGTCAAGAACTAAACGACTTGTAGTGGCCAAGCTATTTAAGGAAGCACATTAGTTTACCATTTCCAACCTAGGAATTACAATAATAATAATAATTAAATTCACAATTTTTTTTTATTAATTTAATTTTTTATTCAATTGATAATATTTGTTATTAGAATAATCGATATGAGTTCAAATTTCTCACTTCAATTAAATATTTTTTTAAATTTTCTAATTTACTTAAACCCTAAAATTGATTGGATTCATGTAAACTGTATACATAGCCAAAACTTTACTTCATGCGTAAAAAGTAAGTAAAGTAAAAAATAATTTTTTTTTTTAGGAAAAAAAAAGAAAAAAAAAAAAAAAAGAAAAAGGGAGAGGAGAGAGGGGCTCACTTTCTTTAGTAGGGCAAGCAGATATGACGCTTAATCTTCTTTTCAAGTTCTTTGGGAAGATAAGATAGTAGATTCTGAACATCAACATCCTTTTTTTCTTTCAGCATGTGTTGAACGATGGCCATGATCTCCTGTTTTATACATTTAGAGAGCTGATTTCTATCTATCCATAGATCTATTTCTGTGCAAGATAATTTTAATGTTTATTGCTTAATTGATTGTGTTAGTTGTAATTGAGAGTAGAACACGATCATGATAATAGTTATTCAAAGTCAAAGTCAGTCAAGTTAATTCACCCTCCATTTCAAATGAAATAGAGAGAATCCTATTCTCTTTTCCTTAATGTTAATGTCACCTCTCGTTCTAGAGAGAGAGAGGCCAAAGCTTCTCTCTAAATTCTCTTTCTTCCTCTAAGCAACACAAAAAATAAGACAAATTCGTAGAGGAGAGAAGAATGGTAAAAATCATTATTCCCTCCTCCCCTTCCTTGGTAGCAATGCTCAGTGTTTTTTCTGTGGTCTTTTCCGGTCTCCATTTTTAGCGGGTTTGTTTTAGATTTAGTTTGAAGATCTAGATTCAGATCTAGTTTTTTCAATCTTAGATTTGATCGTCTTCATCAGTCAATGCGTGTTTTTCAGGAGATGTATACGATATCGTGCTCCTCCACTGCTTCTTATAAGGCTTTTTTGTTTTTTCTTTTTCTCCAGACCTTCGGGTTGAGGAGGAATTTGTCTCTTGACCTTTAGGTCGAGGAGGAGTAGATCAGTGTGGGAGTTATCTCTCACAGTCGGATTTTTTTTATTTATTATTATTTAGTTTTTTAGTTTTTTTGTTGTTTTGAAATTTTTTTTTTTTTTTTTTTTTTTTTTTGTGGTATCTGGGTTATCCATGCCCTAAATCTAATTTGCATGAAGCAAATATGTTCCTAAATTATAATTATACGACTTTGTAATCTCATGATTTTTTAGAGGAACAAAAATTTGCTTCAAACTAGTTCGGATGAAATATCTATCAACTCATGTAAAATAGTGCTTAGTGTCTGTAAATATTTAAAATGAACATTAAATTTAGTTTAAGTTAATAAACTAATATTAATGAAGTTAAAAATTTAACATATATTTAAAATATTTACAGACATTTAGTACTATTTTATATGAGTTAAAAAATATCTCGTTCGTACTAATTTTGAAGAAATTTTTATTATTTTCAGAGCTTTCAGCAATAAAATTTACAAATTTTCGTAGAGAAAAAAATAATAATAATCATTGAAGTCACAGTGCAATAACCGACAGCAAATTAAACAAAGAAAAGGTGTGGGCACCTTTTTATCTTTCCACAGCTATCGTCTCGGGCTCTGAGCGCAAAAAAAAACAAAAACAAAAAAGTACATGTGCTTTTTTGGTTGAAAAAATAGCAGAGTTTGTCGCATCCCATTACGCGGTATTCAACACTCGATTATTACGAGAAACGGAGAAATTGTTGAAAGGAGAGTTGGTAAGAGGCCGAAATCATTTTAATTATTTTCTTTAGATAATGTAGTTGACTTAGATTTATATCAAAAAAAAAAAAATGTAAGAATATTTGGTATAAAAAAGTAAAAAAATAGTATTGAAAAATGAAAAAAATTTATTTTGTACTAATTTTTTTATTTGAATTATAATAAAAAGTGAATGATGTGATATAAAAAGTGGAAAAAAAAAATGTTTTGATGTTGATTTTTTTATGAAATAGTGATAAATAGTAACAAAGGAAAAAAAAAAAAAAGGCTTCGCCAAACAAATTGGTAGTGAATACGGGTGAGCTTGTAGCTGTAGTGTTGTGCCTCCTATGAGATCCAATAGAATTCCCTTTAAATTTGAGATTATCAAATTCATAAATCTCATCCATTTATTTCATCTAAGCTCTAAAATAAGGAATAAGATCCTCTTCAATCCATTTGGACTAGATAGGTCTTTAGTTGATGGCCAGAATGACCCTAGGAGAATCCTAGGGCCATAAATGGGATAAATATCACATTAAAAATAAAAATATTAAAATATTATTTACGATTTAAAAAAAAAAAAACTAAAAACTAAAAACAAAAATTAATAAAAAAAAATAAGGGGCGGCTGGCCACCCCATTTTGGCCGTAGGGGTGGCTGGACCACCCCCATTTTAGCCTCAATGATCGACCAGGGGTGGCCCAACCACCCCCAACCCATTATTTTTTTTCTTTTTCGTTTGGTCCTTGGGGGTGGCCAGACCATTCCCATGGCCCTTGGGGGTGGTTCAACCACCCTTAAGGGCCAAACGAAAAACAATAATAATAATGGGTTGGCCCATAGGGGTGGTTGAACTACCCTCAGTCTGAGGAGGTCGAAGCCAGCCAAATGAAAAAAATAAAAAATAAAATAAAATAATGGGTTGGGGGTGGTTTGGCCACCCCCTTTTGCAAGATGAGGGTGGCCAAACCACCCCCATAGGCCATGGGGTGGTTCGGCCACAAGATGGGGGTGGCCGAACCACCCCCATAGGCCATGTGAAATATATAATGTGGTATGGTAGATGCATGGCTGCCACAACTTTTCCAAAGGGGGTGGTTTCGGCCACCCTCAAACCGGCCTTGGGGGTGGCTAAGCAACCCCTCCCCCGCCCCCTAAGGTCAAAATGAGGGTGGCCCACCACCACCATTGGCCAACAAAATTTTCACCTTTTTCTTCCTTTTTTTTTTTTTAATTTTTTAATTTTTATGTTTAGTTTTTTTAATTATTATTTTATTATTTCTAATTTTTAGAACACGTAACGTGTTACAGGAGTGACACGTGGAAATTCCGTTAATTGGAACAAACAGAAACTAACAGAGATATTGATTTTGTCTTTTTCCATAAGTGAGGTACCAGCTTTGTACAGTTTTTAAACTTAGGCGGAAAAAATAAAAACGTTACAATCGAGGTACCAAAAAAGTTATTAACCCAAATTATTATTGAGTTATAGTTGAAGTCTAATTATAGTTAAAAACTATCAACCTAACTAACCTAACTAGAGTAAAAGTCTATTTGTATCTAATATGATTCTCTTATAAATAAATAAGAGTTTAATGCACCTTAGGGTTTTATCCTATGGACGTAGGTCAAAAACTGTAACACCCCTGCTCCAAGTAGTATGATATTGTTCGCTTTGGCCAAGCTCGCACGGTTTTATTATTGAGTCTACCCCCAAAAAGTCCTCATACCATTTAGAGAGAGTATATTTCATATAAACACATCATCTTTTCCATGCCCAAGTAATGTGAGACGTCACAATTACCCCCTCTTAGGACCCAGCGGCCTCGCTGGAGACCCTCATGGACTTGTGCACGTTTCATCATCTCAGGCTGGGCTATGACTCTGATATCATATGTAACACCCCGATCCCATATTGGGAAGATGAGAAGAAGCCCACATAGAGTGGGTGGTTTATAAAGATAGTCATGGGTGCTAAGTCCCACATTGCCTAGTTATTAGGTGAAACTGGCTGTATAATGAATTTTAAGAAAGCTCCAAATTGACTAGTATTTTTGAGGTAATAGCGCAAATGTGGCTAGTATTTTTCCTTGCATTGTTACACATGCTGCATGACGTAGCCCTGAAGAGGACGTCAGGAATTTAAGAGGGGGAGTTTGTAACACTCCGATCCCATATTGGGAAGATGAGAAGAAACTCACATAGAGTGTGTGCTTTATAAAGATAGTCATGGGTGCTAAATCCCATATTGCCTAGTTACTAGGTGAAACTGGGCTTTATAATGAATTCTAGGGAAGCTTCAAATTGACTAGTTTTTTGGGATAATAGCACAGATTTGGCTAGCGCTCTCCGTTACATAAATAGAACCACTTAAATCTCTGTGTCATCTCTATCTTATTATTCCGCTTTATTATTTTCGCATTACTATTTTTGTCACCTACCTAAGAAACTTTAATTTATTGCAATGTCAACCCGACCAATTAAAAGTGGTAGTTTAAGGCTTAAAAAAAAAGGGACATAAATTTTCTTCAAACTAGTTCGAAGGAAATTTTCCTTAATCTATTTCAATAGGTGATAAGTGTCATTCAACATTTGTGAGTTGTTAAAAAATTAATGTTTGGGTTCCTAGATTAGTAGAATGCCAGTAAATGACTCTTAAAATTTTTAAAAAAATATGTGAGAGATGACATTTGTCACCTATTGAAGTAAGTCGAAGGAAATTTCCTCCAGATTGATTTCGAGGAAATTTCTGTCATAAAAATAAAGTTTAAGTTCATTTTAACATTATCAAACAATTTTTTTAAAAAAATTAAATTTTATTTTATTTTATGGACAGAAATTTCCTCTAAACCCGTCTGAAAGAAATATTCACCAATCTATTTAAAATCATTTAAAATGCACATTAAATTCTTAACGTCATAAACTTAGACTAAATTTAAGGTACAATATTATTGTAGAAATACTGCATGATTAGGAACTTTGGACCCCTTGTTTTTAGAGATTGTGTGAAACTACGAAATTGAGAGCATAAAATACTATTTGATAAGAGACGGTAGATAGGTAATTGAAAAAACATTGTTGGCTAAAAATATGGTTGAAAGGCAGTTACGGTTAGTAGTTATTGGCTAAAATCGCTAACCGTAACCACCTAGTTGGTTAGTAAAATTCACTAACCAGCGGTTAACAGTTAATAATCCTAATAACCACTAACCGCTTTTTAAAATAAAATATTTAAAAAAAATTAAAAAAACAAAAACAAAAATTAAGAAAACAAAACAAAACGACGTCGTTTTTATGGTAATACGATAATATCCTAATCGTTTCTAAATTTTTATACATTTTTATGTATATTTAAATGCATAAATGACTTCGTTTTATATATATATTGGTCAGCAGTTTTTTCAAAACCTAAAACCGTTAACCGTAACCGTTTAGGCGGTTAGCGATTTTTCCTAACCGCTTTTAAAAGTGGTTAGTAGTTAGCGTTTAAATGATTAAGGCGGTTATTAACCGCCCACCTTTTCAATGGTAGCTAAAAAAAAAAAAAAAATTATAATGGTATATGGATAATTGGAGGGTGCAACCGAATTATGCAAAATCCTTACTTTTCTTAGAGAGATGCTATACATTATATTCTCATCTTTCTTCAATTTTTTTTTAAAAATTATTATTATATTTGTGAGATCCATGTCTAAAATCTTTAGTCTGAAATATCTAATGATGAATTTAAAAATTAAAGCGATGGAATAAGAACAAGATAAAAAAGAAAACATTTTTGCATTTCTTACCGCAACGGCTGTTTGTAAAACTTCTGATTTTGATTCCTAGTGCGGTCAAACAATTGAACAAGGTTGCATCAAATTGTCCAAAACTTTTGTAAAACGGCACAATTTTGTGCGAGGAATTGTACCCTTAAGGTCTACAGTAGATGCCGTATACTTTTTTTTGTTTTCTTACAAAAGCCGCCTTTTACTTTTGACAAGTATAAAAGCAATTTAAATTTTAGAGCACCTTTAATACTCACGTATGTAATGCCTTTTTCCTAAACAAATCATATCTCGTGCCTTTCTTCTTCTTTTTTTTTTTTTTTTTTTTTATTTTTTTTTATTTTTTTTTTAAGGGAAACTTCACAAAACTCTCTATTAGCTTTTACGCATTTTGAAAGTACCTCCCAAAGTTAAAAAAAAAAAAATCTTTTAATTAAAAGTATCGAACTTTCAATTTATTTTAATTACCTAATTCCGTTAAATTTTTTTATAAAATCTTGTCATCATTCCTAAAGTACTACTATTTTTTTTTTTAACTAAAATAAAAAATTGTAAAGATTCTTGAGTTTATTTTTTATTTTTAAAAAATCTTTGCAATATTTTTGCAATATCTTTGTATTTTTTTTTTTATTAAAAATATACGAGTATTTTAAAAAAATTGACAAAATTTAACGAAAAATCATAATGAAATTGAGTAATTAAAAGAAATTGAAAATTTGATCGAGAATTTTTAAACTTTTAAAGTAGTGTCAAAACAAGTAGGAGTTGAAGAGGATTTTATAAAGTTTTCCCAATTACTATAGTATAACAAAAAGTAATTTCAATCATTCAGGCAAGGGAATCAATAGTTTTATTATGTCGGACCATGGCAGACAACAGGTGAAGCTGGGGCTGTCTTTGATAAAGAAATATGCGAAAAAGGCCAAATGCCAACTAATCCCAATCCGAATTCATACTCCCACAATATCGCGTGTTAGAAAAATAAATAGCATTGGACTCTGGCGACAAGGAGTTGGCAAATTAACCGATTACCAACTGCCTACTAAATTTGATCGAACCGATATTAACCGCAACCAATAGTTATTGATAGGTAATCGGTTAAAATTTTTATACCAATTAACTTATTGGTCGGTTAAAATTTAGTTATCGAAAACCGATATACCCGATAAGAAACTAATAGTAAGGGTATAAATGTAATTCTTAATTTTTTCATTGAAACCAAAACGACCTCTCTTTTCCCCTAGCCCTAACTCCCTTTGCAGCCCCCAGTTTGCTCTCTCAAGTCGACGTCGCCTGTCTTACCCACAACTCTCTCGTCTCTCACTCTCTCGCAAGACAGCGTGGTGTGACTCCAGTTGTGGGTGGAATTATTTAACTAAGACATGTGTCACCATTTTATTAGTTCTAACATTTCATAATATCGAAATCTGTTAAATTAGTAGACGAAATTTGGCTAGAGGGATTAAATTATTTTTTTTGGCATACCTCAAAGACTTTTAATTTTATTTTGATACTTCAATGAGTTAATTACAAATCAAATAAACCATATGGGCTTATTTTACAATTTTTTCCAAAACTAAAACCCAACATTGAGTATTGTTGAGATATGGATATATCATCAGACTTAGCAACCCAAATATTCGGCCCCCTCCACATGGAGCTTAGGCTTAAGGCCCGTTAATATAAAAGGTCCACTACATGAGACTAATCAGTTGGTTCTTAGCCCGCCGAGTGGTCCAATGGTTATCGTAAAGAGACACTCCCCCCAAACCCAATGCATAAAGCCTAAGCCCCAAGGTATTTACGTATCTCTCTCTATTCTTTATTATTGATTTTTATCTCCCATTCTCCCCATCATTAATTCTAGTCTAGAGATATCTTCTCCGTCCATTCTCTCACTCTCTCAACTCTACTCTCCCTCTCTCCATGATATTTTCTCCTCCAATAACATGATACCTGCCTTGAGGTATTGACACCATACACTGCACTGACAACCTTTCCAGACAACGTTGCAATGAACCAACTAAGGATATATTGATCATCTTTCTCCCAAATCACAAATTCAGGATTTAAGGAGACAGAATACTTCTCATCAGATTCTGAAACGAATTTGGGTGGACAGGGATCCGACCCATCAACAATACCCAACAGCCCATTTTCCCCGAGTATGAGGAGAAATTGACACACCCACACCGGATAATTGGCATCAGATTGAGTTTTGCTATTTTGTGAGTTGAGTGGTGCTCTGTTTTTGCTGGGGTGTTTTTTTACTGGTGTGCTTTTATAAATTCACTCATTCATCAAAAAAAAAAAAAGTGAAATGTTTGGAGTAGAAAAAAGAAGAGAAGAAGCAGCACCAATGGTACGTACTAAATTCAACGATTTGAGAATAAAATGCAGGAAAGAAAAAGAAATTTTGGGTGCGAATCTTTAGGGCTATGATACTATGAAAGAAAGTGTTGCATGTGGAATTGAATTGGGCAGAATATATGAATACTCCTGTTGTGCTCTATTTCATTTATAGTTAGGCAGTAAAACTATGCAAGGATAACTTCAAGTATTTGTGCAGCTAAACCGAATACAACTAGAACCAAAGAATAAATATGAATAAAGATAATAATAATACACAGCATATATATACAAATCAGTAAAAGAAAGATTTGTTATCGAGCTAACAGCTGGGACTAATCTTTTATCAATGCGAGCTTGAATATCTCTTCCATCATCAAATATCTTCCTGGTTGGTAGGCTGGTAGCTATATCGACAGTATCTGAAATAGGAGTGAAATAAATTGCCCGAGACATGTGGTTCAGGCGTAATCCTTAGATGACTTGCTATCTGTACTCTAACACAGACGAAATAGCATTACTGTAAAATTTAGCAAGTAATATTATTTAATAGACTATTATATAATTGCAATACAACTTGATAACGTAGTAGTCAAGATGAACCCTTAAATCATCACTAATAAAAAACAAAAAAAACAAAAAAAAATGACTAATTATTACATGTCATTCCATTTATATAAATAACAACTGAC
Organism: Corylus avellana; assembly: GCF_965113065.1. Taxonomy (NCBI): domain Eukaryota; kingdom Viridiplantae; phylum Streptophyta; class Magnoliopsida; order Fagales; family Betulaceae; genus Corylus; species Corylus avellana. The sequence goes on from NC_142491.1 coordinate 46,510,212, forward strand.
CATATTACTCAAATTTAATTTGATCATAAAATAAATCATTTTTATTTCAGATAAAATGGATAAGATCATAATCATGGGACAACGACTTGTCGAACACGTACATTAGCCGATCAAGGGAAGGAGAACTGGGGAATTAGGCAAGTACTCTTTGCGAAAAGAAAGAAAGAATGATTTATTTTTAACAGCGTTTAAGAGATTGGTTCAAAATTGGACTACCTTATTAAAGCCTTAAGCACCAAAATATGTTATTAAAACAAAATAATAATAATGAAGGATGCTGATTATTCTCATATTTACAATGATAATAATCATATGTATAAGGAATTAATTAATTTATTTTTTTCTTTCTGTAAAGACCATATAGATATATAAGTTAGAACATATAGAAGAAGAAGAAGAAGAAGCAGAAGATGCTAACCTCATCCAGTTGTCTTGCGCACGCCGATGCCCACGGGAACTCGTAACTCAAGCTTAATTATAAACGACACAATTAACGTCCTCACCCACACGACCACGAACTACAATTACAACGACAAAAGTATGAGTTTAGATTCCTTAAAAACTGGAAAACAGATTAGACAAAACCCCACTTTCCACATATATATTAATCTAAGTGCAGCCTCAGAAAAAGCAAAATCTAAGTGCAATCTCTCAGGTTGTGCACCATATATATGATTTCTTTCAGGGAAGAAACGTAAGACTCTGCACCATATGAGCTATATATATATATATATATATAGCATACTCAATGCAAATACTCAGACCAAGAAAACATTAATGCTTGGCATCAGATACATATTTCATGGGTATGTAAAAGGGACCCAAAAATAATTGCCCCGTTGTTTAGGAAATGTAAAAGAAAAAATAGTCATCGAGATTATACATATAAACAGTGAAATGAACCTGATAAACTCGAGGAGATCGAGCAATGGAGATGGGCAGAAATTGGATTCGTTGTAGGATTGAAGACTCTGCAGCTGCAAACTGTCGCGGTTATAAATTTATTATAGATTAGACAAACACCACTTTCAATATAGATAGTTCATGGGTCAAAAGAGACCAAACAAGTCCGGTTGTGTTGGAAATGTAATAAGAACAAATAATAATATATAGTTCTAAATTTGTGCCCACTAAATAGTGAAATGAACCTGATAAACTAGCTAGAGGAGAGCAAGGGTGACGGGGATATCGATCTGGACAAAGCAAAGAGTACTGGCAGAATTGGATTTGTCGTAGCATGTAAGACTACTCTGCAGCTGCAACTAATAAACAAGTCTTTCTTTGTCGTAGCATGTAAGACTACTCTGTCGCGGTTGTATATATATATTTATTCGTTATCTTGATCAAGTCTTTCTTTCTTTTTTTTTTGTCAGTCAACCATCCGTGTGGCCCGAGTGGGACAGACATCCTTCAAGTCTTTCTTTTTTGTTTTTTTCACAGGAATCCTTCAAGTCTTTCTCGGCAACTGATGAAAATTCAATATCCATGCCAAAGTCAAGTCAGCTAGAGAATGGTAGTGCAGAAAAAAAAAAAAAAAATGGAACTTGGTAACTTCCCCCAGCAAATAATATGATTAAGGAATATAAGAAAAGTAAGCAATATACTACATATTCCATCCGGTCTTGTTCTAGCAAACTGCCAAGGGTCCACTTTATCAAAAGGGCTGCAATACAATGACATTTTCACCCATGAGCATCTCAGAAAGAGTAGCTAAAATATTTACTGTTTTTTCTATATAGACTCTAAAGATTTTATATTTTATATATATATTCTCTATTAATAGAGTTTTTATTTATTTTATTTAGAGTTTTTTCTATTGTTTTCTTAAAGAAAAAGAGGAAAGAAAATTAATATCTATTGATGTTTTGTGCTATATAGTAAATGAGAATAATGTTATGAATCATCTTTTTATCCTTTTCAAGTTGATATGATTTTTTTTTTAAAAAAATTATCATAGAATTTGAGATGGATTACTAATAAATTTTGATTTAATGGTAATTCTAGAAGCCACATAAACTTTAGAATAATAAAAAGATGGTTCTTAAAATTACTTATAGTGAATAACTAAAAAGAACTATATGTTGTAACACAAAAAATATTGAAAAATGATTTGTGTCAATATTTTGCTCATATTTCCTCCATATTATCTTACATGCAAATCAATCATTAGATTTATCGACTTATGTGGACGTACCCATAAATCTAAGGAACATAATGTTATCCAATTCAAAGATAATATTCAGTTAGTTATATTGGATGAGTATTTTTGTTTTCTCACAAAAATTAAAAGACAAAAATACATCTTCAATATAACTAACTGAATCTATTAAATTTATATATATATATATATATATATATGAACAAATTATTAACACCTATCATTTATCTTATAAAACTCCTATAGTCCTATGAGCTTACGTGCTTATTACGTGACAAGAAACGTCATCCTCCAAAAATAAATCTTTAACTCTTGAAAATGCATGACGAACATAAATTAGCCACAAAAATATCTGTTGATGAGGCTTACCGCTGACATTATTTGCGCACTGGTGCCCCATTGGGCCGTCTGACCAGGCAAGAATATGCTCATAGATAAAACCTCGACGTTGCAATATATATATAAATGAAAAGGTTAAAACTAAACCCAACATTGAGTATTGTTGAGATATGGATATCTCATTGGACTTAGCAACCCAAATATCCGGCCCCCTCCGCATAGAGGTTAGGCTTGAGGCCCGTTTAATAAAGGGTCCACTACGGTTGGTTCTTAGCCCGCCTCGTGGTCCAATGCATAAAGAGTCAAAGAGACACTCCCCCCAAATTCCAATGCATAAAGCCTAAGCCCTAAAGTATTTAAGTATCTCTCTCTATTCTTTATTATTGATTTTTATCTCCCATTCTCCCCCACCATTAATTCTAGTCTAGAGATATCTGATCTCCTTCCATTATCTTATCTCACTCTCTCAACTCTCCTCTCCCTCTCTCCATGATATTTCCTCCTCCAAGAACATGATACCTGCCTTGAGGTATTGACGCCATATATACACTGCACTGACAACCTTTCCAGACAACGTTGCATTGAACCAAGTAAGGATATATTGATCCTTTTTCTCCCAAATCACAAATTCAGGATTCAAGGAGATAGAATCCTTCTCATCAGATTCTGAAATGAATTTGGGTGGACAGGGATCCGACCCATCAACAATACCCAACAGCCCATTTTTCCCGAGTATGGGGAGAAATTGACACACCCACACCGGATAATTGGCATCAGATTGAGTTGTGCTATTTTGTGAGTTGAGTGGTGTTCTGTTTTTGCTGGGGTGTTTGTTCACTGGTGTGCTTTTATAAATTCACTCATTCATCAAAAAAAAAAAAAAAAGTGAAATGTTTGGAGTAGAAAAAAGAAGAGAAGAAGCAGCACCAATGGTACTAAATTCAACGATTTGAGAATAAAATGCAGGAAAGAAAAAGAAATTTTGGGTGCGAATCTTTATGGCTCTCATACCATGAAAGAAAGTGTTGCATGTGGAATTGATTTGGCCAGAATATATGAATACTCCTGTTGTGCTCTATTTCATTTATATTTAGGCAGTAAAACTATACAAAGATAACTTCAAGTATTTGTGCAGCTAAACCGAATACAACTAGAACCAAAGAATAAATATGAATAAAGATAATAATAATACACAGCATATATATACAAATCAGTAAAAGAAAGAGTTGTTATCGAGCTAATAGCTGGGACTAATCCTTTATCAATGCGAGTTTGAATATCTCTTCCATCATCAAATATCTTCCTGGTTGGTAGCTATATCGACAGTATCTGAAATAGGAGTGAAATAAATTGCCCGAGACATGTGGTTCAGGCCTAATCCTTAGATGACTTGCTATCTGTACTCTAACACAGACGAAATTTCAATGTTCTTCATCCCCTCAACAAACTGGAGAGGCTTTTCATTAAAGCGCCGGAAAGCTGCTTGTACAGCAGAAACTGCTTCAGTACGCCTGGAAACTATAGTCCTCAAGTCGTTGGCCATTAGAGCAAAGGCTTCAACTTTTGTATGTGTTTTCGCAGTTTTGAGAGAGATTGGGAGGTCGGATAGGTTGGGTAAGGCGGGGGAATCCAATCCCCAATCAAGAAGTTCTTCTCCATAGAAATTACCTTTCTCGATGCACTTATTGCTTCTCACACCATTAATGGTGGTGAAGTTCCATATGATGCCTTGCGTTATGAAGAGCATCGCATCAAGTGGTTCTCCCTCCCTCACAATGTAGCTGTGCTGCTTGTAGTGCACTGGCTTCAGATAGTCGCAGATCAATCGCAAATGTTGGTCACTTTTTCCTACAAGTTGTGGCACCTAGCGCAAACAAAAAAGGATAAATGAGAAAGGGTCATTTCAATTAGGAAATAATTACGTGAAGGAAGCTTCTTAGGTTACTTTGTACCATTTGTCACAATTTAATTAGGAAAGTGCTAACTATGTCTATGTACGTTATTATTCCAAAATGATTATTTAATGTTACAATTGGAGCTTCTCAAGTAGAATCACTAATAAAACCTAGTAACATCTAGTAACGAGCAATTAATATGGAAGATCTAGAGCATATTTGGAATTGCGTTTGAAAAATAGAGTTTTTAAGTTAAAAAACGTTTTTTTGGTAAAAGCTTAAAAATGAAATTTTTGTCAAAAGTACGTTTTGGCTTTTTTTTTTTTTTTTTTTTTTTTTGCATTTTGGACTTTTAAAAGCACTTTCAATTTTTTTTACCAAATATGTACTTTTTTTTTTCAAACGGATTTTTTGAGTATCAAACGCACTTTTAAACTCCTCAAATGCAGCCCCAAAGAAGCCACTAACATCTTTAATTGCAACTCTTTCACAATCCACTCAACTTATCAAAAAGGAAGAAGAAAGAAACTCCACTTATCAAAAAGGAAGAAGAAAGAAAGGTGTGGGGGCCGGGGAAGAAGGAAAGGAGACTCACTTTTTTAAGCATAGGTAAACAGATATAGCGCTTAATCTTCCTTGCAAGTTCACTAGGAAGATGAGAGAGCAGATTTTGTACATCAACTTCTTTCTTTTGTTCCAGCATGCGTTGAACATTAGGCATGATCTCCTTTTTCATACAACCAGGGAGCTTGTTCCTATCTATCCATAAATCTATTTCTCGCTCTTTAACTTTCATATTTTGTATAATTTCTTCTGACCTTTCAGTTGCCAACTGTCTATATGTCTGTTACATGACAAGTTCAATTCATCAAATTATATTGATAAATAGAATTTATCCTTAAATCTTATGTCGATAAAAAGAAAAAAAAAAAACGAATTTAATCATTTAATCAATGTTCTAACACCTAAATATGTAATTTAGCTTCATAGTTCAAAATTCCCTTTTGGCCTTCTATATGTAATTAATCTATAAACCGTCTCTAATGATGTACATAATTATATAATCAAGCGCCCTTAAGCTTAAAAAAGATGTTGAGCGCCTACCTGGACATTTCCAATGAAATACAAAAACAGCAGCAAGGCAAAGATTGAGACAAAAATTGCGAAGAAGTTTTCCCAGAAATATGAACTTGTTTGAAGGTTTTGACCAAAAGAACTGCAAAAATTGGAAAAAGTATAGTTTATAAGATGGCAATATCAGAATAATATAATATGCTCAAAGTATAAAAATAAATCTATAAGAATTTACGTTGAAAGTATAAGTAAAGACTAGAGCTGTATGCAGGCTAGCTAGGGCTCAAGGTAAGGAAACAAAAACCAGCAAGATTACAAGTCTAAAGAATTATGGATCAGAAGAAGCTTCTATTTTTCTTTTTTTTTTTCATTCATCCAAAAAAAAAAAAAAAAAAGCTTGTATTTCTTATGTCTAAATTGTACAATAGAATGATTTATTTATAGTTTAATTAATTAAACCAATGAAAAAAAGAAAAAGAAAAAAAAAAAAAAAAACGTACACTCTTTGCATGGTTCAACAAATGCATGCGCAAGGACGTACAATAGTATGATATATTTACCGATAATAAGCATTCTGATCATTAAAAAAAAAAAACTAATGTTGAATGACAAAGAGTGTAACATGTCCAAACCTCAAATTCCGTAAGCCCCACCAAAAACAATAGGCGAGCTTTTGTGGAAAATCTGTGGACTGCAAATTACCAGATTGAAGGGCTCCAAGAAAAATTCCATAATCAAAGGCGCCCTTTGTGTTTGGTGTTTCTACGGAGCACTTATCATCTAAAAAAGCGAGATCGTTTAAAGGGTGATTACAATTAAAAGAAATTGAAGTACATTTACTATGGTTTTTACAGGCCGTGTGCCAGCAAGCCATCTCTCGTTGCACTGAAAGAAAGTACCAATAGGCGCCTAGTACCTAAAGGGCCAGAAGTCACATAAACATCAGTAAATTTTGCGGATATCCTATAAAAAATACAAAAGAAAGAAAGATCAGTCGTGCAAATACAAAAATACAAATAATAATAATTATTATTATGTTGACGTAAAATGAATATGATATTGATATTAATAATCAATACTACTTACATGACTGGAAAATATATAGAGAAAGAAGTTGAATGCAGCTTTAACCCATACTGTTCTAGCAAGTTTGCTGGCAATCCTGCTGTGATTCATCCATGATATGTAGATTCGAACAACTCTTGGTGTGTATTGGCAGAAAACAACAGCGTTCAGCGACTTCCTTTTGTCAAAATAATTTGAATCTCTGATTTCTGAAAAAATAATTGGAAATAAAACCTGGACAAAACATAATCAATTAAAATGATTTGAATAATAATCCTCGTTGCGGTTAATTAAACTTGAAATAACATTAACAAAACAATTCAGAAGCATATAAAAGAAAAGTGTGGTCCCGGCCCTTACCTGTGGGAGGGGAAGAGTAGCGAGAATGTCAATTACAAAGTACCATGAGAAGAAGTAGTGCTTTGCTATTTGTTGAGGATCTGTAACCACCTTAATTTGTCCAAGCTTACGACATTCCTTGTCGATGTAAGGACAAATAAATTGCAAAATTATGTTCAAAACATAAATGAAATCCGTGACAGATCGCAAAGTAATGGCTACGATCTTCAATCTTTTATCCAACAACAAGCACTTCTTATGTTCGTTGATGAAAAGAACGTAAAAGAACAAAGGGTCCACTGATACTGCAATTACACACGACACTGCAATCATCATGTTCCACCGTCGTAGCAGCTGCCCCTCTGGGTCAAGAATTGTTTTTATTCTTCTTCTCTTTTGTCCTGAATCATCTCCATCAATTTCGGAGACTTGCCCCCCCTCCATATCCTGATCCCTGAACGTACGTACACAACATAACAAGCAAAGAATCAGGTTAATGATATTTATCTTTTTACTTTTGATCCCTTCAACTGAGGAACCATAATGATACCTTCAATCTAGTTAATTGCATGCTTAGAATTTGCCTGGCTTAATTAAAGCCATGCTGCAAGTGTGTGTGTGTTTTTTATTTTATTTTTATGTAAAATATTTTTCATATTTCAATGTGTAGTGCAATCAAAATCTATAACAACTGAGACACCCAACCACCATCACCTTCAATTAATTTTCAATGTAAAATAATTATTTTCTATATGAATCAAACGTTAGAAAAAATTTATAATCATTTTTAATATCTAAATCGATTAATAAAATTTTTTTTAAAAAAAAAATCGTATATTTCAATAAAAAATATTTTACATTGACACAAACACAACCTCATGGTCCTCATCTATTTTTACGTTCTACCTGAAGGCTTATAATTAATAAGATTTCTTGGTCTCGTTTTCTGCTTTGTAGTTGGGTTAGCCCATCCAGGCATGCATGCACTGAACAAAACATAAAAACACATCGACCCTTAAAAAGCCTCATTTTTTTTTTTTTTTTAACATATCCACACAAAAAGAGGAGAGATGATGCAAACTAATCCGCTTCATGAGGCGTGATTCCCATGAAGCGTTATTTCAAAATTTTGGTTAATATAACAATGTATTCACTATATAACAACTTGCTGTAAAATTTAGTAAGTAATATTATTTAATAGACTATTATATAATTGCAATACAACTTGATGATGTGGTAGTCACGATCAACCCTTAAATCATCACTAATAAAAAAAACAAAAATAAATGACTAACTAACAACGGATCATATTACACAAATTTAAATTGATCATAAAATAAATCATTTCTATTTAAGATAAAATGGATAAGATCGTAATCATGGGACAACGACTTGTCGAACACGTACATTAGCCGATCAAGGGAAGGGGAACTGGGGAATTACGCAAGTACTCTTCGCGAGAAGAAAGAAAGAATGACTTATTTTCAATAGCGTTTAAGAGATTGGTTCAAAATTGGGCTACCTTATTAAAGCCTTAAGCACCAAAATAAGTTATTAAAACAAAATAATCATAATGAAGGATGCTGGTTATTCTCATATTTACAATGATAATAATCATATCTATAAGCAATTAATTTTTTTTTTTTTCTTTCTGTAAAGACCATATAGATATATAAGTTAGAACATATAAAAGAAGAAGAAGAAGAAGATGCTAACCTCATCCAGTTGTCTTGCGCATGCCGATGCCCACGGGAACTCATAACTCAAGCCTATAATTAACGTCCTCACCCACGACCACGAGCTACAATTACAACGACAAAAGTATGAGTTTAGAATATTCCTTAAAAACTAGAAAACAGATTAGATAAACACCACTTTCCATATATATATATATATATAAATTAATCTAAGTGCAACCTCAGAAAAAACAAAATTTAAGTGCAATCTCACGGGTTGTGCACCATATGATTTCTTTTAGGGAAGAAACGTAAGACTCTGCACCATATGAGCTATATATATATATATATCATACTCAATGCAAATACTCAGACCAAGAAAACATTAATGATTGGCATCAGATACATATTTCATGGGTATGTAAAAGGGACCCAATTAAAAAAAATTGCCCCGTTGTTTAGGAAATGTAATAAGGAAAAATAGTTATAAATTTGTGTCATCTTAGAGATTATATAAACAGTGAAATGAACCTGATAAACTCGAGGAGAGCAATATCGGAGATGGGCACAAATTGGATTTGTTGTAGGATTGAAGACTCTGCAGCTGCAACTAATAAACAAAATCAGCAACTGTCGCGGTTATAAATATTTATTCGTTAATTTTTTTTACGGCCATCTGTACGTACGTGGTGTCTTCCTTTCTTTGTTTTTTTTGTCGGACCGGCATCCTTCAAGTCTTTCTTTTTGCTTTTTTGACACGCAGATCCCTCAAGTCTTCTTTGCAACCAATGAAAATTCAATATTGATTCCAAAGTCAAGTCGGCCACCGAATCCGAATGGTAGTACAGAATAAAATGGAACTAGCTAGGCAGCTTCCTAGCAAAATCAAACGTCGTTTAAGAACCATATATAACTTCTTGTGCAATTAATTTGTTATTTGACTAAAATCTCAACATTGCAACATATCTCATGGGGGGTTAAGTAAAAAGTAAAATAAATAAATGACAAGATAAAAAGTAAACCCAACGTTCACCTTATTTTAAGAATAAATATCAGCTCATCTTCCTATCATGACAATGATTTACAAGTAAATGGAATATATCATTGTAGCTTTGTCTAGATCCCATTTGTCGTGCCTTAAGTTCCATGCATGTTCAAATTTATATATAAATAATATCGTTAAGCTTACATGATAATCATACTTATAAAATAATCAAAGAAATTGATACGTCCGACTCCTAGTTAAATGTGCACACATTCCTTCTAGACTGAAATCCATTAATCTTGACAATCCGTACTACTTCACCGCTCATGAATAGCCTTTCTTCCCCACCTTTGTTTTTTTCTTTTTTCTTGGTCCAAAACAATATTTTATACTTCTTAAGAGGAATACTGCATACAAGTCAGCATTAGACCGGTAGATCATGAATACTACCCACCTAGAAACATCTAAGAAGTTTTCTCCTCGCAACGTACAGCTCAAGAAAATTATAAATTATGTCTATATATAGAATTTTTACTTAATTTCAAATAAATCCATATGTGTGACACTTGTGTTGCCCAGGGCATAAGAGCAATGATGATCATCACTTGACGTCATCTTCACCTTCCTCCTCCCGGGGAAAGATAAAAAATCATCATATAAAATGTACAGATGTTAATTAAGGGCCATAAGCAACATCATGAAACAAAGGCAGCACACATGGACATAAGGGGCACACATGAAATAGAGTAAAACCAATGTAAAAGGAAGCTTTTTACTAAACAAATATATTTTTTTGAAGATAAAATTACTTTCTTTTTTTAAAAAGAGAAAAATACTGTAGAGATTCCAGGAGTTTAACCTTTTACCAAATTCATCATTCAGGTTTGAAACTTATCAAATCCATCACTCTTTTAAACCATAATGCTTCGTTATCAAATTCTTTTCTCCGTGACATGTAGGCGGATGACCATGTCGTATCTAATAAAATTATAACACATATACATATCATTGAATCAACAATTATTATTGTAACTTCACCACATCATTTAAAATTAAAAATATACCATATAGAAACAAAAAATAAAATAAAAAAGTTAAGAAAAAAAAAAATGAAAAGGAAAGGGAAAAAAAAGGATTAATGCTACAAGTTCCTCTTGTGAGTTTTTTGAGTCTCTCCAATAATGATATGGCTATTAAAATCACCATCGGACTTGTGATTGATCATTATTAGATTTTGATCAAATGATGTTTTTAATAGTCACATTATTCTTGGAGAGACTTAAGAGAGACACTAGAGAGCCTTTTAGAATTACTCGAAAAAAGGTGGTCAGGAATGGCTTTTAAGAATGTGATTTGACTGAGGAATGCTACAATGCATTCTACAAACCATCTCCCCACCATCTCTTCACTTTAACATTTTGATTTTTTCAAAAAAAAAAAAAGAAAAAAGGTTAAGAGAGAAGAGATGGTGAGGAGATGGCTTGTAGAATGCAAAAAAGAATATCCTTGATTTGACTATCCTGTTGGAAGTGGTTTGGCCACCTCCAACTCGGTCTTTAGAAATGGTTAAACTTAAGAGTAGCTCGGCTACACTATTCCGACATACTTAAACACAAGTGTATATATTACCATATCATTTAAATTTTAAATGACAAGATGCTATATATATATATATATATACCGTTAATGCAACAATGATTCTCTTTTTCTTTATAAAAGAATATTTAAATAAAATAATAAAAATAAATAGTTAAAATAGTGAATTGGATGTTGGTATTTAATTGGAACAGTCTTTAAGAGACGGAGACACTGTATCCAAATCAGGAAACCGATATCTGTACTGAGAAGAAAGAAAGAAATTTATTTCGAATAGTCTTTAAGAGAAAGGTTGAAACTTGAAAGTTCGATAGTTGGATATCGACTGGTTCAGTGGCCTTGACTGATGGAATACATTGTAGACGAGGACAGGAAATAAATAGAGCATTAAAGTTATGAAAACCATTTGATGATAAATCTAGTTAATTAATTACCAACAAAACATTTCCAAGATGCTGTAATTTCCAAGAAGCTGTAATTAGTGGTGCCTTTCGATCACCCTCATAAAAAATCCTTTGAGAAATGTTTACAATGATAGGAGGAAGAAGAAGAAGATGCTAACCTCAACCCTTTCTCTTGCCTATGCCGGCCATGGTAACTCATCACTGAATTAAGTACCCACGAACTACTTTTCCAACCACAAGAGTACTATTGAGGTAAGAAGATTCCTGAAAAAAAAAATGGAAAACAGATTAGACAAACTCCACTTTTCACATATATATTCTAAGTGCAATTGATCGAGACTCTGCAGACATGATCATATGAAGAAGCAAAGGTTTCTGTAAAATCACTTTAAAAAAAAAACTATGGGTTTTTTAGGAAATGTAATAAGAGCAAATATGGGTTGGAGAATTGAACCTGATAACTCGATCAAGATGAACAGTGGAGACGAAGATCTGGAGAAATTAAGCAAAAAGTGGCAGAAATTGGATCTTTGCTGTGGGAGTACTTAAAGAGACTGCAGCTGCAAGTAATACACGAGCAACTCTTGCTGATTATAAGTAGTTATTTATTCGTTATGATTTAGTCTTCTTTTTTTTTTTTTTTTTTTTTTTTACAACAAGTTTCGGGTCTTCCTTTATTGTTTTTTTTTTTTATTCGGATAAAATGGCTCAAAAACTGACGAAAAATTAATACATTATTACAAAGTCAAGTCAGAGCGAATGATAGTGCAGGAATAATTCAAACTTGGCAGCTTCCCAGCAAAATAAATGACAGGAAATATATTGAAGAAGAAAAAAAAAAGATTACTTGTGCACTTTGCTAATTGAGTAAAACCTCGACATTGCACTCACCCAAAAAATAAAATAATAATAATAATAATAATAAAACCTTGCTATCGCAATAGAGATCATGTGGGGAGTTAAGAAATAAAAATTTTACAAAAATAAATCGAAAATATAAAAAGTAAACTCAAACTTTATTATAATTTAATTTATTCGTTGAATTACAGTTCAACGTATACGTACAAAACTGCACAGCTTCTACGTGCAAGTCTCCCAGATCCCAGTCAAAGACATGAGAATGAGATGGACCCGGTTCTTGGGACATCAACTACTGTTTCTTTTGCTTCGTTTCCTCTTTAACCATTTCTTGGGAGATATATATATATATATAAAAGATAAAAGCGGATTTAAATAAAAAAAAAAAAAAAAAAAAAAAAAAAAAAAGGACCTGATGGATGTGCTCTATTTTTATTTTGCTTCGATGGATGCGCTCTATTGTACCGTCTTTCATCCATTATAATAGGTGAAATTCAATGGATGAGACAATTGAAATCCACACTTTGATTTAGATTCGAGCTGCAGTCATTTTAAGTCATTTTTAACTCTTACTTTCCCATGTGCCCTTTGCAGGAAGATATGTTATTAGGTTGTCCTACTACCATAAAACTTTTGATAGTTTAAAAGATGAGTTGTAAGACATCTATCCCAAATAATTTAGGATGTAGTCATGGCCTCATGACTCTTTTCTTTTAAGGAGTTCGAATAGTGAGTCCCATAATTCCTTTAGGTGGTTGTTGATGGTTCTAAGTGGACTTAATCTGTGTCATTTTTGATTCTGTAACCGCTTTGTGCAGTCCCTTGAGAGGACCAGGTCACTCGTTTCACCAATTTCTTACCTTTTGTCAGTATTTCTATACTGTTTTAGTTTACGTTGGATCTGTTGTTGGAGAGCTCACCCCCTTCTCAGTTTTAGGATCACTCACTATTTCTTCGTTTCGGATCATGAGTAAAAAAGATCCTCACTTGGAACTCTTTTTCTTATTAAATTAAAAAAAAAAAAAAGCCCGAAAGGCCCCCCAAATCTATGTTATTTTGGGTAGCCTAATAACAATAAATCTTAACTATTCCCTTGAAACAACTAATCCAAAATAAATCAACTAAACAATATAAGTTACTCTTGAAAATGCATGACGTACATAAATTAGTCAAAAATATATTTATATTTGTTGACTCGACTCCCGCTGATGTGGCAAGATACGTCATCATCCAAAACATTCTTGAAAGGTCTTACCAAAAAAACACTCTTGAAAATGCATGACGTACATAAATTAGCCAATATATATATATCTGTTGACTCGGTTCTCGCTGACATCACTCTAGTGATCTTTTTCTTAGCTTGTTTTGCACACCAGAGTGGTGCGCCATTGGTCCATCCGACCAGGCAAGAATATTATGCTCATAGATAAAACCTCGAAATTGCAATATATACCTGAGTAGTTAAGTAAAAAGTAAAATGAAAAATGAAAAGATTAAAACTAAAGGAAAAATGTGATTTACTTGATTTATAATTAGCTCCTTATAGTATTAAAATAAATTCAAAGATTTCTGATGTATACTAAATAAACAATTTAATTTTTACACTCAAATTTCGTCCACTAATTTAACAAATTTAATTTGTTAGTGTTAAACTTACTTAAATAGGACATGTGTCATAATTTTATTCGCTTTAATATATCACGTTATCAAAATCAGTTAAATTAGTATAAGAAATTTGGTTGAAAAAATTAAATTATTTTTTTAAGAGAAAATGTATGATAAATCCTTGAGTCAACTCTCCAAAATTTTAAAATCCTTAAGTGTTTTTTTTTTTTCAAAAATTTACTCCCTAGGTTAACAAAAATGACAATAAAATCCTTACCGTCAAAAATTTTTAACAGCTGTTAGTCAAATTCAAAACGCACAGTTTCACCTCATTAAAATATTAATTTTTTATTAATTTAATTTTAAATTAAAAAAAAATTCCAAAGATCGTAAAAATTTCCCAGATCTGGATTGGAGGAAGGTGGTGTTGGATCATTGGGTGGAGGTAAAGAGGCAATTGGTGGAATGGCTCGAGGGGGAGGTGGGGATGCCACCGGAGGTGATGCTTGCGGAGGAGAGCCTCCTAGTGGCGGTGGCGGCGAAGATAAAACTGGAGGGAGTGATGCTAGTGGAGGGGCAGATGGTGGGGGTCATGCTGGTGGCGATGGCGGTGGTGAAGTTGATGGTGGGGTTGAAGTTGGCGGAGAGGTTGGAGGTGGTGTTAATACCGGTGAGGGTGAAGCTAGCGGGGATGGAGGAGGAGCAGCAGGGACTAGCGGTGGAGGAGACTGAGGAGCTAGAGTTGAAGGGGTTGAAGGGGATGAGGGCGCTGGGGTGTCAGTAGTCTAAGTAGGCGTAGTTGAAGAATTCGACGGAGCAGGGGAAGAAGGTGGTGGAGGTGAGGTGATAGAAGAAGTTGGTGAATTTGCAGAGGAGAGGAGGCCGGGAGGGGTTGTGGAGGCCATCTTCCTATGGATCTCCCCTAACAACGACAATGCACTACTACAGTTCCATTGTCATATTTGAATGATTAGAGTAATCACAAACATCCAAACCTGCAATTTTTCCTCAAAACAATACATCATTACAGATTACAATCCAATGCCAAAAGGTCTTCCTCAAACCAAACAAAGTAAAAAACACTCAAATTTTCTCAGTATTGACAACCCCAGAAAAAACCCAATTCCATCAAACCAGGCGCTACCAATCTACCAGAATCCCTTCTTTAGATGTGCAATTTTGATGTAATTCCCTTTTTGAGAAGGGCTATTGAAATTGGGCTCCTGAGTCTTGTGTATGAGAATCCAACATCTTAAGGGACAATGTTATGCATGCCTCTGCTAATGTGTTTTAGCCGTGTTAAACATGTTGGAATCTTTTGAAGCCTGTGGAATTTTTTTAAACCTTTCTGATGCTTGCTGTAATTCTCCTTGCCCTCTGTTTATTCGTAAGGATAGCTATGGGGCTGTTCCATGGTTGGTCTATCTATACCTTAATCTAGCCCGAAAACGCCTTTTCCATTACCTTTACAAGTAACTGCTTTGCTTTCGCTGTACGAATTGCGGACCCTTTTGTTCAAGTTAGAATCTAAGATCTGATCAACTCTTTCTCTACTTGGGCAAACGTTAGCTTGGCTCTGAGGGAAACAACCAGATTCTCCAAACGTTGACATCTGACAAGCGAAAAAAATCCCATATACCAAAAATAGAAAGAAAAAAAAAAAGATTAAGCAAAACCCATTCAGAAAATCCTTCTACCAACAAAACCCAGAGCAAGAAACCAAAAACTTTGAGCAATGATCAGATCGACAACAATCTCGTTCTCCCTTTGGTAATCGCAATAGAGACCCTGAAATTGTAAAGATAAAAGACCATCAAGATATAATAACAAGAACCAGCAGTAAAATTCTCTTTTTCTTGTCCTTCAACCTGAAAAATCAATTTGAAGGCAAGAAGTCACCAACTGGAAATCTACTTGAGAAATCAATTGTTCTCCAACAACTAGAGAGGACACCACCGAAGCCAAACCACCATTGATGTTGCCGAAGAGATTCGAGAGATTGGGTGTGTTCGCCGGGGTTGGGGCAAGAAGTCGTGAGTTGACAAAAGATTAATTTGTTTATTTTTTTATTTTTAGATTTAAATTTTAAAATTAAATTAATTAAAAATTAATATTTTAATGAGGTAAAACGGTGCATTTTGAATTTGACTAACGGCTGTTAAAAATTTTTGACGACATGAATTTTATTGTCATTTCCATTAACCCAGGGAGTAAATTTTTGAAAAAAAAAACTTATTTAAAATTTTGGAGGGTTAACTCAGGGATTTATAATACATTTTCCCTTTTTTTAACATACCTTAGAAACCTTTATATTTATTTTGATATTACATTGAGCCATTACAGATCAAATAAACTGATTTTACATTTTACCTAAATCTAAACCGTTGGAGCAAAGGGGGTGGCCGAAACCACCCCCAACCACCATTGGGGGTGGTTTCGGCCACCCCCTAGGCTCCATGGGGATGGCCGAGCCACCCCCAGTACCCACTGGGGGTGGCCGACCATCGGGCCAGAAGGGGGCCACCCCCATGGACAAAGGGGGTGGCTCCCAAATGGCCAACTAGCCACCCCCAATTTTTTTTTCCTTTGTTTTTTTTTTTGTTTTTTTATTTTTTAAAAAAAATACATTTTTTTTTAATTTTTTTTAAAAAAATTAAATAGGTGCCACGTGTCAACATTTGATTGGTCCACATGGAATTCCGTTAAGTCAATTAACGGTCAACTAACGGAGGACAAATTTGGTCTATTATCAAAACCACAGGGATCTCCTGTGATAAAAATCAAACCATAAGGAGAAAAAAATAAAGTTATGAAACTTCAGAGGGGTATTTAGTATTTAACCATATATATAATGGACAATTTTTAAATTCAGCCAATTAATCTAATTTTTATTATTTTTACCAGTATCCCAACAACATCCAAGTTAAATAAAATTAAAAAAAAAAGAAAAAAAAAAAGCAATGTGACAAATAAATTATACGACCCTATGAAATTCCCGCCAGTTAAGACAGTTAGCAATGTACTAGAAACACGCCATTAAATGACACAAAATGGGGCACAAACTTCAAAAGTTTCCTCAACCTTTTACAAACTCCTACATTAACAAAGACGAGACTAACGAAGGTCGGAGAGCAAAAACCTTCTCAATTAAATCTAGCTAACCAGGTAAATACAGTGAGACTTAAATCCACATAAAGCAACAACAAAACTAGAAAATCAATACAATCACATGGAAATAACATAAATACCCCAAATGAAACTACAACAATATTGCCCTACAACATAAGATGCAACTTTGGGGAAGGGCGACGGATTGGCGGATGAGAAGAGCACACGCGAGCACATGGGGGCAGAAGGGAGCGTGAAAGCAAGCAACGGAAAGCTGAGAGGCCAAGGAGAATGATGAAGGGTGGAAGTGAAAAATATGGCATATCTAGTTTGAAATTGAAGCAATTTCTTTCGATTCAGTTCGAAGTAAAACTTTTTTTTTTTTTTTTTCACAAACAATTTTGTTGTGGACAATCTCTCTAATTTAGTGTTGGAATAACTCGTAATTAATGGGGTTTTCATCACAATTTTCACCCTAATCGTGGGTTTCAAATGTCGGAATAAGATTATCTCAATTTCGAATGAAATGGAGAATATCCGGTTAGTATTTTTTAGAGGAGTAAAATTGTCATTTTAATTTTTTAGACAATTTTACCCCCCTAAAATACACTAATTAACTGGATACTCTCAATTTCAAATAAAATTGAGAGGATCCTTATTATTTTACAAATAATTGATGACTTTATGCTGAGATTATAGAGAACTGCATGCTGCAGATATGGGAACTAATTGGGATGGTGACATTCAAAAAGTTTAAACAAAGCATTGATCAAATTTGGATGGAATAAATTTCTCATTATATTTATGATATTGTTTTATTAAAGTAATATACTATATTTTTATGAAATGAATAAAGAAGAAGCATTGTTGTCAAATATTTTGATTTTGATGATAATTTGGCTCAATATTGTAAAACAAATTACTGGAGATTTTGTCTCCAATGGATAGCTCAATTGATGGGAGACCATGCCTTATGAAGCAGAAATCACTAGTTCGAATTATCCCTCCTCTCTTGTGTGGAAATGTTAAAAAAAAAAAAATTACAAGAGATTTTTATAATTTTTAAAACAGTCTATTTTTTAATTATTGATCCAGGTCCTGTCTCTTGACTTGAGCCTGGGTCAACAAGGCCCTTTTCCTGTGGATATGGAAAAAGGACATCCAATGAATCAACAAGTCCAAGCCCAAAACTTTTATTGAAGGAGGAACTGGGTCACCAGTTTGGTCAATTGGAGAAATGGCCCAACTTATTGCCCGCACATGAGAAACCCATGACATAGACGTCTCATATGCCACTTCCTTCCATGTGTATTAGGCTATGTACTAAACATGCCCAATTTACCTTATACTTCTCTTCTGTGGACATCCATCTAAAACCATCCTCGCCAGCTTTTGGAGAACATTATAGTTATACACTTTTTTTCTAGATCATGTATTGTTACAACGTTAAAAACTTAAAATTGCCTTTTGCTCTTTAACAAAATAAATAAATAAATAATCAAAGTAATAACAAATAATTCAAAACACAAAATACTCGAAACTATTTTCATCTTTATATTACTTAACAACCATTTGGCAAAAAACATTATCTAAAAAGTTTTGTCAAACCAACACAACATATATGATCATCGTATGAGTATCAAACCAATAGCAGTGACTATAAGGGTCGAGGGGAGTCCAAATTTGAGATGGCTCCAAAAAGATAAAGTGTACCCAAGACGTGGAGCTCTGCGAGCCTCTTCACACACTGTTAAGTATGCAGCTGATTCCAGTAATGAGAGGTTCCCAACTACCGTGCTAACCCAAGCTAAGATGAGCCATGCCTTCTTCTCATGAACTGCAGAAATTACAGCAGCCGATTCTGCCACTCGTCCTCCCAGCAACAAAACTACACAGTATAAGCATGATTTATATATAAGCGACCCTCATCCTCATGTGTTGGAGAAAAATCCTCAAAGCTCAAAAATTCATATCAATTAAGTAATTTAAACCACATCTAAATGCAGCCTAGATTATTTTTATATGAAAGAAAAAACAAATCTTCTCAGAGATGTAGATGGAAAGGAACTTTAGATTACCGAGATATGTGGATGGAAAAAATCAAATTTATTCTTCTGGTGAGGGATGCAGTTTATTGAGAGAAAATGACCCAGGAGAGTGCCAACTTTTGTACAAAGGGAAGTTAAAGATACTTCTCAAACTTAAACAACTGTTCAGTATACGATGGTGCAATCTCAACTTGATTAAGATTTGACCATGCATGAGAACAATTAATATCAAGTTGTCTCAAGTGCAGAAAGAAAGCTTGAGAACAAGAAAAAAACCCATACTGGTTAAACTTTGACATGCCTAAGAGATTATATTTTGTATTCAAAATCCAAACCATACCAAAATATATAGCATCCAGAAATCTTAAGAAACCATAAATGCCAAAAAATGTATAGATCATATGCATTCCAAATCTGCACTGCTAGCAATTTCTTGGCATTCTTGCAATTGCTAACATAAAGTTGCATAAACAAACTTTACAGCCAGGTGTTACTCTAGGAAGCTAATTTTATATATATGATAGATCCAAAAAAGAAATAGAATGATGACATATAATAGAAAAAGACATGGAAGAAATACACCAACATACCAGTTGGTACGCTTGAAGCCAAATTTGACAGGAGAAGAACGACAATGGCAAGAACTGCTATCCCGCTAGCATGATCAATCTGTGCATAAGGTGCCATGAGGGCCCATAGAGTACTTGGGATTCCAGTTTGGTTAAAGCCATCTACTGTGATAAACATTCCGCAAGAGAAAATCAAAAGCGAATAGGAGACCTGGCAAAGAAGAGAAATCAACTTAAGATATTTTAAACTCTCCAACAAGCCATCCATGTAATTCATAATCTCCTACAAGGTATGCTTTAGAGTTTTCAAGTCCCATTGATAGACAAAGGGGAAAACTAATTGAAAAAGGAGAAAAACAGCATCATGTTAATTAGCAAATTATACCTTTTCAAGGCAAGGCCTAGATTCCTTGAAATCAAGAACCACGAGAGCAAGTGCAGCAGTAATTGTAGTCCATGACATACTCAACCCCATGAGCAAAGCAATCAACATTCCTATAGTAATAAGGTAAACACACGACTTCCACAACATCCTTTGCCATCTAATGGTCAAATCTTCCTTTCCTTCTGAAGACTCTATAGAAAGTGCGTCTCTTAGTCTGTCCATTGATCTAACAACAGTCTTTGAAGGAATGATCTCCTCCCTTTTGGGAGAAGATACAACAACTTCCAGCTCTTTCGATGCACTAGAATTCCTTGCAGAATCCAACGTGCCACAAGGGACCCTGTGGATTTCATTCTCATTTGAACTTAACCGGTTTCTAATGGTCTCAACATGATCCATGTTCCCATGCACGTTGGGAGAGCCTTGCTCATTTATAGTTTCCAATCTAGAGTACCACTCCTGAGAATTCAAGGATGTGATATGTGACATCATGGCTGGTGAAAAGCGATGAGAATCCACATCCTCCTCTTCAACAACATCTACAGCTGCATCTGTTTCATCCTTCTGAATTGATAACAGCCTCCAATACATGGATAGAAGAATTAGAGCATTGACAACCACTCCCACTAGCATTGCAGGGAGAATTCCACTTAGAAAACTCCCAAAAGATATCTTACTCTGAACAGCTATAACCAAATTTTGGGGGTTGCCAATTGGAGTCGCTGAAGACCCAATATTTGCACTAGAGGCCAGGGCAAGAAGGAAAGGTTCAGGCGGGAGATTATGTTGCCTTGCAATTTTTAAGACAAATTCAGTTAATACCACACAAGAGGTATCAATAGTAAAAAGGGCACTTGAAATGGCTGAAATCAGGCAGATTCGAAAAAGTAAGTCCTTTGCTCCTTTACTCTTCCATGAGAGAAGATTTTCCAAGTACTTGAATATGTCTGCTTTTTTTAGATAGACACTGACAACCATTGTCCCAAGGAGAAGACCAAGGGTTGGTAGATCAATTGCTTTATATGCTTGATCTGGAGTTAGGACTTGGAATACTACCATTAGAATAGCAGCTAGGAGGGACCCAGCATCCTTCCCAATTGGTAGAAAAGGAACGGCTGGGAAGACCGCCAATACCCAGAAGATTGCGAAAGCAAGTGATCCCAAAACCACTTTTACAGAAGAAGCCAAGGCCATCTTTGCAGCTTAGTAAGCCGTAGTCTTATTGTTATATAGTCCTTAGGGCTCAACGTATTAATGAAATTCCACAGCTGATGCCATATTATCATAAATCTACTTGACAGAAAAGTACCCTGGCCAGGAAAAACCAATTAAACATTATAATTGTGTGGAGATTCAATCTTCTGAATCTATCATAGATTCGATACAAAATTGTGATACTTGTGCAACATGATAGCAAAATTCATTGAAGCACAATGTCCAACTGCTGGAGGCTAGGGCAAATAGTATGCATATAGCAAGTGCTAGGAAGATAGCATGCAAAGAGTTGTTGCATCTTTGGATTTATCATAAGGCATAATAAACTAACACAAAACAAGTACATTATCAAAATCAAGTAATATAGGGATTGACGAGTTCGGCGAACACTAACAATTAATCTAGTTTTTCTTCTTCTTCTTCTTCTTCTCCTTTTTCTTCTCTTATCTAGAACTCCCTGAGAGAAGAACCAAGATTGACATTAAAAGCAAAACCCAGCCAATATGAATTTGTTATTTTTATCTTTGCAATACCCATTAATATTGACATTAACAGAATGAATGATCAACTATTTTCAAGAAATGTCACTTCCACAACAATCTCAGTATTCCAAACTAAATCTTAAAAAACCGAAAACCCAGATTCAGAAATTCTCTGCATATACAACAGATATGAAAATATACATAAGAACTGAATATCAATTCAGAGAAGATGTCAGACGTATCGCATGACCCCACTTTATGAGGGTGCTGCTTTAACAGTCATTTAATTCAACAGTCATTAAATTTAGAAAAAAATATACGATACCCAGATTCCAAAAATTGGATTTGACTTAGATATGGTAAAAAAAATTGGTAACATTTTAAGGATCTAGATTTATTTCTAAATTTTTTGGAATTAAATCTAAACCGTTAAAAAAATATCTTTACAAAGCATAAAAGAAATGATCAAAACAAACAATTTCTAAGTTGAAAAGAGGTACTAAGACGTCAGGTCCAGCCTCTGAACCGAGAGTAAGTGTGATAATCAGCAACTATCAAAATTAGAGTGGTCTGATTTGCATTTAAAAGCTAAAATCTTTTCTGAATATTAGTCTTCCTCGTTTTGGATTGGACGAGTTTAGATCGAGTGACTTTTGTCCGTTGTAATTGGAAGAAAGTAGATCAATTTACTTTTGTCTGTTGAATATTTATTTTTATTGTCTTGTATTATTTTCTTCTTTTTTAAATATGTGAGACTCACATATGAATTTTACATATTCAAGTTACTTTTGATAGTTAAGGACCTCGATCTATTCTAATATGCATACTAAATGATTGTTTATTTTAAAAGTTTAAGCTACTAAAAAAAGTTAGTTATTAATTCAATAGTTAAACAGTAATGCAAAAAAATAAAAAATAAAAAAGCAGCAGGAAGTTTCCAACAAAATAAAATAATTAAGAAATAATATAAGAAAACTAAGTGATATTCACTCAGGTCTTGAACTAACTGCCAAGGGTCCGGCCGGCCGCTTGATCAAAAGGGCAGGAAATTAAATGCAAGATTCCCAACATGAGGCGGCTAATGCACGCCTACGCTCTCGTTGGATAGCCAGATATGTGGAGAAAATTCAAGAAACGTCACCATGCATGATTTGGAGTATTCTAAATTTCCACCAGTTTTGGGAGTATATTCTTGAGATATTGCTAACCGTACGTTAGAGCTAGAAGAAACTTCCACGACACCTTTTCTTGGAGTTCTATGTATAGAAATGACCTTTTTCAGAGTAATTGTAGAAGTTATATATTATTGTATTCTTCTTGTGTCAATCTCAAATTGATATAATTTTTAAAATTATTATATGATTAAAATTTAATAATAATTAATCAAAAAGGCTGATAATTTTATAAGCCACATCATTTTTTGAGTGATATAACAATAACTTTTAGCATTACTCTATTTTTCACGTGAAAAATAAATTACGTTTCGAGTTCAATAATAATACAATATTGACTACTCACAGCGGTAGATTCAATTACCATGAATGGAGTTAATTTTGTAAATCCATGTGCGGAATGTGCGTTGTACATGGGAGGAACAACATTGCCACCCCAACTGTGTATATATATATATATATAGTTGTACTTTGTGTGATGAACTGACTTGAGATGGTTGCACAATCTTCCTTTTAACCTTCGTTTCTAGCTTACCCAAAAAAAAAAAAAAAACATATGTTTTTTATTTTATTTTTTGGAATGGGAATCATTCCAGTCTCATTGAAGAATGATCACGAGCGTAAACGCTCTTACATCACAGAGTAAAAAGCTCTGAGAAAATCACAGCCAAAGTTACGAGATTACAAGTCATAGATGCTTACATAAAAATCAAAATTTAAAGCCTATCTATGACAACAATATCCGCTAAATTGTCTGTATATTAATTTCAGGCATTTTTGGAAAATGATCTCTCAGCAATTGGTTCTTATAAATATCACCTTTATATTTTCAATACAAATTCGATTTTAGGAAGCGATTGCAGTTTGATTTTGGTTCAAATATTGGATTTAATCTTCTAAGACTACTCTGCAGCTGCAACTAATTAACGAGAGCAACTGCCGCAATATCTATAGATATTTATTATTCAAGTCTTTCTTTTTTGGTTTTTTCACAGCTGGCATCCTTCAAGTCTTTCTTGGCAACCGATGAAAATTCATTTACAAAGTCAAGTCAGCCAGAGAATATATGGAACTTAATTGGCAACTTCCCAGCAAAATAATTAATATGATTAAGGAATATAAGAAAAGTAAGCGATATATGTACTAGACAAGTAGACATTCCCTCCGCTCTTGTTCTAGTTAACTGCAAGCCAAGGGTCCCCTAGCCTAGCCTTGATCATAAAGATTCACCCATGCAAAACTAAAATATTTAGTTTAAAATTTAAAATTTTTATTTTAGTTACTGTTTTCTCTATATACACACAAATTAAGATTTATATTTTATTCTCTATTTTATTTATTTCTTTTGTTTTCTTAAAGAAAAAGAGAGAAAAAAAAAAAGAATTAAATATCTTTTGTTGATGTAGTGTGCTATATAGTGAATGAGATACGCAAAAATATTTTGATTATAAACTATTTAACTATATATTCTGTTGGATATGCTCTAGCGACGATTACATTATTCTTGGAGAGACTTAAGATGGACACAAGAGAGACTTCTAGAATCACTCATAACAACTTGCTGTAAAATTTAGTAAGTAATGTTATTTAATAGACTATTATATAATTGCAATACAACTTAATGAAGTGGTAGTCAAGATCAACCCTTAAATCATCACTAATTAATTAAAAACAAAAATAAATGACTAACTATCACATGCCATTTCATTTATATAAATAACAACAGACCATATTACTCAAATTTAATTTGATCATAAAATAAATCATTTCTATTTCAGGTAAAATGGATAAGATCGTAATCATGGGACAACGACTTGTCGAACACGTACATTAGCCGATCAAGGGAAGGGGAACTGAGGAATTACGCAAGTACTCTTCGTGAGAAGAAAGAAAGAATAATTTATTTTCAACAGCGTTTAAGAAATTGGTTCAAAATTGGGCTACCTTATTAAAGCCTTAAGCACCAAAATAAGTTATTAAAACAAAATAGTAATAATGAAGGATGCTGATTATTCTCATATTTACAGTGATAATAATCATATCTATAAGGAATTAATTTTTTTTTTTTTTTTCCCTTTCTGTAAAGACCATATAGATATATAAGTTAGAACATATAGAAGAAGAAGAAGAAGAAGTAGAAGATGCTAACCTCATCCAGTTGTCTTGTGCATGCCGATGCCCACGGGAACTCATAACTCAAGCTTAATTGTAAACGACACAATTAACGTCCTCACCCACACGACCACGAACTACAATTACAACGACAAAAGTATGAGTTTAGATTCCTTAAAAACTGGAAAACAGATTAGACCAAACCCCACTTTCCATATATATATATATTATATATATATATATATTATATATATATTAATCTAAGTGCAACCTCAGAAAAAACAAAATTTAAGTGCAATCTCTCGGGTTGTGCACCATATGATTTCTTTCAGGGAAGAAACGTAAGACTCTGCACCATATGAGCTATATATATATATCATACTCAATGCAAATACTCAGACCAAGAAAACATTAATGATTGGCATCAGATGCATATTTCATGGGTATGTAAAAGGGACCCAATTAAAAAAAATTGCCCCGTTGTTTAGGAAATGTAATAAGGAAAAATAGTTATAAATTTGTGTCATCTTAGAGATTATATAAACAGTGAAATGAACCTGATAAACTCGAGGAGAGCAATATCGGAGATGGGCACAAATTGGATTTGTTGTAGAATTGAAGACTCTGCAGCTGCAACTAATAAACAAAATCAGCAACTGTCGCGGTTATAAATAAATATTTATTCGTTAATTTTTTTTACGACCATCTGTACGTACGTGGTGTCTTCCTTTCTTTGTTTTTTTTGTCGGACCGGCTTCCTTTAAGTCTTTCTTTTTGCTTTTTTGACACGCAGATCCCTCAAGTCTTCTTTGCAACCAATGAAAATTCAATATTGATTCCAAAGTCAAGTCGGCCACGGAATCCGAATGGTAGTACAGAATAAAATGGAACTAGGCAGCTTCCTAGCAAAATCAAACGTTTAAGAACTATATATAACTTGTTGTACAATTAATTTGTTATTTGACTAAAATCTCGACATTGCAATATATATATATATATATGGGGGGCTAAGTAAAAAGTAAAATAAATAAAAAGATAAAAAGTAAACCCAACGTTCACCTTACTTTAAGAATAAATATCAGCTCCTCTCTCTCTTCGTATCATGACAATGATTTACAAGTAAATGGAATCATTGTAGCTTTGTCTAGATACCATTTGTCGTGCCTTAAGTTCCATGCATGTTCAAATATATATAATATCGTTAAGCTTACATGATAATCATACTAGGCAGAATAAAATGACTTTGGAACTAGGCAGAATAAAATGGAACTAGGCAGCTTCCTAGCAAAATCAAACGTTTAAGAACTATATATAACTTGTTGTGCAATTAATTTGTTAATTGACTAAAATGTCGACATTGCGATAGATATATAGATATATATATCATGGGGGGTTAAGTAAAAAGTAAAATAAATAAATGAAAAGATAAAAGGTAAACCCAACGTTCACCTTACTTTAAGAATAAATAGCAACTGCTCTATTCGTATCATGACAATGATTTACAAGTAAATAAAATCATTGTAGCTTTGTCGAAATACCATTTGTCGTGCCTTAACTTCCATGCATGTTCAAATATATATATATATATATAAATAATATCGTTAAGCTTACATGATAATCATACTAATAATAAAATAATCAAAGAAATTGATACGTCCAACTCCTAGTTAAATGTGCACAAATTCCTTCTAGACTGAAATCCATTAATCTTGACAATCCGTACTACGACTTCACCACTGAATATATATATATATATATATATATATATATAGCTTTTCTTCCCCTTCTTCTTTTTTTTTTTTTTTTTTTTTTCCTTTTTTTCTTTGGTCCAAAACAATATTTTATACTTCTTAAGAGGAATATTACTGCATTCAAGTCAGCATTAGACCGGTAGATCATGAATATTACCCACCTAGAAACATCTAAGAAGTTTTCTCCTCGCACGCACATGCAGCTCAAGAAAATTATAAATTATGTTTATATATAGAATTTTTAATTAATTTCAAATAAATCCATATGAGTAACAGTACTTGTGTTGACCAGGGCATAAGAGGAATGATGATCATCATTTTAAAAAATAAAAAATGTACAGATGTTAAGGGCCTTAAGGCCATAAGCAGCGTCATGAAACCAAGGCAGCACACATGGACATAATTACGGCGCACACATGAAATAGAGTAAAACCAATGTAAAGGGAAGCTTTTTACTAAGCAAATATATTTTTTTGAACATAAAATTACTTTCTTTCTTTTTTTTAAAGAGAAAAATACTGTAGAGAATCCAGGAGTTTAACCTTTTACCAAATTCATCATTCATGTTTGAAACTTATCAAATCCATCACTCTTTTAAACTATAATGCTTCGCTATCAAATTCTTTTCTCCATACTCCTTTTGTTAGGTTTTTTAGTGATGAAGAGTGACACGTAGGCGAATGACCATGTCATATTTATCTAATAAAATTATAACACATATGCATATCATTGAATCAACACTTATTATTATAACTTCACCACATCATTTAAAATTAAAAATATACCATATAGAAACAAAAATAAATAAATAAGATAAGAAAAAAAAATGAAAAGGAAAGGGAAAAAAAAGATTAATGCTACAAGTCCCTAGCTCTTGTCTCTTGAGTCCATCTAAGAATGATGTATCTATTAAAATTACCATTGGACTTGTCATTAATCATTATTGGATTTTGATCAAATGATATTTTTAATAGTCATATCATTCTTGAAGAGACTTAAGATGAACACTAAAGACCCTTTTAGAATTACTCGAAAAAAAAAGTGGTTAGGAATGGCTTTTAAGAATGTGATTTGACTGAGGAATGCTACAATGCATTCTACAAACCATCACCCCACCATCTCTTCACTTTAACATTTTGATTTTTTCAAAAAAAAAAAAAAAAAAGTTAAGAGAGAAGAGATGGTGAGGAGATGGCTTATAGAATGCAAAAGAGTATATCCCTGATTTGACTATCCTCTTAGAAGTGGTTTGGCCACTTCCAACTCAGTCTTTAGAAATGGTTAAACTTAAGAGTAGCTCGGCTACACTGATTCCGACATAATTAAACACAAGTGTATATATTACCATATTATTTAAAATTTTAAATGACATGATGCTATATATACAGTTAACGCAACAAAACAAAATCCCATTACATTTTGTTCATTCTCACCAAACAAATCATGGGCAAGATCAGAGGCTTCAAGCTCGGAAAATGTCTAATTGGGTCTTCAAGTGAATCTTCCAAAACACCCTGACCCTAACCGGATTCAATGGGCTAAACCCGTTATCACCACCATCGAGCAAACCCAAGCCCATCCCAACATGGGCCTACGTTCAGCAAATAATCTATTAATTTTTGAACACAACTTAATGCAAAGGCCTCTAAAACAAACTACTGCATTTCATTTTTCAACACCAAGAGCATGAGAATTGAACTAGCTTTTGTTCCCCTTGGGCAACAGGGCAGACGACAATTCAATTTTCCTCTTCCCTGCAACCAAATGGAGAGACGACTTTTCATTATTCCTTTCATTAATTCGCCGGAAAGCTGCTATAGTTAATGCTTGTACAGAAGAAGCTGCTTCAGTACGCCGGGATACTATAGTCCTCAAGTCGTTGGCCATTAGAGCAAAGGCTTCAACTTTTGTGTGCGTTTCCACAGTTTTGAGAGATATTGGGAGGTCGGATAGGTTGGGTAATGCAGCAGAGCATTCCAACCCCCAATCTAGAAGTTCTTCTCCATAGAAACTACCTTTCTCAATACACTTGGCGCTTCTCTCAGCATTAATACTGGACGTGAAGTTCCATATGATGCCTTGCGTTATGAAGAGCATCGCATCAAGTGGTTCTCCCTCCCTCACAATGTAGTTGTGCTGGTTGTAGTGCATTGGCTTCAGATACTCGCAGATCAACTGTAAAAGTTGTTCACCTTTTCCTTGAAGCTGTGGCACCTAGCAAATAAACAATCGAGAAGAATAATGAGAATATTTGTATTTAACACTATCACAATCCAATCAAATTATCAAAAAGGAAGGGAAGGGAACTCGCTTTAGCATGGGTAAGCAGATATAGTGCTTAATCTTCCTTCCAAGTTCAATGGGAAGATGAGATAGCAGATTTTGCACGTCAACATCTTTCTTCTCTTCCAACATGTGTTGAACGATGGGCATGATCTCCTCTTTTATAGTACTAGGGAGCTGGTTTCTAAATATCCATAGCTCTATTTCTTGTTCTTTAACTCTCATGTTTTTTTATTATTTCTTCTGATCTTTCAGTTGCCAACTGTATATATGTCTGATACATGACAAGTTTAGATCATCAAATTCTATTGATAAATTACAGCTCATCTTTAAATTTTTGATTGATAGGAAATGATAAATTTAATCATTAATTTATCAATATTCTAATAACAAATGCATGTTGAGTAGTCCTTCTACATGCGTGTATAGAAATCATCAATAACACTCATAATTATATAATCAAGCACCCTAAAGATTAAAAAGATGTTGAGCACCAACCTGCAAATTCCCAATAAAATGCAGAAACAGTAGTAAGCCAAAGATTGAAATACAAACTGCAAAGCAATTTTCCCAGAAATATGTACTTATTTGAAGGTTTTGACCGAAAGAACTGCAAATATTGAAGAAACTATCATGTTTGATATATATATATATATATATATATATATATATATATATATATATATATATCAAAATAATGTAGTATGCTTTTGGATGGATGGTAATTAATTAAAACAAAAGTGGAAATTCACATCTCATACTTTTTTTTTTTTTTTTTTTTGACATGTCCACACAAGGGAAGGGGGAGGGGAAATTCGAACTAGTGACCACCGCTTCATTAGGCGTGGTCCACAGCCGATTGAACTAGTAACATGTCCACATCTCATACTTTCATAAAAAGAGTTTAGCATATGCAAACCTCAAATTTCGTAGGCCCCACCAAAAACAGTGCGAGAGCTTTCGCAGAAAATCTGTGGACTCTAACGTATGAGATTGAAGGGCTTCAAAGAATATTCCAAAATCAAAGAGCGTTGTGTTTGGTGTTTGTACAGGGCAATAATCATCTAAAAATGCACGATCGCTTGAAGGTTGATTGCAACTAAGAGAACTTGGGGTACATCCGACATGCTTTTCACACGCTTTGTGCCAACAAGCCATCTCTCGTTGGACAGAAAAAAAGTACCAAAAAGCACCCAGTACCTAATTAAAGAACCAACAATTCTCTTAAAGATCAGTCAATTCTGCAGATATTCTACAAAAAAACTACAAAAGAACGAGACAATCTTACGGATATAACAATTTAAAGGTTACTCGAAACTGTCTCATCAGCACTACGTGATCGATTGTCGAATAAAAATATAGTATCAAACACTTATAAATAGAGCACAGGTCCTAGCTAGTTACTTTCATTCACGTGTCAAGTTTAGACTGGAAATGGTAGTACTATATAATTAATCACACATGGATATAATTAAAGTAGCTAGGTGCGCAATGCATGCTTATGATTTACCAAGGTCAATTCATTTTATACAGAAATCTAGGGGAACCTTGATAAACATACGACACTTATTGAAAGAAAATAAAAAATGAAATAAGCAATAAAAAAAATTTATGTCGTAAAATGAACATGATATTGATAATCAAACCTACATGGCTGGCAAGAATATAGAGAAAGAAATTAAATGCAGCTTTAATCCAAACAAGTCTAGCAAGTTTGCTGGCAGACTTGGTAAGATTTATCCATGATATGTAGATTCGGAGAATTCTTGGTACATATTGGCAGAAAACAACAGCATTCAGGAACTTCCTTTCGTCCAAAAATCTTGAACCTAGCACTTTTGAAAAAATGATTGGAAATAAAACCTGCCCAAATTAAAACAGACTGTAATATATATATATATATATATATATATATATATATATATATATATATATGTGTGTGTGTGTGTGTGTGTGTGTGTGTGTGTGTGGGGGGGGGGGGGGGGGGGGGGGGGGGGGGGGGAATTTTTAATGAGATAGTGTTCCTTGATTACCTGTGGGATGGGAAGAATAGCGAGAACATCAATTACGAAGTACCGGGAGAAGAAGTAGCGGTTTGCTATTTGCTGAGGATCTCTAACTATTATAATTCGTCCAAGCTTACGAGAGTCCTCGTCGATGTAAGGACAAATAAATTGTAAGATTATATTCGTAACATAAATGAAATCTGTGACAGATCTCAAAGTAATAGCTACGATCTTCAATCTTTTGTCTAACCAAACGCACTTGACATCTCCATTGACGACAGGAAGGTAAAAGAACAAAGGGTCCATTGATATTGCAATCACATATAACACTGCAAACATTATATTCTATCACTGAAGCAGCTGCCCCTCCAGGTCAAGAATTGTCTTTTTTGTTGTTTTCTTTTGTCCGGAATCATCTCCATCAGTTTTGGAAACTTGCCCCTCAATATCCTGATTCCTGAACACAACATATATAGCAAGCAAATTAAGAATCAGGTTAATCATATATTCTCATATGGAACTTGTTATTCCATCCTTCAATTGATCTTGCTGTTCTGAAGTTTTCAGCTTTCAGTTATTTTTCATATTTGCAATGTATATGTTAGTAGTTGAACCAAGGTATTTTTCTAACCGTTTGGTTTTAATTCCAATTAAGTATTTCATATGAAAGAGAGAGCGAGTAAAATTAAATTTGGACCGGCCGTTGAAAAAATACAACCAAATACAACCCATATGCTATAATTTTTTCACTATACCTTATAAGCCAAACCCTTTTTTAGCAGTATAGTGTAATAAAAAAGGAGTGCTACTTTGGATATAGCTTTGACTACAAGTCCTATTACAACTTAAATGTAATATTTATCATGTTAATTATATAATTAAATTTATTTCTCAAATTTTATTATTTAACTTTGAGATTAGAGTAACAACTACAGAGGAGAGGACCAGCATTTTCCAAAGTACAAGTTAACCTAAAATGTCTATAAAAAAATAAACAAATAAATAAAAACTCTCTGCTCCCCTCCCTTTCTCTAACTCCCTCCAGCTCTCCTCTCCCCTAATTTGGGCTCTGATTTCCCCTAAATTTGTTTAGTTGTGTTGCCGGCCGGCCACCAAATCTTCGGCCCCAAAATAAAAAAATCGTCACCTCAAAGTCCACCCATTGCCAGCCCGGGCCCATATCCACGAGCATCACACCTCCCAACCATCGACGGCCACCAAAGATATTTTAATGATTATTTTTAGGATTCTAATCAATCAATAAAAGTTTATTTTTGACCAAGAAACTATGCATAATTCAGAGCATTCAAATTAGCAGAGGAAACAAAAGCTAGCAACTTTGACCCAAATAAATAAAAAAATAGCTAGCTGCTATAGTGGCCAATAAATTTGTTGCAATTTGTTAAGTATTTATATACTCAATCATAAGAAAACAACTTAAAAAACTAAAAATAAAAATGCATAAGAAAACTAATCCAATATATATTGACTGAAAAAATAAAAAATAGCTAGCTGTTATAATTTCTTGCAATTTGTTAAATATTTATATACTCTATGCATAAGAGCATTCCCAATGGAAGAGCTAAATGTTACTTTTATCTAAAATGGCTATTCAAATGTTTAAAAAACTCCCTATATTGGGTTAGCCAAAAGAAAATGTAAAATAGATATTTGATTGAAAGAGTTAAAAAAAAAAAGCTAAATGTAACAGCATTTTTCAAGGGAGCAATTTTATTTTTTATTATTTCTCTTACTTGTTTTCTCTTTTTCCCAAATTTTTTCCTACTTTTTCTTTCGCATGTTCTCTTTTTCCCAAACTTTTCCCATTTTTCCTCTCACATGTTCTTTTTTTCCCAAAACTTTTCTCACTTTTAATAATATTTAAATGATATAGATAAAAATATAGCTAATCGAATGTAGGAGACCTTTAAAAATTCATTAGCTGAGCTAGATAAAGTGCGTTTTGATAAGCGATTTTGCATAAAAATTTGGCTCCTCCATTGAGAATGTTTTAAGAAAACTAATCCTATATATATTGTTGGGATAAAATCTACTATAGGTCCCACTCTAGCATCATGAGATTATTTTTCAACCACCTTCTATTATCTCTCGACCATTATCTGAATGTGAACAACCCATGATTTATCAACCCATTATCTCTAAATTACCTTTCACTATCCATCAACCACCTGAAAGTAGAACATGGAAAAAGCAGTTATATAAATAAAATAAAATCATTCTCAAAAAGATATGTGCTCATACTATATTTTAACTTCATATAAAAGTGCTAACTTAAGCATTATAAAGTCTCCAACCAAGACCGGGACTCTTTGATGCTCTTGTTATTTTGCAAGCAATCCATCGCCGATTCAACCATACTAAAAACCGCATCAATATATATATGTGTATATATATATATATATATAAATATATAAATAAAATAATAAAAATAAATAGTTAAAATAGTGAATTGGATGTTGGTATTTATTTGGAGCAGTCTATAAGAGTCGGAGACACTATATCCAAATCATGAAACCAATATCTGTACTGAGAACTGAGAAGAAAGAAAGATTTATTTCGAACATTCTTTAAGAGAAAGGTTGAAAGGTAGATACTGATGCAATAGATTGTAGATAAGGACAGGAAATAAACAGAGCATTAAAGTTATGAAAACCATTTGACGATAAATCTAGTTAATTAATTACCAGCAAAATATTTGCAAGATGCTGTAATTAATGGTGCCTTTCACCCACATAAAAAATCCTTTGAGAAATGTTTACAATGATAGGAGGAAGAAAAAGAAGAAGATGCTAACCTCAACCCTTTCTCTTGCCGATGCCGGCCATTGTAACTCATCACCGAATTAATTAAGCTTATGAGTTATACAACGTCCTCACCCGGTACCCACGAACTACTTTTCCAACGACAAGAGTACTATTGAGGTAATTAAGATTCCTGAAAAAAAATGGAAAACAGATGAGACAAACGCCACTTCTGCAGCATAAGACATGATCATATGAAGAAGCAAAGGTTTCTGTAAAATCACTTAAAATGGATTTTTTTTTTTCTTTAAAAAAAATAAAAAAACTATGGGTTGTTAAGGAGATGTAATAAGAGCAAATATGGGTTGGAGAATTGAACCTGATAACTCGATCGAGATGAGCAATGGAGAAAGGATCTGGAGAAAGTAAAGAGTGGCAGAGATTGGATCTCTGCTGTGGGAGTACTTAAGAGACTGCAGCTGCAACTGCAAGTAATAAACAAGAGCAACTCTTGCTGATGATTATAAATAGTTATTTATTCGTTGTGCTCAAGTCTTTCTTTTTTACAACAAGTTTCGGGTCTTCCTTTTTTGTTTTTTTTTTATACGGCGAAAATCGCTCAAAAACTGACGAAAATTTAATACATTATTACAAAGTCAAGTCAGAGCGAATGATTCAAACTTGTGCAGTTTGCTAATTGACAAAAACCTCGACATTGATTTGCACTCAACCAACAATAAAATAATAACAATAATAATAATAAAACCTCGCTATCGCAATAGATATCATGTGGGGAGTTAAGAAATAAAAATTTTAATAAAAAT
The DNA here is from genome assembly GCF_965113065.1 of Corylus avellana. Taxonomy (NCBI): domain Eukaryota; kingdom Viridiplantae; phylum Streptophyta; class Magnoliopsida; order Fagales; family Betulaceae; genus Corylus; species Corylus avellana. The sequence continues at coordinate 46,544,923 of NC_142491.1, forward strand.
AAATCGAAAATATAAAATGTAAACTCAAACTTTATTATAATTTAATTTATACGTTGACTCTGTATTGCATCAATATTATGGCTTTCTGAGTAGCATTGGAATTCTTTTGGAGATGAGTGAGTTTGTTCTGAAAACTTATTGATTGGTTGGCCTTGAAGCAATGAATATCAGTGTTATCAAATGAAGGCTTCATCATGGTAAGACAATACTTCCATCCAATTACATGGATCCATTTTTTTATTTTGCTGAACAGTGAAACCAAAATGACAAGAGTGAATTAATCATGATAAACTGGGAGGTATTGCTCCTTATAGCTATGAGCACTAGTGCCTCGGCCTTGGCCACAGATTTCTATATCTAAGTCTTTGATGCTATTCTTTTCCAAGATACAATCACGGGAAGATCTTGAAAAAAATGTGGTCAACATGTTTGTAATACCATATCCAAAAATATCTTTCACCTCTTCCAAAACATAAGAGGCCCAATGACAACTCTAATGCCAAAAACAAATCCCGCTCGAGTTTATGGCATGGAAGGTCCACAGACATGGCCAGCTGATGATCCATGCGATGAAATCCTGCCACTTATCATTAGAAGGGCTCCTGGTCGACCAAAGATTAGTAAGCGAAAAGCTGTAGATGAGCCGACTAACCCCTACAAGCTAACCCGTAGTGGATATATCGTTAAATGTGGAAATTGTGGGGGTTTATGGCATAATTACAAAGGTCGTCATTTACCTTTGAATCCGGACCGGAAGAGGTGGAAACCGAAGAACTATAAACCGAAAAATGATGCTGCTCAAGCACAGGTAAAACAAAGACATTTTACAACACAAGGTTCATATTTCAAAATTTGTTAACTTAATTATTATTTAAGTAATATAATAATTATTGTTGGTATTTGTCTTAATGTTTGGTTAAATTATTGTAGGGATCACAAGCTCAACCCCACACAGAAGCAAAAGCCTGCGGGTCATCACAGCCAAGTGTACGTATACGTAGGGCTACTCAGTCACAGGTAAAATCCAAGTTTTTTGTGCTTAAGAAAATAATATTTCACAATGATTTCCCTTTTTTTTTTTAACGCATTTTTTGGATCCCAACATGAACCACAGGCAGAAGCAGAAGCCCACGGGTCATCACAGCCAAGTGTATGTACACATAGGGCTACTCAGTCGCAGGTAAAATCCAAATTTTTTTTGTGCTTAAGAAAATAATATTTCACAATGATTTCCCTTTTTTTTTTTAATGCATTTTTTGGATCCCAACATGAACCACAGGCAGAAGCAGAAGCCCACGGGTCATCACAGCCAAGTGTACGTACACGTAAGGCTACTCAGTCACCGGTAAAATTCAAGTTTTTTTGTTCACACATCTCATATACTTGTGCTTAAGAAAGTAATATTCACAATGATTTTTGGGTTTTATTTATTTATTTATTTTCGTTAACGCATTCGTTGGATCCTAACATGAACCACAGGCGGAAGCAGCAGCGGAATAATCACATCATGGTAGTACACGTAGGGCTACACGTGTACTAAGAAGCCGAGGAAGTGGTGCCACGCAATGATCACATTTCTCACTTACCAGATCTCTTCCTTTTGCCTTTTTTCCGCATACCCATTTCATAATCAAGTTACCTATGTTATATGTCGGCTTTTTTTGTTTTTTGTTTGTAATATAAAAAACAATTGGGGGATTAATTTTGGGACTTTATGTGCTTGTTAACTTGATAGTTCATGAAGCATTAAACTTGCATTGTTAGTTATTGAATTACATTTTGGAATTTGGTCATGGCAATTACCAATTCCGGATCGTATTAGTGGACTGAAAATGCCAATTATGCTTGCAAATTCTACTGTAGGGTTCAATATTTCAGACTTAAGAACAGCATACAAATAATCATAAATTGCCGCATACGAATAAAACTAATGCATGAACATAGTTGTTTCATAAAAGTAATTAGCCAACTTTTAATGCATGAAAATAGTTGTTACATAGAAGCCATAACCATTTATTGTTGTAGACAACATAGCTCAGTAAACAATATCCTTGATAACAACAAAATAGATAGTCTATTCCACTCATAATAATCTAATTGCCTCATTCTCATGCCTCAATGCCCCATCAACCTTAGACAAATCAACAGTACACAAATCACCAGCAAGAAAACCAACATATATGTTTGGATCTTTAGTTTGCCCCTAAGTAATGACACTTCACCTTTCAGGGAATTAACTTATTTATACAGCCCAGGTAGGACCTCCCTTCCGCGAGCACAGGTTTCTTCGTCATACCATTGGAAAAAATGACATTAGCCAACTTTCTGTAATTACACAAAAAAAAAAAAAATGATAATTACGAACAAGCACGAAGTAATAACTATTTCTTAAAACCAGATTATCCAAATTCAAATACTTTTTACGGTCATACATAGCACACCCATAGAATCGCATCCCAGGATTTTTTATAGTCGTAGATGTTATAATTGGGCTTGTAAGGCCGCACCTACACTGTACAAGTTCCATAACCTCTTTGACTGATGATATTATAGATGCCGACGACATTTACTGTTCATTTTACAGTGAAACCCACAATTATTATAAGTAATCACAGTTCCCTGATGGGTTTCACTAAATAAAATTCACAAACCTTTTTCATCTTCCCATCGTAGAATTCGTTTTCATTGCCTCCTTCCCCGAAATCTTTCTTCCTCATGGTCATCTTATAATACGAACCTAATAATATATAACTGACATGTGAGAGAATAATCAAGTTCATAAAAGAAAAATAAAATTAAGATTGCCAAAAAATTATTATATCGTCAATTTGTAATCTAAACAATACTGGGAAAAAAATGTACCCTAAACCCTAAACAAAAGATAATCACATTGTTTAAAATGTGATTCTCCTGCAGAAATAGAACTGCTCAATTTGTAATCTAAACAATGGAAAAATTACAGTTTACCCCCTCAAAGTTGACAGCGTTTTTCAATTCGAACACCAAAGTTTTAATTTTTGCAATCCACCTCCCAAAGTTTCACATTTTTGCAATTTGACCAATTTTATCCAAAACTTCCCATATTGACCCTAATTTTTATTTTTTTATTTTTTATAAAAAAAAATTAAAAAAATTCGTCGTGGCCGTAGCCACCCCTTTGGTCATCTGGTCATTTTTGCACCCCAAAATTTGTTTTCGTTTTCATAAAAAATAAAAATAAAAAAATTAGGGGCAATATGGGAATTTTGGGATGATATTGGTCGAATTGAAAAAAATTGAAACTTTAGGAGGGTGGATTGCAAAAATTGAAACTTTGGAGGCAGAATTGCAAATCGCTGACAACTTTGGGGGGGTAAACTGTAATTTTCCCCTAAACAATACTAAGTTGTTAGTGTAGTAGCTAGAGATGGTATATGAGCATAGGCGGCTCCCTACAAACATGCAAATATGTAGTGTAATCAAACATGCAATAAGAAGAAATTAGCCGTAAGGACCAACCACGTAGATAATACTGCTCAATTGTAGAATGATGAAACTGGCGTAAACTATGCACAAACAATTCCCATTTTCATATCCTCGGCAATCCACCATTTAAGTAGAGAAGTAAAAAAAATAAATAAATAGGTATACAGATGAAAAAAATCCCCCTTGACCAACTTGCTAGTGCACATGAAAAACCACTATCTCATTCCAAGACCACAACCAAGGTGGACCACACCCACTGCCAATCAACAATAATGTTGGCTCAAAAGTGCAATAAATTATATACAATATTTCAATACAAGATCTCAAAGGTGTATATAGTAATCCGACAGATGTTCGACAAAAAAGCTTAGGGATGGGGTTTCGACCAAAAGCTTCCAATACAACAAAAAAATTCAAAAAACTACTATAAAAGGCTTCAATTTCAGTCAATCAACAAAACCCACAAAGAAATTCCGTAAAATACCTTCGTCGAAACAATATTTTTTGATTCAAAATCTTGTGATTTGACGGAACCCTAGCCAAAAAAGTGACGCCGGAATGAGTGATTTAACAGTTGGTTCTGTCGCTAGCGGGTTCTACGTCGGTGGGTTCGCCGCTTCACGTGTATCGGGTGTTTTTTTTTCTTGACCATATGCAAGTGATGAGTTTCAAAAAAGAAGCCCTCCAGTTTAAGCCAAACTCACCGTTTTGGATGCTCCAAAATGGTGAGTTTTATATCCTACGTGTCCAATGTGAACACATAGGATACAAAAATTTGACTGAGGTGGAGTTAAGTGAAACGGTTCGTTTAACTCAAAATAACGGCAATTAACAAAACTTGACGGTAGAGAGTTTCTAGTAGTTTCAAGTGACCTAGGGACTAAATTTTTCAAAAAAAAATACCCAGGGAGTTTTCAATGGAAGTGCGTTAACCTAAGGAGTTTATATTTAAATTCCCTAGTTTTTAAAACAGTATATTTTTAATTATTGATCCAGGTCCTGTCTCTTGACCTGAGCCTGGGTCAACAAGGCCCTTTTCCTGTTGATATGGAAAAAGGACATCCAATGAATCAACAAATCCAAGCCCAAATCTTTTATTGAAGGAGGAATTAGGTCACCAGTTTGGTCAATTGGAGAAATGGCCCAACTTATTGCCTGTACATGAGAAACCCATGACGTTGACGTCTCATATGCCACTTCCTTCCATGTGTATTAAGCTATGCACTAAACATGCCAAGTGATGCACAATTTACCTTATACATCTCTTCTGTGGACATCTATCTAAAACCATCATCGCCAGCTTTTGGAGAACATTATAGTTATACACTTTTTTTCTAGATCATGTATTGTTACAACATAAAAAACTTAAAATTGCCTTTTGCTCTTTAACAAAATAAATAAATAAATAATCAAAGTAATAACAAATAATTAAAAGCACAAAATACTCAAAACTATTTTCATCTTTATATTACTTAACAACCATTTGGCAAAAAACATTATCTAAAAAGTTTTGTCAAACCAACACAACATATATGATCATCGTATGAGTATCAAACCAATAGCAGTGACTATAAGGGTCGAGGGGAGTCCAAATTTGAGATGGCTCCAAAAAGATAAAGTGTACCCAAGACGTGGAGCTTTGCGAGCCTCTTCACACACTGTTAAGTATGCAGCTGATTCCAGTAATGAGAGGTTCCCAACTACCGTGCTAACCCAAGCTAAGATGAGCCATGCCTTCTTCTCATGAACTGTAGAAATTACAACAGCCGATTCTGCCACTCGTCCTCCCAGCAACAAAACTACACAGTATAAGCATGATTTATATATAAGCGACCCTCATCCTCATGTGTTGGAGCAAAATCCTCAAAGCTCAAAAATTCATATCAATTAAGTAATTTAAACCACATCTAAATGCACCCTAGATTATTTTTATATGAAAGAAAAAACAAATCTTCTCAGAGATGTAGATGGAAAGGAACTTTAGATTACCGAGATATGTGGATGGAAAAAATCAAATTTATTCTTCTGGTGAGGGATGCAGTTTATTGAGAGAAAATGACCCAGGAGAGTGCCAACTTTTGTACAAAGGGAAGTTAAAGATACTTCTCAAACTTAAACAACTGTTCAGTATACGATGGTGCAATCTCAACTTGATTAAGATTTGACCATGCATGAGAACAATTAATATCAAGTTGTCTCAAGTGCAGAAAGAAAGCTTGAGAACAAGAAAAAAACCCATACTGGTTAAACTTTGACATGCCTAAGAGATCATATTCTGTATTCAAAATCCAAACCATACCAAAATATATAGCATCCAGAAATCTTAAGAAACCATAAATGCAAAAAAAATGTTCAGATCATATGCATTCCAAATCTGCACTGCTAGCAATTTCTTGGCATTCTTGCAATTGCTAACATAAAGTTGCATAAACAGACTTTACAGCCAGGTGTTACTCTAGGAAGCTAATTTTATATATATGATAGATCCAAAAAAGAAATAGAATGATGACATATAATAGAAAAAGACATGGAAGAAATACACCAACATACCAGTTGGTACGCTTGAAGCCAAATTTGACAGGAGAAGAACGACAATGGCAAGAACTGCTATCCCGCTAGCATGATCAATCTGTGCATAAGGTGCCATGAGGGCCCATAGAGTACTTGGGATTCCAGTTTGGTTAAAGCCATCTACTGTGATAAACATTCCGCAAGAGAAAATCAAAAGCGAATAGGAGACCTGGCAAAGAAGAGAAATCAACTTAAGATATTTTAAACTCTCCAACAAGCCATCCATGTAATTCATAATCTCCTACAAGGTATGCTTAAGAGTTTTCAAGTGCCATTGATAGACAAAGGGGAAAACTAATTGAAAAAGGAGAAGAGCAGCATCATGTTAATTAGCAAATTATACCTTTTCAAGGCAAGGCCTAGATTCCTTGAAATCAAGAACCACGAGAGCAAGTGCAGCAGTAATTGTAGTCCATGACATACTCAGCCCCATGAGCAAAGCAATCAACATTCCTATAGTAATAAGGTAAACACATGACTTCCACAACATCCTTTGCCATCTAATGGTCAAATCTTCCTTTCCTTCTGAAGACTCTATAGAAAGTGCGTCTCTTAGTCTGTCCATTGATCTAACAACAGTCTTTGAAGGAATGATCTCCTCCCTTTTGGCAGAAGATACAACAACTTCCAGCTCTTTCGATGCACTAGAATTCCTTGCAGAATCCAACGTGCCACAAGGGACCCTGTGGATTTCATTCTCATTTGAACTTAACCGGTTTCTAATGGTCTCAACATGATCCATGTTCCCATGCACGTTGGGAGAGCCTTGCTCATTTATAGTTTCCAATCTAGAGTACCACTCCTGAGAATTCAAGGATGTGATATGTGACATCATGGCTGGTGAAAAGCGATGAGAATCTACATCCTCCTCTTCAACAACATCTACAGTTGCATCTGTTTCATCCTTCTGAATTGATAACAGCCTCCAATACATGGATAGAAGAATTAGAGCATTGATAACCACTCCCACTAGCATTGCAGGGAGAATTCCACTTAGAAAACTCCCAAAAGATATCTTACTCTGAACAGCTATAACCAAATTTTGGGGGTTGCCAATTGGAGTCGCTGAAGACCCAATATTTGCACTAGAGGCCAGGGCAAGAAGGAAAGGTTCGGGCGGGAGATTATGTTGCCTTGCAATTTTTAAGACAAATTCAGTTAATACCACACAAGAGGTATCAATAGTAAAAAGGGCACTTGAAATGGCTGAAATCAGGCAGATTCGACAAAGTAAGTCCTTTGCTCCTTTACTCTTCCATGAGAGAAGATTTTCCAAGTACTTGAACATGTCTGCTCTTTTTAGATAGACACTGACAACCATTGTCCCAAGGAGAAGACCAAGGGTTGGTAGATCAATTGCCTCATATGCTTGATCTGGAGTTAGGACTCGGAATACTACCATTAGAATAGCAGCTAGGAGGGACCCAGCATCCCTCCCAATTGGTAGAAAAGGAACGGCTGGGAAGACTGCCAATACCCAGAAGATTGCGAAAGCAAGTGATCCCAGAACCACTTTTACAGAAGAAGCCAAGGCCATCTTTGCAGCTTAGTAAGCCGTAGTCTTATTGTTATACAGTCCTTAGGGCTCAACGTATTAATCAAATTCCACAGCTGATGCCATATTATCATAAATCTACTTGACAGAAAAGTACCCTGGCCAGGAAAAACCAATTAAACATTATAATTGTGTGGAGATTCAATCTTCTGAATCTATCATAGATTCGATACAAAATTGTGATACTTAAGCAACATGATAGCAAAATTCATTGAAGCACAGTGTCCAACTGCTGGAGGGCAAATAGTAAGCATATTGCAAGTGCTAGGAAGATAGCATGCAGAGAGTTGTTGCATCTTTGGATTTATCATAAGGCATAATAAACTAACACAAAACAAGTACATTATCAAAATCAAGTAATATAGGGATTGACGAGTTCGGCGAACACTAACAATTAATCTAGTTTTTCTTCTTCTTCTTCTTCTCCTTTTTCTTCTCTTATCTAGAACTCCCTGAGAGAAGAACCAAGATTGACATTAAAAGCAAAATCCAGCCAATATGAATTTGTTATTTTTATCTTTGCAATACCCATTAATATTGACATTAACAGAATGAATGATCAACTATTTTCAAGAAATGTCACTTCCACAACAATCTCAGTATTCCAAACTAAATCTTAAAAAACCGAAAACCCAGATTCAGAAATTCTCTACATATACAACGGATATGAAAATATACATAAGAACTGAATATCAAATCAGAGAAGGTGTCAGACGTATCGCATTACCCCACAATCTTTATGAAGGTGCTGCTTCAACAGTCATTTAATTCAACAGTCATTAAATTTAGAAATAAATATACGATACCCAGATTCCAAAAATTGGATTTGACTTAGATATGGTAAAAAAAATTGGTAACATTTTAAGGATCTAGATTTATTTCTAAATTTTTTGGAATTAAATCTAAACCGTTAAAAAAATATATTTACAAAGCATAAAAGAAATGATCAAAACAAACAATTTCTAAGTTGAAAAGAGGTACTAAGACATCAGGTCTAGCCTTTGAACCGAGAGTAAGTGTGATAATCAGCAACTATCAAAATTAGAGCGGTCTGATTTGCATTTAAAAGCTAAAATCTTTTCTGAATATTAGCCTTCCTCGTTTTGGATTGGACAAGTTTAGATTGAGTGACTTTTGTCCGTTGTAATTGGAAGAAAGTAGATCAAACAGATCTCTCACAATGTCACATATGACGGAAGGAAAAGGTGAAAAACTTTTCATGACACATCAGGGACTCATGATCAACTCCGTACGTAACCCCTCAAGGCGAAAAACTTGCCCCTCGATATCCTGATTCCGGGACACAATATAATCTTTAAGGAAAGAATCTGGTTAATTTAACAACCGAGATGCCCAAATAATCGAGTCTATAAAAATGTCATTTGTCCATTTACATGTAAGATTCACATGATTTTTTATAATAAGACAAAGTTAAAAGAAAATTCATTAAAAAAACACGGGGGAATCACATGTTATTTTTAAAAAGGACTAAAATCATCTAAAATAGCCCTAAAAAGAGTCTTAAGAAAGGACGAAAACACCATAATAGGCCTATTTCGAAAAGTTATGAGTCCGTTTGAGAAATATTGTTTACAATGATAATAATCATATCTATATATTATTATTAGAAGATGCTAATCTCATTCCTTTCTTTTGCCGTTGCCAATTACTCATAACTAAAGCTTATATTACAAGCACAACAGTATGAGTTTGGATTCCTTCTGAAAAACTGGAAAACACATTAGGCAAACACCACTTTTCATATTGATAAACTCGAGGAGAGCAAGGGAGACGGCCAGGAGCTAGACTGGACAAATTAATTAAGCAAATATATAGTGGCTGCAACTAATAAACAAGAAGTCTTTCCTTTTTGTTTTTTCTTTTCATTGTCATCCTTCAACTCTTTCTTGGCATCCGATGAAAATTCCATATTCATTCAAAACTAAGTCGGCATTCGACAACTATTACGTCATCACTTATTTTAAAATTTTAAATAAATAAAAAGATAATATTTTAATAATTTAATCAATAAAAATATTTATTTTTATTGTCTTGTATTATTTTTTTCTTTAATAAATTTATTTTTAAATATGTGAGACTCACATATGAATTTTACATATTCAAGTTACTTTTGATAGTTAAGGACCTCGATCTATTCTAATATGCATATTAAATGATTGCTTATTTTAAAAGTTTAAGCTAATAAAAAAAGTTAGTTATTAATTCAATAGTTAAACAGTAATGCAAAAAAATAAAAAATAAAAAAGCAGCAGGAACTTTCCAACAAAATAAAATAATTAGGAAATAATATAAGAAAACTAAGTGATATTCACTCAGGTCTTGTACTAACTGCCAAGGGTCCGGCCGCTTGATCAAAAGGGCAGGAAATTAAATGCAAGATTCCCAACATGAGGCGGCTAATGCACGCCTACGCTCTCGTTGGATAGACAGATATTACATGTGTGGAGAAAATTCAAGAAACGTCACCATGCATGATTTGGAGTATATTCTAAATTTCCACCAGTTTTGGGAGTATATTCTTGAGATTGCTAACCGTACGTACGTTAGAGAAGAAACTTCCACGACACCTGTTCTTGGAGTTTTATGTATAGAAATGACCTTTTTCAGAGTAATTGTAGAAGTTATATATTATTGTATTTTCTTGTGTCAATCTCAAATTGATATAATTTTTAAAATTATTATTTGATTAAAATTTAATAATAATTAATCAAAAAGACTGATAATTTTATAAGTCACATCAGTGATACAACAATAACTTTTAGCATTACTCTATTTTTCACGTGAAAAATAGACTACGTTTCGAGTTCAATAATAATACAATATTGACTACTCACAGCGGTAGATTCTATAACCACGAATGGAGTTAATTTTGTAAATCCATGTACGGAATGTGTTGTACATGCATGGGAGGAACGACATCGCCACCCCAACTGTGTATGGAGGAAATTTATGTCCATATTTTATGGTTATGTTTTATTACATCTAATATTATTAGAAATGATATTTCATCATTTAAAAATTTTAGATTATGTGATGATAACATATACATATCATATCAATAAAGTTTATTTTGGACCTGTATTCATATATTTTTTAATGGAAGTTTTCTCTTCAAAATAAAAATCACTTAACCATTTACATTAAAAATAAAAAGTAAAATAAAATAAAATAAAAAAAAAGAAGAAGGAAAGAAAATGTTGATGATAAATATATATATAGTTAGGTCCCGTAAAGCAACAAAATATTTGAAAGATGCGGAAATAGTGCCTTCCTGTCACATACAAAATCCTTTGAGTTTGTGAAATTTTTACAAAGATAATAATCGTATCTATAAGGAAACGATCGAACGACCATATAAATAATATAGAACGTAAAAAGAACAAGTAGAAGATCGATGCTAGCTAACCTCGTCCCTTTCTTCAGCCGATGCCAACTATTCATAACTAAAGCTTATAAACGTACGATACAACGTCCTAACCCACCAACTGCTATTAGAACGACAACAGTATGCGTTTAGATTCCAGAAAAACTGCAAAACAGATTAGTCGAACACCACAGTTTGTATATTAATCAAAGTGCATCCTCGCAGGTAGAAACGTAATACTCTGCAGCATAAGATATGATGATAAATGAATCAGCAAATAGCAGTTAATTTGGACAAAGCAAAGAGTGGTTTATTTGTAGGATTTACGAGTACTCTGCATCTGCAACTAATAAACAAGAGCATTTGTCGCGGTTGTAGATATTTATTCGTTATTTGTCAGTCAACCATCCGTGTGGGAGAGACACTTCTTCAAGTCTTTCTTTTTTGTTTTTTTCACAGCTGGCGTCCTTCAAGCCAATCTTAAATTGATATATCATAGAAATGACCTTTTTCAGAGTAATTGTAGAAGTTATATATTATTGTATTCTTCTTGTGTCAATCTCAAATTGATATAATTTTTAAAATTATTATTTGATTAAAATTTAATAATAATTAATCAAAGAGGTTGATAATTTTATAAGTCACATCCTTTTTTGAGTGATACAAAAGTAATTTTTAGCGTTACTCTATTTTCTATGTGAAAATAGAGTACGTTTTGAGTTCAATAATAATACAATATTGACTACTCACAGCGATAGATTCTATTTACCACGAATGGAGTTAATTTTGTAAATCCACGTACGGAATGTGTTGTACATGGGAGGAACAACATCGCCACCCCAACTGTGTGTATATATATATATATAGTTGTGCTTTGTATGGTGATCGAACTGACTTGAGATGGTTGCACAATCTTCTTTTTAATCTTCGTTTCTGGCTTACCAAAAAAAATTGAAAGAAAATTTTCAAATTTTAGAGGTGCACAGTACTTTTAATTTAATTTATTATTTTTTGGGGGAGGTGGGGCTAACACCCCAGCCCAAAGGGTATATATTGGTAAGGGTCATACGGTCACACTTCATGTTGCTATCAGTAAATTAACTTGGGTGTGGCAATTTGCTCAGCTGGAAATCCCAGTCTTGTACTAACTGCCAAGGGTCCGGCCGCTTGATCAAAAGGGCAGGAAATTAAATGCAAGATTCCCAACATGAGGCGGCTAATGCACGCCTACGCTCTCGCGCGTTGGATAGCCAGATATTACATGTGTGGAGGAAATTTAAGAAACGTCACCATGCATGATTTGGAGTATATTCTAAATTCCCACCAGTTTTGGGAGTATGTTCTTGAGATTGCTAACCGTACGTAAGTTAGAGAAGAAACTTCCACGACACCTGTTCTTGGAGTTCTATGTATAGAAATGACCTTTTTCAGAGTAATTGTAGAAGTTATATATTATTGTATTCTTCTTGTGTCAATCTCAAATTGATATAATTTTTAAAATTATTATTTGATTAAAATTTAAGAATAATTAATCAAAAAGGCTGATAATTTTATAAGTCACATCATTTTTTTGAGTGATGTAACAATAACTTTTAGCATTACTCTATTTTTCACGTGAAAAATAGACTATGTTTCGAGTTCAATAATAATACAATATTGACTACTCACAGCAGTAAATTCTATTACCACGAATGTAGTTAATTTAGTAAATCCATGTGCGGAATGTGTTGTACATGGGAGGAACGACATTGCCACCCCAATTGTGTATACATATATATAGTTGTGCTTTGTGTGGTGAACTGACTTGAGATGGTTGCAAAATCTTCTTTTTAACCTTCATTTCTGGCTTACCCAAAAAAAAAAAACCTATGTTTTTTTTTTTTTTTTTTTGAAAGGGAATCATTCCAGTCTTATTGAAGAATGATCACGAGCGTAAACGCTTTTACATTACAAAGTAAAAAGCTATGAGAAAATTATAGTTGAAGTTATGAAGTTACAAGTCATAGATGCTTACATAAAAATCAAAATTCAAAGCCAATCTATAACAACAATATCCGCTAAATTGTCTGTATATTAATTTCAGGCATTTTTGGAGAATGATCTCTCAGCAAGGTTCGTTCTTATAAATATCACCTTTATATTTTCAATACAAATTCGTTTTTAGGAAGCGATTGCAGTTTGATTTTTGTTCAAATATTGGATTTAATCTTCTAAGACTACTCTGCAGCTGCAACTAATTAACGAGAGCAACTGCTGCATTAATATTTATAGATATTTATTATTCAAAGTCTTTCTTTTTTTTATTTTTTTCACAGCTGGCATCCTTCAAGTCTATCTCGGCAACTGATGAAAATTCAATATCGATCAAAGAAAAAAAAATGGAACTTAATTGGCAACTTCCCAGCAAAATAATTAATATGATTAAGGAATATAAGAAAAGTCAAGTCGGCCAAGGGTATAATTGGCAACTTCCCAGCAAAAATTACAAAGTCAAGTCAGCCAGAGAATATATGGTAGTGCAGAAAGAAAAAAAAAATGGAACTTAATTGGAACTTCCCAGCAAAATAATTAATATGATTAAGGAATATAAGAAAAGTATACGTAAGCGATATATGTACGAGACAAGTAGACATTCCCTACGCTCTTGTTCTAGTTAACTGCATGCCAAGGGTCCCCTAGCCTAGCGTTGATCATAAAGATTCACCCATGCAAAACTAAAATATTTAGTTTAAAATTTAAGATTTTTATTTTAGTTACTGTTTTCTCTATATACACACAAATTAACATTTATATTTTATTCTCTATTTTATTTATTCTTTTTATAGTTTTTTCTATTGTTTTCTTAAAGAAAAAGAGAAAGAAAAAAATAATAATATATTGTTGATGTAGTGTGCTAGCTATATAGTGAATGTGATACACAAAAAATATTTTGATTATAAACTATTTAACTATATATTCTGTTGGATATATATGCTCTGGCAACGACTACATCATTCTTGGAGAGACTTAAAATGGACACAAAAGAGACTTCTAGAATCACTCATAACAACTTGCTGTAAAATTTAGTAAGTAATGTTATTTAATAGACTATTATATAATTGCAATACAACTTGATGAAGTGGTAGTCAAGATCAACCCTTAAATCATCACTAATTAATAAAAATAAATAAATGACTAACTATCACATATCATTTCATTTATATAAATAACAACAGACCATATTACTCAAATTTAATTTGATCATAAAATAAATCATTTCTATTTCAGGTAAAATGGATAAGATCGTAATCATGGGACAACGACTTGTCGAACAAGTACATTAGCCGATCAAGGGAAGGGGAACTGGGGAATTACGCAAGTACTCTTCGCGAGAAGAAAGAAAGAATGATTTATTTTCAACAGCGTTTAAGAGATTAGTTCAAAATTGGGCTACCTTATTAAAGCCTTAAGCACCAAAATAAGTTATTAAAACAAAATAATAATAATGAAGGATGCTGATTATTCTCATATTTACAGTGATAATAATCATATCTAAAAGGAATTAATTTTTTTTTTTTCTTTCTGTAAAGACCATATAGATATATAAGTTAGAACATATAGAAGAAGAAGAAGAAGAAGTAGAAGATGCTAACCTCATCCAGTTGTCTTGTGCGTGCCGATACCCACGGGAACTCATAACTCAAGCTTAATTGTAAATGACACAATTAACGTCCTCACCCACACGACCACGAACTACAATTACAAGGACAAAAGTATGAGTTTAGATTCCTTAAAAACTGGGAAACAGATTAGACAAAACCCCACTTTCCATATATATATATATATTAATCTAAGTGCAACCTCAGAAAAAGCAAAATTTAAGTGCAATGTCTCAGGTTGTGCACCATATATATGATTTCTTTCAGGGAAGAAACATAAGACTCTGCAACATATGAGCTATATATATAGCATACTCGATGCAAATACTCAGACCAAGAAAACATTAATGCTTGGCATCAGATACATATTTCATGGGTATGTAAAAGGGACCCAAAAATAATTGCCCCGTTGTTTAGGAAATGTAATAATAAAAAACAGTCATCTTAATTAGAGATTATACATATAAACAGTGAAATGAACCTGATAAACTCGAGGAGGGCAATGGAGATGGGCAGAAATTGGATTCGTTGTAGCTAGGATTGAAGACTCTGCCGCTGCAAACTGTCGCGGTTATAAATATTTATTCGTTAATTTTTTTTACGACCACGTGGTGTCTTCCTTTCTTTGTTTTTTTTGTCGGACCGGCATCCTTGAAGTCTTTCTTTTTGCTTTTTTGACACGCAGATCCCTCAAGTCTTCTTTGCAACCAATGAAAATTCAATATTGACTCCAAAGTCAAGTCGGCCACGGAATCCGAATGGTAGTACAGAATAAAAAGGAACTAGGCAGCTTCCTAGCAAAATCAAACGTTTAAGAACTATATATAACTTCTTGTGCAATTCATTTGTTATTTGACTAAAATCTCGACATTGCAACATATCTCATGGGGGGTTAAGTAAAAAGTAAAATAAATAAATGAAAAGATAAAAAGTTAACCCAACGTTCACCTTACTTTAAGAATAAATATCAGCTCCTCTCTCTCTTCGTATCATGGCAATGATTTACAAGTAAATGGAATATATCATTGTAGCTTTGTCTAGATCCCATTTGTCGTGCCTTAACTTCCATGCATGTTCAAATATATATATATATAATATCGTTCAGCTTACATGATAATCATACTTATAAAATAATCAAAGAAATTGATACGTCCGACTCCTAGTTAAATGTGCACACATTCCTTCTAGATTGAAATCCATTAATCTTGACAATCCGTACTACTTCACCGCTCATGAATAGCTAGCTTTTCTTCCCCTCCCTTTTTTTTTTTTTTTTTTCTTTGGTCCAAAACAATATTTTATACTTCTTAAGAGCGAGGAATACTGCAGACAAGTCAGCATTAGACCGGTAGATCATGAATATTACCCACCTATAAACATCTAAGAAGTTTTCTCCTCGCAACAGCTCAAGAAAATTATAAATTATGTCTATATATAGAATTTTTACTTAATTTCAAATAAATCTATATGTGTAACACTTGTGTTGCCCAGGGCATAAGAGGAATGATTATCATCAATCACTTGACTGTTAAGATATCTTCCAAGGATACTCTGCTGCCCACGTCTGTAACAGAGTCTCAATCCTCTAAGGATACTCTGTTTCAGATTAGATAACATTGCAGCTTTTGTAATTCAATTGTAGCAATGTTATCTTATCTTCTTTAGTTCTTTTGTAATTCAAATGTAGATAACTTTAGTCTTCGTTTGTAATTCAAATGCATTCTTATCTTTTCAGTTGTAACTAGTCTTCAAAGATATAAATATACGTATGGTCAGCAAACTAAGTAAGCTGCCATTTCCACATTTCCGCATTCAATATTGTTTATTTTACATGGTATCAGAGCCTAACCCAATTAATTGGCTGTGGCCCACCGTCACCCATTGTCGCACGTATTGGCCTGGATGTCCTCCCGCCACACGTGAGGGGGCGTGTTGGAAGTCCCACATTGCCTGGGTATTAAGGAGATGAGCCATTTATAAGTTGAGGGGAAACTTCAACTCATGAGCTAGCTTTTGGGTTGAGTTAGGCCCAAGACCCATTTCTAATCTGCCACGGCCTGCTGCACCAGTAGCTGCATCTGAGAACCTTCCACTTCAGGTATCTGCTTTGTCTTCCTCTTCTCTTGACATTTCCAATATTGCAAACTCAGATTCTGTTGTGCCTATTGATTCCTTAGAAATATGTAACAATTTTGACTTGGATACATCTTTGCCTTCATCTGCACCTTCTCAAGTCCCTGCTGCAGATCATGACCCCTTAGATTCTATGATCTTACCATCATCTGCAACTTCATCGGAAGAAGCAGTTTCTGCACCTCAAAATTCTGTCTCTCAGGAGCTTATTTCTGCTCCTCCTAACTCAAGTCTTCCTTCTACCACATCATCTCAGTCTATTCACCCTATGGTAACTCGTGCTAGAGATGGTGTTGCCTGTCCTAAGCAATTCCCAGACTACCATACCTATTATTCCACTAAACATCCATTGTGTGCTTTGCATTCTATTGTCGTTCCCATTGAACCAACTTCTTTTAAGCAAGCTACCAAATTTGATGAGTGGCAGAATGCTATGCAGGCAGAGTTTGATGCTTTACAAACAAATCATACATGGGATTTGTGTTCCAGACCACATAACAAGAATGTCATTCAAAACAAATGGGTTTATAAAGTGAAGCAAAAATCAGATGGTTCCATAGAACGTTTTAAAGCTCGATTGGTAGCCAAGGGGTTTCAACAAGAAGATGGTTTAGATTACACAGAGACATTTAGTCCTGTTATCAAACCGTCTACTATTCGCATTATCCTTGCACTTGCTGTTTATTATAATTGGCCTCTTAGGCAACTCGATGTATCTAATGCCTTTTTGCATGGCTCTCTTGAAGAAGAAGTGTTTATGGAGCAACCTCCTGGTTTTGTTGATTCCAAGTTCCCTAGTCACGTTTGCAGATTAAAGAAAGCAATTTATGGTCTTAAACAAGCACCCCGTGCTTGGTTTAACCGATTATCTCAATCATTACTTAATCTTGGCTTTTCTGAGTCCCTAGTTGATTATTCGTTATTTACTTATCATCATCTGGATGTGCATCTCTTTATACTCATCTATGTCGATGATATAATTGTTACTGGCAATAATCTTTCATGTATTCTTCGGTTGATTGATTGTTTAAGATCTGATTTTGCAATGAAGGACTTGGGGCCACTACATTATTTTTTGGGAATCAAGGTTGATCGTGATTCTTCAGGTTTGTTTCTTTCCCAAACAAAATACATTGTTGATCTTTTACATCGCTCCAAGATGATTGGAGCAAAACCATGTGGAACACCTATAGCATCTGGTGTGAAGTTCTCCGCTTTCTCTGGTGATCCACTGACCAATCCAACTGAATACAGAAGCATTGTAGGGGCATTGCAATATAGCACACTGACTCGTCCCGAAATTGCTTTTGTTGTTAATCAACTATGTCAATTCATGCAATCTCCTACAACAGATCATTGGACTGCTTCCAAGCGAGTCTTACGTTATCTAAAGGGTACTCTGCATCGAGGTCTCCATTTTATCAAAGGAGAACTCAGGTTGAGTGCATTTTGTGATTCTGATTGGGCAGGCAGTATTGATGATCGAAGGTCTACCACTGGTTATGCAATTTTTCTTGGTTCCTGCTTGGTGTCGTGGAGTGCCAAGAAACAACCAGTAGTTTCCAGGTCTAGCACGGAGTCTGAATATCGATCAATGGCTTTTGTCACTGCTGAGCTCTACTGGATTAGGATGTTGCTTTGTGATCTTCGAGTTCCTCTGGTTTGTCCTCCCACACTTTGGTGTGATAATTTGGGTGCTTTGTCTCTTGCTTCTAACCCAGTATATCATGCACGCACCAAACATATAGAAGTGGACTACCACTTTACTAGAGAGAAGGTAGTAAGACGTGATATTCAGCTAAGGTTTATTTCCACTTCTGCACAGCTAGCTGACATTTTTACAAAAGGACTTACTACTGCTCGATTCCAGTTTCTGCGTGACAAGCTTCTCATTCGTGATCTTCCTATCAGCTTGAGGGGGGATGTTAAGATATCTTCCAAGGATACTCTGCTGCCCACGTCTGTAACAGAGTCTCAATCCTCTAAGGATACTCTGTTTCAGATTAGATAACATTGCAGCTTTTGTAATTCAATTGTAGCAATGTTATCTTATCTTCTTTAGTTCTTTTGTAATTCAAATGTAGATAACTTTAGTCTTCGTTTGTAATTCAAATGCATTCTTATCTTTTCAGTTGTAACTAGTCTTCAAAGATATAAATATACGTATGGTCAGCAAACTAAGTAAGCTGCCATTTCCACATTTCCGCATTCAATATTGTTTATTTTACATTGACGTCATCTTCACCTTCCTCCTCCCGGGGAAAGATAAAAAATCATCATATAAAATGTACAGATGTTAAGGGCCATAAGCAACGTCATGAAACAAAGACAGCACACATGGACAAA
Organism: Corylus avellana; assembly: GCF_965113065.1. Classification (NCBI taxonomy): domain Eukaryota; kingdom Viridiplantae; phylum Streptophyta; class Magnoliopsida; order Fagales; family Betulaceae; genus Corylus; species Corylus avellana. The sequence continues at coordinate 46,564,016 of NC_142491.1, forward strand.
AGGAAGCTTTTTACTAAGCAAATATATTTTTTTGAAGATAAAATTACTTTTTTCTAAAAAAAAAAAAAAAAAAAAAAAAAAAAGGGAAAAATACTGTAGAGGTTCCAGAAGTTTAACATTTTACCAAATTCATCATTTAGGTTTGAAACTTATCAAATCCATCACTCTTTTAAAGTATATATAATGCTTTGTTATCAAATTCTTTTCTCCGTACTCCTTACGTTAGGTTTTTTAGTGATGAAGAGTGACATGTAGGCTAATGACCATGTCATATCTAATAAAATTATAACACATATACATATCATTGAATCAACAGTACTTATTATTATATAACTTCACCACATCATTTAAAATTAAAAATATACCATATAGAAACAAAAAAATAAAATAAAAAAGTTAAGAGAAAAAAAATGAAAAGGAAAGGGGGAAAAAAATGATTAATGCTACAAGTTCTTCTTGTGTCTCTCTTGAGTTCCTCCAAGAATGATATGGCTATTAAAATCACCATCGGGCTTGTGATTGATCATTATTAGATTTTGATCAAATGATGTTTTTAATAGCCACATTAATATTAGAGAGACTTAAGAGAGACATTAGAGGGCCTTTTAGAATTACTCGAAAAAAGGTGGTCAGGAATGGCTTTTAAGAATGTGATTTGACTGAGGAATGCTACAATGCATTCTACAAACCATCTCCCCACCATCTCTTCACTTTAACATTATGATTTTTTCAAAATTTTTTTTTTTTTAAAAAAAAAAAAAAAAAAAAAAAGGGTTAAGAGAGAAGAGATGGTGAGGAGATGGCTTGTAGAATGCAAAAGAGAATATCCCTGATTTGACTATCCTCTTGGAAGTGGTTTCACCACCTCAATCTTTAGAAATGGTTAAACTTAAGAGTAACTCGGCTACAACGATTCTGACATACTTAAACACAAGTGTATATATTACCATATCATTTAAAATTTTAAATGACATGATGCTGTATATACCGTTAACCCCTATTTTTTTTAAAATTTTTTTATAAAAAATAAAAAATAAATAAAAATTATGGGCAATATAAGAAGTTTTGAATACAATTAGTCAAATTGCAAAAATTTGGAACTTTAGGGAGTGGATTGCAAAAATTAAAACTTTAGTGTTCCAATTGAAAAACGTTGTCAACTTTGGGGGGTAAACTGTAATTTTTCCTATCTATAAGTATAAGGAAACGCCTATATATATAAGTTAGAAAATAAGAAGAAGAAGAAGTATAAAATGCTAACCTCGTCCCTTTGATCTATAGCCGTTGCCAACTATAAGAACGACAACGGTATTTAGATTCCTCTAGAAAAACAGGAAAATAGATTTTAAATCATTAATTATTCTAAAAATTGAAGATAGATAAGAAATTATGTATTTAATCGTATAATTCATATTCCAACAACAGATCCGACAAACAACACTTCTCGTATATTAATCAAAGTGCAACTCAAAAAAAAAGTGCATGCAACGCCTCGCAAGTTGTGCGTGATTTATTTCAGGGCAAAACGTAAGACTCGATCTGCTGCATAAGACGTACATGATGATATGAAGCAGCAAAGGTTTTTGTAAAATCGCTAATATATATAGCATACTCAATGGAAATACTCAGACCAAGAAACATTAATGCTTAATTGGCATCAGATACATATTTCATGGGTATGTAAAAGGGACCCAATTAAAAAAAATTACCCCGTTGTTTAGGAAATGTAATAAGGAAAAATAGTTAAAAATTTGTGTCATCTTAGAGATTATATAAACAGTGAAATGAACCTGATAAACTCGAGGAGAGCAAGGGAGACGGGCCGGGATCTGGACAAATTAAGCAAAGAGTGGCAGCAATTGGATTTGTTGTAGGATTTAAGACTCGTTATATATCCTTCAAGTCTTTCCTTTTTGTTTTATTTTTGACAACCAAACCAACTGTGTGGTCTTCCTTTTATTTATTTATTTATTTTCCGATAGTTATCCTTCAAGTCTTTCCTTTTTGTTTTTTTTTCTTTTCACAGACATCCTTCAAGTCTTTCTTGGCAACCGATGAAAATTCCATATTCATTCAAAAGTGAAGTCTGCCCTACGACAATTATTCCATCATTACTTATTTTAAAATTTTAAATAGATAAAAAGAAAAAATTTAATAATTTAATCAATAAAAATGTTTATTTTTATTCTCTTGTATTATTTTTTTCTTTAGTAAATATGTGGGACTCACATATGGATTCCACATATTCAAGTCCCTTTGAATAGTTAAGGACCTCTGTTCTAATATGCATGCTAAATAATTATTTATTTTAAAATTTTAAGCTCATAAAAAAAACAGTTATTAATTCAATAGTTGAACAATAGTTCAAAAAAAAAAAAAAAAAAAAAACAGTAGGAACTTTCCAACAAAATAAAATGATTAAAAAATAATATAAGAAATGAAAGTCAAATTCGCTCAGGTCACGTCTGACGTCTTGAACTAACTGCCAAGGGTCCGTTGTCCAAAAGTGCAGGAAAATTCAAGATTCCCAACATGAGGAGGCTAATGCACGGCTACGCTCTCGATCGTTGGATAGCTAGCTAGCCATTACATGTGTGGAGAAAAATTAAGAAACGTCATCCTCTTGTTCTGTAGTACGTATATTCTAAATTTCCACCAGTTTTTGGAGTATATTCTGGAGATTGCCAACCGTTAGATAAGAAACTTCCACTACGTAAACCTGTTCTTGGAGTTCTATATATTTAGAAATGACATTTTCCATGTGGGAATAGAATATATATTGAGTTCAATAATGTTACGTACATCGATAACTCACAGCGGTAGATTTTATTACAACGAATAATGCAGTTTCATAAATCCATGTACGAAATGTGTTGTGGGAGGAACCACATCGCATCAATGGTTATCGATCCCCTCTCGAGAAACACACACACATATATATCTCAATGAGGAATGCTACAATGCATTCTCCCCACCATCTACTCACCATCTCTTCACTTGGATTTTGATTTTTTTAAAAAAATAAAAAAATAAAACAAAAAAGTAAAGAGAGAAGAGATGGTGGGGAGATGGTGGGGAGAATGCAAAAAAGCATTTCCCTATCTCAATTAAGTCAGTACTGACTTATATATATAAGTCAGTACTGACTTAATTGAGATGGTTGCAATTAATACATTCTTCTTTTCAACCTTCATTTCTGATTTAACTATATTTAAGGCCTCGGTTATATAAAAGCAACTGACATTTTATAAACCATTGAATTTAAAATGAAGGGTTACGATTAACAATTAAAGAATCTCTAATTTCTCTCCAATTAGAGGGGATCTCAATTCATATATATGAGAGTCATTGCAGCCCTGAACCCTATACAATTATAGATTATGAAAGGGAATTTAATATGAAGAATTAATAAACACTTACTACTTGTTCAATTAATGTTTGCTAGCCAAGCCATCATAAATTAAAGAGAGTGAAATACACTTAATCGCCCTTAAGCATGGACATAATTAGGAAATTTTATAGGACGGGGCCAGTCAAATTTTTTTTTTTTCGGTTCTTTAGAATTTTTTTTATTAAAAAAAAAAAAATTATTTTAGTTGTTTTTTATGAAATAAAGACTACCGTAAGGGCCAAAAAAAATAGGCATTTAAAATAAATTAAATTAAATAAAATAAAAACTTAATGGGTTTAGCCCAAAAAAATTAAGAATAGGGCCAAAAAAAGTTACAAATAGGGCCGAAAAACAAAATTTGAGGAGGGGCAAAAAACTTTACTCTTTTTTTTTTTTTTACATATAAATTTTTTTTTTCCTTATTTTTTTTGGGAGGGGGGGGGGGGGGGGGGGGGGGTGGGCGCATGGCCTACCATGGTCCCCCTCCCTCCGTCACCGCCCTTAAGTATATATCATCAATTTGGCTTTTTAGCCTCTAGATCAATTTTAAAGAGCGATACTCAACCCGAGAAACTACCAAAATGTGACAATTTATCTGATAAATTTGATTTGATTTTTTTTTTTTGGTCTATTTAGAAGGAATGTAGCCGCACGTGACTTTTTAGTCCTTAAACTCCAAAAAACTGTCCCAGGATAGCAAGTAAAGTGTTAAAGGAGAGGAGGGACAAAACTAAAAAAATAAAAATTTTGGGAGGGTCCATTTCATAAAATTAAGCACATAAAATTGAAAGGAAATTTTCAAATTTTAGAAGTGTGCAGTAATTTTATTTTAATTTATTATTTTTTTGGGGGGGGGGGGGGGGGGGGGTGGGGCTAGCACCCCAAGGGTAAGGTACTACGCCCCTTGACACACGTGACTTAATTTTCATTCAAATAGACAAAAAAAATTTAACAAATGAGCTAAATTGTCACATTTTGGTAGATTGTGGAGTTAGTGTCATTTTTTTAGAAGTTAGAGGCTTAAATGCTAAAGTTGTGATACTTTGAAGGAATAAAGCGTACTTTTCAAAAAAAAAAAAAAAAAAAAAAAAAAAAAAGATTAGCTTGATTTATTGTGTAAAAAAAAACTAAAGACATACATTCTACATCAAGGTACAACATTGAAAAAGTAAAGACATACGTACACTCAGCAAATAACAATATATGTTGCAATTCAAGAGTTTTATAAATTAACAAGTTGTTCATTTCCTAATTCTACCTTCACCGTTCAGAATTCAAACAACTAGAAACCAATGGAGTTTATATGCAACTTAACACAAAGACCTTGCTTTTCAACGCGTGGCACTACTGGGGCCTTGAACTTGAAGCACCGAAAGAGCGCCACTCTTTTCCTTAAGGTGCCGACGAGCTGCTTGTGTAAATTTCACTTTTGCATTAGAGATTGCTTGGGAATGCCTGGCAACTAGAATTTTCAAGTTATTGGCCGTTAAAGCAAAGGCTTCAACTTTTGTAAGGGTTTTTACAGTTTTGGTGGAAATTGGGAGGTCGGATAGTCCGGGTGAGGGAGAGTCATTGAACTGGCGCCACTCTAAAAGTTTTTCTCCGTAGAACTCACCTTTTTCAATACACTGAGCGCCTGAGACGGTTCCCTCGCCATTCTCACCATTACTGGTTTTGAAGCAACATACACTTCCTTGTGTGATGAAGAGCATCGCAGTAAGTGGTTCTCCCTCCCGAAGAATGTAGCTGTCCTCATTGTAGTACAATGGCTTGAGAGAATCGCAAATCAATTGCAACAGTTGGTCACCTTTTCCTTCAAGTGGTGGCACCTAACACAAACAAAAAAGGAGTAATGATCACAAGGGTAAAAAAGGAGAGGAGAGGAGAGAGGGGATACTTTCTTCAGCAGGGGCAAGCAGATATGACGCTTAATCTTCCTTTCAAGTTCTTTGGGAAGATAAGATAGTAGATTCTGAACATCAACATCCTTTTTTTCTTTCAGCATGTGTTGAACGATGGGCATGATCTCCTGTTTTATGCATTTAGAGAGCTGGTTTCTATCTATCCATAGATCTATTTCTCGTTCTTTAACTTTCATATTTTGTATGATTTCTTCTGACCTTTCAGTTGCTAACTGTCTATACGTCTGTTACAAGACAAGTTCACAACATCAAATTCTATCGATAATTACATTATCCTTAAATCTTAGCTAGGTTCATAAATAAGATATGACGAATTTAATCATTTAATCGATGTTATTACACTTAAATATATAGTTAACCCTTTTATACTTAATAATATTGATAGATGGAAAAATTATTAGCTATCAAAATTATTAATAAATAAATAAAAAAAATTTCTATAAATGTACAAAACTTGGACATAAAATTAAGTCTATAGGGAAATTTTCAACTCTCAATAACCTTTGACAAAACATAAGCAACACAAATTACATAATCTAAACTCCAAAAAAAAATAATAATAATAATTAAAACCCTGAATTTTGCACAAGTGAACAATGAAATTAATTATAGCTGTGGTACGTATAGTACTGTCTTCCTCAAACAATAATTTATCTTACTACAATCTTTGTAAAGAAAACTTTATCTATCTCTAAACATATATAGCGTATATATAGTATGGTGAAAGAAAAAGGAAGACAGGAGTGAAGAAAAGAATTTTATTCATCAAACCAAAAAAGTTTTGAATGGCCTATCAAAATATTTATTATGTGGCATCATCTAGACCATTAGATAAAACATTAAATACCGAGAGGATTCTGTTTGGCCTAAGGCCTTCCATGCGTCTTGAGATTGTCTACACCCCTCTTGTTTGATACATATATATGGTGCGTCCAAATAGTTAATAAAGACTAGTGTCAACTTTTGGTTGTCTTCTCCTGCTTTTTTTATTAAAAAAATAAAATAAAATCATTAACAAAAATAAAAGTTTATGCATGATTGGTACAAAAACTCTTCAAAGTTCCCTTTTAGAGGAAATCGTCCCGTGCATACATAACGAGTGCATGCATGCATGTTGTGTCCCTTCTACATGAATATATATAGAAACCATCTCTAATGTTGTACATAATTATATAATCAAGCACCCTAAAGCTTTAAAAAGATGTTGAGCACCAACCTGCACATTTCCAATGAAATACAGAAACAGCATCAAGGCAATGATTGAGACAGAAATTGCGAAGCAATTCTCCCAAAAATATGAACTTGTTTGAAGATTTTGACCAAAAGAACTGCAAATATTGGAGAAAATTTCATAGCAATATCAGAATCATATAATATGCTCAACATATAACAATAATAATAATATAAAAGGATTCACGTTGAAAGTGTTAGGAAATCTATCTTATTCCACATAACAGGTGAGATGCAAGAAATAAGAACCCAAAGACAACCAATCACAAAACACAGAGATTTACTTGGTTCACTACTAAGGACTACGTCTACAAAGTTTTAACGAGGTTTTACTATTTTCGAGAAAAACAATACAGGAGGTGTCAATAATACATTCATACAAAACCCTAGTCAGAATTGACTATAAATATAATCCTCAACTAGGTCAAAATACCAAAACAGTTTCAAACATCGGACCAGTTCGGGTGTAAGCGTCTATCGGCCCAAGCCTCCGCTCCATGGACTAAACCTTAGAAAAAATCTCATTTAAACCATAGGGCCTCCAACATCGGATCGGGTCGGGTGCAAATTAACCAGGTCAAATAGAATCAGCCAAGTTCCACATAGCCTAACAAAAAGTATAAGTAAAGACTACAGCTGAAATGTAGGGCTCAAGATAAGGAAACATAAACCAAGATCACAAACCAATGCCTTAGCTAGCTCTTTTCCATCCAACCTGATAAGGATAACTAACGAATTGAAGTAGCCTTTTTGCCACAGTTTGATGTATCAAAGTGTTATGTCTATCACTTTATAGGCCTTTAAAATGACTGGTAGTTGATGGGTTTTTTCTTATATATATAAGGAAAAAAAAAAAAAAACTATTGTTGAATAGCTCAATATAGAAAGCCAAAGAGTGTAACATGTCCAAACCTCAAATTTCGCAGGCCCCACCAGAAACAGTACGAGAGCTTTCGTGGAAAATCTTTAGATTCCAAATTACGAGATTGAAGGGCTACAAGGAATATTCCAAAATCAAAGCCAGTTGTGTTTGATGTTCCTAAATCAAAGCCCGTTGTGTTTGATGTTCCTAAATCCAAGCCGATTGTGTTTGGTGTTTCTATAGAGCACCAATTCTTTAAAAATTTGCGATCACTGAAATGGTGTTTGCAGTTAAAAGAAATTGAAGTACATTCAGCATGCTTTTCACAGGCGGTGTGCCAACAAGCTGTCTCTCGTTGGATTGAAAATAAGTACCAAAAGGCACCCAATACCTAAATATTTAAGAAAGAGAAGTCACATTATAAAGATCAGCAAATTCTGCAGGTATCCTACCAAAAAAGAAAATAGAACAACGAAAGATAGAGAGAGTTGTGTAGAAAGACAAAAGAAAGTAATGTATAATGAATGATTTTCCGAACTTGAATATAGAAATGCTCTGGGCTCAGATAAAAATTAATCCGACAGTTGTACAGGAAAAAATGAAATAAGCAATAAAAATTTATGATGACGTAAAATAAATATGAATATGATATATTGATAATCAAACTTACATGACTGGAAAGGATATAGAGAAAGAAATTGAATGCAGCTTTAACCCATACAATTCTAGCAAGTTTGCTGGCAGTCCTGCTGAGATTCACCCATGATATGTAGATTCGGATAACTCTTGGTACATATTGGAAGAAAACAACAGCGTTCAGCAACTTCCTTTTGACCAAAAATTTCGACTCTCTCATTTCTGAAAAAATAATTGGAAATATAACCTGGAGAAAACATACAACTCATCGTAAGATCTACTTAATTATATAGGCAATATTGTTTATTCAAACTAAGAGATCTTTTCCTGATCTTTTCCTGATATCTTTATATATATATCATGACATTACATCCTCCGATCCATGCTTTGGTATACCATGCATACAATAAAAACCCTGGTCGACTTCTAATATTTAAAGAAGATTATCGATGACTTCTAAAGACCAAAACTCTATTTTCTTATACAAGTTTATTTTAAGATATTTTTGGAAAAATTTCACTTATGTTCTCTGAAGTATAAACGATTTTGCAATCATAACCTCGAAATTTAAAAATTTGTAAGGTCAATATACCATGTTGCAGCCCTTTCTAATTTGACCATTTTTTGTTAAATGTGCAAAATGCCCTTTTTATAATAAAATAAAATAATTCAATAGTAGAAAAGTGTCCCTTACCTGTGGGAGTGGAAGAATAGCGAGAACGTCAATTACGAAGAGCCGCGAGAAGAAGTAGCGGTGTGCTATTTGCCAACGATCTCTAACCACCACAATTCGTCCAAGCTTACGAGAGTCCTCGTCGATGTAAGGACAAATAGATTGCAAAATTATATTCAAAACATAAATGAAATCCGTGACAAATCGTAAAGTATAAGCTGTGATCTTTAATCTTCTATCTGTCGACAGGCACTTGTTATCTCCATTGATGATAGGAATATAAAAGAACAAAGGGTCCATTGATACTGCAATCACACACGACACTGCAAACATCATATTCCACCAATGAGGCAGTGGCTCCTCTGGTTTAAGAATTCTTTCTATTTTTGTTCTCTTTCGTCCTGAATCATCTCCATCAGTTTTGGAAACTTGCATCTCCATATCCTCATCCCTGAATTCAATATAACAGACAAAGAATTAAGTTAATGATATATCTTTTTTACTTTCTCCGGCCTTTCAAATAATGGAAGTAATAGCGCCATAGCGGGACCATATGGAACTTGTTCTTATATTCTTCAATCTAGCTAGTTTCTTAGAATTTGACTGGCTTTCAGGGTCTCTAATTAATAATAAAAAAAAAAATTAATCTTTGAAAAATATTTTACATCAAAACTAACACAACCTCAACCTCATCTATTTTAATTTTATGTTCTATCTAAAGGCTTATAGTGGGATTGTTGTTTTTACAGTGGTTGTTGTTTTTACCGCAACGGACTCTTCACGGAATTTCTTTGCACTTTGTACCACTCTGTACGGCCCTGGAATAGGCCCAGCACCATTGCCTGTTGTTTGGTCCTTTTGGACTGGATCCAGAATTTGTTACTGTATTTATATTGCTTCTACCATTTGAGCTTTGTTGTTGGGGTGCCCTCCCCTTTTGTGTTTGTTTTAATCATGTAACCCTCTTTCTCTTGCTTGCTTAGAAAAAAATAAAAAATAAAAAATAAAATAATGTTATGAATGCATTCATGCATTAGGTGGATGACCATTTAGTTCCATCTCTTGGAATTCTACACATTCATGTCATCTTTTAGAATTCCTATAACATCCATGTAATAAATTGATTAACCCTTTTGTTTCATATTCCCCATTTCATATTCATTAACCTCCCATTATGATTTCATGCCTATAAAAGGGAGTATTGAGTTGTATGTAAAATACACAATAATAGAGAAGAATAATACATAGTTCCTGAAGAACTAGTTTCATATATTGCAATCTTTTATCTTGTCTTGTTATTTTCTTTAATTTTACAACACGTTATCAGCACGAAGCTCTAGCCAATTGTTGTGTTCTTTTGATCTTCAACATCAAAAGCTATCCGTGAGGTATTCTCAATTCATTAAATTTTTATTGTTTTATGATTCATGTGAGATTTATTATAAAGCTATCATAATACTTGCATATTATGATTCATGTGAGATTTATTATAAATTAGAATTTTATCATACTAATATTATGAATATGATGTCTTCTAATTTTATATGCCTGAAGCATATAAAAACTGAGTACCTTTCGGTAAAGGATCCCTTGACCTTGTGGAATAATTTAAGGGAGAGATACGAGCACCAGAAGATAGTTATCCTCCCAAAAGCTCGTTATGATTTGATGCACCTGAAGTTGCAAGATTTCAAGAGTGTCAGTGATTAACTCTGAACTCTTCAAAATCAGCCCACAATTAAAATTGTATGGAGAAAAAGTCACTGATATGGATATGTTAGAAAAAAACATATACCACATTTCATACCTCGAATGTGCTCCTGCAGTAGCAATATCGAGAGCGTAATTTCACAAGATATTCTGAACTGATATCTTGCATTCTAGTGACTGAGCAAAACAACGAGCTATTAATGAAAAATTATCAATCTCGTCCAACGGCTTCTACACCATTTCCTGAAGCAAATGGAACCTCATTTCATGGTAATAAAGGAAACCATGGTCGTGGATATAGACGTGGTAGAAGAAAAAAATTATAGAGGTCAAGGGGAACGTATTCATAATTTTTACAAAAGAAATGCTCCATACCACCAGAAGTGGAACCACATTGAGGCGAAATAAAATGAAAACAAAGGTTTACAGAATAAACCCACAAAGAACTATGAAGATAAATGTTACATGTGTGGTATGAAAAAGATATAGATCACGTACCTGTCGTACGCCTAAACATCTGGTAGACCTATATCAAACCTCCATAAAAGAAAAGGAGATTGAAATGAATTTTGCTAATCACAGTAATCCTGAAGATTCTCCAATTTTTCGTAATACTCTAAATGGAAAGGGTAACATTCATCTTAATGTTTCTGATTTCTTTGTAGACTCTAACACAAAAACTGATCTTTTCATTGGTGATAAATATGTCTATAACAATTAAAATGTTTTCATTGTGTCTTAATCACATTGAGTTTACATTGTTAAATTTAATTGTATTTTGTTATTTTCTTTTTGATTAATGAAATTTTAATATATATTTTGTTTATATATAGAGGTATGGGTTATATTGATGGAATGATTAATTTCAAGATGATTGGTGAAGATTTGTGTCTAGCAGACAGTTGTACAACGCACACAATTCTTAGAGATAAGAAATATTTTCAATACTTGATATTAAACAAAGCTAGTGTCAATACAATATCAGGTTCATCAAACCTAATCGAAGGCTCTGGAAGAGCGAATATTATATTGCCAAAAGGAACAAAATTTTGTATTGACGATGCTCTGTATTCTTCTAAATCTAGAAGAAATTTAATTAGTTTTAAGGATATTCGTCTAAATGGTTATCATGTTGAAACCACTAATGAAGGCAGTGACGAATATCTTTATATTACTTCAATAATTTCGGGCCAGAAGCTCATATTGGAAAAACTGCCTGCTTTCTCTTCCGGGTTGTATTATACAACAATAAGAACAATTGAATCACATGTTGTGATGCACCAGAAGTGCTCTAATCCAAAGATGTTTATGCTTTGGCATGATCGTCTTGGACATCCGGGAACAATTATGATGCGTCGAATAATTGAGAACTCTCATGGGCATCCCTTAAAGAACCAGAAGATTCTTTTACCAAGTGATTATCCTTGTGCTGCATGTTCTCAAGATAAACTTGTTATCAAACCATCCCCTTCTAAGATAATTGTTGAATCTCCATCATTTTTACAAAGGATTCAAGGGGATATATGTGGGCCGATTCACCCTCCATGTGAGCCATTTAGATATTTTATGGTTTTAATAGATGCATCATCTAGGTGGTCACACGTTTGCTTGCTTTCTACTCGTAATGTTGCATTTGCTAGACTTCTTTCTCAAATAATTAGATTACGAGCACAATTTCCTGATTATCCAATTCAATCTATTCGGATGGATAATGCGGGTGAATTTACATCTCAAGCATTTTATGACTATTGCATGTCAATTGGAATTAATGTTGAACATCCTGTTGCTCATACTCATACTCAAAATGGTTTAGCTGAATCGTTTATTAAACGACTTCAGTTAATTGCTCGACCTTTGCTTATGAAAACAAAATTACCTGTTTCTGCTTGGGGACATGCAATATTACATGCTGCATCATTAGTTCGGATCAGACCAACAGCTTACCAAAAATATTCCCCTGTGCAACTTGCATTTGGTCAACCACCAAATATTTTTCATTTTCGTATTTTTGGTTGTGCTGTATATGTTCCAATTGTGCCACCTCAACGCACTAAGATGGGACCTCAACGTAAACTTGGAATTTATGTTGGTTTTGATTCTCCTTCTATCATTAGATATCTTGAGCCTTTAACTGGTGATGTTTTTAAAGCACGTTTTGAAGATTGTCATTTTGATGAAAACATATTCCCATCACTAGGGAAAGAAAAGTCGTTGTCAGAAGCACGACAAGAAATCACTTGGAATAATTCGACGTTATCTCATTTTGATCCTCGTACAAATCAATGTGAACTAGAAGTTCAGAAGATCATTCATTTGCAGAGTATTGCAAATCAATTGCCAGATGCATTTACTGACAACAAGTAAATAATTAAGTCTCACATTCCAGCTGCTAATACTCCAGCGAAAATAGAAGTCCCTGTAGGACAATTAATTAATACAGCAGCAAATGAGTCTAAGGTGCACCTGAAGCGTGGAAGACCTATTGGTGCAAAGGATAAGATTCCCCGGAAGAGAAAAGCACAAGGAAATGAAATCGGCGCTCCTGAAGAGGCCTTACCCACAAAACAGGCAACGAAAATTGATCCATCCAAACTTTCTGTACAAAATTCTCCTGGAAAGGAATCTCCTGAAGAGGAATCTCTTGAAGAGGAATCTCCTGAAGAGTTACCTCCTGAAGAGGAACAGGTACCTGAAAATAATGAGATCTCAATAAATTATGTAAGTACAGGAGAAATATTGGATAGAAATAAAATTGTTGTCGACAACATATTTTCATTTAAAGTTGCATTTAACATTACCAGAAGTAATGATGATATTGAACCACAAACCGTCGAAGAATGTCGACGTAGAAATGATTGGCCAATGTGGAAGGAAGCAATTCAAGCAGAATTGAACTCACTAGCAAAACGTGAAGTATTTGGACCTGTAGTCCAAACACCTAAAGGTGTATCGCCTGTTGGATACAAGTGGGTATTTGTACGAAAACAAAATGAGAAAAATGAAATTGTGAGATACAAAGCAAGACTTGTTGCACAAGGTTTCCTGCAGAAACCTGGTATTGATTATGAAGAAACATATTCCCCTGTAGTGGATGCAATTACATTTAGATTTTTGATTAGCTTGGTAGTTACAGAAAGTTTGGATATGCGTTTAATGGATGTGGTTACAGCATATTTATATGGATCACTTGATAATGATATATACATGAAAATCCCTGAAGGATACAAAATGCCTGAAGCATATAATTCGAAATCCCGAAGTATTTATTCTATCAAGCTACAAAGATCTTTATATGGGTTAAAGCAATCCGGACGCATGTGGTACAATCGTCTTGGTGAATATCTATTGAAAGAAGGATTTGAGAATAATCCAATTTGTCCATGCGTTTTCATTAAGAAATCAGAATCCGGATTTGCTATCATTGCAGTTTATGTAGATGATTTAAATCTTGTTGGGACTCCAGAAGAGCTCATAAAAACTGCCACGTATTTAAAAAATGAGTTTGAGATGAAAGATCTTGGAAAGACAAAATTTTGCCTTGGTTTACAAATTGAACATTTTCCTAATGGAATTTTTGTTCATCAGTCAACATACACAGAAAAAGTCCTGAAGCACTTTTACATGGAGAAAGCTCATCCTTTGAGCACTCCAATGGTTGTTCGGTCACTTGATGTGAAAAAAGACCATTTTCGCCCTCGAGAAGATGACGAAGAAATTCTTGGTCCTGAAGTACCATATCTTAGTGCAATTGGTGCTCTGATGTATCTTGCAAATTGCACACGACCTGATATAGCATTTTCAGTTAATTTATTAGCAAGATACAGCTCTGCACCAACTCGAAGGCATTGGAATGGGGTCAAACATGTTCTACGTTATCTTCGTGGAACAGTTGACATGGGATTATTTTTTTCAAAAGGTTCAAATTCACAATTAGTTGGATATGCAGATGCGGGTTTTCTTTCTGATCCGCATAAAGGTAGATCTCAAACAGGATATCTATTTACAAGTGGAAGTACTGCTATTTCATGGAGATCTGTCAAGCAAACACTTGTTGCTACTTCTTCAAATTACTCAGAGATTATTGTAATTCATGAAGCAAGTCGGGAATGCATATAGCTAAGATCAGTAATTCAACACATTCGAGAAAAGTGCGGTTTATCCACAATCAGAGATAGCCCGACAATATTATATGAAGATAATGCTGCTTGTATCACACAGATTAGAGGAGGATATATTAAGGGTGATAGAACCAAACACATTTCACCAAAGTTCTTTTATACACATGAGCTCCAGAAGAGTGGTGATATTGATGTTAAACAGATACGATCAAGTGACAATTTGGCAGATTTATTTACCAAAGCATTACCAACTGCAACATTTAAGAAGTTGGTGAATAACATTGGAATGCGCCGACTGAAGGATCTTTCATCATAAACAATTGAAGCTCTTCATGCTAAAGAGGGGGAGTAAAATGATTATGCTGATTGTACTCTTTTTCCTTCGCTAAGGTTTTTCCTACTGGATTTTCCTTTGCAAGGTTTTAATGAGGCAATCCTAAAGCATACGAAGGCACACAAGAATATTGTACTCTTTTTCCTTCGCCACAGGTTTTTTCCCACTGGGTTTTCCTTGGCAAGGTTTTAACGAGGCATATTCTTAGTGTATGGTCATCCAAAGGGGAGTGTTATGAATGCATTCATGCATTAGGTGGATGACCATTTAGTTCCATCTCTTGGAATTCTACACATTCATGTCATCTTTTAGAATTCATATAACATCCATGTAATAAATTGATTAACCCTTTTGTTTCATATTCCCCATTTCATATTCATTAACCTCCCATTATGATTTCATGCCTATAAAAGGGAGTATTGAGTTGTATGTAAAATACACAATAATAGAGAAGAATAATACATAGTTCCTGAAGAACTAGTTTCATATATTGCAATCTTTTATCTTGTCTTGTTATTTTCTTTAATTTTACAACAAATAAAGGCTTATATGCCAGCACTTCAAGAAATTATTGTACTAAGATTTCTTGGTCTCGTTTTCTGCTTTTGTAGTTGGGCCTCCCAGCCCATCCACTTAACAAAACATAAAGAGAAGATGGGTTACAACATTTAAAGTTATACAACATTTTTCGTACTCTGTGTGTTTTAAATACCTTCTCACAATACACATCAACGGATATGACATGAGTATGATAAATCAGTGTAAAAAAATAGCATTATTTTTTACAAAATACTCATCTTGTTCAAGGATGGCATAGTGAGCTAAAGACTACACCTCACTCGTCAAACTATGCAACATGTCTGACCCTTATTTATTCTCAGCACCTAAAAAGCCATTTTGAGACAAGAATATGACCTTATATATTTTGCGGACAGAAATTTCTCCAAACCAATGTGGAGAAAATATCCTCCAACCCATTTAAAATAATGTCAAGTATCTATAAACATTTAAAACAAATATTAAATTCTTAAGGTCATTAATAGCAGTTTATTAACTTATACTAACGTTTTAAATGTTTATAGACACTTGAGGATATTTCCTCCATACTTGTTTGGAGGAAATTTATGTCCATATTTTATGGTTATGTTTTATTACATCTAATATTATTAGAAATGATATTTCATCATTTAAAAAATTTAGATTATGTGATGATAACATATACATATCATATCAATAAAGTTTATTTTGGACCTGTATTCATATATTTTTTTAATGGAAGTTTTCTCTTCAAAATAAAAATCATTTTACCATTTACATTAAAAATAAAAAATAAAATAAAATAAATAAAAAATAAAAATAAAAAGAAGAAGGAAAGAAAATGTTGATGATAAATATATATATAGTTAGGTCCCGTAAAGCAACAAAATATTTGAAAGATGCGGAAATATAGTGCCTTCCTGTCACACACAAAATCCTTTGAGTTTGAGAAATTTTTACAAAGATAATAATCATATCTATAAGGAAACGATCGAACGACCATATAAATAATATAGAACATAAGAAGAACAAGTAGAAGATGCTAGCTAACCTCGTCCCTTTCTTCAGCCGATGCCAACTATTCATAACTAAAGCTTATAAACGTACGATACAACGTCCTAACCCACCAACTGCTATTAGAACGACAACAGTATGCGTTTAGATTCCTGAAAAACTGCAAAACAGATTAGTCGAACACCACAGTTCGTATATTAATCAAAGTGCATCCTCGCAGGTAGAAACGTAATACTCTGCAGCATAAGATATGATGATAAATGAATCAGCAAATAGCAGTTAATTTGGACAAAGCAAAGAGTGGTTTATTTGTAGGATTTAAGAGTACTCTGCATCTGCAACTAATAAACAAGAGCATCTGTCGCGGTTGTAGATATTTATCCGTTATTTGTCAGTCAACCATCCGTGTGGGAGAGACACTTCTTCAAGTCTTTCTTTTAAGTTTTTTTCACAGCTGGCGTCCTTCAAGTCTTTCTTGGCAACTGATGAAAATTCAATATTCATTACAAAGTCAAGCAGCCAGAGAATGGTAGTGCAGAAAAAAATGGAACTTGGAAACTTCCCAGCAAAATAATATGATTAAGAAATATAAGAAAAGTAAGCGATATACTACATATTCCCTCCGGTCTTGTTCTACTTAACTGCCAAGGGTCCCCTTGATCAAAAAGATTCACCCATGAGCATCTCAGAAAGATTCACCCATGCAAAACTAAAATATTTAGTTTAAAATTTTAAATTTTTATTTTAGTTACTGTTTCCTCTATATACACACTAAGAGATTTTATATTTTATTTATTTTTTTATAGTTTTTTCTATTTTTTTTCTTAAAGAAAAATATATATATATATATATTGTTGATGTAGTGTGCTATATAGTGAATGAGATACACAAAAAATATTTTGATTATAAACTATTTAACCATTCTGTTGGATATACTCTGGCGACGACTTCACAGCTTCCTTCTCATTATATAACTCGTGCGACTGTGCGAGATTATGTGCTTGTTACGTGGCAAGAAAAGTCATCCTCCAAAAAAATCTTGCATAAGAAGTGACAAAACTCTTGAAAAAAGCATGACGTACATAAATTTAGCCAAAAAAAAAAAAAAAAAATCTGTTTATGAGGCTTTCCGCTCAAGTAATGTTAGGGATCATTTTTTTATCTTTTTTTTAGGAAAATTATATCAAAATCTCTTAGGTAAGCGCGCCAAAATTTTTGTCCCTAAATTTTTTTTTTTTTTACAATTTACTTCCTGAGTCAATCGAAATGCCAAGAAAATTTCTACCATCAAATTTTTTTAACTACCGTTAAATTGGTTGAAACACATCATTTTACCACGTCAGCATAATAATTTTTTATTAGTTTAATTTAAAAATTAAATAAAAATTTTTTAAAAAAATAGAAGGGGTGGCTTGGGTGGCCTGCAAGGCACCCCTAAACCCAAGGGGTGGCCCACCCCTTGGGTGGTTAGGGGTGGTCCAAGCCACCCCAAGGGTTGTTACGGGTGGCCCACAAGCCACCCCTAAACCCTAGGGCGTGGCCACCCTTGGGTGGTTAGGGGTGGTCCAAGCCACCCCAAGGGTTGTTACGGGTGGCCCACAAGCCACCCCTAAACCCTAGGGCGTAGCCACCCCTAAACCCTAGGGCGTGGCCACCCTTGGGTGGTTAGGGGTGGCTTGCGGGCCACCCCTGGGGTTTAGGGGTGGCCCGTAACCACCCATGGGGTGGCTCGCGCCTTCTATTTTTTTTTTAAATTTTAATTTTAATTTAATTTTTAAATTAAATTAATTAAAATTTATTATGCTGGCATGGTAAAATAGTGTGTTTAAATCAATCTAACGGCAGTTAAAAAAATTTGACAGTAAGGATTTTATTGGCATTTCGATTGACCCAAGGAGTAAATTGTAAAAAAAAAAAAAAAACTTAGGGACAAAAAAATTTTGGCGCGCTTACCCAAGGTGTTTTGATATAATTTTCCTTTTCTTTATCTTTTTAAAATTGATATGGCTTTTAAAATCATCATTAAATGTTAGATTTGAATTTTGATCCAATTTTAAAAGTCACATCAACTTTAAAAAGAAAATAGAAGAAAAAAAAAAAAAAAAAAAAAAAAAGATAGTCCATAGTATTACTCTACCCACTGACATCACTCCAGTGGTCTTTTTCTTTGACTTGTTTTGTGGTGCCCCATTGGTCCGTGGGATCAGGCAAGAATATGCTCGAAGATAAAACCTGACATTGCAATATATATATATATGGGTAGTTAAGTAAAAAAACCCAAAAAAAAAATAATTAAAATAATAAAATAATAAAAAAAAAACGAACTGATAAAGAATAAAGGAAAAAATATAAAATAGTTTACTTAATTTACAATTAACTCCTTATAATATTAAAATGAATTCAAAGTTGCCTGAAGAATGCCAAATAAACAATTAAGTCCTTACAGTCAAATTTCTTCCACTAATTTAACAAATTTTGTTAGTGTGAAATTTACTTAAATAGGACATGTATCACAATTTTATTGGCTCTAACATTTCATAATATCGAAATCTATTAAATTAGTAGACGAAATTTTGCTGGAGTGATTAAATTTTTTTTTTTTTAACATGCCTCAAAGACTTTTGAGTTTATTTTGATACTGCAATGAACTAATTACAAATTAAATAAACTATATTAGCTGATTTTACATTTTTTTAACAAAACTAAACCCAACATTGAGTATTGTTGAGATATGGATTATATCATTGGACTTAGCAACCCAAATATTCGGCCCCCTCCACATGGAGCTTAGGCTTAAGGACTGTTAATATAAAAGGTCCACTACATGAGACTAATCAGTTGGTTCTTAGCCCGCCGCGTGGTCCAATGGTTATCTTAAAGAGACACTCCCCCAAACCCAATGCATAAAGCCTAAGCCCTAAGATATTTACGTAGATCCATTCGTATCTCTCTTTATTCTTTGTTATTGATTTTTATCTCCCATTCTCCCCCATTAATTCTAGTCTAGAGATATCTTCTCCTTCCATTCTCTCACTCTCTCAACTCTCCTCTCCCTCTCTCCATGATATTTCCTCCTCCAATAACATGATACCTGCCTTGAGGTATTGACGCCATATATACACTGCACTGACAACCTTTCCAGACAACGTTGCAATGAACCAAGTAAGGATATACTGATCCTTTTTCTCCCAAATCACAAATTCAGGATTCAATGAGACAGAATCCTTCTCATCAGATTCTTAAATGAATTTGGATGGACAGGGCTCCGACCCATCAACAATACCCAACAGCCCATTTTTTCCTGAGTATGGGGAGAAATTGACACACCCGCACCAGATAATTGGCATCAGACTGAGTTTTGCTATTTTGTGAGTTGAGTGGTGCTCTGTTTTTGCTGGGGTGTTTGTTCACTGGTGTGCTTTTATAAATTCACTCATTCATCAAAAAACAAAAAATGTGAAATGTTTGGAGTAGAAAAAAGAAGAGAAGAAGCAGCACCAATGGTACTAAATTCAACGATTTGAGAATAAAATGCAGGAAAGAAAAAGAAATTTTGGGTGCGAATCTTTATGGCTCTGATACCATGAAACAAAGTGTTGCATGTGGAATTGATTTGGCCAGAATATATGAATACTCCTGTTGTGCTCTATTTCATTTATAGTTAGGCAGTAAAACTATACAAAGATAACTTCAAGTATTTGTGCAGCTAAACCGAATACAACTAGAACCAAAGAATAAATATGAATAAAGATAATAATAATACACAGCATATATATACAAATCAGTAAAAGAAAGATTTGCTATCGAGCTAACAGCTGGGACTAATCTTTTATGGATGCGAGCTTGAATATCTCTTCTATCTCTTCCATCATCAAATATCTCCCTGGTTGGTAGCCATATCGACAATATCTGAAACAGAGGAACTGTGAGCTTCTGAGTTTGAGTAGGAATGAAATAAATTGTCCGAGACATGTGGTTCAGGCCTAATCCTTAGATAACTTGCTATCTGTCCTCTAACACAGACGAAATTTCAATGTTCTTCATCCCCTCAACAAACTGGAGAGGCTTTTCATTAAAGCGCCGGAAAGCTGCTTGTACAGCAGAAACTGCTTCAGTACGCCTGGAAACTATAGTCCTCAAGTCGTTGGCCATTAGAGCAAAGGCTTCAACTTTTGTATGCGTTTTTGCAGTTTTGAGAGAGATTGGGAGGTCAGATAGGTTGGGTAAGGCGGGGGAATCCAACCCCCAATCAAGAAGTTCTTCTCCATAGAAATTACCTTTCTCAATGCACTTATTTCTTCTCTCACCATTAATGATGGTGAAGTTCCATATGATGCCTTGCGTTATGAAGAGCATCGCATCAAGTGGTTCTCCCTCCCTCACAATGTAGCTGTGCTGCTTGTAGTGCACTGGCTTCAGATAGTCGCAGATCAATTGCAAATGTTGGTCACTTTTTCCTACAAGTTGTGGCACCTAGCACAAACAAAAAAGGATAAATGAGAAAGGGTCAATTCAATTGGGAAATAATTACATGAAGGAAGCTTCTTAGGTTACTTTGTACCATTTGTCACAATTTAATTAGGAAAGTGCTAACTATGTCTATGTACGTTATTATTCCAAAATGATTATTTAATGTTACAATTGGAGCTTCTCAAGTAGAATCACTAATAAAACCTAGTAACATCTAGTAACGAGCAATTATGGAAGATCTAGAGCATGTTTGGAATTGCGTTTGAAAAATAGAGTTTTTAAGTTAAAAAACGTTTTTTGGCAAAAGCTTAAAAATGAAGCTTTTGCCAAAAGTGCGTTTTAGCCTTTTTTTTTTTTTTTTTTTGCTTTGTGGACTTTTAAAAGCGCTTTCAATTTTTTTTTACCAAACATGTACTTTTTTCTTCAAACGGATTTTTTGAGTATCAAACGCACTTTTAAACTCCTCAGATGTACACCCAAACAAACTACTAACATCCTTAATTGCAACTCTTTCACAATCCACTCAACTTATCAAAAAGGAAGAAAAAAGAAACTCCACTTATCAAAAAGGAAGAAGAAAGAAAGGTGTGGGGGGTGGGGAAGAAGAAAAGGGGACTCACTTTTTTAAGCATAGGTAAACAGATATAGCGCTTAATCTTCCTTGCAAGTTCACTAGGAAGATGAGAGAGCAGATTTTGTACATCAACTTCTTTCTTTTGTTCCAGCATGCGTTGAACATTAGGCATGATCTCCTTTTTCATACAACCAGGGAGCTTGTTCCTATCTATCCATAAATCTATTTCTCGCTCTTTAACTTTCATATTTTGTATAATTTCTTCTGACCTTTCAGTTGCCAACTGTCTATATGTCTGTTACATGACAAGTTCAATTCATCAAATTATATTGATAAATAGAATTTATCCTTAAATCTTATGTCGATAAAAAATAAAAATAAAAAATAACGAATTTAATCATTTAATCAATGTTCTAACACCTAAATATGTAATTTAGCTTCAAAGTTCAAAATTCCCTTTTGGCCTTCTATATGTAATTAATCTATAAACCGTCTCTAATGATGTACATAATTATATAATCAAGCGCCCTTAAGCTTAAAAAAGATGTTGAGCGCCTACCTGCACATTTCCAATGAAATACAAAAACAGCAGCAAAGCAAAGATTGAGACAAAAATTGCGAAGAAGTTTTCCCAGAAATATGAACTTGTTTGAAGGTTTTGACCAAAAGAACTGCAAAAATTGGATTGGAAAAAGTATAGTTTATAAGATGGCAATATCATAATAATATAATTTGCTCAAAGTATAAAAATAAATCTATAAGAATTTACGTTGAAAGTATAAGTAAAGACTAGAGCTGTATGTAGGCTAGCTAGGGCTCAAGATAAGGAAACAAAAACCAGCAAGATTACAAGTCTAAAGAATTATGGATCAGAAGAAGCTTCTATTTTCCTTTTTTTTTTCATTCATCCAAAAAAAAAAAAAAAAAAAAGAGCTTGTATTTCTAATGTCTAAATTGTACAATAAAATGATTTACTTATAGTTTAATTAATTAAACCAATGAAAAAAAAAAAAAAAAAAAAAAGTACACTCTTTGCATGGTTCAACAAATGCATGCGCAAGGACGTACAATAGTATGATATATTTACCGATAATAAGCATTCTGATCATTTAAAAAAAAAAAAACACTAATGTTGAATGACAAAGAGTGTAACATGTCCAAACCTCAAATTCCGTAAGCCCCACCAAAAACAATAGGCGAGCTTCTGTGGAAAATCCGTGGACTGCAAATTACCAGATTGAATGGCTCCAAGAAAAATTCCATAATCAAAGGCGCCCTTTGTGTTTGGTGTTTCTACGGAGCACTTATCATCTAAAAAAGCAAGATCTTTTAAAGGGTGATTACAGTTAAAAGAAATTGAAGTACATTTACTATGGTTTTTACAAGCCGTGTGCCAGCAAGCCATCTCTCGTTGCACTGAAAGAAAGTACCAATAGGCGCCTAGTACCTAAAGGGCCAGAAGTCACATAAACATCAGTAAATTTTGCGGATATCCTATAAAAAATACAAAAGAGAGAAAGATCAGTCGTGCAAATACAAATAATAATAATTATTATTATTATTATGTTGACATAAAATGAATATGATATTGATATTAATAATCAATACTACTTACATGACTGGAAAATATATAGAGAAAGAAGTTGAATGCAGCTTTAACCCATACTGTTCTAGCAAGTTTGCTGGCAATCCTGCTGTGATTCATCCATGATATGTAGACTCGGACAACTCTTGGTGTGTATTGGCAGAAAACAAGAGCGTTCAGCGACTTCCTTTTGTCAAAATAATTTGAATCTCTGATTTCTAAAAAAATAATTGGAAATAAAACCTGGACAAAACATAATCAATTAAAATGATTTGAATAATAATCCTCCTTGCGGTTAATTAAACTTGAAAGAACGTTAACAAAACAATTCAGAAGCATATAAAAGAAAAGTGTCGATTAATCCTCCCGGCCCTTACCTGTGGGAGAGGAAGAGTAGCGAGAATGTCAATTACAAAGTACCAGGAGAAGAAGTAGTGCTTTGCTATTTGTTGAGGATCTGTAACCACCTTAATTTGTCCAAGCTTACGACATTCCTTGTCGATGTAAGGACAAATAAATTGCAAAATTATGTTCAAAACATAAATGAAATCCGTGACAGATCGCAAAGTAATGGCTACGATCTTCAATCTTTTATCCAACAACAAGCACTTCTTATGTTCGTTGATGAAAAGAACGTAAAAGAACAAAGGGTCCACTGATACTGCAATTACACACGACACTGCAATCATCATGTTCCACCGTCGCAGCAGCTGCCCCTCTGGGTCAAGAATTGTTTTGATTCTTCTTCTCTTTTGTCCTGAATCATCTCCATCAATTTCGGAGACTTGCCCCCCCTCCATATCCTGATCCCTGAACGTACGTACACAACATAACAAGCAAAGAATCAGGTTAATGATATTTATCGTTTTACTTTTGATCCCTTCAACTGAGGAACCATAATGATACCTTCAATCTAGTTAATTGCATGCTTAGAATTTGCCTGGCTTAATTAAAGCCATGCTGCAAGTGTGTGTGTGTGTTTTTTTTTATGTAAAATATTTTTCATATTTCAATGTGTAGTGCAATCAAAATCTATAACAACTGAGACACCCAACCACCATCACCTTCAATTAATTTTCAATGTAAAATAATTATTTTCCATATGAATCAAACGTTAGAAAAAATTTATAATCATTTTTAATATCTAAATCGATTAATAAAAATTATTTTTTTAAAAAAAAAAATCGTATATTTCAATAAAAAATATTTTACATTGACACAAACACAACCTCATGGTCCTCATCTATTTGTACGTTCTACCTGAAGGCTTATAATTAATAAGATTTATTGGTCTCGTTTTCTGCTTTTGTAGTTGGGCCTAGCCCATCCAAGCATACACTGAACAAAACATAAAAACACATCGACCCTTAAAAAGCCTCTTTTTTTTTTTTTAAACATATCCACACAAAAAGAGGAAAGATGATGCAAAGTAATCCGCTTCATGAGGCGTGATTCCCATGAAGTGTTATTTAAAAATTTTGGTTAATATAACAATGTATTCACTATATAACAACTTGCTGTAAAATTTAGTAAGTAATGTTATTTAATAGACTATTATATAATTGCAATACAACTTGATGACGTGGTAGTCAGGATCAACCCTTAAATCATCACTAATAAAAAAAACAAAAATAAATGACTAACTAACAACAGACCATATTACACAAATTTAAATTGATCATAAAATAAATCATTTCTATTTAAGATAAAATGGATAAGATCGTAATCATGGGACAACAACTTGTCGAACACGTACATTAGCCGATCAAGGGAAGGGGAACTGGGGAATTACGCAAGTACTCTTCGCAAGATGAAAGAAAGAATGACTTATTTTTAACAGCGTTTAAGAGATTGGTTCAAAATTGGGCTACCTTATTAAAGCCTTAAGCACCAAAATAAGTTATTAAAACAAAATAATAATAATGAAGGATGCTAGTTATTCTCATATTTACAATGATAATAATCATATCTATAAGCAATTAATTTTTTTTTTTTTTTCTTTCTGTAAAGACCATATAGATATATAAGTTAGAACATATAAAAGAAGAAGAAGAAGATGAAGATGCTAACCTCATCCAGTTGTCTTGCGCATGCCGATGCCCACGGGAACTCATAACTCAAGCCTATAATTAACGATACAATTAACGTCCGCACCCACGACCACGAGCTACAATTACAACGACAAAAGTATGAGTTTAGAATATTCCTTAAAAACTGGAAAACAGATTAGATAAACACCACTTTCCATATATATATATATATATATATATATATATATATATATATATATATATATATTAATCTAAGTGCAACCTCAGAAAAAGCAAAATTTAAGTGCAATCCCTCGGATTGTGCACCATATGATTTCTTTCAGGGAAGAAACGTAAGACTCTGCACCTTATGAGCTATATATATATATATATATATCATACTCAATGCAAATACTCAGACCAAGAAAACATTAATGATTGGCATCAGATACATATTTCATGGGCATGTAAAAGGGACCCAATTAAAAAAAATTGCCCCGTTGTTTAGGAAATGTAATAAGGAAAAATAGTGATAAATTTGTGTCATCTTAGAGATTATATAAACAGTGAAATGAACCTGATAAACTCGAGGAGAGCAATATCGGAGATGGGCACAAATTGGATTTGTTGTAGGATTGAAGACTCTGCAGCTGCAACTAATAAACAAAATCAGCAACTGTCGCGGTTATAAATATTTATTCGTTAATTTTTTTTACGACCATCTGTACGTACGTGGTGTCTTCCTTTCTTTGTTTTTTTTGTCGGACCGGCATCCTTCAAGTCTTTCTTTTTGCTTTTTTGACACGCAGATCCCTCAAGTCTTCTTTGCAACCAATGAAAATTCAATATTGATTCCAAAGTCAAGTCGGTCACCGAATCCGAATGGTAGTACAGAATAAAATGGAACCAGCTAGGCAGCTTCCTAGCAAAATCAAACGTTTAAGAACCATATATAACTTCTTGTGCAATTAATTTGTTATTTGACTAAAATCTCGACATTGCAACATATCAAATGGGGGGTTCAGTAAAAAGTAAAATAAATAAATGACAAGATAAAAAGTAATCCCAACGTTCACCTTATTTTAAGAATAAATATCAGCTCCTCTTCCTATCATGACAATGATTTACAAGTAAATGGAATATATCATTGTAGCTTTGTCTAGCTAGATCCCATTTGTCGTGCCTTAAGTTCCATGCATGTTCAAATATATATATAAATAATATCGTTAAGCTTACATGATAATCATACTTATAAACTAATCAAAGAAATTGATACGTCCAACTCCTAGTTAAATGTGCACACATTCCTTCTAGACTGAAATCCATTAATCTTGACAATCCGTACTACTTTACCGCTCATGAATAGCTTTTCTTCCCCACCTTTTTTTTGTTTTTTTTTTGCTCCTTTTTTTCTTGGTCCAAAACAATATTTTATACTTCTTAAGAGGAATACTGCATACAAGTCAGCATTAGACCGGTAGAACATGAATATTACCCACCTAGAAACATCTAAGAAGTTTTCTCCTCGCAACAGCTCAAGAAAATTATAAATTATGTCTATATATAGAATTTTTAATTAATTTCAAATAAATCCATATAAGTCACAGAACTTGTGTTGACCAGGGCATAAGAGGAATGATGATCATCACTTGACGTCATGGACATCATGAAACCAAGGCAGCACACATGGACATAAGGGGCACACATGAAATAGGGTAAAACCAATGTAAAAGGAAGCTTTTTTAAGCAAATATATTTTTTTGAAGATAAAATTACTTTTCTTTTTTCCTTTTTTTCTAAAGAGAAAAATACTGTAGAGGTTCCAGGAGTTTAACCTTTTACCAAATTCATCATTCAGGTTTAATTTGAAACTTATCAAATCCATCACTCTTTTAAAGTATATATAATGCTTCGTTATCAAATTCTTTTCTCCGTACTCCTTACATTAGGTTTTTTAGTGATGAAGAGTGACATGTAGGCTAATGACCTTGTCATATCTAATAAAATTATAACACATATACATATCATTGAATCAACAGTACTTATTATTATATAACTTCACCACATCATTTAAAATTAAAAATATACCATATAAAAACAAAAAATAAAATAAAAAAGTTAACGAAAAAAAAAAAAAAAAAAAGGAAAGGAGAACAAAAAAATGGTTGGGAATGGCTTTTAAGTATGTAATTTGACTATCCACTTGGAAGTGCTTTGGCCACCTCTAACTCAGCCTTTAGAAATGGTTAAACTTGAGAGTAGCTCGGCCAGACTAATTTTGACATGCTTAAACACAAATTTATATATTGTCATATCATTTAAAATTTTAAATGACGTGATACTATATATATATATATATATATATATATATATATATATATATATAATCCCATTACATTTTGTTCATTCTCATCGAACAAATCATGGGCAAGATCAGAGGCTTCACGCTCGGAAAATGTATAATTGGGTCTTCAAGTGAATCTTCCAAAACACCCTCACCCTACCCGGATACAATCGGCTAAACCCGTTATCACCACCATCGAGCAAACCCAAACCCATCCCAACATGGGCCTACGTTCAACAAATAATCTATTAATTTTTGTACACAACTTAATGCAAAGGCCTCTAAAACAAACTATTGCTTTTCATTTTTCAACACCAAGAGCATGAGAATTGAACTAGCTTTTGTTACCCTTGGGCAACAGGGCAGACGACAATTCAATTTTCCTCTTCCCTGCAACCAATTGCAGAGACGACTTTTCATTATTCCTTTCATTAATTCGGCGGAAAGCTGCTACAGTTAATGCTTGTACACAAGAAGCTGCTTCAGTACGCCGGGAAACTATAGTCCTCAAGTCGTTGGCCATTAGAGCAAAGGCTTCAACTTTTGTGTGCGTTTTCGCAGTTTTGAGAGATATTGGGAGGTCGGATAGGTTGGGTAAGGCAGCAGAGCATTCCAACCCCCAATCTAGAAGTTCTTCTCCATAGAAACTACCTTTCTCAATACACTTGGCGCTTCTCTCAGCATTAATACTGGTCGTGAAGTTCCATA
Source organism: Corylus avellana (assembly GCF_965113065.1). Classification (NCBI taxonomy): domain Eukaryota; kingdom Viridiplantae; phylum Streptophyta; class Magnoliopsida; order Fagales; family Betulaceae; genus Corylus; species Corylus avellana. The sequence goes on from NC_142491.1 coordinate 46,592,154, forward strand.
TGATGCCTTGCGTTATGAAGAGCATCGCATCAAGTGGTTCTCCCTCCCTCACAATGTAGTTGTGTTGGTTGTAGTGCATTGGCTTCAAATACTCGCAGATCAATTGTAAAAGTTGTTCACCTTTTCCTTGAAGTTGTGGCACCTAGCAAATAAACAATCGAGAAGAATAATGAGAATATTTGTATTTAACACTATCACAATCCAATCAAATTATCAAAAAGGAAGGGAAGGGAACTCACTTGCTTTAGCATGGGTAAGCAGATATAGCGCTTAATCTTCCTTCCAAGTTCAATGGGAAGATGAGATAGGAGATTTTGCACGTCAACATCTTTCTTTTCTTCCAGCATGTGTTGAACGATGGGCATGATCTCCTCTTTTATAGTACTAGGGAGCTGGTTTCTAAATATCCATAGCTCTATTTCTCGTTCTTTAACTCTCATGTTTTTTATAATTTCTTCTGACCTTTCAGTTGCCAACTGTATATATGTCTGATACATGACAAGTTTAGATCATCAAATTCTATTGATAAATTACAGCTCATCTTTAAATCTTTGATTGATAGGAAATGATAAATTTATTCATTAATCAATCAATATTCTAATAACAAATGCATGTTGAGTAGTCCTTCTACATGCGTGTATAAAGAAATCATCAATAACACTCATAATTATATAATCAAGCACCCTAAAGATTAAAAAGATGTTGAGCACCAACCTGCAAATTCCCAATAAAATGCAGAAACAGTAGTAAGCCAAAGATTGAAATACAAACTGCAAAGCAGTTTTCCCAGAAATATGTACTTGTTTGAAGGTTTTGACCGAAAGAACTGCAAATGTTGAAGAAACTATCATGTATGAGATAGCAGTATATATATATATATAATACTACATTATTTTGATATATATATATATATATCAAAATAATGTAGTATTCTTTTGGATGAATGGTAATTAATTAAAACAAAAGTGGAAATTCACATCTCATACTATCGTAAAAAGAGTTTAGCATGTGCAAACCTCAAATTTCGTAGGCCCCACCAGAAACAATGTGAGAGCTTTCGCGGAAAATCTGTGGACTCTAACGTATGAGATTGAAGGGCTTCAAAGAATATTCCAAAATCAAAGAGCGTTGTGTTTGGTGTTTGTACAGGGCAATAATAATCTAAAAATGCACGATCACTTGAAGGTTGATTGCAGCTAAAAGAACTTGGGGTACATCCGACATGCTTTTCACACGCTTTGTGCCAACAAGCCGTCTCTCGTTGGACAGAAAATAAGTACCAAAAAGCACCCAGTACCTAATTAAAGAACCAACAATTCTCTTAAAGATCAGTCAATTCTGCAGTTATTCTACAAAAAAGCTACAAAAGAGCGAGACAATCTTAAAGATATAACAATTTAAAGGTTACTCAAAACTGTCTTATCAGCACTATGTGATTGATTGTCGAATAAAAATATAGTATCAAACATTTCTAAATAGAGCACAGGTCCTAGCTAGTTACTTTCATTCACGTGTCAAGTTTAGATTGGAAGTGGTAGTACTATATAATTAATCACACATGGATATAAATTAGGTGCGCAATGCATGCTTATTTACCGAGGTCGATGCATTATATACAGAAATCTAAGGAAACCTTGATAAATGATAAACAAACGACACTTATTGAAAAAAAAAAAAAAATGAAATAAGCAATAAAAAAAAAAAAAAAAAAATTATGACGTAAAATGAACATGATATTGATAATCAAACTTACATGGCTGGCAAGAATATAGAGAAAGAAATTAAATGCAGCTTTAATCCAAACAAGTCTAGCAAGTTTGCTGGCAGACTTGGTAAGATTTATCCATGATATGTAGATTCGGAGAATTCTTGGTACATATTGGCAGAAAATAACAGCATTCAGGAACTTCCTTTTGTCCAAAAATCTTGAACCTCTCACTTTTGAAAAAATAATTGGAAATAAAACCTGGACAAATTAAAACAGACTGTAAGATATATATATATATATATATATATGTGTGTGTGTGTGTGTGTGTGTGTGTACTTTTGAAAAAATAATTGGAAATAAAACCTGGACAAATTAAAACAGACTGTAAGATATATATATATATATATATATATATATATATATATATATATATATGTGTGTGTGTGTGTGTGTGTGTGTGTGTACTTTTGAAAAAATAATTGGAAATAAAACCTGGACAAATTAAAACAGACTGTAAGATATATATATATATATATATATATATATATATATATATATATATATGTGTGTGTGTGTGTGTGTGTGTGTGTGTGTGTGGGGAATTTTAATGAGCTAGATAGTGTTCCTTGATTACCTGTGGGATGGGAAGAACAGCGAGAACATCAATTACGAAGTACCGGGAGAAGAAGTAGCGGTTTGCTATTTGCTGAGGATCTCTAACTATTATAATTCGTCCAAGCTTACGAGAGTCCTCGTCGATGTAAGGACAAATAAATTGAATGATTATATTCATAACATAAATGAAATCTGTGACAGATCTCAAAGTAATAGCTACGATCTTTAATCTTTTGTCTAACCAAACGCACTTGGCATCTCCATTGATGACAGGAAGGTAAAAGAACAAAGGGTCCACTGATACTGCAATCACACATGACACTGCAAACATTATATTCCACCACTGAAGCAGCTGCCCCTCTGGGTCAAGAATTGTCTTTTTTGTTGTTCTCTTTTGTCCGGAATCATCTCCATCAGTTTTGGAAACTTGCCCCTCAATATCCTGATTCCTGAACACAACACATATAGCAAGCAAATTAAGAATCAGGTTAATCATATATTCTCATATGGAACTTGTTCTTCCATTCTTTAATTGATCTAGTTGTTTAGAAGTTTTCTGCTTGCTTTCAGTTATTTTTCATGTTTTCAATGTATATGTTAGTAGTTGAACCAATGTATTTTTCTAACGGTTTAGTTTTAATTCTAAGTATTTCATAAGAAAGAGAGAGCGAGTAAAATTAAATTTGGACTGGCCGTTGAAAAAATACAACCAAATACAATCCACATGCTATAATTTTTTCACTATACCTTATAAGCCAAACCCTTTTTTAGCAGTATAGTGTAATAAAAAAGGAGTGCTACTTTCGATATAGCTTTGACTACAAGTCCTATTACAACTTAAATGTAATATTTATCATGTTAATTATATAATTAAATTTATTTCTCAAATTCTATTATTAACTTTGAGATTAGAGTAACAACTACAGAGGAGAGGATAAAAACTCTCTTTCTCTAACTCCCTCCAGCTCTCCTCTCCCCTAATTTGGGCTCTGATTTCCCCTAAATTTGTTTAGTTGTGTTGCCGGCCAGCCACCAAATCTTTGGCCCCAAAATTAAAAAATCGTCACCTCAAAGTCCACCCATTGCCAGCCCGGGCCCATATCCACGAGCATCACACCTCCCAACCATCGACGGCCACCAAAGATATTTTAATGATTATTTTTAGGATTCTAATCAATCAATAAAAGTTTATTTTTGACCAAGAAACTATGCATAATTCAGAGCATTCACATTACCAGAGCAACTTTGACTGAAAAATAAAAATAAAAAATAGCTACCTGCTATAGTGGCCAATAAATTTGTTGCAATTTGTTAAATATTTATATACTCAATCATAAGAAAACTACTTAAAATATATATATATATATATATATATATATACACTCAAGCATCATAAGATTATCTTTCAACCACTTTCTATTCTCCCTCAGCCATTATCTGAATGTGGACAACTCATGATATATCAACTACCTCCATTATCTCTAAACTAGCTCTCACTATTTATCAACCACGTGAAGGTGGAACATGAAGAGAACATTTACATAAAATCCAATAAAAAGAATCGATCAAATCATTCTAAAAAAAACTGAGTTCATGCTATATTTTGACTCCATATAAAAGTGCTAACTTAAACATCAGAGAGTCTCCGACTAAGGCCGAGGACTATTTGACGCTATTGTTATTTTGCAAGCAATTCATTGCCGATCGAACCATACCAAAAACTGCATATATATATATATATATATATATATATATATATATATATATATGAATTTTTTTCTTTAAAAAAGAATATTTAAATAAAATAATAAAAATAAATAGTTAAAATAGTGAATTGGATGTTAGTATTTATTTGGAACAGTGTTTAAGAGTCGGAGACACTATATCCAAATTAGAAAACCGATATCTGTACTGAAAAGAAAGAAAAAGATTTATTTCGAACAGTCTTTAAGAGAAGAGAAAGTTTGAAAGTAAGATACTTGGATATATATATATATATATCGACTGGTACAGTGGACTTGACTGATAGAATAGATTGTAGAGAAAGGACAAGAAATAAACAGAGCATTAAAGTTATGAAAACCACTTGATGATAAATCTAGTTAATTAATTACCATTACCAACAAAACATTTACAAGATGCTGTAATTAGTGGTGCTTTTCGATCACCCACATAAAAAATCCTTTGAGAAATGTTTACAATGATAGGAGGAAGAAGAAGAAGATGCTAACCTCAACCCTTTCTCCTGCCGATGCCGGCCATGGTAACTCATCACTGAATTAAGTACCCACGAACTACTTTCCAACGACAAGAGTACTATTGAGGTAAGAAGATTCCTGAAAAAAAAAATGGAAAACAGATGAGACAGACTCCACTTTTCACATATATATTCTAAGTGCAATTGAGACTCTGCAGACATGATCATATGAAGAAGCAAAGGTTTCTGTAAAATCACTTAAAAATGGATTAAAAAAAACTATGGGTTGTTTAGGAAAAGTAATAAGAGCAAATATGGGTTGGAGAATTGAACCTGATAACTCGATCAAGATGAACAATGGAGACGAAGATCTGGAGAAATTAAGCAAAGAGTGGCAGAAATTGGATCTTTGCTGTGGGAGTACTTAAGAGACTGCAGCTGCAAGTAATACACGAGCAACTCTTGCCGATTATAAATAGTTATTTATTCGTTATGACTAAGTCTTCTTTTTTTGTTTGTTTTTTGTTTTTGTTTTTTACAACAAGTTTCGGGTCTTCCTTTATTGTTCTTTTTTTTTTATTATTATTCGGATAAAATCGCTCAGAAACTGACGAAAATTTAATACATTATTACAAAGTCAAGTCAGAGCGAAAGATGGTGCAGGAATAATTCAAACTTGGCAACTTCCAAGCAAAATAAATGACGAGAAATATATTGAAGAAAAAAAATAAAAAGATTACTTGTGCAGTTTGCTAATTGACTAAAACCTCGACATGGCACTCACCCAAAAAAATAAAATAATAATAATAATAATAAAACGTCGCTATCTCAATAGATATCATGAGGGGAGTTAAGAAATAAAAAATTTACAAAAATAAATCGAAAATATAAAAAGTAAACTCAAACTTTATTATAATTTAATTTATTGGTTGACTTAGAGTTCAACGTATACAAAACTGCACAGCTTCTACAAGTCTCTCAGTCAAAGACATGAGAATGAGATGGACCCGGTCCTTGGGACATCAACTACTATTTCTTTTGCTTCGTTTCCTCTTTAACCATTTCTTGGGGGAGATATATATATATATATATAATAGAGGATTTTTTTTTAAAAAAAAAAAAGGACCTGATGGATGTGCTCTATTTTTTATTTTGCTTCGATGGATGTGCTCTATTGTACCGTCTTTCATCCATAATAATAGGTGAAAGTCAATGGACGAGACAAATTGAAATCTAAACTTTGATTTAGATTCGAGCTGCAGACATTTTAAATCATTTTAACTCTTCCTTTCCCATGTGCCCTTTGCAGGAAGATATGTTATTAGGTTGTCCTACTGTCATAAAAATTTTGATAGCTTAAAAGATGAATTGTAAGACATCTATCCCAAATAATTTAGGATGTAGTCATGAGCCTCGTGACTCTTTTCTTTTAAGGAGTTCGAATAGTGAGTCTCATAATTCCTTTAGGTGGTTGTTGATGGTTCTAAGTGGTCTTATTTAGTGTCATTTTTGATTATGTAACCGCTTTGTGCAGTCCCTTGAGAGGACTCGGTCACTCGTTTCACCAATTTCTTACCTTTTGTAATTATTTCTGTACTATTTTAGTTTATATTGGATCTGTTGTTGGAGAACTCACCCCTTAAAAAAAAAAATGCCCGAAAAGCCCCCCAAATCTATGTTATTTTGGATAGCCTAATAACAATAAATCTTAATTATTCCCTTGAAACAACTAATCCAAAATAAATCAACTAAACAATATAAGTTACTCTTGAAAATGCATGACGTACATAAATTAGCCAAAAAAAAAATATATATATATATATATATATATATATATATATATATATATATTTGTTGACTCGACTCCCGCTGACGTGGCAAGATATGTCATCATCCAAAAAATTCTTGAAAGGTCTTACCAAAAAAACACTCTTGAAAATGCATGACGTACATAAATTAGCCTATATATATATATCTGTTGACTCGGCTCTCGCTGACATCACTCTAGTGATCTTTTTCTTAGCTTGTTTTGCACACCAGAGTGGTGCACCATTGGTCCATCCAACTAGGCAAAAATATTATGCTCATAGATAAAACCTTGAAATTGCAATATATACCTGAGTAGTTAAGTAAAAAGTAAAATAAAAAATGAAAAGATTAAAACTAAAGGAAAATTGTGATTTACTTGATTTATAATTAGCTCCTTATAGTATTAAAATAAATTCAAAGATTTCTGAGGTATACTAAATAAATAATTTAATTTTTACACTCAAATTTTGTCTACTAATTTAACAAATTTAATTTGTTAGTGTTAAACTTACTTAAATAGGACATGTGTCACAATTTTATTCGCTTTAATATATCACGTTATCAAAATCTGTTAAATTAGTATAAGAAATTTGGTTGAAAAAATTCAATTATTTTTTTAAGGAAAAATGTATGATAAATCCTTGAGTCAACCCTCCAAAATTTTAAAACCCTTAAGTTTTTTTTTTTTCAAAAATTTACTCCCTAGGTTAACAAAAATAACAATAAAATCTTTGCCGTGAAAAATTTTTAATAGCCGTTAGTCAAATTCAAAACGCACCGTTTCACCTCATTAAAATATTAATTTTTTATTAATTTAAATTTTAAAATTAAAAAAATTCCAGAGAGATCTTAAAAATTTCCCATATCTGGATTGGAGGAAGGCGGTGTTGGATCATTGGGTGGAGGAGGTAAAGATGTAGTTGGTGGAATGGCTCGAGGGGGAGGTGGGGATGCCACCGGAGGTGTAAGGGATGCTTGCGGAGGAGAGCCTCCTAGTGGCGGTGGCGGCGAAGATAAAACTGGAGGGAGTGATGCTGGTGGAGGGGCAGATGGTGGGGGTCATGTTGGTGGCGATGGCGGTGGTGAAGTTGATGGTGGGGTTGAAGTTGGCGGAGAAGGTGGCGGTGAGGTTGGAAGTGGTGTTAATACCAGTGAGGGTGAAGCTAGCGGGGATGGAGGAGGAGCAGCAGGGACTGGCGGTGGAGGAGATTGAGGAGCTAGAGTTGAAGGGGTTGAAGGGGATGAGGGCGCTGGGGTGTCAGTAGTCTGAGTAGGCGTAGTTGAAGAATTCGACGGAACAGGGGAAGAAGGTGGTGGTGGTGAGGTGACAAAGGAAGTTAGTGAATTTGCAGAGGAGAGGAGGGAGGGGTTGTGGAGGCCATCTTCCTATGGATCTCTCCTAACAACGAAAATGCACTACTACAGTTCCATTGTCATATTTGAATGATTAGAGTAATCACAAACATCCAAACCTGCAATTTTTCCTCAAAACAATACATCATTGCAGAGCACAATCCAATGCCAAAAGGTCTTCATCAAACCAAACAAAGTAAAAAACACTCAAATTTTCTCAGTATTGACAACCCTAGAAAAAACCCAATTCCATCAAACCAGGCGCTACCAATCTACCAGAATCCCTTCTTTAGATGTGCAATTTTGATGTAATTCCCTTTTTGAGAAGGGCTATTGAAATTGGGCTCCTGAGTCTTGTGTATGAGAATCCAACATCTTAAGGGACAATGTTATGCATGCCTCTGCTAATGTGTTTTAGCCGTCTTAAACATGTTGGAATCTTTTGAAGCCTGTGGAATTTTTTTAAACCTTTCTGATGCTTGTTGTAATTCTCCTTGCCCTCTGTTTATTCGTAAGGATAGCTATGGGGTTGTTCCATGGTTGGTCTATCTATACCTTAATCTGGCCCGAAAACGCCTTTTCCATTACCTTTACAAGTGACTGCTTTGCTTTCGCTGTACGAATTGCGGACCCTTTTGTTCAAGTTAGAATCTAAGATCTGATCAACTCTCTCTCTACTTGGGCAAACGTTAGCTTGGCTCTAAGGGAAACAACCAGATTCTCCAAACGTTGACATCTGACAAGCTAAAAAAATCCCATATACCAAAAATAGAAAGAAAAAAAAAAAGACTAAGCAAAACCCATTCAGAAAATCCTTCTACCAACAAAACCCAGAGCAAGAAACCAAAAACTTTGAGCAATGATCAGATCGACAACAGTCTTGTTTTCTCCCTTTGGTAATCGCAGTAGAGACCCTGAAATTGTAAAGATAAAAGACCATCAAGATATAATAACAAGAACCAGCAATAAAATTCTCTTTTTCTTGTTATTCAACCTGAAAAATCAATTTGAAGGCAAGAAGTCACCAACTGGAAATCTACTTGAGAAATCAATTGTTCTCCAACAACTAGAGAAGACACCACCGAAGCCAAACCACCGTTGATGTTGTCGGAGAGATTCGAGAGCTTGGGTGTGTTCGCCGTGGTTGGGGCAAGAAGTCGTGAGTTGACAAAAGATTAATTTTTTTTATTTTTTTATTTTTAGATTTAAATTTTAAAATTAAATTAATAAAAAATTAATATTTTAATGAGGTAAAATGGTGCGTTTTGAATTTGACTAACGGCTGTTAAAAAATTTTTACGGCAGGGATTTTATTGTCATTTCCATTAACCCAAGGAGTAAATTTTTTAAAAAAAAAAACTTAAGGATTTTAAAATTTTGGAGGGTTGACTCATGGATTTATTATACATTTTCCATTTTTTTTAACATACCTTAGAAACCTTTAAATTTATTTTGATATTACATTGAGCTAATTACAGATCAAATAAACTAATTTTACATTTTACCTAAATCTAAACCGTTGGACTAAAGGGGGTGGCCAAAACCACCCCAAATGGTGGTTGGGGGTGGTTTCGGCCACCCCCTAGGCTCCAAGAGGGTGGCTCCTAATACCCACTGGGGGTGGTTTCGGCCACTCCCTTGGGCACCAAGGGGGTGGCCCTTGGAGCCAAGGGGGTGGCCGAGCCACCCCCATCCAACCAGATGGGGGTGGCCTCATGGACAAAGGGGGTGGCTCCCAAATGGCCAACGAGCCACCCCCAATTTTTTTCCCTTTTTTTTTGGTTTTTTTTTTTTTTTTTTTAATGTAAAAAAAAAATTAAATATGTGCCACGTGTCAACATTTGATTGATCCACATGGAATTCCGTTAAGTCAATTAATGGTCAACTAACGGAGGACAAATTTGGTCTATTATCAAAATCACAGGAATCTCCTGTGATAAAAATCAAACCCTAAGGAGAAAAAAATAAAGTTATGAAACTTCATGGGAGTATTTAGTATTTAACCATATATATAATGGACAATTTTTAAATTCAGCCAATTAATCCAATTTTTATTATTTTTACCAGTAACCCAACAACATCCAAGTTAAATAAATTTTTTTTTTTTTTTAAAAAAAAAAAAAAGGCAATGTGACAAATAAATTATACGACCCTATGAAATTCCCGCCAATTAAGACGGTTAGCAATGTACTAGAAACACGCCATTAAATGACACAAAATGGGGCACAAACTTCAAAAGTTTCCTCAACCTTTTACAAACTCCTACATTAACAAAGACGAGACTAATGAAGGTCGGAGAGCAAAAACCTCCTCAATTAAATCTAGCTAACCAGGTAAATACAGTGAGACTTAAATCCACATAAAGCAACAACAAAACTAGAAAATCAATACAATCACATGGAAATAACATAAATACCCCAAATGAAGCTACAACAATATTGCCCTACAACATAAGCTACAACTTTGGGGAAGGGCGACGGATTGGCGGATGAGAAGAGCACACGCGAGCACATGGGGGCAGAAGGGAGCGTGAAAGCAAGCAACGGAAAGCTGAGAGGCCAAGGAGAATGATGAAGGGTGGACGTGAAAAATATGGCATATCTAGTTTGAAATTGAAGCAATTTCTTTCAATTTAGTTCGCAGTAAAACTTTTTTTTTTTTTCACAAACAATTTTGTTGTGGACAATCTCTCTAATTTAGTGTTGGAATAACTCGTAATTAATGGGGTTTTCATCACAATTTTCACCCTAATCGTGGGTTTCAAATGTCGGAATAAGATTCTCTCAATTTCGAATGAAATGGAGAATATCCTGTTAGTATTTTTTAGAGGAGTAAAATTGTCATTTTAATTTTTTAGACAATTTTACCCCTCTAAAATACATTAATTAACTGGATACTCTCAATTTCAAATAAAATTGAGAGGATCCTTATTATTTTACAAATAATTGATGACTTTATGCTGAGATTATAGAGAACTGCATGCTGCAGATATGGGAACTAATTGGGACGGTGACATTCAAAGAGTTTAAACAAAGCATTGATCAAATTTGGATGGAATAAATTTCTCATTATATTTATGATATTGTTTTATTATAGTAATATACTATATTTTTATGAAATGAATAAAGAAGAAGCATTGTTGTCAAATATTTTGATTTTGATGATAATTTGGCTCAATATTGTAAAACAAATTACTGGAGATTTTGTTTTCAATGGATAGCTCAATTGACTGAAGACCATCCCTTATGAAGCAGAAGTCACTAGTTCGAATTATCTCCCCTCTCTTGTGTGGAAATGTTAAAATAAATTTAAAAAAATTTAAAAAAAAAATTACAGGAGATTTTTATAATTTTTAAAACAGTCTATTTTTTAATTATTGATCCAGGTCCTGTCTCTTGACCTGAGCCTGGGTCAACAAGGCCCTTTTTCTGTTGATATGGAAAAAGGACATCCAATGAATCAAGTCCAAGCCCAAATCTTTTATTGAAGGAGGAACTGGGTCACCACTTTGGTTAATTGGAGAAATGGCCCAACTTATTGCCCGCACATGAGAAACCCATGACGTTGACGTCTCATATGCCACTTCCTTCCATGTGTATTAGGCTATGTACTAAACATGCTCAATTTACCTTATACTTCTCTTCTGTGGACATCCATCTAAAACCATCATCGCCAGCTTTTGGAGAACATTATAGTTATGCACTTTTTTTCTAGATCATGTATTGTTACAACGTTAAAAACTTAAAATTGCCTTTTGCTCTTTAATAAAAAAATAATAATAATAATAAAAGTAATAACAAATAATTAAAAGGACAAAATACTCAAAACTATTTTCATCTTTATATTACATAACAACCATTTGGCAAAAACACTATCTAAAAAGTTTTGTCAAACCAACACAATATATATGATCATCGTATGAGTATCAAACCAATAGCAGTGACTATAAGGGTTGAGAGGAGTCCAAATTTGAGATGGCTCCACAAAGATAAAGTGTGCTCAAGATGTGAAGCTCTGCGAGCCTCTTCAGACACTGTTAAGTATGCAGATGATCCCAGTAATGAGAGGTTCCCAGCTACCGTGCTAACCCAAGCTAAGATGAGCCATGCCTTCTTCTCACCAGCTGCCGATGTTGCCACTTGTCCTCCCAGCAACAAAACTACACAGTATAAGCATGATTTATATATAAGCGACCCGCATCCTCATGTGTTGGAGCAAAATCCTCAAAGCTCAAAAATTCATATCAATTAAGTAATTTAAACCACATCTAAATGCAGCCTAGATTATTTTTATATGAAAGAAAAAACAAATCTTCTCAGAGATGTAGATGGAAAGGAACTTTAGATTACAGAGATATGTGGATGGAAAAAATCAAATTTATTCTTCTGGTGAGGGATGCAGTTTATTGAGAAAATGACCCAGGAGGGTGCCAACTTTTGTACAAAGGGAAGTTAAAGATACTTCTCAAACTTAAAGAACTGTTCAGTATATGATGGTGCAATCTCAACTTGATTAAGATTTGACCATGCATGAGAACAATTAATATCAAGTTGTCTCAAGTGCAAAAGAAAGCTTGAGAACAAGAAAAAACCCATACTGGTTATACTTTGACATGCCTAAGAGATCATATTCTGTATTCAAAGTCCAAACCATACCAAAATATATAGCATCCAGAAATCTTAAGAAACCATAAATGCCAAAAAATGTTCAGATCATATGCATTCCAAATCTGCACTGCTAGCAATTTCTTGGCATTCTTGCAATTGCTAACATAAAGTTGTATAAACAGACTTTACAGCCAGGTGTTACTCTAGGAAGCTAATTTTATATATATGAGAGATCCAGAAAAGAAATAGAATGATGACATATAATAGAAAAAGACATGGAAGAAATACACCAACATACCAGTTGGTACGCTTGGAGTTGAAGCCAAATTTGACAGGAGAAGAACGACAATGGCATGAACTGCCATCCCGCTAGCATGATCAATCTGTGCATAAGGCGCTATGAGGTCCCATAGAGTACTTGGGATTCCAGTTTCGTTAAAGCCATCTACTGCGATAAACATTCCGCAAGAGAAAATCAAAAGCGAATAGGAGACCTGGCAAAGAAGAGAAATCAACTTAAGATATTTTAAACTCTCCAACAAGCCATCCATGTAATTTATAATCTCCTACAAGGTATGCTTTAGAGTTTTCAAGTCCCATTGATAGACAAAGGGGAAAACTAATTGAAAAAGGAGAAGAGCAGCATCATGTTAATTAGCAAATTATACCTTTTCAAGGCAAGGCCTAGCATCTGTGAAATCAAGAACCTCAAGAGCAAGTGCAGCGGTAATTGTAGTCCATGACATATTCAGCCCCATGAGCAAAGCAATCAACATTCCTATAGTAATAAGATAAACACACGACTTCCAGAACATCCTTTGCCGTCTAACAGTCAAATCTTCCTTTCCTTTTGAAGACTCTATAGAAAGTGCGACTCTTAGTCTGTCCATTGATCTAACAACAGTCTTTGAAGGAATGATCTCCTCCCTTTTGGGAGAAGATACAACATCTTCCAGCTCTTTCGATGCACTAGAATTCCTTGCAGAATCCAACGTGCCACAAGGGACCCTGTGGATTTCATTATCATTTGAACTTAACTGGTTTCTAATGGTCTCAACTTGACCCATGTTCCCATGCACGTTGGGAGAGCCTTGCACATTTATAGTTTCCAATCTAGAGTACCCCATCATGGCTGGTGAAAAGCGATGAGAATCCACATCCTCCTCTTCAACAACATCCTCCCTTTTGGGAGAAGATACAACATCTTCCAGCTCTTTCGATGCACGAGAATTCCTTGCAGAATCCAACGTGCCACAAGGGACCCTGTGGATTTCATTCTCATTTGAACTTAACCGGTTTCTAATGGTCTCAACTTGACCCATGTTCCCATGCACGTTGGGAGAGCCTTGCACATTTATAGTTTCCAATCTAGAGTACCCCATCATGGCTGGTGAAAAGCGATGAGAATCCACATCCTCCTCTTCAACAACATCCTCCCTTTTGGGAGAAGATACAACATCTTCCAGCTCTTTCGATGCACTAGAATTCCTTGCAGAATCCAACGTGCCACAAGGGACCCTATGGATTTCATTTTTATTTGAACTTAACTGGTTTCTAATGGTCTCAACTTGACCCATGTTCACATGCACGTTGGGAGAGCCTTGCACATTTATAGTTTCCAATCTAGAGTACCCCATCATGGCTGGTGAAAAGCGATGAGAATCCACATCCTCCTCTTCAACAACATCTACAGCTGCATCTGTTTCATCCTTCTGAATTGATAACAGCCTCCAATACATGGATAGAAGAATTAGAGCATTGACAACCACTCCCACTAGCATTGCAGGGAGAATTCCACTTAGAAAACTCCCAAAAGATATCTTACTCTGAACAGCTATAACCAAATTTTGGGGGTTGCCAATTGGAGTCGCTGAAGACCCAATATTTGCACTAGAGGCCAGGGCAAGAAGGAAAGGTTCAGGAGGGAGATTATGTTGCCTTGCAATTTTTAAGACAAATTCAGTTAATACCACACAAGAGGTATCAATAGTAAAAAAGGCACTTGAAATGGCTGAAATCAGGCAGATTCGACAAAGTAAGTCCTTTGGTCCTTTACTCTTCCATGAGAGAAGATTTTCCAAGTACTTGAACATATCTGCTTTTTTTAGATAGACACTGACAACCATTGTCCCAAGGAGAAGACCAAGGATTGGTAGATTAATTGCATTATATGCTTGATCTGGAGTTAGGACTCGGAATACTACCATTAGTATAGCACCCAGGAGGGACCCAGCATCCCTCCCAATTGGTAGAAAAGGAACGGCTGGGAAGACCGCCAATACCCAGAAGATTGCGAAAGCAAGGGATCCCAGAACCACTTTTACAGAAGAAGCCAAGGCCATCTTTGCAGCTTAGTAAGCCGTAGTCTATTGTTATACAGTCCTTAGGGCTCAACGCACTAATGAAATTCCATAGCTGATGCCATATTATCATAAATCTACTTGACAGAAAAGTACCCTGGCCAGGAAAAACCAATTAAACATTATAATTGTGTGGAGATTCAATCTTCTGAATCTATCATAGATTCGATACAAAATTGAGATACTTGAGCAACATGATAGCAAAATTCATTGAAGCACAGTGTCCAACTGCTGGAGGGCAAATAGTAAGCATATAGCAAGTGTTAGGAAGATAGCCTGCAGAGAGTTGTTGCATCTTTGGATTTATTATAAGGCATAATAAACTAACACAAAACAAGTACATTATCAAAATCAAGTAATATAGGATTGACGAGTTCAGTGAACACTAACAATTAATCTAGTTTTTCTTCTTCTCCTTTTTCTTCTCTTATCTAGAACTCCCTGAGAGAAGAACCAAGATTGACATTAAAAGCAAAATCCAGCCAATATGAATTTGTTATTTTTATCTTTGCAATACCCATTAATATTGACATTAACAAAATGAATGATCAACTATTTTCAAGAAATGCCACTTCCACAACAATCTCAGTATTCCAAACTAAATCTTAAAAAACCAAAAACCCAGATTCAGAAATTCTTTGCATATACAACAGATATGAAAATATGCATAAGAACTGAATATCAACTTCAGAGAAGGTGTCAGACGTATCGCATGACCCCACAATCTTTATGAAGGTGCTGCTTCAACGGTCATTTAATCCAACAGTCATTAAATTTAGAAATAAATATACGATACCCAGATTCCAAAAATTGGATTTGGTTTAGATATGGTAAAAAAAATTGGTAACATTTTAAGGATCTAAATTTATTTCTAAATTTTTTGGAAGTAAATCTAAACCGTTAAAAAATATATCTTTACAAAGCATAAAAGAAATGATCAAAACAAACAATTTCTAAGTTGAAAAGAGGTACTAAGATGTCAGGTCCAGCCTCTGAACCGAGAATAAGTGTGATAATCAGCAACTATCAAAATTAGAGCGGTCTGATTTGCATGTAAAAGCTAAAATCTTTTCTGAATATTAGTCTTCCTCGTTTTGGATTGGACGAGTTTAGATTGAGTGACTTTTGTCCGTTGTAATTGGAAGAAAGTAGATCAAACAGATCTCTCACATATATATCTCACAATGTCACATATGACGGAAGGAAAAGGCGAAAAACTTTTCAAGACACGTCAGGGACTCATGATCAACTACTTTTGTAACCCCTCAAGGCGAAAAACTTGCCCCTCGATATCCTGATTCCGGAACACAATATAATCTTTAAGCAAAGAATCTGGTTAATTTAACAACCGAGATGCCCAAATAATCGAGTCTATAAAAATGTCATTTGTCCATTTATATGTAAGATCCACATGATTTTTTATAATAAGATAAAGTTGAAAGAAAATTCATTAAAAAAACACAGGGGAATCACTTGTTATTTATTTTTAAAAAGGACTAAAGTCATCTAAAATAGCCCTAAAAAGAGTCTTAAGAAAGGACGAAAACACCATAATAGGCCTATTTCAAAAAGTTATGAGTACGTTTGAGAAATATTGTTTACAATGATAATAATCATATCTATATATTATTATTAGAAGATGCTAACCTCATTCCTTTCTTTTGCCGTTGCCAATTACTCATAACTAAACCTTATATTACAAGCACAACAGTATGAGTTTGGATTCCTCCTGAAGAACTGGAAAACACATTAGGCAAACACCACTTTTCATATTGATAAACTCGAGGAGAGCAAGGGTCCCAAGGGAGACGGCCAGGAGCTAGACTGGACGAATTAATTAAGCAAATATATAGTGGCTGCAACTAATAAACAAGAAGTCTTTCCTTTTTGTTTTTTCTTTTCATTGTCATCCTTCAACTCTTTCTTGGCATCCAATGAAAATTCCATATTCATTCAAAACTAAGTCGGCATTCGACAACTATTACGTCATCACTTATTTTAAAATTTTAAATAAATAAAAAGAGAATATTTTAATAATTTAATCAATAAAAATATTTATTTTTGTTGTCTTGTATTATTTTTTTCTTTAATAAATTTATTTTTAAATATGTGAGACTCACATATGAATTTTACATATTCAAGTTACTTTTGATAGTTAAGGACCTCGATCTATTCTAATATGCATACTAAATGATTGCTTATTTTAAAAGTTTAAGCTAATAAAAAAAGTTAGTTATTAATTCAATAGTTAAACAGTAATGCAAAAAAATAAAAAATAAAAAAGCAGCAGGAACTTTCCAACAAAATAAAATAATTAGGAAATAATATAAGAAAACTAAGTGATATTCACTCAGGTCTTGTACAAACTGCCAAGGGTCCGGCCGCTTGATCAAAAGGGCAGGAAATTAAATGCAAGATTCCCAACATGAGGCGGCTAATGCACGCCTACGCTCTCGTTGGATAGACAGATATTACATGTGTGGAGAAAATTCAAGAAACGTCACCATGCATGATTTGGAGTATATTCTAAATTTCCACCAGTTTTGGGAGTATATTCTTGAGATTGCTAACCGTACGTACGTTAGAGAAGAAACTTCCACGACACCTGTTCTTGGAGTTTTATGTATAGAAATGACCTTTTTCAGAGTAATTGTAGAAGTTATATATTATTGTATTCTTCTTGTGTCAATCTCAAATTGATATAATTTTTAAAATTATTATTTGATTAAAATTTAATAATAATTAATCAAAGAGGCTGATAATTTTATAAGTCACATCCTTTTTTGAGTGATACAAAAGTAATTTTTAGCGTTACTCTATTTTCTATGTGAAAATAGAGTACGTTTCGTGAAAAATAGAGTACGTTTTGAGTTCAATAATAATACAATATTGACTACTCACAGCAGTAGATTCTATTTACCACGAATGGAGTTAATTTTGTAAATCCATGTACGGAATGTGTTGTACATGGGAGGAACAACATCGCCACCCCAACTGTGTGTATAATGTATATATATATATATATAGTTGTGCTTTGTATGGTGATCGAACTGACTTGAGATGGTTGCACAATCTTCTTTTTAATCTTCGTTTCTGGCTTATCAAAAAAAATTGAAAGGAAATTTTCAAATTTTAGAGATGCACAGTACTTTTAATTTAATTTATTATTTTTTGGGGGAGGTGGGGCTAGCACCCCCAGCCCAAAGGGTATATATTGGTAAGGATCATACGGTCACACTTCATGTTGCTATCAGTAAATTAACTTGGGTGTGGCAATTTGCTCAGCTGGAAATCCCAGTCTTGTACTAACTGCCAAGGGTCCGGCCGCTTGATCAAAAGGGCAGGAAATTAAATGCAAGATTCCCAACATGAGGCGGCTAATGCACGCCTACGCTCTCGCGCGTTGGATAGCCAGATATTACATGTGTGGAGAAAATTTAAGAAACGTCACCATTACAAAGTCAAGTCAGCCAGATAATATATGGTAGTGCAGAAAGAAAAAAAAATGGAACTTAATTGGCAACTTCCCAGCAAAATAATTAATATGATTAAGGAATATAAGAAAAGTATACGTAAGCGATATATGTACGAGACAAGTAGACATTCCCTACGCTCTTGTTCTAGTTAACTGCATGCCAAGGGTCCCCTAGCCTAGCGTTGATCATAAAGATTCACCCATGCAAAACTAAAATATTTAGTTTAAAATTTAAGATTTTTATTTTAGTTACTGTTTTCTCTATATACACACAAATTAACATTTATATTTTATTCTCTATTTTATTTATTCTTTTTATAGTTTTTTCTATTGTTTTCTTAAAGAAAAAGAGAAAGAAAAAAATAATAATATATTGTTGATGTAGTGTGCTATATAGTGAATGAGATACACAAAAAATATTTTGATTATAAACTATTTAACTATATATTTTGTTGGATATGCTCTGGCGACGACTACATCATTCTTGGAGAGACTTAAGATGGACACAAAAGGGATTTCTAGAATCACTCATAACAACTTGCTGTAAAATTTAGTAAATAATGTTATTTAATAGACTATTATATAATTGCAATACAACTTGATGAAGTGGTAGTCAAGATCAACCCTTAAATCATCACTAATTAATATAAAAAATAAATGACTAACTATCACATGTCATTTCATTTATATAAATAACAACATACCATATTACTCAAATTTAATTTGATCATAAAATAAATCATTTCTATTTCAAGTAAAATGGATAAGATCGTAATCATGGGACAACGACTTGTCGAACACGTACATTAGCCGATCAAGGGAAGGGGAACTGGGGAATTACGCAAGTACTCTTCGTGAGAAGAAAGAAAGAATGATTTATTTTCAACGGCGTTTAAGAGATTGGTTCAAAATTGGGCTACCTTATTAAAGCCTTAAGCACCAAAATAAGTTATTAAAACAAAATAATAATAATGAAGGATGCTGATTATTCTCATATTTACAGTGATAATAATCATATCTATAAGGAATTAATTATTATTATTTTTTTTTTTCTTTCTGTAAAGACCATATAGATATATAAGTTATATAAGTTAGAACATATAGAAGAAGAAGAAGAAGAAGAAGTAGAAGATGCTAACCTCATCCAGTTGTCTTGTGCATGCCGATGCCCACGGGAACTCATAACTCAAGCTTAATTGTAAACGACACAATTAACGTCCTCACCCACACGACCACGAACTACAATTACAACGACAAAAGTATGAGTTTAGATTCCTTAAAAACTGGAAAACAGATTAGACAAAACCCCACTTTCCATATATATATATATTAATCTAAGTGCAACCTCAGAAAAAGCAAAATTTAAGTGCAATCTCTCAGGTCGTGCACCATATATATGATTTCTTTCAGGGAAGAAACGCAAGACTCTGCACCATATGAGCTATATATATATATAGCATACTCAATGCAAATACTCAGACCAAGAAAACATTAATGCTTGGCATCAGATACATATTTCGTGGGTATGTAAAAGGGACCCAAAAATAATTGCTCCGTTGTTTAGGAAATGTAATAATAAAAAATAGTCATCTTAATTAGAGATTATACATATAAACAGTGAAATGAACCTGATAAACTCGAGGAGAGCAATGGAGATGGGCAGAAATTGGATTCGTTGTAGATAGGATTGAAAACTCTGCAGCTGCAAACTGTCGCGGTTATAAATTTATTCGTTAATTTTTTATTTTTTTTTATGACCATTCGTTCGCACGTGGTGCCTTCCTTTCTTTTTGCTTTTTTGACACGCAGATCCCTCAAGTCTTTCTTTTTGCTTTTTTGACACGCAGATCCCTCAAGTCTGATCCCTCAAGTCTTCTTTGCAACCAATGAAAATTCAATATTGATTCCAAAGTCAAGTCGGCCACGGAATCCGAATGGTAGTACAGAATAAAATGGAACTAGGCAGCTTCCTAGCAAAATCAAACGTTTAAGAACTATATATAACTTGTTGTGCAATTAATTTGTTAATCGACTAAAATGTCGACATTGCGAGATATATATATATATATATATATCATGGGGGGCTAAGTAAAAAGTAAAATAAATAAAAAGATAAAAAGTAAACCCAACGTTCACCTTACTTTAAGAATAAATATCAGCTCCTCTCTCTCTTCGTATCATGACAATGATTTACAAGTAAATGGAATCATTGTAGCTTTGTCTAGATACCATTTGTCGTGCCTTAAGTTCCATGCATGTTCAAATATATATAATATCGTTAAGCTTACATGATAATCATACTAATTATAAAATAATCAAAGAAATTGATACGTCCATCTCCTAGTTAAACGTGCACACATTCCTTCTAGACTGAAATCCATTAATCTTGACAATCCGTAATACTTCACTGCTGAAGAGGAATATATATAACTTTTCTTCCCCTTTTTTTTTTTTTTTTCTTTGGCCCAAAACAATATTTTATACTTCTTAAGAGGAATACTGCATACAAGTCAGCATTAGACCGGTAGATCATGAATATTACCCACCTAGAAACATCTAAGAAGTTTTCTCCTCGCACGCACAGCTCAAGAAAATTATAAATTATGTCTATATATAGAATTTTTAATTAATTTCAAATAAATCCATATGTGTAACAGTACTTGTGTTGACCAGGGCATAAGAGGAATGATGATCACCACTTGACGTCATCTTCACCTTCCTCCTCCCGGGGAAAGAACCAAAAAAGGGTAAAGTCTATTTAACTCCCTTAAATTATCATCCCAATGACAATCTATCTCCCAAACTATTAATTGCGACAATTTATCCTCCAATTCCAAAACAATGATAATATACCCAAAATTTTAACAAAATGACAAAATTACCCTTACTAAAATAAAAACAAAATACTAAAATTTATTTATTTATTTCAAATTTTTAAGGGTATTTTTGTCTTATTGAAAATTCTATAGGGGTAATTTCGTCATTTTGCTTGCATTTGAGGGTACATTGTCATTATTTTGGTAATTTGGAGGGTAAATTGTCACAATTGATAGTTTGGGGATAGATTGTCATTGGGGTGATAATTTGATGGTGTTAAGTAAACTTTATCCTAAAAATAAAAAATAAAAAAATGTACAGATGTTCATGGCCTTAAGGCCATAAGCAACATCATGAAACCAAGGCAGCACATATGGACATAAGGGGCACACATGAAATTGAGTAAAACCAATGTAAAGGGAAGCTTTTTACTAAGCAAATATATTTTTTTAAGATAAAATTACTTTTCAAAAAAAATAAAATAAAAATAAAAATAAAAAGAGAAAAATACTGTAGAGAATCCAGTAGTTTAACCTTTTACCAAATTCATCATTCAGGTTTGAAACTTATCAAATCCATCACTCTTTTAAACTATAATGCTTCGTTATCAAATCATTTTCTCCGTACTCCTTACGTTAGGTTTTTTAGTGATGAAGAGTGACATGTAGGCGAATGACCATGTCATATCTAATAAAATTATAACACATATACATATCATTGAATCAACACTTATTATTATAACTTCACCACATCATTTAAAATTAAAAATATACCATATAGAAACAAAAAATAAAATAAAAAAGTTATGAAAAAAAAAAAATGAAAAGGAAAGGGGGAAAAAATGATTAATGCTACAAGTCCCTCTTGTGTCTCTCTTAAGTCCCTCCAAGAATAATGTGGCTATTAAAATTACCATTGGACTTGTGATTGATCATTATTGAATTTTGATCAAATAGTATTTTTAATAGCCACATCCAGTGGCGGATCTAGGAATTGGAGTTAACAGGGGCGTAAATTTTTTTTTTTTTTCTCTTTATGTATTATATATATTTTTTATAATACAGTAAATACAATCAAAAAATAAATTATACCATAATATATGTATCACAAATCAAATCAAACTCATCAAATTACCCAACAAAAACAAAAAAAAACAAAAATCAAAGTAACTATTAAAAATCTTCATCTAACGACATCACAAACACATAATAATTTAAACTACTTACGAAATAAACTAAGCACAATTAAATGACTACTAGTGTCTAAGAAAAATGAGTACTTTTAGTGGGCTATTAGCATACGGCTATTTCTTTTAGAAAAGCCTCAAATCTCAAAAGATAAATTACATTAGAGTCTAAGCCTACATAAAAGAGACTAGATTCTAAATTTAGCAAAAAAAAAAAAAAAAAAAAAAAAAACCACATTTATCTATAAACTATGACCAAAAATACTAAAAAATTCACTCACTATCTTTTTTTTAATAATAAACTATTATCTACTCTCTCTCCACTAATAAAATATAATTTTATTCTTTCTCTTTAATAAAAAATAGCCTCATTTCAGATATTTCTCCATATAATGACCATTTGAACGACAAAAAAGAAGGCCTAGGGTGCCCTGGTTTTTTTTTTTTACCAGGGGCACCCTTAAAATTTTTTTGAAAATACTTAATAAATTTTTTAAAAAAAAAAATTTACCAGGGGCGCCTGCCCCCAGGTCGCCCCTGTGTAAATCCGCCACTGGCCACATCATTGTTGGAGAAACTTAAGGACACTAGAGAGCCTTCTAGAATTACTCGAAAAAAAAGTGGTTAGGAATGGCTTTTAAGAATGTGATTTGACTGAGGAATGCTACAATGCATTCTACAAATTAAACCATCTCCCCACCATCTCTTCACTTTAACATTTTGATTTTTTCAAAAAAAAAAAAAAAAAAGATTAAGAGAGAAGAGATGGTGAGGAGATGGCTTGTAGAATGCAAAAAAGCATATCCCTGATTTCACTATCCTCTTGGAAGTGGTTTGGCCACCTTCAACTCAGTCTTTAGAAATTGTTAAACTTAAGAGTAACTCGGCTACACTGATTCCAACATTCTTAAACACAAGTGTATATATTACCATATCATTTAAAATTTTAAATGACGTGGTACTATATATACCGTTAACGTAACAAAATCCCATTATATTTTGTTCATTCTCACCAAACAAATCATGGGCAAGATCACAGGCTTCACGCTCGGAAAATGTCTAATTGGGTCTTCAAGTGAATCTTCCAAAACACCCTGACCTTACCCGAATACAATCGGCTAAACCCGTTATCACCACCATCGAGCAAACCCAAGCCCATCCCAATATGGGCCTACGTTCAGCAAATAATCTGTTAATTTTTGTACACAACTTAATGCAAAGGCCTCTAAAACAAACTATTGCTTTTCATTTTTCAACACCAAGAGCATGAGAATTTAACTAGCTTTTGTTCCCCTTGGGCAACAGGGCAGACGACAATTCAATTTTCCTCTTCCCTGCAATCAATTGGAGAGACGACTTTTCATTATTCCTTTCATTAATTCGCCGAAATGCTGCTACAGTTAGTGCTTGTACAGAAGAAGCTGCTTCAGTACACCGGGAATCTATAGTCCTCAAGTCTTTGGCCATTAGAGCAAAGGCTTCAACTTTTGTGTGCGTTTTCGCAGTTTTGAGAGAGATTGGGAGGTCGGATAGGTTGGGTGATGCAACAGAGCATTCCAACCCCCAATCTAGAAGTTCTTCTCCATAGAAACTACCTTTCTCAATACACTTGGCGCTTCTCTTAGCATTAATACCGGTGGTGAAGTTCCATATGATGCCTCGCGTTATGAAGAGCATCGCATCAAGTAGTTCTCCCTCCCTCACAATGTAGTTGTGCTGGTTGTAGTGCATTGGCTTCAGATACCCGCAAATCAACTGTAAAAGTTGTTCACCTTTTCCTTGAAGCTGTGGCACCTAGAAAATAAACAATCGAGAAGAATAATGAGAATATTTGTATTTAACACTATCACAAATCACAATCCAATCAAATTATCAAAAAGGAAGGGAAGGGAACTCACTTGCTTTAGCATGGGTAAGCAGATATAGCGCATAATATTCCTTCCAAGTTCAATGGGAAGATGAGATAGCAGATTTTGCACGTCAACATCTTTCTTTTCTTCCAGCATGTGTTGAACGATGGGCATGATCTCCTCTTCTATAGTACTAGGGAGCTGGTTTCTAGATATCCATAGTTCTATTTCTCGTTCTTTAACTCTCATGTTTTTTATAATTTCTTTTGAACTTTCAGTTGCCAACTGTATATATGTCTGATACATGACAAGTTTAGATCATCAAATTCTATTGATAAATTACAGCTCATCTTTAAATCTTTGATTGATAGGAACCGATAAATTTAGCCACTAATTAATCAATATTCTAATAACAAATGCATGTTGAGCAGTCCTTCTACATGCGTGTATAAAGAAATCATCAATAACACTCATACTCATAATTATATAATCAAGCACCCTAAAGATTAAAAAGATGTTGAGCACCAACCTGCAAATTCCCAATATATATATATATATATATATATATATATATATATATATATATATATCAAAATAATGTAGTATTCTTTTGGATGAATGGTAATTAATTAAAACAAAAGTGGAAATTCACATCTCATACTGTCGTAAAAAGAGTTTAACATGTGTAAACCTCAAATTTCGTAGGCCCCACCAGAAACAGTGCGAGAGCTTTTGCGGAAAATTTGTGGACTCTAACGTATGAGATTGAAGGACTTCAAAGAATATTCCAAAATCAAAGAGCGTTGTGTTTGGTGTTTGTACAGGGAAATAATCGTCTAAAAATGCACGATCGCTTGAAAGTTGATTGCAGCTAAAAGAACTTGGGGTACATCCGACATGCATTTCACACGCTTTGTGCCAACAAGCCGTCTCTCGTTGGACAGAAAATAAGTACTAAAAAGTACCCAGTACCTAATTAAAGAACCAAAAAGATAAGTCAATTCTGCAGATATTCTAACAAAAAACTACAAAAGAACGAGACAATCTTACAGATATAACAATTTAAAGGTTACTCGAAACTGTCTCATCAGCACTATGTGATCGATTTTCGAATAAAAATAAAGTATCAAACATTTCTAAGTAGAGCACAGGTCCTAGCTAGTTACTTTCATTCACGTGTCAAGTTTAGACTGGAAATGGTAGTACTATATAATTAATCACACATGGATATAAAGTAGGTGCGCAATGCATGCTTATTTACCAAGGTCAATTCATTATATACAGAAATCTAAGGAAACCTTGATAAATGATAAACATACGACACTTATTGAAAGAAAACAAAAAATGAAATAAGCAATAAAAAAAAATTTATGACGTAAAATGAACATGATATTGATAATCAAATTTACATGGCTGGCAAGAATATAGAGAAAGAAATTAAATGCAGCTTTAATCCAAACAAGTCTAGCAAGTTTGCTGGCAGACTTGGTAAGATTTATCCACGATATGTAGATTCGGAGAATTCTTGGTACATATTGGCAGAAAACAACAGCATTCAGGAACTTCCTTTAATTTTGTCCAAAAATCTTGAACCTCTCACTTTTGAAAAAATAATTGGAAATAAAACCTGCACAAATTAAAACAGACCGTAAGATATATATATATATATATATATATATATGTGTGTGTGTGTGTGTGTGTGTGTGTGGAATTTTAATGAGATAGTGTTCCTTGATTACCTGTGGGATGGGAAGAATAGCGAGAACATCAATTACGAAGTACCGGGAGAAGAAGTAGCGGTTTGCGATTTGCTGAGGATCTCTAACTATTATAATTCGTCGAAGCTTACGAGAGTCCTCGTCGATGTAAGGACAAATAAATTGTAAGATTATATTCATAACATAAATGAAATCTGTGACAAATCTCAAAGTAATGGCTACGATCTTCAATCTTTTGTCTAACCAAACGCACTTGGCATCTCCATTGATGACAGGAAGGTAAAAGAACAAAGGGTCCACTGATACTGCAATGACACATGACACTGCAAACATTATATTCCACCACTGAAGCAGTCACCCCTCTGGGTCAAGAATTGTCTTTTTTGTTGTTCGCTTTTGTCCGGAGTCATCTCCATCAGTTTTGGAAACTTGCCCCTCAGTATCTTGATTCCTGAACACAACATATATAGCAAGCAAATTAAGAATCAGGTTAATCATATATTCTCATATACATGGAACTTGTTCTTCCATCCTCCAATTGATCTAGTTGTTTAGAAGTTTTCTGCTTTCAATTATTTATATTTGCAATGTATATGTTAGTAGTTGAACCAAGGTATTTTTCTAACCGTTTGGTTTTAATTCCAAGTATTTCATAAGAAAGAGAGAATGAGTAAAATTAAATTTGGACCGGCTGTTGAAAAAATACAACCAAATACAACCCATATGCTATAATTTTTTCACTATACCTTATAAGCCAAAACCTTTTTTAGCAGTATAGTGTAATAAAAAAGGAGTGCTACTTTGGATATAGCTTTGACTACAAGTCCTATTACAACTTAAATGTAATATTTATCATGTTAATTATATAATTAAATTTATTTCTCAAATTTTATTATTTAAATTTGAGATTAGAGTAACAACTACGGAGGAGAGGACCAGCATTTTCCAAAGTACAAGTTAACCTAAAATGTCTATAAAAAAAATAAACAAATAAATAAAAACTCTCTGCTCCCCTCCCTTTCTCTAACTCCCTCCAGCTCTCCTCTCCCCTGATTTGGGCTCTCTGATTTCCCCTAAATTTGTTTAGTTGTGTTGCCGGCCGGCCACCAAATCTTTGGCCCCAAAATTAAAAAATCGTCACCTCAAAGTCCACCCATTGCCAGCCCGGGCCCATATCCACGAGCATCACACCTCCCAACCATCGACGGCCACCAAAGATATTTTAATGATTATTTTTAGGATTCTAATCAATCAATAAAAGTTTATTTTTGACCAAGAAACTATGCATAATTCAGAGCATTCAAATTAGCAGAGGAAACAAAAGCTAGCAACTTTGACCCAAATAAATAAAAAAATAGATAGCTGCTATAGTGGCCAATAAATTTGTTGCAATTTGTTAAATATTTATATACTCAATCATAAGAAATCAACTTACAAAAAAATAAAAATAAAAATGCATAAGAAAACTAATCCTATATATATATATATATATATATATATATATATATATATATATATAATCTACTATAGGTTATACTCAAGCATTATGAGATTATCTCTCAAACACATTCTATTATCTCTTAATCATTATCTGAATGTGGACAACTCATAATCTATCAATTACCTGCATTATCTCTAAACTAACTCTTACTATCCATCAACCACCTCAAAGTGGAACATGAAGAGAGCAGTTGCATAAAATCCAATAAAAGAAATCAATCAAATCATTCTCAAAAAGATCTGAGCGCATGCTATATTTTGACTCCATATAAAAGTGTCAACTTAAATATCGGAGTCTCCGACTAAGGCCGAAATCCTTTGACGCTCTTGTTATTTTGCAAACAATTCATCGCTAGTCGAACCATACCAAAAACAGCATCAACTTATATATATAATGATTCTCTTTTTCTTTAAAAAAGAATATTTAAATAAAATAATAAAAATAAATACTTAAAATAGTGAATTGGATGTTGGTATTATTTGGAATAGTTTTTAAGAGTCGGAGACACTGTATCCAAATCAGGAAACCGATATCTGTACTGAGAAGAAAGAAAGAGATTTATTTCGAACAGTCTTTAAGAGAAAGGTTGAAAGTTTGATAGTTGGATCTCGACTGGTTCAATGGCCCTGACTGATGGAATAGATTGTAGATAGGGACAGGAATTAAACAAAGCATTAAAGTTATGAAAAACATTTGATGATAAACCTAGTTAATTAATTACCAACAAAACATTTCCAAGATGCTGCAATTAGTGATGCCTTTCGATCAACCTCATAAAAAATCCTTTGAGAAATGTTTACAATGATAGGAGGAAGAAGAAGAAGAAGAAGAAGATGCTAACCTCAACCCTTTCTCTTGCCGATGCCGGCCATGGTAACTCATCACTGAATTAAGTACCCACGAACTACTTTTCCAACGACTGAACGACAAGAGTACTATTGAGATAAGAAGATTCCTGAAAAAAAATGAAAAACAGATGAGACAAACTCCACTTTTCACATATATATACTAAATGCAATTGAGACACTGCAGCATAAGACATGATCATATGAAGAAGCAAAAGGTTTCTGTAAAATCACTTAAAAATGGATTAAAAAAATCTATGGGTTGTTTAGGAAATGTAATAAGAGCAAATTTGGGTTGGAGAATTGAACCTGATAACTCGATCAAGATGAACAATGGAGACGAAGATCTGGAGAAATTAAGCAAAGAGTGGCAGAAATTGGATCTTTGCTGTGGGAGTACTTAAGAGACTGCAGCTGCAAGTAATACACAAGAGCAACTCTTGCTGATTATAAATAGTTATTTATTCGTTATGACTAAGTCTTCTTTTTTTGTTTTTGTTTTTTACAACAAGCTTCGGGTCTTCCTTTATTGTTTTTTTTTTTTATTCGGATAAAATGGCTCAGAAACTGACGAAAATTTAATACATTATTACAAAGTCAAGTCAGAGCGAAAGATGGTGCAGGAATAATCCAAACTTGGCAACTTCCCAGCAAAATAAATGACAAGAAATATATTGAAGAAAACAAAAGGATTACTTGTGCAATTTGCTAATAGACTAAAACCTCGACATTGCACTCACCCAAAAAAATAAAATAATAATAATAATAATAAAACCTCGCTATCTCAATAGATATCATGTGGGGAGTTAAGAAATAAAAATTTTACAAAAATAAATCGAAAATATAAAAAGTAAACTCAAACTTTATTATAATTTAATTTATTCGTTGATTTAGAGCTCAACTTATACGTACAAAACTGCACAGCTTCTACAAGTCTCCCAGTCAAAGACATGAGAATGAGATGGACCCGGCCGGTTCTTGGGACATCAACTTCTGTTTCTTTTGCTTCGTTTCCTCTTTAACCATTTCTTGGGATATATATATATATAGAGGATTAAAAAAAAAAAAAAAAAGAAGGACCTGGTGGATGTGCTCTATTTTTATTTTGCTTCGATGGATGTGCTCTATTGTACCGTCTTTCATCCATAATAATGGGTGAAAGTCAATGGATGAGACAAATTGAAATCCAAACTTTGATTTAGATTCGAGCTGCAGTCATTTTAAATCATTTTAACTCTTCCTTTCCCATGTGCCCTTTGCAGGGAGATATGTTATTAGCTTGTCCTACTGCCATAAAAATTTTGATAGTTTAAAAGATGAGTTGTAAGACATCTATCCCAAATAATTTAGGATGTAGTGAGCCTCATAACTCTATTCTTTTAAGGAGTTCGAATGGTGAGTCCCATAATTCCTTTTAAGTGGTTGTTGATGGTTCCAAGTAAGGGCTTAGATAAGTTCGTTTTAATATGTGTCATTTTTGTTTCTGTAACTGCTTTGTGTAATCCTTTGAGAGGACCGGGTCACTCATTTGACCCATTTCCTACCTTTTGTAATTATTTTTGCACTGTTTTAGTTTATGTTGAATCTGTTGTTGGAGAGCTCACCCATTTTTCGGTATTAGGATCACCCATTCTTTTTTTTCTTTTTTTTTTTCAGATCAGGAGTGAAAAAGATCCTTACTTGTAATTCTTTTTCTATTCAATTAGGAAAAAAATAAAAAAAAATAAAAACCCGAAAAGCCCCCCAAATATGTGTTATTTTGGATAGCCTAATAACAATAAATCTTAAGAATTCCCTTGAAACAACTAATCCAAAATAAATCAACCAAACAATATAAGTTACTTAACCGCTATATATAGAAAATGGGTGACATGCCCAATATTCTCATTTATACTTAGTTTTATCGTGGTCGGCCAAATTTCGTTGCTTTTTATATTTGAAGTAATTACTTTCTCTAAACTCTTGTATAACTGTCATACAACTGAAATGATATTACAATCTATCTCATCTCAGTTGTATGACAATTATACGAGAATCCATTGCTCTTATATTTAATGTATTTAATGTAGTTTGAAACTTGAGAATCTATACAGGATGACATACAGAATCTATACAGCATAATGTAGTTCGAAACTTCAGAATGACTGAAAAAAAAAAAAAAAAAAAAAAAAAAAAAAAAGGTCATTTCATTCAATATACAGCATAATATACACAGACCTCATACAGCCAATAAATGTGACTTTCTACCATAATGTAATTCCACTACTCTTTTGTGTGTGGAAGAAGAGCAATCTTCTAGTTTCACCCTTAATACAACAAAACCAAGCATGTAAATCTCTTGGGATAGGGCGCCTATTGTTCTTCGGAAGTAAAATCGGGCTCCGCTGGTTTCTGAAGCAATATGGGTGAGATTCTCTCTGGCACTCTCTTCCGGGTATTATTGCGCCGCAATGCGCGAAGTGCGTTAGCAGCAAACCTTGAGGCGTAAATGGTGGCACCTAAACTTGGTGAGCTCCCGCCAGCCTTGGCCAATGCATCTTGCAACCTATTCTCCTCCGCCCGGAGAGACTCTTCAAGCTTCTTCTTACTGTAGCGGCGCCAGGCTGCCTGTATGAAACAAGCTGCCCAAGTCCTCCATTGCTGAGAGTAAAATCTGAAAGTGTGGCGAAGTTGCTTGCTATGAAGCCGCCGGAACTGAGAGGCTACAAACTTCAAGTCATCCGCTTTTAGAGCAAAGGCTTCGACTTCTGTAAGGGCTTGTACAGTTCTTGTTGAGATGGGAAGATTGGATGAGGAGTGGGGATCTAGAGCCCATGTAAGAAGTTCTTCGCCACAGAAGTCACCGGCCTTAAGATATTCAGAGTTGAAGAAGCCCGTTCTTCCACCATTGGTTGTCATGGTCAATAGCTTCCCTCGCATGATGAAGAGCATCTCATCAACTGGGTCTCCCTCCCGAACAATGTAGCTTTTCTCTGTGTAGAGCACTGGCTTAAGAAGATCACACATTGCATCCAACAGTTGTTCATCCATCTTTTCAAACATTGGCACCTTAAATAGATCCAAAATAATTAATGAGAATCAATCCTAGATTTAGCAATTACCGAGAGTGCATAGGAATCCAAATTAATACCAGTCAGCACGATTGGAATTAACAGTGAAGTCTATTTCCAAACAAAGTGCCTATCAATCCAATTACGAAAAAGAACAGGTTTCATATGTCTTAAATCATCAAAGTTTAAGCATGTTGAAGATCTTCAAAAATAATCCTTGAGGCAGGACTGCAGACAGTCTTAACCTGTTCATTTGGCATATTAATCAATTTTGAAATAAGGGTAGCAGTAGGAAGGTGGAGGGGTGATGTCGTTTGACAAAGCTGTCATTTTGACTTCACAAATACCAGGATGCCAATGAGCTTTAGCTCAAATGGTTACTTCCTCCCTTTTGTGGCAAGGTGGAGGGTGAAGTCGTGGATTCATGTCCCACCAGGTGCATGTAACTTATCAATCAATCCCAAAAAAACCGGGATAGCCAATAATCCATCCAATCAGTGCAACTGGCTTAATAACTTCGAAATAATTAATACTATCAAAAATTTCAAGCAGACGAAATTACTAGAATTGTCACACCAATAGCTAAAGATGAGGTCATGATCCTGTTAATGTGAATTAGAGAGTATGAACACCATCTGAATTTGCTAAAGATGTCGGTCATATTTGATGCTTCAATATGGGTATTAATCATGAAGGAATAGACAGGGCCTTTGTCCCACCCATGGATAATCCCTACCTAATAATTGCACATTTGAAAGATGAAATTGCATCTAATACACTTTCTTTTTTGCTCTTATTTAATGTCCTAATAAACCAACAAGTTGAAGTACAGCAACCAAATAACTCCAAAGAGTACCACCCATAGAAATCTCATTACACATTCATTGCAGCCTAGCTGCTCATGCCAGCCTTGGTGCAATTTCAGCAGAATAAATGTGATGAAGAAAATATATTATTTAATGATCAAAGATTCCGTTCTCACTCCCAGCAAGATGATAAAGAAAAAAGTTATAGAGGGGGAGGAACTCACTCTCATGAGCAGCGCCAAACAGAGATGGCGCTTTATGTCCCTTCTCAGGTCCTTGGGAAGATTACGGAGCAGATTCTCTTCATCAACACCTCTAGTTTCTTGCCATTTGTAATGTTCGTATCTCCTAATCCGCTCTCTCAGATCCTCAGGGAGCAAACGGTGTGACATCCACTGTTCTGCATCTCGCCTCTTGACTCTCATCTCCTCCAATCTCGTAGTTGTGGATTGCAAGTACGTCTGCTCAAAACAAGTTGAATTCATCATAACCTAGACTAAAACTAAACAAGTTGAGTTCATCATAACCTAGACTAAAACTGAGATCGATCCCATTAATTAAACCACTCCATAATAGACTTTCATTGAATTTATAAAGTTGTGTATTCTGATATATCAAACAATGCATGACCAAGTGTCAAAAATATAAAAGATCAACTTTGAGGTAGAAATCCTTTAGAATGTAACAGGTGTCCATACAATCAGCTAGTAAGCATCCAACGTAAAATTTTGGAACTCATCATAATGCTCACAAAAATAAATACATGACCAAAAGCTGTGAAGTAAAATTGTACCAACCTGCATGTTCCCGATCAGAAATGAAAACAATACCAAGCCAGAAATTGAAATGAAAACTGCAAAGCAGATTTCCCAGACATAGGTACTTGTTGCAAGATTTTGGCCAAGAGAACTGCACACACACAAAAAAACAAAGGTATACATTATCAGAATAATTTCAGAAGTGAACTGCAATGTGCTCAACATAGAACACATTAAGAATAGACATATCATATGAGGTGACAAAGTCCACACGAAATATAATAAAATGCCTTGGGCTACACATGATAAGACCAGTACATGGGGCTGAAATTACAAGCAACAAGTACCAAGATTCAACAGGCCTCATTTACACCTGAGAATCTAATGAGAATAAGGGAAGCATGGAACACAAAAATTACCAGAAAAGAGAAGGGCCAAAACAAAAGAAGCAACTAAAAACTATCAGACAATAATTCACAAGTGAAGAACAGGGGAAAAAACGCAAGTATAATTATCAACAATAATTTCAGAACTGAACTGCAATGTGCTCAACATAGAATACAGCAAGGATACACATCATAATGAGATGAAAAATTCCACATGAAATACACCACTCGACGTGATAAGAACAATTCTACACATGGGGCTGAAAATGAAAGAAAGAGGAATCAAGATTCAACAGGCCTCATTAACACCTGAAAACCTAATTAGCATATAAGTAACTTTAATGTTCATGTCACAGACAGACAAGGTTCAATCTTTCTTCATGAGATATCATCCCAGTCAGATCCCACATCCTTGCAACCAAACCCACCCCCCCCCCCCCCCCCCCCCCCCACACACACACACACAAAGACAAAAAACGCAAACGCTCAGACCCACCCACTCTTCTTCCAGAAAGGATAGTAAACCCAAACCAACTGATTGGTATCTGGTACAAGAATCATTCTTCCTACAAAACTGGGTAACCTATAAAGATAGCTATTTGCCAATCAGTGCCATGTACCATCTATTTTAATAATCCTATCCTTTTTCATTACTTCCACCCACATCAATTTCAGTCTCCCTCTAACCCATTTTACTTCTCCAACTTAAACCAACTCTCTTTTGCTTCTCCAACTTGCTCACAATTCTTCTTTCCTTTCTCCTGAAAAACATACATTTACACATTTATGAAAAATTTCATATCTGATAATGAAATATCAACTTATTTATAATCATTTATCCCTTCTCATCCAAGCAATCTGATAGAATGTGGATTGAATAAACCAATTAAGTGACCAATAATATATGTCACTCAGCATAAAAGGACATCCAAGAGCCACTAAAAACGTCATCACAATCCAAGCCTGAGTATAAGATAGTTTATGTCTAAACCGCAGCATGTTTACTTGCCACTCTCTGCATATATCCAACAAATGTGCAATGAATGAAATTCAATATGATAAGCACATGAAAAAGCATGTTATGTTATGAACATGCACATACACAAAGCGATATCATTGTTGCAACTGGTGCAGCATAGAGAAAAAAAGATCCTATATAAGCACACCTCAGATTTCGCAGGCCCCACCAAAAACAGTAAAACAACTTCTGTGGAAAATCAGTTGACTCCACTACACCAGAATCAAGAGCATCAAGGAATATTCCAAAATCAAAGAGTGTTGTGTTTGGTGTCTGTACTGGACAAGAACTATTCAGAAAAATGTCCACGCCCTTCATGTCCCCCACAGCTTTACTATCACAAAACAAAGAACCCGGGGTGCATGCAGCAGTATTATTTCCACAGGCATTTTGCCAGCATGTGGTTTCTCGTTCTATGGAGAACAAGTACCAAAAGGCCCCAAGCACCTAATACAACAGCAAACACTTAATTGTCAGAAATATATGCAAAAGAGAGACAATTGAACTTTCATTTACTATATGCTTAATAAGAAAAGAATGCGAATAAAAACGCTTGGGGCTCCTATGGCATTGCCCAACAGTGGTGAACTCTTGGAAGGAAAAGGCCCTGAAGGCCAAAGTTCACATGAAAACAGTGGCAAATACCATTAGTAAATGAACTTAAAGATTCCAAATTGAAAGCCCATCAGGCAGCACTAGCTTTAATACATGGCCATTTCTCTCTATTGACTACTTATGTGTCAGACGCTTTTGAGCACAACATCTGTGTCCAAACCTATCTCAACAGTTGAAAGGTATCTACCCTGATCCATGTAAGGATTGTTCATAAGAAAATTTGAATAATGCCATTTGCTTTAAAACTTCTTAAATATAAGTTCTTTTATTTTTAATTTACTCTCTTTACATATGCTTATATATATATATATATATATATATATATATATATATATATATATTAAGTTGCAGTATCCAACATCCTGCATTCACGTAGAAACACACCATTCATTTCTGTCTCTTAAAAACATAAAAGTTCAAACACATTATCATCCCATGCAAAAACTTCAATCCGACAGGTATTGATTATTCAATGACAAAAATAGGGCAATAAACATGTTAAATCTTTTTTTTAGTTTCATTAACCTATCACCAATATAACCTAATCTACAACTGCTAACAGAAAAACAGGCTTAATAAATACTGATTACATCTTAAAAGGAATACCGCCTATAAGTCAGTGTTAGACCTCTCAAGACTCAAACCAAACACCAGGAAATGATTTGAGCAAATCTAAATTGTTAAGGTCATAAACAGCTTTAGAAGCAAGCAAAGGTGGCACTCAAGGACATCAGACAGGTTTAAAATAACAGTTAATAAATTCAAACCAAGGTGAAGTGAAATTTAGTAAGCAAATATAGTTTAATACCAAAATGATTTCTTTCCTAAATAGTATAGAACAAAAAAAAAAAGCCATTTAATCAACTTACATGGCTGGCAAGCATGTAAAGAAAGAGATTGAATGCAGCTCCAGCCCATGCAGTTTGTGTGAGTATGCCAGAAGTCCTTGTAACTTCCTTATACAATGGATATATTCGAAGAAACCTCGGCACATATTGGAAGAAAACAACAAATTTTAACAAGTTCTTTGTATTCAACGATTTTGAGCCTCTCAAATGCGGAACGATAATTTTAACTGCCTGAACATATCACAAGAAGTTATGAGTCAACAAGTAATTTCAAACCATGCAAAATAATATTACTTTGAGCAAGATTTGGTAAACAGAGAACTATTACAAACAATTCCTGACAGTAGTATTTGTGCAGTTGAAGTGAACCTCCAACTTACTACCACAGGCTTAATCACGAGTGGAGGTCAACATGTGCAATGCACTAATTCTTACACCTACTACAAGAATTTTATATAACCAAAGGTCCAGATAGGAGGACAAATGTAGAAAATTTCAAATGGTCACCAAGTGAAGTGGAATTGCAATAAGTACCCCAAAGATGACCAGGGTAACAGACACAATGACCCAAACCTCCTGTGCAGGGTGAACATATATTTTTGCTTGCTGAAAAACAAGCACTGCTTCATCCCATGTTACTAATAGAGTAATCTACAACAGAAATAAGGCATAGCATAGAATACAATCCCCTTAAAACCAACTCTAAACATAACCCCAAAAAAAGGAAAATCATGGCCTGCAGAAAGTGTTTCACTTACCTGTGGGAGTGGAAGGACTGCAAGGATGTCAATTAGGAAGTATGATGACAGATACCTCATTGCTATTGCCCAAGCATCTTCAACTAAAACACCCCTTCCAAATACACGAGAAGAGGGGGCAATAAAACCAGTACGGAATTGAAAAAAAATATGAAGTATATAAAATATATCTGTGAATGAACGCAAAATAATAGCCGTAATCTCCATCCTACTGTCCAAATCAAGGCACTTCTTTTCATCATTGATCACAGGGACATAAAAGAACAAGGGATCGAGTGAAACTGCAATAACACACGAGAGTACAAATATCTTATTCCACTTTTGAAGGAATGGTCCCTGTGGATCAAGAATTTTCTTCCTTGAACCTGAGCCTTTAGCAGCAGAACTATTAAATGAATAGGATTTAAATGGATTTTTAATCATTTTTATCCTCTCCGAACTAGATTCAAAGCCTCTTTGAATTTTTTCAGAAACCAAGTTTATTGCCGTTCTCATTCTTCCTGGATGCATTCCATAATTTTCAGAATATTGCCCCTCAGTACTTTTCTCTGACTTCCAATCCTGAAATCTGAATGAAACATAGTAAATGTCATAAAAATCAGTTTTATGTCTCTGGGCCCAATTTAAGTGGAACACGAAAAGAGAACCCAAAAATAAAAAGAACATCCAAGTTGCCGATGAAGTCACATAGCATCTCAAGATCAAAGCAAGATGCTAACTATAAGATCCACAACTTTATTGTGTTGGTGGAGCATGATAAGTTGTGTCTCAGCCAGGGGCAGACCCAGGTTTAGGCTTGAGGGTGAAGGTCATAACAATAATATGGAATGAAGTCCTCCCCCCAAAAGTTGATTTCTTCCCCCTGGTGTCATTTCTCTTGGTAACCAGATGGGGTTATTCAATACTTTTTACAAAACAGCAAGTTTTTGACGCATGTTACCCCCTGAAACAGCCCTCCAAAGCCATCCAAAAATCTTTAAACTTATAATGTAGAATGTTCTCTTAGATAATTTAGATGTTTACCTAATAACAGGGCAAGTATATAAATAACAGCTCCCCAAAAAAAAATATTCCTAGCTGCGCCCTGCCCCTGGTCTCAGAGGTAGCATTAATTGGTAGCTGAGGAACAGACGGTGGTGGCAAAGAGGCGCTAGAAGACATGGCAGTATCAACAGTCTAGGAACATTGTTGACATACATGGGAAAGAGATGGTAAGAATAAGTGGAATAGCTGGATGTGGTGGTGTTAACCATGGCTAATGCTCTAAGGTAAAAATATCAAAGGCCGCAGAGATGGTTTTCATAACATAACAGGTGGATATAGAAATAGTAGTAGTGGCTGCGTGATGACGGCTAGGGTATGTTTGTGTGTGACAAAATTAAACTTTTTCCATCCAAAATAGAATTCATTTGGCTTTCACTAAAAATGCGACAATTCACTGTTTAATTTCTGAAAAGTGCTTTCAAGTTGCAATACCAGATTTCAACCAATTTGCTTCCAAATGCAGCACGCTAAAATTGCACCTTAAACTCAAGCATAGCATCACTAAACATTACAAATTTGAATACGCAGAGTTAAACTAACCTCACGAACTTCTCTTGCTGGTAGCTCATGACTATAACTTGATGATAACACAATAATCCAGATGAATAATCAATCTCTGAAAATATTGGTCAACCCAAGAAACTTCTTCATGCACCTTTGATCAATGCCAACCCCCTGATACACAAAAACATTCAAAATAAGAAAAATTTCCATTTCTTCGACTTTAAGCACATACTACACACACTGTGCTCTATAGGAAATAATAATTCAGACAACCAAATGGGTTATAAAATTACTTATGCTCTAAGAAATAACCAAAAGGTAGAATGATACGGATAATTTTGGATTAAAGTGAGAACAACATGGTCCACTTCCAAAGAGTCCAAATTTGCAGATATCCCACTAATATCCACACCAAAGATTTAATTACATGATGATTATCCATAAATAGAGTGGACGAAACTTAAAAGAACGAACTTTTTTAATTCGACTCTATCGGACAAAAAATTAACCAAAAAAATCGAATCCTACATTTCCGGAAGTTTAAATTCCTAACCGTTTATGACTAAACTTCAGAGATTTCCACCAAATATTCTTTAGAAAAAAAATACAAACAAGGAGGGAAAGATTTAAAGAGACTCAGAAATCAAATGGAACTGAAAGACAAATATAAAATAAAATAAAAATCGACAAGTTCGAAGACAATCACTTCTGATTGGGAAAAGAGAACGATGATAGAGAAAAACCAAACACACCGTAGAAGGAGACCGTGAGCGATTAAGCAACCAGGTCGGTCACGTTAAGAGAGAACTCCGGGGGCGATCAATGCCCGAACAGAACTTTTCTGCTTCTTCAAAAAGATAGCACGAGAGAGATAGAGAGAGAGAGGGGAAGTGAAGGTTCGCGGAAATTGGGTAAAGGCACAGGCGGACTGAGAGTCAGTTTTGTGAATTAAAGTTTAAAATTATAGAGACCAGAGAGAGATTGATTGGAGATGAGTCCAATGGGGAACAGTGTAGTTGGTGATGAGGCGATAAAAGTCTTGTGAGTGCGGGGCCTACTTAAGAGAATTTGAAGGTTTTGTAAGGGAATGACTACGGTTGATTTCTGTGCGGTGACTTCGGTAAACGTATTTTTTTTGTTTTTATTATAATTTTTTTTAGGTGCCACTTCTTCCATTAAGGGAAATGTTAGATATTCTTTTAGTATTTTTTTGATATTTTTTTAATTGTGATGCGATTTTTAAAATTACTCTAGATTCAAAGTTAATAATGATAATCTTAAATTCAACGATGATTTTAAAAATCACATCACAATTGAAAGAACATCAAGAAAACATTAGAAGAACACTTACTATTTTCCTTCTATCAATTAATAATATTTTATCACGTCATAACATTCTTAACGGTTTCACCAAATTAGTTTTTTTTTTTTTTTTACTATTTTGTTAGTCAAATCACTAAAAATCACAAACAAAAACACTTTCCCACCAACCTCAACAAAATGGTGATTTTAGTTTGGTGAAAGAATAGTACTCAAGCAAGATTAAGTAATGTTCACTCACCAAATGAATAAAAAATAATAAAAATTGTTTATTTCACTCCTTATTCTTTTAAAAAAGTTTAAAAAGAAAAAAAAAAACAAATCTTTAAAAAATAACATTTAAATGGAACAGTGAAAGTTATTAGTTAAGAAATTGGTAGTTAAAATATAAAACTGTGATTTTTAGTTATTTTAATGAGGCTGCAAGAATGCTCTTAAGTTACATACTACTTATTACAGACTGATGTGATCAGCGTAGTAAATATCACATCAACTTAGGGTTGGCTTTTTTATAAATAAAGAGTAATGTTAGAAATCAGAATTTTATCTCACAATATTGATGCGTCAGTCTTAACCAATTTTTAAGTTTTTTTTAACAATAACTCAAAAATAATTATATAATAAAAATATAATTTATAGCATCGTTCGTTAATAAATATAATAAGCCTTGAGTTGTTAAAAATAATAACAGTTGAAATCAAATGTTGATATTTAGGAAAAAAATATATACGTAATAAAATACTCTATAAATTCTAAGAACTGCCTTCTTTTTAAATTTTTCTTTTTTTTTTTTTCTTTTCATAAATAGAATTTTTGTTTCGTTACTGTGCCTTCGTGAGTACGGCAAAGACTTTAATTGTCTGCCAGATATTACTCACTCTCCTATCTCCTCGTTGACTTCTATGAAAATCGCGCAAGACTTCTGCTTCATTGTCTCTAAAGTCTCCTGCGGTTACTTTTCCGAAAGTGAGTAAGGTTAGGGTGCAAATTACATGTAGAATGTCAAATGTACCTTCTTTCTTTCTTTCTTTCTTTTCATCTTGTCAAATGTACTTACCAAAACAAAAAGGAAAAAAAATAATCCAAAAATTAATAACTAAGAACTTGGATGTTGGATCAATTGCTCTGATCATAGGGATCCATATGAAGGCTGCTTGTGAAGTTGTGCATTAGTAGTTTGGTGATTATATTAGCTACAAATTGATGTAGTATCATAGATAATTTTTAAGGTAAAAATACACTTTGTCCTTTAAACTACCATTATTCTTTCACTTGTACATTCAAATATATATATCTATCAGCGAAAGCTGAAAGAATAGATGAAAATGTAGTCACATGCGAGTCACGTGACTATTTTAGTGTTTTTCTTTTTAGAATTTTTTTTATTTTTACTATAAAAATATCATAATTGCCTCCGTAATAATTATCAAAAAAAAAAACTAAAATTTGAAAACAAATTAAAATTACTTTAAAAAAAAGTTGTTATAAAGGAGTTGAACTCATATATATGGTATATAAATTGTGGCAAATGGTAGGGACTTTGGAATAGGGATGGTGGTGGATGAATGCCTAAATTAATGAGAATGTTATTAAGTGGGTTACCTAATTCTCTTCTTGCAGTGAAGTTACGGCCGGGCACATTCTGTAAAATAATGCTTTTTCTTCTTGCACTTATCAGTAAAATATTTTATTCTGTAAAAGAATAGACAGCTCTA
Source organism: Corylus avellana (assembly GCF_965113065.1). Lineage (NCBI taxonomy): Eukaryota > Viridiplantae > Streptophyta > Magnoliopsida > Fagales > Betulaceae > Corylus > Corylus avellana. Next base: position 46,633,017 of record NC_142491.1, read on the forward strand.
TCCAGTGTAGAGCTTTTCTGAGTAGGATACAGATATATGTAATTGATAATAACGCTATCCAACTATATGTCCAAGTGAAGCGAATGCAAACAAATGAAGCTTACAATGTGTTGCAGGTGTCTGTTGGCATGCAATAGCAACATCTCTCGCCCCTATTTAAAATATAAGTCAATTCCGTTCTCGCAAAGTAGCTTTTCTCACTTTGGAAAGAGACAGAGCGAGGTTCCTTGGCCTTTCCTTTCCCTTGATCACTGCCTGCCATAATTAGCCTACCACGGGAATTTCAACGTACGTCTTATGAGGTTCATTACTTTGCCTGCTTCGACGTCATATGTTTGTCGTGTTTGTTGCACAACTTTCTTCGATACTTCCCCTTTTTCACCAATGTGATCACTGTCTATCTCTCTTTTAGGCAATTTTTGGAAAGGTGGAAGGATATTTCATGTATTCAAAGGCTAGCAAACACCAATGAAATGTCCAATTTAGAGTAAATCGTGCATTTCTATATCGCTCACAAACATTTTAGATACATGTACCATTACCTATGCATATATTTCTAAAGGTGTGTGTCTTCTACAGGTAGCCCCAGCATTCCCCGTTAGGTATTTCGTACAGGTAGCAACATTTTTCCAAGTTGTCTCCTTTGTGACTCGGCCACAAAAGCTAAAACTCATTCCTCGTATAAAATTTACAATTAAAAATTAATTTGTAATAATTAAAAATGTGCTCAAAAACTTATATATACATAATTAAGATTATATTTAATTGATCGTTGTAAGATACTTAAACAGTAAACAAACAAAGATGGCAAGATATACGTTGTTCTGGAGCAAGTTTGGCAAAGGAAATATTTGAATGAGACTACCCTTAGATGAAGAAAATTAAACAATTGCGTGAGATTTTAACTTGGGCAAGCGCAAGTCATAAGTGTATATAGTCCAATAACTTGGGCTTAAAATGCTTTGAAAAGTAAGAACAAGAAGATTATTTTATGCAGGTTGGTTTGAAGTGCTGCAGTTTCTTATATTTCGGGGGAGAAGGAATGCTTTTAAAAATTGTATATAACCAATTGCATCAGAGGAGAAGTTGATGTAGAACATCTCTTGGGAAGTTAGATCGAGCTCGAATAATTGCAAAAGGGAGATTCAAGAAGACTGCTGAGAACTTGATCATGATGTGTTCTCTCACGTGAGATTTCAGATAGATACTGATACACATTCTCTTGTATTTTGCATGATGCAGACAGGTTGCTTTTTTTTTGTGTGTGTGTTAATTTTCTAAGTGCGATATGATTTGCCAAAAAGAAACAAGGTTTGTAGGTCATGATCACGTTATAATCCACCATCTCACGCTTTAATTGTATAGTTTATATAACTTTGTAGAGATACCAATATCAAATGCTTATTATCCGAAATGTTGCATTTAATGGTGTGTATGATGTTACGTCATTTAAAATTTTTAAATGATATGACAACATAGTTACTATATGATATTATATACACCACTAAATGTAACAAAATAAAATATTAATTATGAAATAACTACTCTTCATTTCATAATCCTCTTCCCTAGATTAGAAAGGAAAAAAATGTCATAAGATACCACCAATTTTTTTGGTCCGGAAATTTGTAAAAAGGCTCACTTTGCTTTTATTCATTTATTCAACTCTATGCCTATTGCCTAGACTTTACTATTGGAATATTGTAGCTTCGACTGTGTGAGTGTCTCTATACGTGGTTACTGGTTGCAAATTGCAATGGGTCGAAATCATGGGATTTGTTTGGGCCGACGGGCCTCTGACTGGGCCTAACGGACCGTTTAGTAACCGGGGTTCGGGAACTCCGTAGAAGATGTGACATTTTTGTTTTGTTATTAAAAGAATTCGAAGATCTTTATCAAAATAAAAAATAAAAAATAACGTGTGACGTTCTAATTGATGACCTTGAGAACTTACCCTAAGCTACTGTCCCCACATGATAATTTTCCCCAAAGGGTATGCATGAGCATTGCCACGTTGCCACCGCTCTTCGGTGCCAAGCTACAAAAGCCCATCTCTCTCTCTCTCTCTCTCTCTTTCACTTCCACTTCCACTTCGTGATCTCGCTCTCACTCGCATCTCCACCTCTTGAATCTCTCTCTCTCTAGGGTTCAGATTCTCTCTCTATTACTTTCAAGAGAGAGGAAAGTACTATGAAGCACAGTATCGGTGCCTATCAGATTCGGATCCTCTCACTTGCGCCAACTCCAGCTGGATAACTTCAATTCGGTATCTTCGATCTGATCCGACCGTTATCGGAGCTGAGCCTCGAGATTTTGTACGCAAAATCCATTATAATTCGAATGTTTTCATCGAAAATCAATATAATTCAGCTCTTTATTGTATAATTTCAATCGAGTTTCTTAATGTTCCTTTTTTTTTTTTTTGCAGTTCGATGATCCGAGTAGTTAAGAAAGTGTAAGATATTGTTAAATTTTGATGTTTGTTTTTGTTCTTCAATTTTTTTGAATAGTTTTTGTTGTTTTCTGTTTGGTTGCTGAGAAAGCTGGGGGAAATGATAGATAAAAAAGAGAGAAAACGCGCGGTGTTATGTTATGTTATTTTGCTTTTGCATAAACTCAGCTCAATAATGCTAGATGAGGTCGGTTTTAAGCCATACAATTTATTGCATTTCAAAATGGATGAGATTTTCCTTGATATTAAACATATCGTGTTTGAATCAAAGAAACTGTTTTTTGAAGACTTTTGGTCTTATGTGATAATTATTTTGTTGTTTGTATTGCCGTTGTTTTGCTCGAATATGGAAATTTGGATGCTTTTGTTTTATCTTTAATTGAGTGTGTGGATTATGATTGAAACAAATTTAATATTACATTGTGGAGATTTCAGTGTCGTGATAGTTCATTTGATGTTTGTGTTGCTGTTATTTTGCTCAAACAAGAAGCTTTGAGTTGCAAAAATAAAATAAAATAAGAAAATTTGAATATAGTACTTTTTTGATCTTTAATTAAGTGTAGGGTTTGCGTTGGAATGGAATTTAATGTTACATTTGTGGAGATTTCAGTCTCATTTGGTTGTTCATTTGATGTTTGGATTGCTATTATTTGGCTGAAGTGAGAGTTTTTGAATGTATTATTTATCTTCAATTAAGTGCATGAGAATTGGAAGATTAAATTTTTTGATATATTTGCTTTTACTAAAATTTCCAATATTAAAGAATTGCATCTGAGCCCAAAAATATGTCCAGTTTGCATTCAATTATTATTTTTGGAGTTTTGGTATAATAAAGTAGTTCTCATAATGTCATTGGGCAGTGAATAAGAGATCTGGCACTGAAGGCCAGATAGGTTGATTATGCAACGATTGCATAGGAGTGTGACTGTTCAAGTTGGGCATATAGGAGTATTTTCAAAAAGCAAAGTGTGGTTGGGTGATATCCAAAGGAGTTTACATGCAGGTCTTGGCTTAAAGTATTTGTGGAATCGTGAGTTTAGAACAAGTTTAAGGATGATGGTTGATACAAGTGCTACAGAAAAAGGGGTACCCATTGTTGATGTGTTGCCTGAGAAGGACGAAGATGGTGGATTTGCTAGCGGAGGGTGCAAAAGGTTAATATGGGTTTCCTCCTTTATCATATTTGGTTTGTATGTGTTAAATCACAACTTATCCCAAAAGCTTAAGTTTATAGGAATTGGTAAATTTAATCATTTAATCAATACTTTAACACTCTCACTCACGTGTAAGCTTAAACTCCCATTGAATAGGTAAAACCTAACATGTGGAATATTTGATTTAAATGAGAGGTAAATTGATAGAGTTAGGGTTCGAACTCAAGACCTCTTGCTCTAATACCATGCTAAATAACCATTTATCCCAAAATAACCATTTATCCCAAAATAACCATTTAGTTTTCTTGTTGACCTGACCTGTTCATTTCATTTTATTTTATTTTTCCACATGTTTGACTAAATAACGAAATTTTTGTTAGGAAGCCAGGCATTTAGTTGATACAATTTTTCATACTTGTAACTTTTAATGTATAAGAAAAATAGTGGTTTCAACTTAGCACAGAGTTTTTATTTTAGGAATTCATAAGATTTGGAGCCTACCAAGGGGGAAAAAAGAAGCCAAGAATAACTCAGAGAATCTTCAAAGGAACTCTCAATTTATTTGCAAACGATAAGAATCACTTTTAGAATAATCCCATTCACAAGAAGTTAATTGATTTTATTCCTTCTATTCTATTCTAAAAGGAATGAGAAGTATTATATTTTTTTTAATCATATCGGTCTATTTCCGTTTGCTGAATTCATCTTTGCTTTTCTTCCACAAGACTGACTGAACTTGAAGTAAATGGACACAAATGTGTGTGTGCAGTGACAATAGTTATTAATGAATTAAATTTGTCTGAGTGGCTGCATTCTATGCTATCAGTATACTGATACTCGTATTTAGATCAAACTGCACTAATCTCGTGTCTCTTGTCTAATTGACAGTGAAGATGGTAAACTGAGCTGCGGCTATTCAAGTTTTAGAGGAAAGAGAGCAACCATGGAGGATTTTTATGATGTCAAGACATCCAAGGTTGATGGGCAAACAGTCTGTCTGTTTGGAATATTTGATGGTTAGATTTTCTCTGATCATCACTTGTCATAGAGAAATACATAAATTTTTGGGAATTTCCTGTGTAATACATACAGAAGGTGTCCTACGTGGTTCCATGTTAAAGGAAGAATACAAACTGCTACATTTGGGGTTATATTGTTTGAATGTTATCCTATATGCACGTGACCAAGGAAGCAAACTATCAACTAAAGTGACTGTTTTACTATATTGTCTTAAACTGATACATTGGGAATTTATTATCCTTGAACAGGATGCTGGTCCCGGGGAGCAAACCTAGGGTTTTGGGTCACTGTTCTGCTATTTAATGGTTTGCTCCTAGGAATTGCATTTTATAAAAGTTCAGCTAACTCGGACAGTTATTGCTAGTTGAGTAGCCGCAAGTTTAATCTAAAATAGAATCATCCAAAATAGAATCATCCAAGAAGTGGATAGCATATATCTTTTATCATTGCAATTGTCAAACCATGTTGCCATTTGGTCGTAAATCTCAGAGTTTTGCCTTCTTACATATCAACTCTGGACCTGTTTTTTACGTGATCCACTTTCCTGACATTTCACTTGTGGATCATAACTGCCATCTGGAGACTGAAGCCACTTTGTACACAAATAGGATGCAAGTTCTCTAACAAATATGATATGTCCTTACAGGTCATGGTGGTTCTCGTGCAGCTGAATATTTAAAGGAGCATCTCTTTGAAAATCTCATGAAGCACCCACAATTTATACCCAACACCAAATTAGCTATTAGTGCGTTCAAGTACTCGACACTCCATTTTTATGCACTGCTTCTTGTGAAGCAGCAGGGTTATGCGAGTCTTGCATGTCCCTTGTTGTTGGTGTTCTGATGCAGGATCTCACGCTGGTGGAAATGTTTGGCAACAATTTCTGAAGCAAATGGCTTTGAGTCTTTGTCAACACCGGTTCACAAGGAGTGGGGTCCTGCATGGAATGCTTTTCCACATTTTGATGTGGATTTGTGATATTCTTTTTGGTAACTTGGATAAGCTTGCAGGTGAAACATATCGACAGACTGATGCTGATTTTTTGGATTCTGAAAGAGATACATTCCGGGACGATGGTTCTACTGCATCAACAGCCGTATTGGTTGGTAACCATCTATATGTTGCCAATGTTGGAGATTCAAGGGCAGTAATATCTAAGGCTGGCAAAGGTAATACTTGCATCATTCTTCTCCCATTTTAGTTAGAGTTTGAGTTCACACATGAGGGGGAGAGAATATTGATTAAATGATAAAATCAACAATTTTCTATCAACTTAAACTTTTAGGATAAAAGGTGATTTAAATGTATTTATATTAATTTTGTAGGTGGTGGTTGCTTAGACATAAGTTTCTGGATAAAATCATGGTGGAATCAACATGTTGAGCTGAAATTTATTTTGGATATGAGATACTAAGAACTGGATATCTAAGGAATTTTATGTGGTCCCCCAACCTCCAGGGGAAGAGTTAGTTTATCCGAAAAACATTACACTTCATCATCTAATACCCTATCTGCATCACTTAACATGTGTAAATATTTGTCAAAATCTAATAGCAGCCAATTTTCTAGCATTGGTGGTTGAGCTTTAACACATGATTTCTAGCAAATACTCCTGTGAACTGTGCATCTAATCTTAATATCAATAGCAGTGAATGGACTTCTAAAGGTACTGATTTTTCCCTTTTAACAGCAATCCCTCTTTCCGAAGACCATAAACCAAATAGAAGTGATGAGCGGAAGAGAATTGAAAATGCTGGTGGCATTGTAATGTGGGCAGGTAATATTTATTTATGTATAATTGTGTAATTGAAGCAAGGAACTATATATTGGCTGTGATGAGAATTCTTAGTGGTAAAGTATGTGGTGCAACTGATCTACAAAACATGGGTTAATATTTTTGTGGCTCTTGCCTCCGAGTTACTGGTGCAAAGAGTCAGGCTTGTCAAACTAATTGGAGATTTTGGCGAAGTACTTTATCTTTAATGTTAAGAGAGAAGTTGGTTATTTATAAGTGGAAGCTTTTGCAGACTGGATCTCTAGGATCATTCAATTGGCTAATTGTAGAATCTTGGGACTATAAGATATTTCATTATTCTGCTGGGATATGTATTACTGTTACCAAGATATTTGCAATGATTGTCTCCAACCGCTGAAAGTACAGACAGACACAGGTTGATTGTGTTGTCAGGCATGGGAAGTACATGTTCAAGCTATTTTCCTTGCTCGTATTATTCATGCCTCACTATTCGCTACTTCAGCGCTCAAACATATTCTGAATTTCTTTCTTTGAATTCTCTTCTTACATTTCCAGGCTATCCAAAACTTCCAATGGGAAGGACCATGTATTCGGAGACAGAACTCATTTATTTCTTTTATTAGCATTGTGCTATCTATTATGATTAACAACAAAATGAGAACTCCAAATGGCTAAACTTAATCTGTTGTATTGTGTTGTTAGGTACTTGGAGGGTAGGAGGCGTGTTAGCTATGTCTCGTGCTTTTGGTAACCGCATGTTGAAGCAGTTTGTTGTGGCAGATCCTGAGATTCAGGTGATCCTTGAAATAATTTGATTTATCTTGTGAAGTTCCCTTTTGAATAAATTAACTCATTAATTAGTTGCAGAAGATTGAAAGGTAAATCTCCTAGAAAGGAAAACATTCATGATCAAATGTCTGCAACCACCTAACTCACAAAATTTTGGTGTATTAATTTTGGATTTGAGTAAAATTTCTGATATAAAATATTGTAAACCTTTTTCTACATCCTGTATCAACTGCAAACAGCAATGCTTTATTTTAGTATCAACACAGTGCTTGGACTACCTGTTTTCCTTTTGATGCTAGAATGCTACCTGTTATTTATCTGGCAATTCCTCATGTGAGTGAAGGATATGAAAGCTTTCTGTATGCAGTTATCTAGGAAAATCACACTAGAGTTATTTTTATATCATATAGGTCATATGTGCTATTGTTGCCAGTTATAAAAAGTGAATCATACATGCAATCTTTTTTTTTCCAGGAGCAAGAGATAGATGAAGAATTAGAATTGCTTGTGCTGGCAAGTGATGGACTATGGGATGTTGTACCCAATGATGTAAGCCCATGAATCTCCCTCTCTCTCTCTCTCTCTCTCTCAAACGTAAAGGTGAACATGCATGCTCGTACACACTTTGGTGACTGATGATATGGGAAGAGGGTTTGCCGCTTTTGGTAATGACCTTATGGATATCAAATACCTACCTGGCGGTCTTGCCTGTAACTACAATAAACAAAGAATGGCCCTTCCAAATGTTGATTATTTTAGATGTAGACACTGGCAATTTTTTTTTTGAAAGCCTCCTTAAGTTTGTTGGTCTTATCTCATAAGCGGAGATAATCAGAATTTGTTGACGTAGATGCATCAAGCTGTGAATTCCCTATGAAAATCAGGGTACAAGACGCAAGAAACTGAATTGAGGATAGCCATACTTTGTGATACGTGTTGCAATGCCAGCCAATATGGGTCTTTGAATTAGACACTTGATTGGGTGAAATATTATGGAGAGTAATTTATTAAAATATGGATCACTCGTGTGTGTTGACAGAATTCGTTTGTGTTGATAAAGTAGCTTCTTTGGTTGGCTTTAGGTGTTGAAATGTAGTGTGATTGTGTGAGGGAGTCCAATAATTTAATAGAATTTATTCTATTCTTTTTCTTTTTTATTTTTACTATCAGCTTGAAAGTTGACTTGTGCACTGTGTGTTCAGGATGCTGTATCTCTTGCCCGGACTGAAGAAGAACCTGAGGCAGCAGCTCGGAAGTTAACAGAGGCTGCTTTTAATCGTGGCAGTGCAGACAACATAACATGCATTGTGGTGAAATTTCACCATGAAAGAGCAGATCCAGCCAGCCCCGACCATGATTAGAATTTTCTATTGCATGTGTAGATCAATTAATTTTTAGGTAATTAATTATTGAAATCTGCACGTGCATAATGGCTGAATGTGCATATCAACCAAGAGGCAATTTGTTTATTCATTGGGTTTATTTCCATATATGCTTGTGTATTGAAAAACATGGACTTTATGTTCTGTTTATTTAAGTTCTTGTCAGCATTTATGTATGTCGACCTGGCTGTAGAGGCGTTATTTAGGTAGTTTAGTTTCAATAATGAATGCATGATGCTCTCTCTTCTTTTAGAATTTAATAAATACGTTTACGAGTGGTTCTCTATTGTGTGCTACTTAGATTTCTGTTCTGTAACCTTCATTATTTTGTTACAAGGAATTTAGTTGAAAAAAACGATTATGTTATAGGTTCGTTGAGTAAACGGCACTGCTTAGGTCTGTGCTACATTTAGTTGACCAAAGTTGTGGACAGCAAGTGAGATCTGAAAGAATGAGTCGTTGAGCAACTGATAGTTACAAGTTCTGCCAACTACGTGTCACAAGTCGTTGGCAAAAGAAATTTGTGCTTGAAGTTGTTTGGCTCATGTTAAAGTCTTTTACACGTTTAACAAAAAACCTTCTCAAGTACTCGAGAAGATGATGTCAAGTTCTAAAAATGAGTAGTGAGTTACACAATTTTTTTTTTGGTTGAGCAAATTGCATTAATAAAAGAACTATAGGACGGAGTTGGAAACTCTTGACAAAGATTCCAAAACAAACAAAAAAGAAAGTGTTTCAGTAAACATAAAGCAATATGAGAATGGGAAAGTATATGGCTTGGCTCGACATCTTTTTGGCATACAAGTAAGCATGGTGTAAAAAAAACGGTGTTATCGGAATGACGGTTTTTGAGAGAGTCTAGAAGATGAACTGCTTGAAAAGACACTTACGGTGGCCAAAAAACATTAAAAATCACAGTAGAGATAATACTGAGAATGATTAGATTGAAGCTATTGAAGATTATCACTACTTAGATGTCCGGTGAAGAAGATGCCCTACAATTGATGGTCAGGAAACATCAAATCTAGACGAGGAATGCTACACTTTTTCAAACAAAAAAAAAAATCTCTAAAATTTGGTGTCACAATCTTATGAGATACATTTCTCAAAATAATAAATTACAGAAGATTATGACACATCATTTGAGCAAATTTTGGATAAAATTTTGAAAAGTGTTGCATTTCTCTAAATAAAAAAAAAAAAAAAAAGGGAATACTGGCTATGGAAAGGGAGGACAGCACCAGACGAAGGTTTCTCAAAGGAAAGGGAGGAGTTTTCACGAGAAAAGAGTCTTTTAACAGAGAGAAAAGTCCTGGGGCCATGGTTTATGTAAAATCGTGCTTACTAGTCTAACCAAAAATGCGGTAAACGTTGCTTAAGTTAGAAAGCCGGCTAAATGGCTCTCTCAAAGAAGAAAAACTGACAAAAGTTATTTCAAACATGCAGAGCTATCAGTTGTTTTATATCAATGTCTTTTGGAAATTGTAGTGAGGAAGAGGGCTAAACAGAATCAAATTTTGCTGCTAGTCTTAAGACATGTTTGAAGCCAAAATTAAAGGTTATATGTCATGTCAATTGTCATGCACTAAACAACTTGAACCTCCGATATTTACATTGGTTCATAAGCCAGAAGCTCAATTATCTGCAAAATGAGAAAGACTTTTTAGTATTTAACCCTTACTCAAAAGGCTCAAATGTCCGAAGACTTGGTTTTTAGCCCAAGGTTATGAGAGCCTGCACCAGGGACACCATCCACATTGAGAGCCTGCACCAGGGACACGATACACACAGAAATCCTCATCTGAAACAAGGAAAAAGATCATAGCATCAATCAAAGAGTGATCAAATATAAAAGTTAATATTAGCTAATAAAAAAGAAAAATGATAGAAATCATTCCCTTTCCCATCTCCATACACTAGATGGGCAATGAAATATACTTATCAAATATGCCACCATAATAATAAAAGGCCAAAACAACTAGGAATGCCATCCTGAACAAAACTGTACACCATGTTCAAATCATTAAGATGAAATATTTTCACCTAACAATAATGTATAAGAACAAATTTCCTAGAGTCCCAAAAAATATATGATCTAAGACTTGTGACGCTTCACTACTTCTCTTTTAGGATGAAATCCTCTTCCACTTTCTCAAACATAAGATTCCAAAAAAATTATATTCTAGAAATTATATTAGTTTCTTATTAATTTAGACACATAAACTAACAATTAATGACAAGTATTGACTTGTGAATACCAAATCACAATCTTCTGCAATTTTGCAATTATAACTCAGCACTGATGGATAACTCAATAGCATGACAACTTTCACCGCTGAGGCCAACAATTGCACAAAGTAATAAAAGATATCCACATCTCACCTTGCAAGTCTGGCCAGTCTGTTAGAGATGGAAGGACAAAATCAAAAGGATTCAGAGCTGACGATTGAAAAAGTTCCGAAAGTTGTCCAATTTGACCATCAGGTCCAAGCTGCAAGTCTTCGGAAGATTTACATGCAGAGTCAAGCCCTGATGTCTCCATGCTCAGTCCTGACATCTCTGATGGAGTGAAAGGAAATTGGCCATCGGATGGCAATGATGCGGGACTTGAAGAATTCTCCAACTTCATAGGAATAGAGGGAATGACAGGTACTGTATCAACTGCACCTCTGTCCATCAGCACACTTCAAAAAGGAGCAACACAGTAAGCTTCTAGCAAGCAAACATCATAAAAGAGGCTATTGATATTCTCACTTACTCCTAACATGCCATTCAATAATTTGCAAGTTCTGTATACATCCCAAGATTCACACTCTGGAGTTAAGCCAACATTTGATGAAAGATGATAAAGAATAAAAAGGATATGCGATTAGAACCATGAGACATGGAAAAAACTTCAAGGAAAATAGAATACATAAAAGCAGGGACAAAAGGCATGGGAAATCCCTGGCCGTGGTAATGTGGCAGGCCACTTCTTAGTTATTACTTTTTTTCTGAATTGACAAGAAATATAACTTTGTCAAAATCAACAGCTACACACACACACACACACACACAAAGTAACCTATCTTAACCTAACCCAACTCAACTCAACTAAGCCCTAATCCCAATTTATCAAGGTCGGCTACATGGATCCTTGTGCATAACCCATCCTAACCCATGAAACCTAAACAAGCCCAACACTTTTATCAACTGCATGTCCCACTCTTCAAAGTAACCAATAATGACCTTAGTCCCCTTTCTTTCATTTTGACACAAAGATAATACATGCAATAACCATTAGTCCCATGCATGTGCAGACATGGGAGATGACACCTGATATAAGAGCCTCAGTTATTGCTCATTCAGACTTGATAGGGAAGGCATTTAAGATGAATCCACAGTCACAAAATTTTGATTACCAAAAGTTCATAATAGACAAGACAATATATCAAGCAACAAACAAATTCACATCTTCATGGATGTCTTTGATATTTCAATATATGTGATACATGTGCCAAAATAGAGCTAAACGCTGGATATTGAGTACCTCATATTTTTTAGACTACCTCAAGCACATACCAAAGCATATAAGGCTAAGCAACAAAAATCAATAACAAGAAAAGAAATTGGATATGATATTAAACTAAGTAATGCTAGAAGTCATACCCATGTCCCTCTTATGTCCCTTCATAACTTAAAATCATCATTGAATTTGTAATAGATCATTATTGGATTTTGATCCAAAGGTCATTTTAAAAGTCACGTCAATTTTAGAGGGATACAAGGGTGACATGGGTATGACGTCTATAACTACTCTATTAAACTCACTTTTTCTCAGAAGTTATTTGCATAGGGTTGAAATTGCCTGGCGCGGGGATTCCATGTACCATATGACCGCTAGGCATATTGCCCACATAAGTACTTGGGAGTTGACCCATAGACGGGATTGGGGGCTGCTGCAGTATGGGGTACCCCAGAGGTTGATTGTAAACTGCACTAAGATAGGGAACATGAATTTTAGTGATGATCAAGATACAGCAATAGGAAAGGACCATTGCCGATAAATCTTAGGGCCCATTTGATTTGGATGGAATAGAGTGCAGAATGAAATCTCATTCTAACTCCTACGTTGGGAATGAGATTTGTGTTTGTAAGAAGCTATCCCAGAATTCATATGTACAAGATAAGTCTCAAAGAGCCTTCTGAAGCCAATCTTTTGTCTTCTAATTGAAGTCTATATGATTACACTGTAAAAGTTTAATCCTTGAATATGTTCAGCATTGCCAGCGGCAGCAATATTAAGGGCTTGCTTTCATTTCAAATGTTGCCATAGAAGTTTCTTCCTCTTCAGAATAAATTTATTCCAGTGGAGCATATTCCCATTTTCAGTTTGTTAAGAGTGATGATCAGACCAGATAGACATTTTTATCTCAATAGAGCTAAGTGAGTGTATTCACATAATCACTTTTCTGTTTCGCAGTTTTCAACTTGCTTCTAAAAAGTTCAAACTTTTAATCTCCAAGATCATTGGTAGCAAGAAAATACTTTTGAGGAGTTTATCCTTATTTATTGAACTTTCAACAGTGTTTTTAAGTTTGCATGCTTTCAACATTCTATAAAGTTTTACAGGAAGAACTTGCCAGGCTTGTGATGAATCTCGTCTTGCATAGGAGCCGATGGAACCTTTTCAGTTGCTGAGAACTTCATTAGCTGGTACTGTTTGCCAAGTAAATTATTGAACAAATGGATTTGTTGTTTCAGCTTTAGCATTGTGTAGTAAGCCTTGAAAAAGCCTGCATTTTCTTCTTCCAACATTTGCCATACTAAATCAATAAAAAATGAAAATTTGGATATTAGAGCTGTTGGATGAAGAAGATAACTACAAGAGAATAGAATGATTCAGTCGAAGGCCCGGTCGACCAACTCTTAACTAATCTCCCTAAATGCCTAAGAAAGTTGAAGTCAAATTGGCGTCCAACAGTCCAAGAAAATAAGAAAAGAGAAGAGCAATTGCCAATTTAAACAATAAATAATCTTGCCAATGTGATTTCTGTGACACGAAGTCCAAAATGTGCTGGATATCAAGTATATGCCCTAGGTTGATTAGTTTTTGAACCTTAGAATATCATCATTGAGAAGTTAAATTGTATCAGAACTGTTACTATCACATCTCACAGGGCTCTCAACCAGTGATACAAATTAGCGGAAATGATAACTGAAAAGGGGGGGGAATGAAACTTCTAGGAAGGAACATAGTAGCTTACCCAAGGTGGTAACTCTAGGTTCAATTCCTAGATGACACAAAACGGTGTTTATGACCTCATCTCTGTTCATATACAACCGGAAGCACCGTTCAATTAAGTTGCGGACCTACACAAATTATTAAAACAAACAAAGCACGGTATATTTCAGTTAAGTCTCATTCAATGAAATAATTCAATCAAACAGCTGCAAATGAACATCAGATCAAGTGACTTACAACTTCAACATTTTCATGCATATCTCTTCTGCTTCTGTTGCATGAAACGGATACTGAACCAGAGGCCAGTGCAGGAGCCTCAAGCACATTATTTTGTTGGTCACTGTGTGGCCCATGTGTAATCTGCCTTGATACTTGTTTTTCAGCTGAATCTAGTGAGTCCTGTGAAAGCTCTCTTCATTTAATGATATGAAACCCAACCCCCCCCCCCAAAAAAACAAAGATAAAACGAAAAAAGAAAAACTAATCTGACTTCTGAAATTTCACTAAGTTTAACTCAGCAATGCTTTGGGGTTGGCTCAAAATACACTTACAAGCATAAGGCCTGGCTATTTGTTTTACATTGGCCAACTACTGTTAGATAAATGACTCAAGTGGAAGGGGAAAAAACTGTAATTCAGAGTGCCTTCCCACCTTCTTTTTTGATAAGAAAGCCTTCCCACCTTCCGCTACACAAGCACCTAAGATACTTATAACAATTACAGCAGTTCCCAATACAATCCGATGCCACTACAAATATAGCTTGTATATGGCTAAACATCAGATCCCCCCTCTTCCTAGATGATAGCTAAACATCAGTTTGGAAGTATTAGAATCTCAGTTCCAAAACAAAATATACACCATAAATATCCAATGCATTAATCTAAGTTTGGTATAACTTTTGCTAATTCTAGAATAAGTTTAGGATAACAAAACCTTTAACATCCTTATTCAATTCAAAACATCAAGATTGCTTCTTTCTGTCTGTGTTCTAGATCTTCGTTGAAGCTGTACAGAAAATATGATCAGGAGGACCAAACAATTTGATAATAAAAAACTAACGCCAGTTTTCACCTGAAATATCAGAAAAGTAATAGTGTACCATGAGAACATGACTTACTGGTAGGAAGATGCATTCAAAGAGTATAGACTCCACAAGGATTGTCAGACCATGCATATATTATCTCACAGAGAAAGCTGCTCAACTGAACTAAGCCTCAGTGCCAGATGCAGTTGGCTATACATATATTACATGCTGATTAAAAAGAAAATTTTACTTAAATCACCATTTATGAAATGATAAGAATAAATATTGAACTATGTAAGGAAGAGACAACTTTTTCTTTTTCTTCTTTTGTAAACGAAACTAACAGGCAAAAGCCTCCAACAGGCTATACTACATAACATAGTATCAAGATATGTTCAAATGAAGATTATATACACATAGCAGAAGAATCACATATTTTCCCATTTCAGATTCAAATATGGCTAATTAATTGCAGAACACCAACTACTGGATCTTGATGATGAAAATGAGCAGAATTGATAAATATGAGCAAACTGGGTGACATGGAATAAGTATGATCATTGTGAAAGTTAGAAGCCGAATATTATTAATTTATTGGAGCTATCATGCATCAAAGCTCTCAAAACTATACCATGTGTGATGGCCTAGCAAGTATCCTATTCTTAGTCACAGAGACTAGCTGAAAACATGCTGTATTTACAGTAGATCCCCTCTTGGCTGACCATTACATTAACTTAAGGGACACACTTATATGGGTGAGTAGTGTATTTCATAATTCCTTAAGACTGTCTGGGACCGATATTCCACCAGAAGTGAATGATTGCATTGTTTTTTTCCATAGCGTTAGAAGCCAAATGCCTGAATGCGACAAATGGAGAAAATTATAAAAATGGCAGAGCAGTTTACGTAATCTGGCAGCAAATCTAGTGATGTCAGCTCCAGACAACCTAAATCAAATCCCATACGATCACCTGTACTAAGGGCTTTGCATTCTCATCTACGCTTCCGTTCCAGATGATGACTTACAAGGTGTTCAAATGCTAATATGTAAAACACAATGAAGCCACTCACTTTACATGACATCTCCAAGCACACCTAAAAGCTTTGCATTAGATTGAGCAGCTCAAAGAACAAAAATGAAATTTTTTTATGCCAGCTCAGACTGGCTAGCCAGGAAAAGATTTGAAATTTGCCTGCATAACACAAAGTGCAATATATTACCATGATCATGACATACAACATATCAAACAAGAAAAACAGGAACTCCATAATTCCACCCTTTCCTTGTCCTCTTAATTTGAAGAAGACTGATTGAAGTTTGTAAGGATAATTCAAGTTTGAATAATATAACTTAATAACTACTACTACCTCATCCTTTGTTTAGGTGCCAAGAGAAACGGGACTAAAACATGAAATCTAAAACAAACAAAACAAAACAAACAAAAAACCAAGATCGCAGCCTTGTGTTTTATATTATTTCCTTAGCTAGATATTTAACCCAACTAAGCCAATTGCAAAATGCCAAGCCAAAATGTGAGTTTTCTTTTTCCTTTTCTTTTTCTTTTTCTTTTTGAATTCTAAATAATGAAATTCTGCATTCAAAAGAAGTCACTTTCTTGTCTACGTTGACAAACTTTGCATAATACTCAAAGCTCATCAAATTGTTTTTCCCCGGAACCTAACAGAAACCATTTACAGACTCTAGAAAGCCCTTCAAATGTAGTAATAAATATCCCGCAAAACTAGTTTGGCACAACACTTGCCCAAACCAAGTCTTTGGGTCCCGAGAAAACCCCACACAAAAACAATAAAAATAAAAAATAAAAAATAAAAAGAACTAAGATATCTACTTTCTTTCTTTCCAGCCTTTTCTCAGCAACCAAACAAAGCCAACGTATATACCACCAACAAAAAAGTGCTAAAAAACCCTAGCTACACATGGAATCACTGAACACACTTAAAAAATAATAATAATAAATAAAAAATAATATATAATATATAAAAATGAAATAAAAGTACCACAGTAGACCGCCAAATGGTAGGTTCTGGAGGTCATATACAGTTTTCAGAGCCAAGCACTGAAGATGAAGATATGGCTTTTCTTTTAATTCATTATGGATTTTTTTTTTTTTCTCCTTTATATTTTGGTTTACTGAAACACTGCCTGCCGAGCCGGAGAGAATCCAGAGACGGTCACTGAGAAGGATTCTAATTGCTCAGAAATATATATATATATATATATAGATCGAGGTCTTTTAGTTATATTGGGCCTCAATTTTTAAAGATTTATAGATGATTGTACGTTATGGGCCAATTACAAACTTTTCCCATCAACTAACAAGTAGGGGTGTCAAAAAATACCGGGGAACCGGAACCGGAAAACCAGAAAACCGGGGTCCCGGTTCCGGTTCCGATTTGAAAAATCTAAAAACCGGGTACCCCGATTCCGGTACCGGTTTTTGGTACCCGGTTTTTACCGGGAATATCGGAACCAGGTTTCCATTTTATTTAATAATATTTATATATTATTATATTTATATATTAATATATATATATTATATATATTAATATTTTTTACACTTAGGTTTAGGTTTAGGGTATTTTAAAAAATTAAATTTTTATTTCTAAGGCCCAAATAGGCAAAAACAATGATTTTTTAGGATTTTTGGACTTTTTAAGGTTTATTTTTTAATTATTAACAAAGTCCTTTTAATTTAGACAAAGAAACTAATAGATTTTAAAAAAAATGGGCCAACCTATAATAAAAAAAAAAAAAAGCTTATTTTAGGCCCAATACCTAAAATAAGCCCAAAAATCAATTTTAAAAAAAAACCGGTTACCGGACCGGGTAATACCGGTTCCGGTTCCGGTTTCTCAAAATTGAGAACCGGGGTACCCCGGTTCCGGTTCCGGTTTTGGCCAAAAACCGGGAAACCGGACCGAGTTGACACCCCTACTAACAAGGAGGGAAGTAAAGTTTTTTACATATGCTTTAATTAAATGGGCCGCTACTTATCTTATATTTGGTAGCATTCTCTTGGATTTTTCCATTCTCTTGTTCTATCCCGAATAAGAGTAAGAAGGACCCTCCTTGTAGTCCAATTCTCCCCCTTTTAATTAAAAAAAAAATCTTTTATCAAAAACAAAACAAAAAACAAGGGGGAGTAAAATGAGACCAGGCTTTTTTTATTGGCCTAGGCTTGATGTTTTGATAAAGTTTTTGTATTCTCTCTTAATTCTATTAAAAATATGTTGGAAGTCCCACATTGCCTGGGTATTAAGGAGATTATCCATTTATAAGGTGAGGGGAAACCTCAACCCTTGAGCTAGCTTTTGGGTTGAGTTAGGCCTAAAACTCATTTCTAACATGGTATCAGAGCCTAACCCAATTAATTGGCTGTGGCCCACCGTCACCCATTGTCGCACGTGTTGGCTTGGATGTCCTCCCGCCACACGTGAGGGGGCGTGTTGGAAGTCCCACATTGCCTGGGTATTAAGGAGATTGTCCATTTATAAGGTGAGGGGAAACCTCAACCCTTGAGCTAGCTTTTGGGTTGAGTTAGGCCTAAAACTCATTTCTAACAAAATATATCACATATTTTAAAAAAAAAATTTAATTTAATGGTCTGAATTTAAAAATAATAATTGTATTTACTTGTTTTATTCAAATGGGTAGGTTTAATTGGCGGACCACCTAGCATATGGCAATGTCTACTATATGACAATTGCTCTTTATTTCTTTTATATTATTTTTTGTTGCCGTGAATTTGTCAATTTATCATTGATTTTTTTATTTTATTTTTTAATTAAGGTTTCCTTTATTGTCAATCTATTATGAATAATGAAGATGATAACATAAAAAGAATTTGTAAAATATAATAAATATTTTTTCTGCTAATATAAAGATGATGTTATCAACTTCTTTTGTATAACTGTGCATTTATAATCTTACAACATAAAAGAATTTCAAGAAGACGAATGACCCTTTTTCTTTTGAACTTTAGAATAGCAATCTAAGATTGCTACAAATTCTCTTACTCACTATTCCTGCCAAGTTAATTACAAATCAAAAAATTATAACTTGTCAATTTAGTTGACTTGTCAAATATCAACCATACACTCTTAATTATTTCATCAGTTATGAGTTACTACATCAATTTGTACATAAATTGTAATACTCCAAACATTTTTCCAATGATTATATTTATCGTTAGTGTTATAATGACATGAGATTAGAATCGAGCTAGTTTCATTTACTTTATAGTGATACATTTGTTGAACATAAATGTGTAAAGTGTTAACATAGAATAACAAAATTGAATCCCGTATTGAAAAATACAACAAACGTGCATTGTTAATATATTATAATTGGATCCAAACGCATAAACTTGAGCTTTTGAATTAAGTAACGTTCCGGCATACTATAATATGATTTCAGTCAACTCTATGACTTTGAAAGTTATAATACGTTATGGATGTGAAGAGTGTAGAGTGTCTTCTTTCTTGTAATCAAAGATAAAGTTTAATAAAATTGTATTACATTATCACAATTAAAGGGCTCCAATTGGCCAACCTGCATGGCTATCTGAGGCTAGTCATGGCTAATTAGATAGATTCCTTATTTTGGTTTATTCAATCAAACATTAGATAATTTTAAGAATTTGGATCTTCAATAATTTGGAAGCAAAGTGGGGGAGAGCTTATATTGAATAGACCTGTCCAAGTAAGTGAAAAGGCAGCTCAAATTTTACTCAAGCAAGTGAGGCTCCATGGAGGACTCTTAACAATTTGAGCACAAATTGTTTGAGATCTAGATCTTAATCTCAAACCTTGCTCCACAATGAGGTTGGTTGACAATTAGATACATTATACATACTATATATAAATTCAAAATGGGAAATTAATAAATTAACCAGCTCACAATTTTTTAAAATAAGGCATAGCTGGAATTATCTTCATGGCCCTACATGAGTATTTATACCACAAAATGTGTGATGGCATATAATTTATCAGCAACATTTTATTTTTTAATTGGTAGAAATTAACCATGAATACTTTAGCACAATGCAAACTCAATCCAAGAGTTGAAATTTAACCCTAGTTAAGCATTTAGGTTTCAACAAAATATAAAATAAAGTGCATTGGGGTTAAAAACAAAAAAACAAAAAAAAAAAAGGAAAAAAAAGTAAAATATTAACCAAACCCATACTTACTTTTTTTCATTGTTATTATTATTATTGTGTTTTAAAGTTTGGGCATATGAGATTCCCCTCATGTTCTCAGGAGGTCTTGACAAATGGGTGACTCTGCATAGTGATGGTCTTCTCAGATTCCAAATTTCTTCAAGCCAGAGACTTTCTCCAAATGGGTATTTACTAAATTCTCCGTTTTTCAATTTTGCTACGGAAAAAACAAATTTTGCTGACAAATATGTATACTATCTTGGAAAAATGAAGAATCTAGGGTTTCATTCTGAAAGTACTGAATGATAAGAATTCAAACGGTGTTACTGAAATTTGACCGTTACTCTGATTCCTCTACTCGTAGATCCATGGCCAACTTTGCTCAATTTAACAATTCGAGTCTTCCAAGTTGGTGAATTCAGCTTGTGAATCCTTACCGTTAATGCTTTTTTTTTTTTTTTTCTCTTTTCTTTTTGGAGTGTGGTTATTGGAGTATTTTGAAGGGTTTGTGGGAAAAGAAACGGTGAATGAAAAAGTCGGTTTTTGATTTGCTACATTTTGTGGGCATTGTTGCGTGGCGGTTATAATTCTGTGTAAATGAATTTTTGGTTGTTGTTTGACACAATTCTCATTGGTTCTTGGCTTATTGTCGTAACTTCAAATTTTTGTGGTGTTGACCATTGAGTATATAGGACGGGTAATGCACTGGTTTCTAGTCTTTACCTTTTTAATAGATTTCTGATCCAACCCTTATTTGGTGAAGAAATAGAAAAGAAAATTGTTATTCCAATAGTGATAGCTTCGTGATGCATGTGTACTTGTTGCATGGTGAAAATGCTTATGTCTGGATAAATTAATTTAGTCTTTTTCTTCTTCTTCGTAGTATTGAATTTTTGGGTTATTGTTATCAGTTTAAGTTTTGCTGTTTCAAAGATTGGGTGTTGTAGTCAATTCGACTGTTGTGATCACTGATGAGTGATGAATTATCAGATTATCTTCGTTCAAGGACATTGTAGATGCTATAGGGTCAGTTGTATTAAGGTGGGTTCTGGAGCATAGAATCATGAAAAATCAGTGTTAACTATTGCTCTGAAACAAATTTCGGATCAAACTATGCGAATGGATATATCAAAACAAGCTATGATGTTGTTTTCTGCTGATACTCAAATACCTTCAGACTCATGATACTTGCATGCTCTCTAGTAATACCCTCTGGTAAGCTAATATGCCTAAGGTGCTTACCTACAACTGAGTAGTGTTTGAGATGTTGTGTTCAGGCTATTTTGAAAATGTGTGTAGTATGGTCAAGAGATAAAATTTTGGCCAATTTTGGTATCTTGGTTTGATTATACATTGAAATGGGGATAGATTAAAGAGGACGTTTCTCATGGAATTAGGATAGGGTGGATACAGTTGTAGGATACTTATGAAGGCAAAGGGAAAATTTTATAGAATTGGCATAAGGCCAATTATGCTTTGTCGTTCAGAATGTTAGGCAAGCAAAAAACAACACTTTATAAAATTATTGATGTGGAGATGAGGTTGCAGACGATGGATTTGTGGCATATCTTGAAAAGATAGGATAATGAGTGAAGCTATTTGTGAGAAAATGAGGTTGGCACCAGTTGAGAGTAAAACGAGGGAGCATGATTTGAGATGGACATGTACAGTGTAGGCCTACAAGAAGCAAAAAGGGCGAAAGAGAGTCAAATAACATGAGAGTTGGAGGTTACTGTAGACATGGCCCTAGATAGGGACCAGTGGTTAATGGATCTAAGTAGCTGACCCAAATTAGCTGTGGTGAGTTGAAAGTGCTTGCAGGAATACAAGAAAGATTGAGCTTTCTGTTTTCGGGACTGGCTTTTTTCAGTATGCACTGCATTAGATTTATTGCATTAAGAAATGATATGCGTGTAAGTGAAACAAAACTTAGGATTATGAAATGGTGACTTATTGGCCAAAATTAGTGGATGTCCTGTGTAAGAAAAATTTATGGGGCTTACACCTAATTAATGGTGTCCAAGATCATGAAATAATGTTAGGTATTCTAACCATTTGCTGATATTAGCATGGTAGCATTATGAACATTAATAAAGGATTTTTGATTTTTGATTTTTGATTTTTGTTTTTGTTTTTTTTTTTTTTCCTGAGTCTCAAATGGCAGTGCTTGTCTAACTGTTAGGTGCTGATGGATCAGAATTTTTGGTGGCTTTCTTTTCTTTTTTGTTGTAAATAAGACTACTGCTTCTGTTCCTTTCATGCCAAGACATCTACAAAATTTACATATTCCGTACATTGTACACCTGACACCTATAACAATGTCTAAGTGTCTAGAATCTAGGGAGCTGGAGGTGTCTTCATCAAATTACAACCTTCATGTGTGTGCTCATGAATGATTGACATTCACCACAAACTATTGTATGTAGTATCTTTGGTATTTCTTGGTTGGTAATAGGTTATCACTTTTCTTAAAACTTTATGATGGCAAAGAGAATCCTAGGTTTATATGATTGATATCACATGACAAAGATACTCTTTTGCAACCTAAAGACCCCCGGGAGACAAAGCTACTCATATCTTTTAAGTGAAACTTATGTACATCTCTCTCTGTCATATGTTTCCATGCCACAAGCTGGAAGGCATATGAAGTTTGCATTCTGTTAGTTTTTAGTTGTGGATCCTAAGTGTGTCTGTGTGCATGTGCGTGTAATTGACAGGCGGCCATTTTTGAACCCTTAAATGGCATTACACGCTGAGATATTTTGTTGAAAAGGTTTGGAAATTCGGAAGGATGCTATAATTATGTGTAGTGCATGGGCTTGAAACCACCCCTCCTTTTTTGCTTTTGCAGAAGCAATAAGATTCTTACCCTAACGAGTAAACTGCGCTTGAGACCGTAGTTTCACCTTTAAAATTTGAAGATCTAATAAAATCTGTCTAGAAATCGTAGAGAAATTTGTCATCTAGGGAAGGGTGGTGGAGTTTGTGGCATACTTTGTAATTTCATTTAATATATTTTTGAGCAAGCATTATTTCTAACTTGTATTGCTAGATCATCTGCTAGAATTAGGAGAATGTTTTGCTTATCATCCTGTTCAAAATAGTAAGGGTTTTTGCTAATTCTAGCCATTGGATTTCATGGAACTCAATGTTCATTTAGCGAATAATGAAATATATATCCTATTGTTCTTTTTGGTAGGATTTAAAAGTTGGGATTCATATACATTGGTCAAAAATTAATGTTTATGTCCAATTTTGAATATCATATCATAATCTTGACTTTCTTTACTTTTGTTTTGGGTCAGGTTTATACTATTGAATGTACTATCTAAGCCAAAGAGCATCAGGTTGTAGAATCTGATGCTTGTGATTATAAGTTGCTAATTGTAGTATAGCTAGCCGAGGAAAAAAGTGCTATGGAGTGCAATAGAGATGAGGCAGTCAGGGCTAAAGAAATTGCTGAGAAGAAGTTTACAGAGAGAAATTATGCTGGTGCGAAGAAATTTGCTCAGAAGGCTCAAAATTTGTATCCTGGGCTTGAGGGCATCTCCCAAATGTTAACAACACTCGATATATTTATCTCCGCAGAAAATAAAATTAGTGGGGAAGTGGATTGGTATGGTGTACTTGGTGTAAGTCCCTTGGCTGATGATGAGACAGTAAGGAAACAATACAGGAAGCTAGCTCTCATGCTTCATCCCGATAAAAACAAGAGCTTAGGTGCAGAAGGAGCATTTAAGTTGGTTTCTCAGGCCTGGGGTTTGTTATCAGATAAGGCTAAGAGATTAGCATACAACCAGAAGAGAAATTTGAAAGGATTTGAGCAGAAAGTTCCAACCCGGACTAATGTTGGTCCATCTGTGCCACCCAGAGCAAATGGCTATCATAATGTTACTAGTCATGTTGCTTCAACTGCAAGGAATACTCATAGCAATACTCGGGTGGGTCCCACCTCAGTTCCTCCTCCGTCACATGTGAAAACTGATACTTTCTGGACTGTGTGCAATCGATGCAAGACGCATTATGAGTACCTCAGGGTTTATTTGAATCACACTCTGCTTTGCCCTAATTGTCAAGAGGCCTTTATGGCTTTAGAGAAGCCTCCACCTCCGAACATTTTTAAGTCATCCAATTGGTCTTCTCGCCAACAGCATCAGAATTCAAGGCATTCTGCTGCAAGTAGTGGCCCATGTAATGCTGCAAGAAAATTTTCAAATGCTCAAAATTCGGAACTAGGGGGGTCTGCAGGTCTGAATTCATTCAATAACACAAACATCCACTGGAATACTTTCTCCAGAGCGGCTGATTTTGGTTGTACGGTTTCGTCAGCTTCTGCTGCTGCTCAAGCTGCTACTGTGGTTCAGCATGCTAGTGAGAAAGTGAAGAGAGAGCGTGAGGAAGCACAGTCAGGCCGTAAAGGAGAGATGCCCTTGAAGAAGAGAAAACCAGATGATAATGGTTTGAACAGTTTTGGAGGCCATGTGGCAAATCACATGACGGCAGGAAATGGAGAAGTAACAAAGGGCTATTTCGAAACAGAAAGGACCTATGGTTTATCTGGTGCGTATAATAAGTCCAACAGTGAGAGAGAGTTGTCATTATTTGAAATAAGAAATATGCTAGTGGAGAAGGCTCAGCTTGAAATTCGCAAGAAACTTAAAGAATGGAGTTCATTAACTAAAGCAAATACCGTGAACAAAGAGAAAGTGAAGTTGAAAGGCAAAGAGACTAAGAAACAACAGAGTGTGGTGAACGGTGACAAATGTGATCTGCATAAGGATGGTGAGTCAGATGTTACAAATCAGGAAGCTGATGGTACTGATCTGGAGGCTGTTGCACCAATGTCAATCAATGTTCCAGATCCTGATTTTCACAATTTTGACATGGACAGAACTGAAGGTTCCTTTGGGGATGACCAGGTCTGGGCTGCGTATGATGCTGATGATGGTATGCCTCGATACTATGCACGAGTTCACAAGGTGATCTCTTTGAAGCCATTTAAGATGCGGATCAGTTGGCTTAACTCCAGAAGCAACCGCGAATTGGGCCCAATAGACTGGATTGGTTCAGGTTTTGCCAAAACTTGTGGGGATTTCAGGATTGGTAAACAGGAAACTACTGGAACATTAAATTCTTTCTCCCACAAGGTTACATGGACGAAAGGCACTCGAGGGGTCATTTGCATATATCCTAGAAAGGGAGAAGTTTGGGCTCTTTACAGAAACTGGTCCCCAGATTGGAATGAGCATACGCCAAATGACGTGATACATAAATATGACATGGTGGAAGTGCTTGATGACTTTAACGTGGAACAAGGTGTGTCTGTTGTTCCCCTTCTTAAGGTTGCTGGTTTCAGGACAGTGTTTCAGAAGCACATGGACCACAAGGAGGTCAGGAGGATTCCAAAAGAAGAAATGTTTCGCTTCTCTCATCACGTCCCAAATTACTTGCTTACAGGCCAAGAAGCTCATAACGCTCCAAAGGGTTGTCGAGAGTTGGATCCAGCAGCTACCTCTTTGGAACTCCTTCAGGTTATGACGGAAGCTAATGAGGAGGATCCTACATTGAAGAACTGTGGAAGAGTCGAGGAAGAGATGTTGCAGAGAACCCCAAAAGTAAATGTAGATGAAATGGTAGGAAATGCTGAAACAGGTAACCAAGAAGAGATGATAGGAAATGATGGCAAACAAACCAAAGATGACAGATAGTGGTGCACGGCAGGGTAGACAAGGAAGCTGATGGGTAAATGATATGCTGAAAAGGCTTAAGAATTAGGATTTGGATATCTCCAAATACACCCTTTTGAGGTTTTTATTTTGTAAGCCTGACTCCAATTGTAGAAATTGCTTCTTTGGCAATTTATGGATCGAAACTGATCCATAGTTTTTGGGTTTCTTTTGCTGTACTATACTGTGACAGTTGAATTTTATATGAAAGCTCATGCATGACCATACTGAATACCAACATCAGGACTTTTTCTGCAAGCTAAAGATAGTTTAGCAGATGAAGGTACAGAGTTCTTGGGCATTCATTTCATGAGCCGAAGGGGCTTCCCACCCTTCTGGATTTTGTTTTGTAGTTTATCTATATATATAATGTTTGTGTGAGATCTATGAGAGTTGATTTTTTTTACCTGATTGATCCATTTTGCTGGTTTCACTTGTCAAGTTTGTACCCTGCAACAGACCTGTTTTGAACTTTTGATCAATAGCTGTTCTTATATTCAACTGTGAGCGAAGTGGCTGAGTTTTACAGTTTTGTCGATATTTAATATAATATTAGACTTAAAATGAAAAAAAGAAAAAGAGATTGCTAGGTTCTGTATAGTAACTTTTGGGAATCTTTGGATTTGCTTCAGGCACTCTTGCTCATCGTATCCTATATTTGGGTTGTGGGAACCTAGTCCTTCAATGTTGGGGTCGGCCCATGAATTGGGGAATTTCCTGATTAGCTTTTACTAACCTTTAATCATAAGAGAAAAAAGAATAAGCAATGGAGCCAGTAGAGGGTATTGACGAAAGATAACTTCAATGCTTAAGTCAACAAAATATTTTTTAAAAAATAAAGTAATAAATT
Organism: Corylus avellana; assembly: GCF_965113065.1. Classification (NCBI taxonomy): domain Eukaryota; kingdom Viridiplantae; phylum Streptophyta; class Magnoliopsida; order Fagales; family Betulaceae; genus Corylus; species Corylus avellana. Next base: position 46,659,577 of record NC_142491.1, read on the forward strand.
GCTTTTGTACAGAGTTTTGAAAAGAGACCAAATGGCAAAAGTCCGCTTTATCACTTTCGGTCAGTTTCTGTACCACAACCCATCTCTCAGGTATAATCATCCTACGTTTATCCTAATTAAAGCACGACTTATCCTTAAAATTATCTTCCCCTCTCCTGCTTTGAATAGAAAAATAATAATTAAAAAAAATAAATAAAAATCCTTGAAATTATGGGACACAGTTTAATAATAAATAGTGACCCAGGTGGCAGCTACGTGGCCATGCAATATGATAATGGTTTGGGAATTGGTGCCCTACTATGCACATGCATATGCATACTCTCGGATTAATGGGTTGACCTTCGATTAGATGGGCTTGATATATTGGGCCCAATGGGCTTTCCAGCCCATAATCTAATAATATTTATAATAAATAGATACCGAAGAAATGAAGATCGATCTGTCACATTGCGAAAGGGCATGTGGAGTCGCTTTTTCAGCACCGACCCTGAAGACTTGTCGCAGATTGTAGCAAGTTTCTTAGAAAAAAGTTGATTCCACGAGAAAGACAACATGCAGCCCCCTCCTTGTAACGGAGCTGACGAGATAAGAATATATATTCTGCTTTTTGTTGGTCAGTGACGAAAATAACTCTTAAGATGTGAGAAAAAGGGTGCATTCAATGGAGCTGACCGACTTTCCTATTATTTTACTCTAGAACAACACAATTGCACTGTACCAGTCACTACCACCATTAACCTTAGGTGTAGGTGTTTTTTCTATGACGAGTAGTCCTTATAATTTAATGATACTTTTCTTTGGTCTAGATTCCACATCTACAGTGACAATTTGTCTTAGTAATTTTCTTGGTCGTCTTGATCAGTTTGTCCTAATGGAATCTCTTTTTTATTGACAGAGAAGGCTTCTGATTAATTAAATATATTTTTAATTGTAGTTAAAAAAATTTGTATTTTTTCCTTTTAGTTACTAATTTTTTTTTTTTTTTTTAAAGCATTTACATTTGGCTATATATTTTAATTATTCACTTTTACTATTTCATTTAAATATTATTTTTCAATGTTTTTTTTTCCCTTCTTTTCCTATTTTTTGTTGAGAGGAGAAATAGTGTTAAAGATTAAAAACTATTTTGTTATTACATTTATAAGAAGTGTTAGGGAGCCAAACAAATGAACACAGAAAAATTTTCAAGTTGACGTGGCAAGGGTTTTTAAATTAAAAAAATGCAATTCTCTCTCCCTTATCTGTTAGTCACGGTTTGCTATATTAGTTTAAAATTTTTTTTGGGTTCATTTGTTTGGCTCCCTAATACTTCCCTACATTTATTGAGCACTGTAACAACTAACAAAATTTTTTAGCCAAATACAGCTAAAAAAAAATGAGATGAAGAAGTAATCTACCTCGGCATCTCCTTCTAATGAGCATAGAGTAAAAGGGGATGTGCGTGTCAGGTTCGAGATCCATTAGAGACCAACAAAAGAGAAAATATATTAAGTTTTTTGTGAGTCGTGATTCTGAGACAAACTTGTGGTTGGGAATTACTTTTGCAATAAATTTCTTTTTGATTCCTTTAGACAAATTCTGGTTCATAGTCTTTAATGTCAGCTTTCATGGGGTCGTGTATTTTTATAATTAATTATTATATTTTTTTTGGACGCGTTTTTGTAGTAAATTACCACGTAACTTCGCCAAAGACATTCATGCAAAAGAGGTCATGAGTCAAAAGAATATTAATCAGGAGCAGTTTGCGTATTTATTGAGTGCATATGCTTATGACACCAAAGACCATGCAAAATATTATAAAAGTCTTTAAGGAAGCTTCATGTCTAATGCCTTCTGGGAGGGGGGGTTTCAAATTAAGGGGTTTCAAATTCAAGGAATTCAAAGGGCAGGGAGCCTTTTTTTCTTTTCCTTTTGTCACCCGGGCAGAGCCTTTCTCTCCTTCTAGAACGAGGCCAAATTAAGGATTCTTCTGCATTGTTTGTTATGACAAATACATCTTTGCTTCCTCTAAGACAGCCTTATATTTATTTAATTATTTGAATTTTTACGAAATTCGGGTTGAAAAATGATAAAGGAAGATCTAGTGTGGGGGCATGAATATCTCAAACAGGTGAGCACTGCACCTCAGGTTACCTAAGGTGCTACGACCCTCTTCTAACATTTTTAAATTCGGACAAAAAAATTTTAGGCCATGTCCCTCCTATGCGATACATATAGGGCTGCTTGCATTGGGTCAGTTGCTCCATACCTAATTGTCGGGGGATGCAGTGAGCCATGAGGCTATATTTCCTTACCTACTATAGGCTACTAGCTACCCTGTAGCTTGTTATCTTATTTGGTTCTTGTCATTCTCGACGAATAATAAGTGAGCAAGCATAGTAAGTGACAAATCTTGGAGTACTATACATAATGTTTGTGCAATGATTTTGCAGTGACGATTGGATTTTGTTTTTAAGAAAGTTAAGTTTAGCTGGCTGAAGCTTAATTATGTAGGTAGATATGGTATGGCTTTGCTTTTTTTTTTTTTTTTTTTTTTTTCTGAATATCTCCGGCATGGTTTTGGTGTTATTACATTTTGAGAAGGTTATTTTCTCATATATTGTTCAACTTCATCATTAGATTTGTTGTGGTAAATTTGAAAAAGAGATAAATGGAAGATGAAAGAGTGGCATATGGAAAAGTAACATGTCTCTTCAAGTAAATTGAGAGAATCTATTTGATGGAAGAGTAACATGTCTCATCAAGTAAATTGAGAAAATTTATTTGATGGAAGAGTAACATGTCTCATCAAGTAAATTGAGAAAAGTTATTTGATGGAAGAGTAACATGTCTCAACAAAGTAAATTGAGAGAATCTATTTGATGGAAGAGTAACATGTCTCTTCAAGTAAATTGAGAGAATCTATTTGAGAAATGATAAAAATTATTCTCTCAACCATCTTCGTATAACGAATGAGTGAATTTATCATTAAGTTTTTGTGGGGTCTACATGAGTTTACAAATTCAATGGTAGATCTATTAGATTTGAAAAAAAAAGACAGTTGAAAGAATGATATGTAGCATGTCTCGGATCTATTTTATGATTTATATTAGATTTCACAAATTTTGAGAGAAGTGTTTGATGTTATTTTCCTACACCTCTCTTGTCCATTTGTCTTTTGTTTTTTTGTTTTTTTAAATCCACAATTGAATCTCCTAGACCCAGATGTGGGTTCAACATATTCAAGGAATCAATGGTGTATTTTCACATAAAAATAATTCTTTATCTCATCTTTCACCCATTTCAGTAAAGTGGATGAGTGAATCCAATATTAGATTTTCAAAAGGAATGGTTGAGAGATTGAATGGAGAATGATATATATCATGCCTCATTTACACATCTCTTGTACAGAGATGGACAAGAATTTGTAGAATAATAAAACCAAACATTTTTCCAATTTTAATACAGTATATATTGCCATATGACAAATATATTGTTAGGTCATATAAAATAGATAAATGTTATTTTTCCATCTCTCATCCATTTTCATTTTATTTTTTTCAAATTCATTATTAAATCTATAAGACGCACACGAAAGTTTTACATATCCAATGATAATTTTAAAAAACGGGTCAATGGAAGATGAATGGGAGATGGAGGTATAGCATTTTTTTTTTTTTTAACATGTCCGCACAAGGTATAGCATCTCTTAAAACTTTTTGTTTAGCTGAAAATTAAGGAAAGACATTTGCAAATCCACAGTTTCTACGCATTTATTTAATAGAGATTTATAGGGAAAAAAAAAAATGTCTGAGCAATATTAAAGTCATAGAATATATATAGAGAGTATCAAGGACACTGCCACCCTATTGTTCTAAAATACACTTGTCTACAAAGAACGAATGGAAACTTTCAACCACTTTGACCGTAGATTTGTCTTTCAATGACAAGCTAATTTTATCAGTTGTTTGCTTTGAATTTTTCTATTCGAAAAAATCTTTAAAATCAATTAAATGCTACTTATTTTGTCTCAAATTAACCATGTTTGGTTGACCAGGCCACCATGTTTTTCAGCTTAAGATTGTTTAAGCTAAAAAAATTTATTAAAAAAAAAATATTTCTCAACCAAAATAGAAGAAAAATACTCAACAAGAATATTAGGTATGTATGACTCATCTTATTTAATGAAAGTATTTCATTATTATAAGATATTAAAAAAAAAATTTATATTTCTGAAATTTACCAGTAATATTGATATAGTGGGCAATTATTAAGTGATGTAAAAATAAGAAAAATTACAATAATTTTTAAAACCAATTTATACTAGAAGGACACATTACCATATTACACAACCATGCAAATCGACCTATTTTAGTCCTTTCAGTTTAATATACAGCAAATTACAAATGGGGTAAATAACTTTTGAGGAAGTCCTGATGCAATGGGTCCATGTCTATACACAAATGGCACCTGCCCTGACAATTCTAATATTCCTAAACCCCTCTCTTCCTTAATTCCCTCTATAAATAAAACCCCCCATCAACACCTCCCTCTCTCCCATGATCTCCCTCTCTCCATCTCCAGAAACTCTTTCCTCGCACACAAAACCCTCTCCTTCTCTCCCAACTTTGCTGATCATTTTCTCCTTCTCTCAAGCACCCGGGCAAAGCAACCAAGAATTCTCATCAACTTGCATGAAATTTGGTGAGTTTCTTTCACTTTCGCTTTCGTTTTCTTTTCAATCTTTTGTTCTCTTACTTTTCATCTTAATCTTTTGTTCTCTGGCTTTTGGACATAGATTCTGGTTGTAATGATATTATAATTAATTATTACCCATTATTTTTGTGATTTAGCATGCATTCTGTTTGTTTGTTAACATGTTTTGCGAGTATTTTTTTCATTTTTTATTTAAAATAATGTTCTGATCTAACATAAAAATAAAAATAAAAAATTATTTGTGTGTGTTTTAAGAGTATTTTAAGAACAGTTTCAGGAACATTCATGCACGTCTTTTTGACCAATCTTGGAACATTTAAAAAGGTTATAATTAAATACTGAGCAATTAGTAGGCTGGCTATGTATAAAATCTACTAAATCGGTGGGCAAGTCCTTTCCATTCACGTCTCTCTTCCTAATATGCCATCAAGCTTTTTCTTTTTTAGATTTTATTTTCCGTAATTTTCTTTTTCATTTTGATTTTTCGGCTTTTATATGAGCCAAAAAAAAAAATAAAAAAAATTGCCAACTAAGACGCGAAAAGCGGTTGGAATTCCGTTTGCGATTTGTCTTTTCCTCACGCTAGACTCAGCGCGTGAACGGATCCTCATTTACCCTAAGGTTGTCGTGGAAGCTATGGACAAGGTTGTTCTGTCCACGCGCTTTTTGCTTTCTTCGCCACTCGTGTATGGAATAGTCCTTCGGTTACTGCCTTACTGGGGTTTGGTGAAGGACCGTACACGTGTTTCTATTTAGGTCCTACAAGTTGACTGGGCCAAACGGACCAGTTGACCCAACATACGCGCCAATCTAGCTCATAGTTTTAGGGATCTGGCGGTGTCCATCCGACGACCAATAAGTTGGCACGTGTAGAAGGTGCCACTTGTACGATTCAGATTCCGGAGTCCACCAAAACACAAGGGACCCACCAAAGGTCACTTTCCACGACAAGACTAGTACCTGTAAAAAACGGTCAAAGCATATCGGGAGTAGTATTACCGATTACGGTTGGGAAGTTGTTTGGGGACAGCGGAATATTGTTAATTGAAAAAGATAAATAATAAAAATTATTATTCATAAAGAAAATTTGTAAAAATAAATTGTTAGTATTATGATTTATTGCCATATTTTTCGTGATTAATTGATAACACTAGCATAGTTTTCTATTTAGAATATTATAAAATCTAAATCAACGGATCCAAAACCGGCGACAAAATTATTATTGGAACTAATTAAACAAGTGGTAGTAGTCCAAGAGACATATCCTTTTCACACGCATTTATTAAAGATATTGATATCAACGAATAAGAGACTTTTGCTTGGTCCATAGTCACTACCATGTCATAATAATTAGGTGAGAACATGAGAGATTAGCTTAAATTAATACAAAAGGTAACAGTCAATAATATATGCGTTGGTCACGCTTTCAAATTATTAATTTGTATGGTAATTAATACTTCCATAAACGTATTATTATATATTAGTTTTTGTAATTTAAATAATCTGTCAAAGTTTTCTAAGAATATTTTACTTGACTTCCAAGTGGTTTGTTTTAACTTTTAACCGACACTTCGTCCCTTTGCTTCGTGCCTGGTTCCAGGGGACTTTTTTTCCCATTACTAAAACAGTCCTAGACGTGTCCACCTTACCAAACCCAAAAGCTTCTGTGTATCAACTATCACCCATGTACTCAACTGACACGTGCGGTGTCTTTTCTACCTTTTTTGTCTCATAATTAAATCTTTTCTTTTAATACACACCTATTTTTATCTGTTCACACCCCTAGGGGCTTGGGCCTTGGTTTCAAAGTCAAGGTTACTTTTTTTTCTTTTTATTTTTTTATTCTAGGAAAGACAGGACACTTTGTGGCTTCGTAGGATACACGTGTATCTCGGATACGTGTCATTTGTGGGCTTTCCTGGGATTCTTTCTGTCATGGCATTGTCCATTGCCGACATGACAGGCTCTTTCATTTGGCGATTTAGGCGGTCGTTTAATTAAAAGCTTCTAACGAAATAACTTTAATTTTAATTTTTAAAATTAATAAGTTTTACAAATAGAAGAAGGCAGTCAATTTGAGGTATTAAATTATATAAATAGACTAGATTCTATTTCCAAATTCATGTACCACTTGCATATATAAGACAATATACTTGTTATAGTTGATTTTTTACATACAAAGAAGTTTTTCAAAAGTTAAAAAAGAATGGTTTCTTTAAAATAAAAATTATTCAATTAATATATAAATATAATAAAAAGACTCTTTTTACACTTTTTGCCTTTAAATCTGGAAATTTACAGAGCCGGCCCTAATTTTGGAAGCATAAATGCAATAACCTCTTGCTTTTTAACCAAGAGTTTTGGCTTTGTTTTGCAAGTGGAACTTGTTTGAATCGATATTGTTATTGAGTCCGTCGGTGTCGAAAGCTGCTTGACACCAATAGGAGTTTGATATTTTGGCATATAAAGAAATGAAAGTAGCCCACTAGTTATTGTGTCTCTTAGAATTTGTTGACACTTTATATCCCATCTGTGTTACCATTCTGTCTTTTCCTTCTCGACACTTTTGGGACCATTAAAGAAGTTACAAGTGACAGATGGTGAAAGAGGCCATAAATAAAGTTAAAGGGAAAACACGTACATCTTTTTGCAATGTTTCACTTTTTGAAATGTCTCTCTAATCCACCAATAAAATGACAAAAATGTCATTTGTAAAGTAGGTCATTTTTAAATAAAATAAAATCTTTTAGACTGTATTTTTGTCATTTGTGAATTGCGGAAGACAGACATAGCAACCCCAATAATAAATTGGGGTAGACATTGCAAAAAATATGGTATTTAAATATTGTTAACCCTAAATTGTCCTTTATATACATGAATAAACACATCAATATGATCTAATCTATTTCACTTAAAATGGAGAGCATTCATTTCATAGTTAAGATTTCATTTTATTGTATTGTATTTAACTGTGTACATAATACTATGTTATTTTAAAAAAATTTAAATGACATGACAATATATTCGAATAATAGATTGAAATAGAGATGATCTAAACATAAGTTGTTTTTTTTCTTTTTTTTTTTTTTTCTTTTTTTGTCTTTACAAGCAAACACAAGTATGCATGTTTAATTTACTCATTCATCTCTTGTTTAAATTCACCTTTAGATTTTTAAAAAATATGGATATGATAGGACATGCATGTAATCGAATTTGGATAATGGTAGACATTTCAAGGGATTCTTTTCAAAATGCTTCTAAAATGATATGGCAAGCATTTTTTTCCTTAAAAAATTCTCATTCTCTCTTCTTTGTCTCCTACTCCTTTTCCAAATAGTGCTTTCCACATCATTTGGGAAGGATTTTGGGACACTTAACAGCCCTCATAGAATTTTATCCCTTAGAAGATGATTCTTGTTCATTTTTTAAGGATAAAAAAATAAAAAATAAAAAAGGTATTTTGTATAGCATCAATCTCTCTCTCTCTCTCTCTCTCTCTATATATATATATATATATAGGGACAATATATGAGAAAAGTAAGAACTCTTTTATGGTGAATTTATTTTTTCAAACATGTAGTTAAGTTCATTGCTATTTGACTTTCAGATCTTCCCATATGTGAAGAAAAATACAAGTGGTTCTTTCACATGCAACCCAGCCTTTGTTTTGTTTTGTTTTTGGTTTTGTTTTTTTATTCTTAAATTAGTACATCAACATGTGACCTTTGTTTGATGCATGCACTCCATCTATTTTCATAATAAAAATGATTGGATAATTTTGAGGTAATATTTAGGTTTTGTGACATGAAAATTCTGTCACCTTCTAAATTTCATTAACAAGTGTTAATGTTGTTGTTATTTTTTCCTGCGAACAAATTTTGTCCTTATTTACTGATGAGGAACAATGAATTTTTCTCAATGAAAATCATTTCCATGTTTAAGCTTGTTAAACACATGCATTATATTTATATCGTGTTAATCTTGAGGACAACTTTTCTTGAAAATCAAAGAACTTAATTTGCTTTCCATATGAAAAGTTGCAGTAGCGTAGCACTCTTGTATACGTTGTTATTATTACTAGCTAGCTAGGATAAACTTTTGATTTTTTTAATATCAAAAGTTAATTGGCCCCTTTTTTTTATATGAAATCTTCGCTAATCAAACAAGGAACAATAACATTCTCTTTTGTTTTTCTGAAGAAAACCAGTAACTCCCCAAATCCTATGCAGAATTCTGCAACATATTGATCAGGCCAGATTGATCTTTTCACAAAACTAGAAAACCTTAGATTCCTCAACATATTCGCGCATGATTTTGTAAAGTTGAACTTTATTTTTCCCTACTTTGTTGTGTTCCTCCTCTACTGTTAACAATTAAAATGCACGCCTGGTCCATATTTGATAATGTTCTTACTGTTATTCTAATGAATCTCCACTAGCAATTTAAAATTTGATCTCTTTAGTAGTGGCCTTTAAATAGCTAGTCAGGTGAAAATGATAGTGAGAGAGATAGAGAGAGATTATGCTATGATTATAGAATGCAATAAATCCTAATTCAGTTGGCAGGAAGAGTTGGATTAAGGAAAAGATGGTAGTTAGAGTGGAGACAACATCATCGACCGTTTCTCAGGTCACTGTCATCTGAATCAGCCTGATTGAAACCCCCTAGTAGGACAAAAACTTTTATAAGTAATCAAATCTTTTTTATTTGAAAATTATAATGCTATTTAGCAAATTGATATATGACTATCATACAACTGAAATGACAAAGCGTTAAAAAGTATTGATTCAATAGTTGATTTTCACTGTTAGGTCATTATATAACAGTTATAGAACAGTCTATTAAATAACATTACTCGTACACAAAGTGAAAAATAATTTCCCTTGCCTTTCTTTTAGTGTTTATATGTGAGAAAAATGTAATATATTGGGAAAACAACTTTTCTTAAATTATGTGATCCTAAGAAAGCCCACTAAAACTACTTAAAAGTTAAAACACATGTCACTTTTGTTTCACTAGAGAACACTTGAAAGTGGGCTTAAGAAGATAGTTTAGTCTGAGTTGGTGAAAAAAGGACCTGATCTTTTTTCTTGCAAATTGTAATTAATTAATAATAACATATATGTTAAACTAATACACATGAAAGCTAGTGAATTATTCTAAAATTATCTCTTACATCTACACGTGTAATGTAATACCACCGACCTCCTTTGAATTAATATTAGGTTGAAGACTTTCCTAGCCTTGAGAGAGAGAGAGAAAATCTTAAGAGAAGATTAGCACATATTCTATTCAAGAATTGTTAATTCATGATTTTTTTTTTAATTTTTAATTAAGGATGATGGGTTCGGCTCCTATGATGCAAGTGTGGAATTCAATTGGAGCATAACTTCTATATGGGTGTGGCACAAAGCCACTTCTTTGTGCCCACCAACAAGGATTTGACACCTCAGCATATAGAGTATACTAGAAATATAAGCCCAAAACACCTGATTATATCAAGTTTCTTCAATTTTGTTTTGTTTTGTTTTGTTTTTTTTTTTTTTTTTAAGAATGTGTAGGAGGGGTGAGGGTGGTGGCTAGCCCATCTGGGGTGGCCGGCGAGCCACCCCAGGCCATGAAGTCACCGTGCGGGCCACCCCTAGCTAGGCCAGCGAGCCACCCCAAATCTGCTTGGGGTGGCCGTGCGGGCCACCCCAGCCCATGGGAGGGCTTGTCGCCCACTCTAGATCTACTTGGAGTGGCCGCGCGGGCCACCCAAGCCCATCAGGGGTGGCCGGCAAGCCACCCCATCCCCACTTGGGGTGGCTGATTGGCCACCCCTTCAATTTTTGTATTTCTTTTTTTTTACAAAAAAAAATTAATTAGTTTTTTAATTATTATTATTGTTATTTATTTTTTTATTTTTTTATATTTGGTATAATCTAGTGTGTTAGTGTTTTTTTTTTTAAATTTAAGTTTATTCTAATATATTGAGGTGTCACTTATTGAGTGGCCACCCCTTTGTGCCACCTCGGTATAGAAGTCACTCTCATTGGATTGAGATTTTTCAGTGTTCATTAATTGTTATCAACCATAACTACATATTCTCCTTGATGCACGCCTACCCCTTTTTTTTAATGTTCATTACCTTCAATAGCATATCATTAATGCCAGAAAATCACACATCAAGAACAAAACAAAAAACCACGACAGCATATATAAGCATCAACTTCAAATTACAACACGTAGAGCTGTCAATTTTTGACATGACTAACAAATTCGACATAAATTCAGTATAAATGAACAGGTTATGGTCGAAAAATCTAACGAGTTTAATTAAATAAGTCGGATTAGAATTTACTTATATAGTCCTATATTTATGTCTTCATACTATCCGAACCCAATATGCAAACACGAATTGCCATCTCTAATTAGACTTATGGGATATATACTTATGCGTGCCACCTCCTCCTATTGTGGGGTCCACAAGATTTATTTACATGAAGAAGGATGTCTATAAAAGAGCATGCCTTGAGTTTTATCATGTGGGTCATGGATAAGGTTCTCTTATGATGATATGGAGATTATTGGGCCATCTGAGCTGCATGCCCTAAGCTTATGACTGATCATCAGAATAGCAAACTCCATCCAGTATTGTTTTTTTTTTTGTTTTGTTCTCGTTCTTGGTCTTCCATTTAAGCTGGTGCTTTTCTTTAACCTTGGAAATTAATTTACGTATTAAAAATTTTGGTTTTATTGCAGGAATACTACTGCATGCAGGTATATACAATAGTTTAGAAGAATTGAAAGTTACAAGAGTGGCTAGCTGAGCCAGCGTTTTCTTGGATTAATCAGGTATTTAGCTATCAAAATCATTCTGGGCTGTTTGGTTAGGCATTTAATTAGGCCGAAATCCAATCAGATGATGCTAAACCCAAGGCTTACGGGTTTATTTATTAGTTTGGCACTGACATTAACACCCACCGCCTTTTGACTGGCTTGATAGGCACAAAAAACATCTTGGCCTATTAATGTTTCCCTTTTAGACTTCTTCTTTTTTTTTTTTTGAATATAAGCAAATGATCAAGTAAAGTTTTGAATATATTCAAACAGGCGATGGGATTCCAAAGACCACCTTCCTATAAACAAAAACAGCAATCTGTTCCAAAAACAACAAAAGACGTGGAGGGCAAAGGAGATAGCTTCACAAACACAAGAATACCATACCTAAGTCCTTGCACAAATGATCCTATAGCTCTTGATTCAAATTATAATTCCTGGGTGGTAAGTTTTTTTCTCCATATTCCAACCGTATATATTTATTTATACACCTTTTTTTTTTTAAAAAAAAATGATTGTTTCTTGTATATGAATATAGGCAGAACACCCTTCTGCTTTAGGCTCATTTGATCGTATGATGAAAGCCGGAAAAAGGAAGACGATTGCTGTGTTTTTAGACTACGACGGGACACTCTCACCTATTGTTGATGACCCTGATCGTGCCTTCATGTCTGATGAGGTAATTAAATTGCAGTCGCATGAATATTCTTTAATTATTCTAACAGTACTAATCATCATCAAATTATATCTATATATACACACACAACTACACAAGCATATATATATATATATAGTCACACATTATGCTATTAATTACAGATGCGTGCAGCAGTACGTGAAGTTGCAAAACATTTTCCGACAGCCATTATTAGTGGAAGGAGCAGAGAGAAGGTAATAAGTTATAACGAGTTAATTACGTAAATCACGACTTATTTTAAAAAGTTGATAAAACATTAATAAATTTAATTATTTAATTAATATATATATATATTAAGCGAATCTTCAAAGTTCAAAGGCTTATAAATACTAACTATTGCCGTTTTCCTCGTCGTTTAGGTAAAAGACTTTGTAAAGTTGCATAATGTATATTATGCTGGGAGCCATGGGATGGACATAATGGTCCCAGCAAGGCCACTCAAGTACAATGATGGCAAACGCCAAACCGTAGCGCTTGATAAGAAGGTTTGTCTTTTTTACTTTTTTCTACATATTTCATGATTGTAAAAAGTAAATGGGTTCCGAAGCTGGTGACACTATTAGGGGAAAAGGAATGTTTGGAGCTGTCAATTCATGTAATTATAAGGCCCTTCAAAATATTCAGTTTTTTTTTTTTAGATTTTTAGATTTTTAAAGTGAAATGGTGGAAAAATTTATGATATAATAACATGAAATTTCAATCTTTGTAGGAGAGTGGAGTTCTCTTTCAACCTGCTAAGAAATTCTTGCCTGCAATTCAAGAGGTTAGCTAACTTTCATTTATCCTTATGTACTTTCTTTTATCTTCTCCATTTCAAGATGCGACAAGCTCTTTTTTTCTTTTTTTTATCAAAATTAAATTTTAAAGATTTCGTCATTTAAAATTTTCAATAACGTGTCTCTATCTAATTCGTTAGAAAAGTACCTAATTAAAGCTTTTTTTCCTTGCCATTCATATAAGAAATTTCTTGTGTTCCTGACAGATATTCAAAATCTTAGAGGAAAAAACAAAGAAAATACAGGGAGCCATGGTAGAGGATAACAGTTTCTGCATCTCTGTACATTTTCGACAGGTCCGGGAAGAGGTAAGATGGTTTGAAAAGAATATATATATATATATATAGATATATATATATATATATATATATATATATATATATATATATATATATATATAGAGAGAGAGAGAGAGAGAGAGAGAGAGAGAGAAATATATTAATTTGTCGATCATTTGAAAAGAATATATAAGTTATTTATATATTTACCAAGTATAAACCTAAATAATTTCGTTGAAGATCGAGCATCTGCTGTTTTTTATTTTTCTTTATTTATTTATTTTTTTAATTTCTTTGGAAAGTGGGGGCATTCACAAAAGAAGGATTATTTGTTGAAATGCAGGATTATGGCATGTTGGAAGAGAAGGTTAAGTCTGTAGTTGAAAACTATCCAGAATTTCACCTAACTGAGGGTAAAATGGTAAGATAAAAACCCTAACTCTTGAATTTTCCCGTGCTTTCCATAGCTTTTCTGATACTCAAATATCTCATAATTAAATTTACACATATACAGGTTTTGGAAGTACGCCCATCTATAGAATGGAACAAAGGTCATGCCTTGGAGTACTTACTTGACACTCTAGGGTTTAGCAACTCTGGTGATCATGTCCTTCCATTGTACATTGGGGATGATCGAACTGATGAAGATGCTTTCAAGGTTTTTCACACTATCCCAATTCCGTCATTTAGAGTTTTGTCTAATTTAGCAGTCTCAAAACATATTTCAGTAGTGTCTAATAAAATCGTAGTTCGGTCTTTAATATCGAATTCTTGCAGGTTATTCGAAGTAGAGGACAAGGATATCCAATCATTGTATCTTCCATTCCAAAGGATACAAGAGCTTCCTACTCTTTGCGTGACCCATCTGAAGTATTAGCTTTCCTGTTACGGCTAGGGAAATCGAGGAAAGCCAGGTCACTTCCTCGATTTGGGTCTAGGTAATTGAAATGGAACCTAAATTTTGTACATAGCAATTATGAAAAGAACGTTGGTATTATGTAGAATATTGAGGACTTAAGAAAACTACATCACTTAAGTTTCACAGCTTATTTAGTGCTATGTGAAACTGCCATGTAGTTGAGCTTCCACCTTTATTATAAATGACCATCTTATTATGATCTTATGAAGAAAAATGTAAGTGCAGCTTGAAAATTCAGCCCCCTTTAATTATACACCAACTTTGGTTAATTAATGACCGTTAAGCATCTCAAACAAAAAATTTAATTACCAAATTGCAAAAACAGATTTTTGCATGATCGGGCTCGACGACGGGTCACCTGCAGAACAAGAGGAAAACCATTAGAAATGTGTCGGCCATTGGCCGGAGTAAAAACTTGCAATGCTTAAGTCATTAAATTCGTTGAGAAAATTATATAAGAGAGATGAGAAAATAACCTCTTATCTTATATGAAATGGTCACCCTCCTTTATATTAGACTACTCTTTTAACTGCCACCTAGTGGGTGTGATTGTGGAATATATAGGCAGGAGGCTCTTACACTTTTTTCTTTTATCCTTTTTAGTGAATAAGCCTTTATGTTAATTGGGTCTAAAGGCATTGGCCCTAGGCTTGTTTGCAGTATCAACATAAATTATGTTGCTAGTAATGTATGCTTGGAGCTGATGTATATTCAATATACAGAAGCCACGGGACATGTTTTGTGGAGCTGTTTGGCTGCAAATGATATATAGAGTAGGTGTGGTGGCAAAATTCAAAAAGAAGCATTGAGAATGAGGAATTTGTCTTTATTTTGGAGGAGCTCATGCGATTTTTGAGAAAGAAAGATATAGAACTCGTGGCGGTTGTGGCTAGAATGTTATGGCTTCATAGGAATGCCATTGTTTATGAAAAAAAAAAGGTTAGTCCATTTTCTATCGTAATCGGGTGTGCCTTGGAGTCTCTGGAGGCTTTTCAATTAGTTAACTCTCGGAAAGATAGCCCGATTGAGAGGGCGAATACAGAAGACGTTTGATGGGAAGCCCCCAATAACGATTTTGTTAAAATAAATTGAGATGCGGTTGTGGATAATAGTAGAAGGAAGATGGGTATTGGTGTGGTTGTTAGAGATGGTAACTGAGAGGTGTTAGTCACATTGGTAGCGCCAAAAGACTACATCGTTGAGCCCAATATTGCAGAGGCAACAACGACATTAACGACTATGAAGTGGGAATTGGGTTTTCATATGTTGGTCTTCCTCGAGAATTGCTTAATTGTCTGCAAAACTGGAAGGTAACCCATGTTAGACGACATCTCAATGATGCAGCTCGTCACCTGGCGAAAGAAGTATTATCCCGTAGTGTGGAACAAGTCCTTATTGATGAAATTCTTAATTGCATTTTAGACATTATCTCTGTAAAGCGTTGTGCTTAAGTTGTTTTGAATTATATATAGTTCGATTCCATTAATATATATATATATATGTTTCCTTTTCTTTTTCATGTATTGTCCCAAACATTTACTTCGAAGGCATCCCGATTAAATATGAAAAACACGTCACAAATTTGTTACCAATTGGTAAAGCAACAAATCATTAGTCAGGATACGGTTAAGTAAAAACTAATCAGAATATTGAATAAATCACAGGGTTGGAAATATTATTCAAAGTAAAAGATGTTCCCTTTGTCTTACCAAACCCATTAATACTGCAATGAAATCCAAAATTGTTTTAGTAAATGAAAAGGTTAATTAGCCGTGATAATTTTTTCATACATTAAATTTTTTTTACATAAAAAAAAAAGTAAAAAATAAATTATAATAATAGTTATTCAACATTAATTTCGGCCCCTCCAAAAGGGATCGAAAAACTATAACATTTTTCTTTGGTCAGGAAAACAAAGAAGAAGGTTCGCAAAATAATCCGGTGATGCTAATCATTGAACAGCTAATATATATATATATATATATATGTGTGTGTGTTTTTGTGGGATTTTTTTTTTCTTTACAAGTTATAATTATAGTAAAGAAGTAAAATTCAATCTGAAAATATTATTCAAACTCAGTAACACTAGAAAAATGTTTTCAAGTTCAATTCTACCGGCACAAAGAGGAGTCTCACCTAAAAACCAGATAATTAGACTTCAAATTCAATTAATTTACGGATGTCATTTAGGTTAAGACTGGGTTTTAGTCTTATCTAAACTTCATTCGGCTTAGAGCATTCCCAGCAGCTACCCGGTCATCTTCCCTAAGTTTAAGGATCCAAACTACTTTTTGCTTCCCTATGTCAATTTGCACCCCAATAGCTTCCCTTAATGCTTCCCTATATAATTAAAATATTATTATTTTTATTTTACCTTTTTTATATTTTATTCATTTAATTGAACCTTTCTTTCTCTCTCTCATCTCATCTCCGTCTTCATTCTTTCCTTTCTTTCCCTTCCAGCAGCAGCCCATTTCTTCTTCCTGTAATTTCTTCGTTTTCTTCTCCTCCCAGCAAGGAAGCACTCACGTCCATGTGATCCTCTTGCACCCAACCACTACAAATTTCTTCAATTTCCAACACCCACTCGCGATGGCTATCAACCTCATGTCGTCCAAGTCCGCCGAGTTCTTTATCGACAGTGACTCCAGCCCTTCGCACAACGCGATCCCGTCCAACTGCGACCCAATCGGCATGCACATGCCTTGATGCCTTGTGTCTTTGATTTGATTTCTGGGTTTCTTTGGTTTGATTTGATTTATGGGTTTCCAATTTTTGCTATTTTTTAAGCACAAATTTATGAGATTTCTGGGTTTCTTTGGTTTGATCAATTGAAAGTTTAAACAAATCTCTTATTCGGTTTGAAATCTTTGGTTTGATCGGTCTGGGTTTCTTTGATTTGAATGCTTTGTTGCTTGTTTGCCGTTTGGTGGTGCGAGCGAGAGAGAAAGAGAGGTGAGAGAGAGGGACGTGAGACGAGATCGAGGAGAGAGGAGAGAGAATATTTTTTTTCTAATTTAATAATCCTTTGGATCGCTACAGTTGAACCCAAAACATGGGGTTCAACTGTAGCAGCTGATGGTTTAGGGAACCATATAGGGAATCTGCTGTGGGACATTTTTTGCGATTTTTTAGACATATTCCCTAAACTTAGGGAACAGACTCCCTTATAGGGAGTCTGCTGGGAATGCTCTTATAATAGCCCGTCCAGGCTTACAGCCTCAGTTGGCCCAAGCATGAGTCAAACTCTACCTATCCATTAGTACAAGGAGACCAACCGAAACTAGGACGGACAACTTTTTATACCAGAATTTAACATAAGCTTAATAGGAAATTGGTCGATTATAGTTGAAGAGTCTAATTCGTTAAATTAAATGAGTCGAATTAAAATTTATTTATATTACTTTATATCCATGCACCAACATGATCCGGCAATCTTTTCAAGACCAAGTCCGGTATGAATTAAAATAAGAAGTATATTTAGTCGCGCCCTGGAAAAATACAAAGATACGGGGGACTTTTAACAAATACGAATAAGTGAGTCATGAATTCCACTACGTTTGAAACTTTGAAACCCTTGATACAGGTCTTTTTTACGAATGGAGGGATGAGAGGGACCCAACTATTTTGTCTAACTTTAGGCCAACTTTTGCCATATTTTTTAATTAAAACAAAAAAACAAAAAAAATGTGTGAAGCAATAATATTTTTATTGATCTTTTTTTATTTGGTATTTTTTAAAATATAAAAAATTGTATTTTTCTTCGTAATAATATTATTTTTTAAAATTAAAAAATAAGACAAAAGGGACCCAGAGTTCGGCAAAATAGTTTCCATACGAATCAGGGAGTCATGAATTCCGCTACGTTTGAAACCCTCCTAGAGTCTGGTGGATTCCACCGCTTCAGCCGAGACGTAGAAGACCGCGAAGAAGAAGGAACCCACGTGTTTCTCTCACGAGTAGGACGTTTTTCGCTTTAAGCCTCCGCGCAAACAAGCGCCAGAGAAGCAAGCTTTGCCAGTAGCAAGACAAGGAAGCTTTGCCAGTGTTCGTGTTCTGCGCCCCGGCGTAGGCTACTGGAGAGACCAGCTGAAACCTGAATTAGGGCTCTTCAACCAGGTACAACTTAGCCTATCGGTCTGATGATAATAGAATTAATGATTGTTATGATGATTCTATTATAACATAATTATAATTATTAAAGGATAAGAAGACTATACACAAAAGTTTAAAGTTCCGTCCGTTTCAAATGTTCCGCTTCACGTTTTCAATTAATGTGGTTTTATTTAATTGTTATTTAATACAGAATGTCTCTATTTCAATGAATGAATGGAGAAGTCTTCCAATGTATGATGTGTGAGAAACAATTATAATCCGAGTTTGTTTAAGTTTTATTATGGTATCAGAACTATAGGCTAGCGCCATTCGATCCTGTAATTTTTCTCTTTAGTTATAGCACCGCCGGTGGGCTAAAACCCACACGGGCAGTGCCTTGGCGAAGTTCTCCAATAATACTATCGTGTTTTTTTTTTTACACAGTTTTGTGTTATTATGCTCAAACCCGTCGACCCCACGTATTAGCCATTGGTTTATATTCATTACATATTACCAAATCTAGTCTTAACGGATGTCTCTTTCTCTCTTCTCCATCACTCTTACTTAAAGAGTGACTTACCGTCAGATTGAATGCATGTTTCATCGTCGGAGCACCCTCATCATCACATTTTCGGCCAAAGTAGCCGATGTCCAAGTTACGGCCATAGTAGCCGTTGCCGGCCAAAGTTGCCGATATCCATGTTCCGGCCATAATAGCCGATGCCAGCAAGATTTAGTGAAGTAAAAGTTCTGGTCATAGAAGATGATGTTCCAATTCAGGCCATAGAAGCCATTTTTTGCGGGGGCGTATTAGAACATAATTATTAAAGGATAAGAAGACTACACAAAAGTCCAACTTCCGTCCGTTTCAAATGTTACCAAAGTCCATTCCACTTCACGTTTTAACAGTTATAGAAAATGAATAGCTTCAATTAATGTGGTTTTATTTAATTGTTATTTAATACACATGTAAGAATGTCTCTATTTAAATGAATAGAGAAGTCTCCAATGTATGATGTGTGAGAAACAATTATAATCAAGAGTTTGTTTAAGTTCTATTAGATTCTATTTTGCTTGGCTGACTATATCTGGAGTTTAGATTCTGATAAAGGGAAACATTGCATCTTTTCTCGTTGATATTGTTACGATGTAGTCATGAAAATGTTGATGTTTTTTCTCGTTAATTTCTCTGTTTTTTCAGGTCTTAATTAAGTTTTCCCTCCCTGGCCCCATTGAAAAGACAAGATCAGTAAGGTCTGGGTCGGAGACCATGGGAGCTGAGGAATTAGTTAACGGCAACGTTGGGTTTAATGAAATGGAGGAGGGCGATGATTTCAGTGATTCGGAGTTAGTTTATCATGTCAGGGATGCTCTAAGTTCAGTCTCATCGGTAAGCATTCTGCCACGTGCAGCATACTGTTTTCTGTATGCCTTGGGCTGTATTTCTTAATCAAACATGGTTTAACATGATCTCTACTCGGCTTATGATCATGATCTGTACGAAATTGTCGTGTTATTTTGATGAACATGCTTTAAACATAAATTCTACTCGTTCAGGATGATAGTGACAATTATAACCAGCTTGTTGCGGTTATGCACCACACGGATCGACTTGCCCCTGAGGAGGTGGCGCTACTTATGGTAGGCTCTTTACCAACATTTCAGTATCGTTTTTTTGGGAAGATGTAATACTCCTTATTGCCTCTTCAATGATTTTTCCAAGTCTTAAATTCTTATCTATATATGCTTGGCAGACAAGTTTAAAGGCACTATCTGGAGCAGTTTCTTATATAGATATTGTTCTCCATGAATCTCTTCTTTCTTCAGTAAGTAGATGATCCTTTTCTTTTTCCCAAGCGAGTTGATGATATTTGGATATGTGTAATTATTGATGCTGTTTTGTTAAATTTGATTTATTTTTTTTATACGTATGTTCTTCAGATTTTTGAAATGAACATGTGGAATTACGGACGTGATGTGATGGATGCTTTGCTTGAACTAATCATATCCTTGGTATGTGGGTTTTAGGCAACATTTTATATTGTGAGGTTTGAGGAATAGATTTTTTCCCCTTACTTTAGAGGACAATTTGGTGAAGTTTCTGTTGCTGATTATTGCCAAACAATATTGCAGGCTGCTTCAAATGGAAAACATGTCAATTCATGTTTGGAAATGCTTGTTAGAAACTTCACCCCGTCATACTCTTTTGTTGGTATACTGAAGCAGCCACGTGGTCTTGCAAGAAAGGACCAAGTTCTGTCTCGTGTGCATTCAGCTCTGAAACATATAACTGATTTGGTGCCTCTTGCTCCTGCAATACTATCTCCAATAGTTTCTCAAAGAAGGCCAATCTATGCCAAGGAACCTGTGAGTTCAATAGGCACTTCACTATCTGCAATTCAATTATGAACATGATAGAGTTTTGTGCGATGCATTTCTTGTGATTTTGTTAGATTTTATGCCCATGCATGTCGTTTTGAGTGGCATGTGGTACGTATCTCTGGCCAAGCAATGTGTTGTGCCTCATGAGAACCCCCATGTCAATCTGCTTGGTCGTTTTGAGTGGCATGTGGTACGCATCTCTGGCCAAGCAATGTGTTGTGCCTCATGAGAACCCCCATGTCAATCTGCTTGGTATTAGTTTGGTTTCTGTCTTTCATGCTCATCACTGTTGATTGTAGCATCTAGGGGGGACAGCATGGCCCTATTCTTATTTTTCCTTCATCACTTCCTTAGTTTTAACCTTCTCTTGGTCAGTGTCAGTCTTGTGGTTTTGCATTAAGCCAGTGCAGTGAAGGGTTAACACAGAAATTTTAGCAGCTGCTTGAAACAGAAACCTGCAGATTATAATTTTTTGACCTGGTTTTACATTGATCGTATCTGTAATTCACCTATTGTCCGAACTAAATTTTGATTGTTTCTTTTCATAAATTTTATTATGTTGTATTCCTGATTGTAAATTCCTATTATGCTTGTGACTCTGTTTTGCTGCCTTAAATTGTCTGCTATTATTGATCTGAATATTATTACTGTCAATCATTAGTTGTGAAGTTATATACCAACCTCTTCTTGTAGTTGGCAGTTATCTATGTGGAGAACATGTTAAAGCTGGAGAGTGGTGCAATTGGAGAATTTGTTAGGAGCACAGTGCTTATGGGGCTGATGGATATGCTTATAGAGTTTGATGTAAGTATATTGAATTTCCCAAACAAATTAGTGGCCAAAAAAATGTAACTGCATTTATATGTAATCATGTATTGAGCTTCTTATAGGTGGAGATTGGATGGGATGACATTTTACAAGATGACTCTAGTAAAGGCATATTTCAGATGGAGCTTGAAAATGTGGACAAAATTGCAGATTACAATGAGGAAGATGGTACTGAGGTATTATCCATTCTCAACACCAAGTTGGCTGATATCTGGTTTCATCTACTAATCTTTTAAATGAAAAACAATAGCAGATTGTTGGAAATGCCTAACTGGCTTTGACTATAAGTAGTATTAGTTCCTGCCAACTTTCGAACCTATGGTATATTGTATTGTTTGAAGAAGGGTTTTGTTTTCTGATATGATATCGTTATTTCTGTTCTTCTTGAATGCTTATGATTATTTTACCCTGATATTTAAAGTAATTTTGAGATTTTTTACAGCTTCTAAGAGAATTAAGTCGGAAGAGTTCAGAAGGAAACTTAATTGCTGAGAAATTAGATAGCTTGATGGTGCTAACTTTTGAGCATCTGGAATCGTGTAAAGATAGTGGGCGTTTGGTTGAGGTACTCTTGAATGTTTAAATTTTCAATGGCTTTAATCTGCCATCTTCTGTGACTAATGTCCAATTTTATTGTATTATTGAAATGTGGTCATCAGGTTTTTGAACATCTTTTAGTCTCATTTCGAATTACGGTTCTGACTGCATACAAGTCAAAATTTGCTCAGGTAACATATACAATGTTTTCTCACCAAATTGGCCTGCTGTTTCTCATATTTATCTCAATATTGAATTATGAATAGTGTTTTTTTTTTTTGTTTTGGTAAAGCTAGCATTAAAATGCATTGCTTTTGCTTTTCTGTATTGCAGTTTGTGATGTTCTATGCCTGTGCTCTAGATCCTGAAAACTGTGGTGTGCGATTTGCCATGTTACTTTCAGATATTTTTGTTTGCAAAGACTACCCTCTGCCTTTCCGGTAATACGACCATGCTTTGATTAAAAAAACAAAATTGTTTATTGGTCTGTAACCTCTTGTTTTGGGAAACATTCATTTGTTGTGTTGATTGTTAGGGTTTGTGGTCTTTGAAACACTTCATTTTTTTTTAAAAAAAAAAGAACAGCATCTCTATTAGTCCTTGTAAATTAGTTTTTTAGCTAAATTTAGCTATTATGCCTTATTTTCTTACTCCAGCAGTCCTTGCAAAATAGAAATTTTACTAACAATTGCTACAGTAAACTTTCAAATATGAAAGTTTACTGTAGCAACTTGTAAGAAATATTTTATTATATTTTCTCTTTTTTCTATTTTTTTAATCTTTTCTCTCTCCTTCTCTCTCTCTTTTTATGGGGAAGACAAGGAAATGATAAAAAAATAAAAAAAATAAAAAAAATTTAATTTGAGTAGATAGTTAAAATAAATGTTCTGTTGGGTGTGTAGTGAAAAACTAGTATAGCTAAAATGAAAAAAGTTGTATTTTGAGTAGTTAAAATGAAAACCCTTGCTGGAAATGCTCTAAGTGGCCTTTGAAACACTTGAAATTAATTCATGCTTTACTTCTTGAAATGATTCTTTTTTGCAGTCATATGTGATACTTATTTTGGTTGTGTTTTCTATCATCCATTTGTACGGGTGCAGCTCTTAACACTTTGTTAAGGAACACTTCCACAGATTGTTTGAAGTAGCTATTATGGCTATTATTTTGAGAATTTGGTATTGGGCGTGTCAGTCTTGCCTACTGTTTGGTATGTGGTCTTACCAGACTGTTTCAGCAAAACCATGTGGAGTTTAAATTATCTTGTTTTATTTTCCTGATTTTCTTTCTCACGCCTGTGTCACATAAGACATTTTCTTTGGGTAATTATCTTTGGAATTTGGGATGATTAACCACCTGGTTTGAAATAATTTTCTCTTTGCACTGCTGACATGGATGCAATTCTCATTTGCCTTCCTGATTAAGTTCTCGCTCCTTCCCACTCCCTACAGTTAGCTTTCTCGTTCCTGTCTGATTTATGGTCAAACTTTAGTTGCTTGAAAGTTCTGCAGTATAATTTTTCTTGTTATATGAGCATGACCTATAGTGCTGATTTCTTCTGGTGCTATGCAGGATGAGTGCTGTTGCTTATCTTGCGAGTTATTTGTCTCGTGCAAATTTTCTGTCAGCTCCTTTGGTTGCTGGCTTGTTGAAAAGGTCGTGAAGCATAATATCATAATGTGATCTATATTGCTTTTACAATAACTTAAAATTAATGTGGTGATCTTGTGTTTATGAGTTCTCAGGCTGGTAGATTGGTCTTTGGAATATTGCAAAACGAAAGGTGGTGAAATGAACCCAACATCCCATAGACTTTTCTACTCTGCATGCCAGGTATATTTTGCTTTGGCTATAATTAGGACTGGAAGCTTAGATTTTTGCACCTTTCATCATTGACGAGAAAGCATTTGGAGAGAGAACTGTTTTTGAGCATACCTGCATTCTGAAAGAATGATATATCCATTATTTATTAATTGGCCATTACATTGTATATCTTTTGGTAATTGAGAAAGTGACTGACAGCGAGTGGTTAATGTTAGTTGGCTCATAATATGTAGTTGAGACAATTACATTTCCTGTGCTGCTAATTCAGAGATCGTAGACAACGCAAATGAGTTACACAACACATTCTAAATTGTCAAAATCATTGTTGGAGATGACCTAACAATGTCTTCGTTCCTTTATAAATAGCATTGCATGATCCGTGTGCTTTCATTGTTATATTAATATATGTTTGCTAATTTAAATCCAATTCTCAGGAAACTTATTTACTCTTTTTGACTAATTTCAAATTAATGGTTATTTGTCTGTTTACAGGCGATCATGTATGTGCTCTGCTTCCGAATGAAATCAATGATGGATGTTGCTTGGTTCAAATCACATCTTCTCTTAATAGAGCCAATCTTGAATCATAAATTGAGCCCATTGAAGGTGAGGAGCTGTTTTGGGGCACAGCCAAAGACCTCACATAATTCAGCATGTGCAATTACAAATTTGATGTGTGAAGCTTTTTTGTTTCCTTTGACATTGAGAAGAATTTGTATTTACTTATGCTTTGAGTTCCTTGTTTAGTCCCCTTGTCCTTATATCTTTTCAATTTGTTTTATTGTTCTATGGTATGGGATACTGTTCAAGCAATCCAAACTTTATCAGAATGCATGTTGTTTTATTTCAGTTTTTTATTTTGTGACAGGTATGTCTGCCTTCCATTATAGATGAATTTTGCCGACAAGCAGAAGCAGCTTGTCTGTTCACCTCATCTGAGGAATTTGTTTTTAACTACTCACTGGAGTCGGAACATTCAAAGGCTTTCGGTGGTATGGAAAGGCTTGACATGTTCTTTCCATTTGACCCATGTTTGCTGAAAAAAAGTGACAGGTAACCATTCGTAGTTTTTACTTATAAAAAAAACAGCATGTAAGGAATGGACAAAGATCATTTCTCGTATCTTTATATTCTGAGCAGCTGTTTTAGAAACTTCATTTGAAGAAAACTATGCAGGGGAAAATATATCCCATGCACATTCAGATTGGCATTTTTAGGGTGAGAATGAAACTTTTACCATGTTTAGTGAGCCGTTTTACTGTTTTAGTAAGGATTCTGACCAACTTTGTTTCTGTGGGCTCTTTGCATTCAATATGCGCAACCCCCATCCCCAATTTCTGGATTCTGACCACCTACCATTGGAGGTTTTTTTTTTGGTAGTTTCTAGTTTCCTAAACAGTTCCACATCAGAATATAATGTGGTTGTATAAAAGGATCACCTCGACATTGACCAATAAATTGTTCTGCAGATAGATTGTGAGAAATTTATTATTTATTTGCGTTTTTTGAGTGGTTTGCTGACATTACTTTGTTCTCCATTAATCTGAAGATACATCCGGCGACACTTCGTGTATTGGTCAATGGTCAGACCTCTATATGATGATGATGACGAAGGTAGTATTGACGAAGATGTTGCCGAGCAAGAGCTTGATCTGGATGTGAGCAAAATGTCCATGACACCCTGGAATTCGATGGCTTCTTGGGCTCAGGATGGATTCGAGGAGCCAAGAGGAATGCCTGCAAGAATCAGACCCTCGACAAGTCCAGAGTCTTAGTGGTATCAAACTACTTTTGTCTTTTTGTGCCGGAAGTCAGACCATATGAACGAAATCTACCTCGTTCTAAGCATAGGTTGTGCTGCATTGAGAGGAAGAAGAATTAGTGTCCTTTCAATTTCATTTGAACTGGATAATATTCAGTTAGTTATAATTGAGGGATATTTTTGTCCTCTTAAAAGTTGAGAAGTCAAAAATACTCTTTTACTGTAACTAACAGGACAGTTCATTTGAACTGGAGAGGATCCTCTTTCGAGAAAGAAAAAGTTTTGCCATTACATTTTTTGATCTGTAATTATAAGTCACGACTTATACACTTTTTTTTATTTTTAGGTAAGTTTAAAGTAATTTATTCGTCCACTACATTGCAAAATCAAATTAAGAGGTTGACAAGTGCATGTACCATAGTCCACTTTTATTCAATCAATATTTTTTGTGTTGTTGATATAACTGAAAAAATACTTGATAAAGCGGTAGCCTCATTTCCACCTAGGCCGTCGATGCTAAGAGTGCCGGACTATGCATCGGGACTGTTAAAAACCGGCCTGCCCGTGTGAACTATAATCTGCCCGCAAGTGTATTGGGCAGTTTTTTGGTGCCATAACCCGGGCAGGTGGCACTCATCTAGGCTACCCGAAGTGGATTGGAAAATAATCCGGTGATGCTAATCAGTTGGGCCTATCAATAATCTAAATGGTCTGAGTTCCAAAGGAGGCCTTCATTTACGAAACGACCCATTCAAGCATGGATATGGGCGTACACACAATGACTAATTGGGTGTAACTTGATAAACTTTTGGGCTTTAACATATGCATTACTGTTTGCTAAGGATGATCAATATCCCTTAATTATTTTTTAATCCAAATGACATATATCAATTTAATAGATTGAAGACAATTCTCCTAACTCAATTCAGAAGAAAATTATCTTTTATTTTTCTTTTTCTCTTTATAAGTTATAATTCAAGTAAAGTAAATGAGATCATCTCAAAGAGTTCTAGAGTTTACCTTTATACAAAACTATTCTAATAATATAATTCATATAAACTTTTCAAACTTAAGAAAGTAGATATATACTGGACATCCAAAAAGAGAGACATTTAATTTAGGTGCATATAATAATTAATAAAAGCTGAATGAAAAGTCCTGTAACTCCTTACCAGGTTTGCTGCCTTACCAGTTACCAGCAACTTGCACTTCTTCTTTTTTTTTTTGACCAAAAAAAAAAAAAAAAAAAAAAACAAAGGTAGAAGCTGAACTTGCACATTTGGCAATTGTACAATGCGCCTTCCAAAATGCTTCCTTAACCCAAATATTTAAGCATAATAAAAGAAAAATAAAATAAAAGGGTATCACATCCTACAAATAAAACATGACTCATCCTACGGTAGATATTAACTTTTTTTTTTTTTAATGAGGAAATGAATCTAAGAAACCATGAAGGAAAGAGATCCCATGCCTCTTGGGTCTATTTCTTCTCCCTTAGATTTCCTCTCAATCAAAGAGAACA
This sequence comes from Corylus avellana, assembly GCF_965113065.1. Lineage (NCBI taxonomy): Eukaryota > Viridiplantae > Streptophyta > Magnoliopsida > Fagales > Betulaceae > Corylus > Corylus avellana. The sequence goes on from NC_142491.1 coordinate 46,686,711, forward strand.
TTGGCCAAAAATCACTGTGGGAGAGTTATGTTGAATTTTCTTTCAGTTTTTTTGATGCATGCTTGTTTTCCCCATTTTTCAACTTAGCTTCACGGCGCTCTCTCTTCACACCTTTCGCTATGTTAGGTAGAGCGACATCTCCAACCTAAATGCCAAGTTAACAAAAACAAAATGAATCATATCAATATCAATGGTACAACAAAGAACCGCAAAATTCTAGTAAACAGTTAGAGAATAACTGAATAAAACTAAGGCAGAGTTTAGATATAATGGGATAACTACAGAAATAACGCCGTTGCTCATATGGCCAAGGTTGGAGCAAAGCTATCACCCGCAAAGTAATCAAGTCCTTCCACATGAGATCAGAAAGGAGAACGAGAAGGTGGCTATCAGGTGAAATGTACTTTCTAGGCTACGGATGAGATATCTGACATAGATGATATCCCTCTCACAGCTGAACTAGTTAAGTATCCCATAGTTGATGCAATAACTGCTAGATGAATAAACATTCCCCTTACCTTCTGATCTGGCATGTATATCTTCCCGATCTTGCCTTCTATTGCATCCTTGCTAACATTTTTCACCTGCAAAAAACAGAACATCCAGACATGTTACTTCTCTCCTCATAGAAAAAGAAATTGGGAAGGTTTAAGGGAGTATTTTAGTCAACCTTCTTCTTAGGCTTTTCCCTGGTTGTTTTCATTGCTTCTTTCTGAAGGCTTTCATTAGGAAGACGATGCCGGCGAACTACCAAATCCATGGAGGGGCCAACTTCTTCCAGTTCCATCCTCGGTACTTTTGTGCCAGACTTTTTTAGCCGCAGACCACAGTGAGAAAGAAACACCCTATTTGAAGATATGGCTGTACATACATATGCACGGTCTACCCCCACAAGATTTAAATTCTCTATAACCTGCATGCATCAAACTCATGCTTTTCATTAATATAATAGAGTCATAACATATAGATGCACAAACTGCAAAGGGCAGCAGAAATGCACCTCTCCCCGCAACAGATCAAGCAAAACTTCCTTCAAATGTTTCAACTCTTCTACATTCTCAAATCCTTCCCCAATAAAAGCAATCAAAGGTTTTGAGCCAATCTGTGGAGCTAACTTCTTATCATATTTGAATGACTCCATCGGCTTGAAATTTTCAACCCCAATCTCCACAAGATCATAGATGTGGTGGTCGTAAGCTCTCCCTATAACAAGATTATCAGGCCGCTTCTTTGAGTGAGAACCAAACTGCATTTCACAACCAATTAGATAAATAAAAAAAGATGATCAGTAACAATGCAATTGATCTTCAGTAGGGAAAACAATCATTACAGCATTTCCACTTTGGACGTCTTATTTTCATAGGAGCAGCAGACAGTTTTCAAAAGAGGGCAAGGGTGAAAATAAAAAAATGGAACATCAAAGTGTCATTCATAAACAGATTTTTCCTGCTAACCACAAAGATATGAAACTGTGTTACTAGGTTTTAACTTTTAACAAGGTAAGGCTTGCGTCTTATGTCGTGTGCACGGAACACGAGATGGTAGTGTGCCATCTGTAATTGGAGCTTGGGTCGCACAGGACATAAGCCAAAGCAAATTTAACAAATCTACAAGTGAAATACATACTTCAATATCTCAAATCACGTCTAATGAATACAGAAGTTTCACATTGTCTTCTTTTATGTGATCAAATAAATGCTACTCTAACTCAAAACATACAAAAACAATAAAAAATCTATTTTTCTATAGTTTAGTTTCTATTGCTTCTACTTTCTTAGATTTTAATTCACATCTTTTTAGGTAAAACATGTTAAACATTCTAAATCAAATAAAATTAAGCTCAGAAGCAAACACTTAAAGACCCATTGATCAATACCTTATTTTAACAAATTCCAACAAAACAGAATGACCCAAAAAAAAAAAAAAAAACTTACCACGAAAATGCTACAATCGGTTCTATTTAAAAAGAACTCCAAAGAGGTCTCACCGCCGCTCTCAAAGGGCTTGATATTCTCGTTCTTGCGGCTAAACTTTACGGCGCTGCCCTTCTTCATGTGGTAGATTTCCGTCAGCACGGCATTCAGTACGCCGCTCGTCTTTGTACCATGAAGTATCAGCGTCTTCTTCCCCGTCTCGACCTGAACAAAGAAACAGAGAAATCAAAATTGTTACTTTCAATGGAATGTACAAAAGCTTGATTTTCATGGGGTTTTCCGTAGAGAATTGGGGAGCTCACAAGTTTGGGTGCTCGTTTCTCGAGCGCCCTTCTGGCCTTTCCTGTCCTCGGGGTTCTTACTTCAAACATGATTGGCTTCCACGGAAAGCAAGCAAGGCAGAGCTTTGCTTAGTAGCAGTTCCCCACGACGTCGTTTTAGATAGCAGCCCCGAGACCAGCAAACCAACTCAAAATTAACACTCAACAGAGACTGTTAGATCTCAGAGAGAGCGTTGAGCATTGACATTAGAGCAAGAGCGGGAGAGAGAGAGAAACGAGCGGCGTGAGTTTTTTTTCTGAGCAAATGAGAGAATGAGACTGAGAGGCAAGGAAGGAGAATAAGATGAAACCCGTAGGGTTTCAATTTATTCTCCCTCTAAAACGATGCCGTTTGGTGTTTAACACCAAACGGCATCGTCTTGGATGTTTATTAATTATATATTTAATTAATATAAAATATTTAATATATATAAATAAAGGCAGGTGTAAAATGTCACTCAAGCTTAGTAATTTCGTGTCGGATTCACGGATTGTGTCAAAATTGCCAGCCCTAAGTTGTGATTATAAAATAAAGAGTTTCATGGTAGTTAAAGTAGCTTGATTTTACAATAAAAATAATATTTAATTAAAGTAGAAAAATATATAGAGTTTGCTATTGGGTAAATGAAAACAACACAGCACGCCGCGTGTAAAAATTTTTTTTTTTTTTTTTTAACAAAAAAAAAAAATTTGCACGGGCATGCGTGGGCGTGTCGCATGCTGCCAATCACTGCCCGTTTGCTATTTGGTAGTCTTAAAAAGTGACTAGCTATAATCTACAAAAAAAATAAATAAATAATTGATTAGCTATATCTAATAAAGTACATTTTAGAAGTTAAATTTAACTAAATTTTGCCTAACTTGATGCGGATGTTATTAAGGTAGGAGTTGGGCCTTCGTGTGGGTCATAAATTGGATTGAGGCCCTCCAATTCCATCATGTTCGTTCATTCGAAATGAATGACTTAACTTGAACCACGTCGTTAAGAAATAATATATAAATATACTGGTGGTGGGGTGGTCCGACTACCCATTAACTCATTTTTTATTTTTTTTAAAATGTATATTGATTTAAATTATTAATTTTGAATGAACCATCATAATTATTATAATAGCAACAAACTCTAATTTATTTTAAGTTCTTTCCACTATGGACAAGTATCATACATGAGAATGTGTTCAAGTAATAAAAGAAGGGAATTCAATCTTCTTACTTTGCTAAATTGCTTGTGAATTCATTTATTTTTATGAATTAAATCGAGTTTATGTTTTATTTAGTTCTTTATAAGATTAAACTTTTGAAGTAATAGAGTAAACTTATATCATACACATTCTTAGCCCGGCTTCAGCAGAAGAAGGAACAGAGAGAAATAGGTTCTCCACGAGTGAAGAGGAAGTTTGTCAAGCAGCATCAACATGAATTCGCTGGGGACTGAAGATCTGAAAGGAAATAATTTCATGAGCCTGCAAGAAGAGGTTAATCCCATGTTTTTTGTCTCTTTCCCATAAGAAATAAAGAAGGAGGAGAAGCGTTTTTCTGAGTCATCTCCGGGGATTGAAAGCATCATTAAACAAGAGGATATCTGGAGCATGGGTTTGATGAAAGTACCACTATGCCTAGCTCTAGCAGCGAGTTGTGGGGTATTCCAATAAACTATCAAGTTCCAGATCAGTTGGGAGTGACTGGTGGATTATCAGATATCTGGGATTTAAGTTCTCTGCAAGTGGCCGAAACTGATTTATGAACATGTCTATTTTGCTCGGTTGAAAGCTCTGTTGATTACTTGATATATATCGAACATATATAACAGAAGGTATCTGAAAGATTCAATACTGTTGTGTGATGATCTAATTCTTGACGACAAGACTTAATGGTTGGCTGGCTAATAGGCCTCTGGCCTCTGTAAGCTAACTTGAATTTGTGCATACTTCATGCAGAATTTGAAGACTTGTTGGTGCTTGCTCAACGACACTTTGATAAACATCAATTCATGGAGGAGCAAGTTTCGGTCAGACAAAGACAGTGTGATGGGTTCTTTAGCATATCTTCTAATTCGAGGGACTTAAAAACATCATATTTTCAAATTAAAGTTACTTACTGGGCCTACTTGATTTTTTCCTGCATATAAATTGATGTCGGTTGGGCTTATGGGCCAACAAACCCACATAATCAAAGCACCAAGCCCATATAAATGAAACATTGATCCACTGGCCTAAGTTCACCCAATAGTTGAAACACATGATTCTCTCACACACTACTTACCCATTTGGCCATTTGCATGCATTGCTACCTGGGTATTTTTATTAGTTCATGTTGTAAAAGAAACACCCTCGCCTCCCTCCCACACCCAAAAAAAGATATAAATAAACAAAAGAGAAAGACAAAAAATGCCCTAGTGTCTACTTATCAAGAAAAGAAAGCCTAGTGTCAGTATGAGTAAGCTAGTACTGATTTTCTTAAAATATCTTTTAATAAGAATTAATTTGGTTGGTTTTTGAAAGAAAAAAAGAAAAGAAAAAGACTATAAATAAATGAGAAAATGATTATCTCCACTCTTAATCAGTAAATATAGAATTAGAAAAATGTATTTGGTCATGAGTTGATGAATTGGGAGTAGCTTTGGTCTGTGGGGAAGTGACTATAGTAAAACAAAAAGTATCACATGCTTTCACATACCAAAAGCAAATAATGAAAAAAGGATCACGTGATTTCTGGGTTATATATATAAGAGTTATACTTTTGAGGTCAAAAGATAAGAGACGTGCTGCCTCTAACTTCTCCACTATGCTCAACTACGTGTTTCACATCTTGAAAGAGACAACTTCAACCCTAATCTTAATTGCATCCTAAACTATTCCGTGTGGTCTGACTCTGAATCTTTGTGTTGTTTACTGACCAAAGATTCCCATCTTTCTTTTTCCATGACTTAAGGAAAATTAATTCCTTAGCTTTTTTTTTTCTTTCTTCTTCGAAGATTTTTCATTTTTAATTCGAATGGAAGAAAGAACGGAAGATCATATAAGAATGTTTTTAAAGACAAAATGAGAAGCGGCCCATTTACCTAGTTTTGTTGTTTTATTACTGCTTAATTTACTACATCAATAATTAAACAATTAAATTTAATTATCAATTTTTAAAATATTAAACTATTAGAAATTGTTCGATTGATGACAGCATATTTGACTTGAACACTAAACTTAATTCAATACGTTTGATTTTCTGTAACCGTAGAAATATTTTGGTTTTTGTTTTTTTTGTTTTGTTTTATTCTATCTTCTTTTTCCTTTTCCTTTTCCCATGTGCAATGTGGAGAGTATAATTGGATTTCTGCAAGAATATTATTCAATGAAAAGTTAATTTGTCTCATTCTTTGTCAAGATAAGAACCCTAAAAGCGAAAAGAACATCGACCCTTGAAGCATTTAATGTAGGGAATGCGTTATATACAAAGGTGATAGATCTAATAATATAAGCTGAATAATTTTGCTTTTAGTGTAAAGCAGGTGTAGATTCTCATAAAATGTTGCCGGAATCTGGCCTTCTTAATCGAACTCCAATACACCCTAGAACAGATTCTTCTTTTAAAGCTTTTCAAACATGGCAGCCTTAAGACAAGACAACGAAACCAATTAATTAGTGTTGGGGAAGAACACCGGCCTTCTCGTCAAATTATTTTGATAATGGCCAGGGGTTGAGCTAGAAATTAAGGTGGGGGAACTAAAAAAAAAAACAATTTTTAGTGAGGATAAAAACTAATTTTGAAGGGTTTATATCATAAAAATATGAGATAATTAAGTGAATAAATAACCTAGGGCTTTAGACTATAGGGTTGGTGCCAATTGATCAATAGTTACTACAAGCTATGCACTACTTATCAAGAGATACCAGTAGCTTACTTATTAGGGACCATCTTAATAATTAGGAAACCTAAGGGTCAAAAACTTAAAAAAAAAAAAAAAAAATTGGCATGCATCAAATAGCCCGAAGCCTTTCTATTGAAAAAATATATATATATATATATCCCAATTACTTAATTATCGGAGGCTCTCCTATCAGCCCGTCGTTTTAGTTTTTTATTTTTTTTGTTTTGGAAGTGTCCATCGTCAAGTTTAACTGTACAAAAATCTGCATTTTTTCCATTGCTTGTATAGACATTAATAGACTTGGTTGCCTTTTTATATGCATATATCAAAAGACAAGATGAGGCATCACCTAAGTGTACCGGTTATTGCCTTTACAAATAGCCTTTAATTTGTAGCCGTTCTAGTTCTTTTTATAGGTCAAGTCATTTCTTCGACCTATTATTGATAGTTATAAGTTTTATTGCATTGATTTCGGGTTGTTTTAAGGCTTTAATTTGTAAGGGGTTGTCCACCCTTTGTTTATTTTCTTTTGTTGTAATCTCCCTCTCCCTCTCCCCTTTCCTTTTTTTATTTTCATTTTTATTTTTTTAAAAAGTGTACTGGTGGAAATCCTTCTTTGACAGCACACAGCAATAAGTAGCATGTAAATTAAATTGAAAGAATTTATACAAAATCTTGTTCTGAACTTGATGTCACGAAAGAACCATCTGATTGCAACAATCTTATTAATTAAATGTAACCACAATCTTATTTTAATTATAAATTGAAAGTGCTAGATCTTTGCACGAATAACTGGTAATGAAAAGATTTGAGGAGACTTTAATTAGTAGGCTTAATTAGCTATGAATTGAATCTTATTAATAATATATTATTAGGTATAGTGGATGCTCATGCTGCCTAAGTGGGTGTTAACTTTGTGACTGTCCACAAATCATACTAATTTCTTAATTAATCACATTTATAATTTCTTAATTCTACATTTCATTGAATTGATTCCCATACCTTTAAAGGTGTACGGGTTTCCATTAACCACTGCTTTAATTTATTTATATATCTTCCTAATATTTAAAAAAGAAGAATGCCCCGGCCAGAATGATGGGTTTGATGTAGTGATTCGCTGTATGCTGTTGTAAAAAAAGCAAAAATAAATAAAAATAAAAATCTATTTTCATAAATGCAGCATATACCAGATTCCCCACTCAATCAATTTACTAATGGAGTTGCGTTGCGTGCACCAAAATTAAGCAAAGTGACTGTCAAGTTGTTTACTGCATATTTAACCTCTTGCAAAAATCCAAAAATATATTACTCAATAAACTAAGAGGTCCATGTGGTATGCGTCAATGTGACATTATTTAAGTAGGATACATGCTATAATTTTATTGGCTCTAACGTATCACATTATTGAAATTTGTTAAGGATTTTTTTTTTTTTTTTTTTTGATGCCTTAAAAACCTCTACATATATTCATGTTGATATCACGTGAAACTAATTGTAAATTAGATAAAGCATAACAACTTATAATTTTACAATTTTTTCCTAGAGATATGCTAAAATCTAAAAAAAATTTCACATTTTGCCCATCAAAATCTTAGGTGGTGTCATTTGCCATCAACTTGGACCATGTGCCATTTTACATCAACTTAGGTCATATGCACTTTGCCACCTAAGATTTTAATGGACAAAATATAAGATTTTATTAGATTTTAGCATTTATTTTTTTCCTATAATCTCTGCGTTTTATAATGCTTGCCTAGTTTTTTTTTCTTTTTAAAATTTTTTTTTTTAATGTGTCATATGCCATGATATATATATATATATATATATATATATATATATAATGTGTGTGTGTGTGTGTCACATGCCATGTATATATATATATATATATGTGGTCAATGAACTACCATTGTGGAGAAAGCACTAGAACTGATTTTTTGTCATTGAAAACGAAGAAGGCTAGCTCTAGGGGATTCCCTACTACAGTACTACACTAGCCTCTATGAATTTAAGATCCATGTCTGAATCCAAAAGTGTGAGTAATATAAATGAGCTTTATTTGTTTAGTGAATATTAATTGCTTCGTCGTTTTAGGAGAACCCTAGCCTACCCATACCTCTACCTTATAAATATCTCTGATCACTTTCCTTAAAAGATAGCCTCTAGCAGTTTCTTTTTTTTTTTTTGAATGGGTGAGATCACTTTATTGAACAATTCAAGTAGGGATTACAGCCTTCTCAGAAGCAATGAGCTTCTGAATACAGTTAGGTGGATTAGAAATCCACAACTCATCTTTGTTCTGTGTTATTGCTAAACGGGCTAGCTCGTGAGCTACCCGGTTTGCCTCCCTAGGAACATGAGAGAAACTCCAGTGAGAGAAGCTCTGGACATTTGAGCGTATACCAGCAATAATGTGTCCCTTCGTACTCCAATCCGGTTCACCAGACGTCACCGCCTCCACTATCACTTTCGCATCTCCCACAAAGTTGATCCAGTCATACCCAAGGTCAGAACACAGTTGAGTCGCTTCCAGAGCAGCTATAGCTTCAGCATCCGTGGGTTCCAAACATCCCTTTCTGAAACAACATTTCGCAGCAAGTGGATCCCCTGCATGGTTCCGGATTATCACGCCTAAGCCCCAACACCCACGTGAACGATCCACTGAAGCATCCCAATTGGCCATAAGCCAACCTATTGGGGGAGCAAGCCACTGGACCTGGTGAATTATGTCTCGTGTGGGAAGGACCGATGCATGCACAGCCTTGTAATTTAACCGGGCTGAATTCATATGGCGAATAATCTCTCTCGGATGCCAGAGACTACCCCCATGCTCCAGGTCGTTCCTGCGTAGCCAGAGTCTCCGTGCAATACCCACAAACTGCAGAAATTCCTCCGCATCACAGCGCGTCTGCATCTTCTCAACTAGCTGGAGGAAAGACGTTTCCCTGTATGAACATTTCTGGAAAATTCTTACGCCCTCACTCCATACGTCCATAGCCGAGGGACAGAGCCACAAAATATGCATGGTCGTCTCCTCTTCTTGTTCACAGATTGGGCAATTTGGTGATTCAGTGATTTGCCGCTTGAATAGATTAGCTCGAGTGGGTAAAATGTCATGGCACGCTCTCCACATAAAGTTCTTCTCAGAATTTGGTATTGGCAATTTCCATAACCTCTCCCACACCCCACCGAGTATATTCTGAGAGGAACCTGTTGCTTGTCTCGCCATTTCAATCTCCTTTTGCAAGTGGTAGGCACTACGGACAGAAAAGGTGCCCTTTGTTGTAGCCCTCCAAATAAGAATATCTGGCTGGTCACTACGGCTGATGGGGATAGAGAATATGAGCTGGGCCTCATCTGGAGAGAATAACTGATCCACCAATGTCGTATTCCACCACTTTGTTTCTCCATCTATAAGGCTGCTGACCGTGGCATTTGGATCAAGCCCACGAGGATGGGATTGTATCTTAAAGGTGGAGAATTTTGGGATCCATCGGTCTTGCCAAATGCGAATACTTTCTCCATTACCCACTCTCCAAATTAATCCTTCCCGAAGTAAATCACAAGAGCCCTGAATGCTTTGCCATGCAAACGATGATCGCTTCCCTGGTTTGGCTTCTAAGATTGAACACTCAGGGAAATACTTTGCTTTCATTATCGTAGCAATGAGGCTATCCGGCATCTTCCACATTCTCCAACATTGTTTTGCGAGGAGGGCCTTATTAAACTGTGTGAAATCTCTAAATCCCATTCCTCCCTGCCTCTTTGACACCCCCATACGACTCCAACTCATCCACGAAATTCGCCTCTCCTTATCCTTTTGGCCCCACCAGAACTTTTGCATAAGTGAGTTTATCTCCGAACATAGAGCCTTCGGTAGACGAAAGACACTCATGCAAAAAGTCGGTATGGCTTGGACTACCGCCTTTAATAAAATTTCCTTTCCCGCTTGAGAAAGGAATTTTAGCTTCCAGTCCTGGAGTCGTTTCCGTACCCTTTCCACTATATTCCGAAAATCGGCAGTTCTCGATTTGCCTACCAAGGCAGGGAGACCCAAATAAGTATCATAGTGTTGTGTGGCAGGGATCTGAGCAAACTCCACAATTTGAGATTTTTCTTCCGGGGGCGTATTGTGACTGAAAAAAATCGCAGTCTTGTTTTGGTTCATTTTTTGTCCCGAAGCTACCTCGTACAAGTGTAGAATATGTGACAAGTTGCTCCACTGTGTAATATTTGCCCTGCAAAAAAGTAAACTATCGTCGGCAAAAAGAAGGTGAGTAATAATGGGTCCCCCGTCCCCTCTTGGAGGTGGGAACTCCCGTCAATAAACCATCACCATTTGCTCTCGTCACCATAGCACTGAGCACCTCCGCACAAATTAAGAACAGGTAAGGAGAAATCGGATCCCCCTGTCGAATACCCCGCGACGGAGTAATATTTCCACAAGGTATCCCATTAACTAGGACTGCATATTTTGCGGATGTAACACACATCATAATCAGATTGGTCCACCTATCTTCGAAGCCCATCCGCCCCATAACTGCCGCCAAGAAGCGCCATTCCACCCGGTCATAGGCTTTACTCATATCGAGTTTGACCGCCATGAAGCCCTTCTTACCCCTCATACCCGTATGCATGGTGTGGAGTGTTTCATAGGCCGCTAGAATATTGTCGGAGATAAGCCGACCCGGAATAAATGCGCTTTGTGTCGGGGAGATAATCTCTGGGAGCACTTTTTTCAATCTGTTGGCTAAAACTTTAGAGATTATTTTATACAACACATTGCACAAACTGATGGGCCTAAATTCCGTTACGCACGACGGATTTTTAATTTTGGGAATAAGAACAATATGGGTTAAATTCAGGGCTTCAGGCATTCTTCCACAATTAAGAGTATGAATAACCGCATCACATACCTCATCTCCCACAACATTCCAATTTTTTTGGAAGAAATCAGCGGTAAATCCATCCGGGCCCGGTGCTTTGAGAGGACTCATTTGAGCAAGAGCCGCATAAACCTCTTCTTTTGTAAAGGCCTTGAGCAATGCAGCATTCATTTCCCTAGAAACTCTGGGTGTAAGGCTCTGGAGACAAGGTTCCAAGTCTCCCTCAATCCCTGCTGTAAACAAGCCTTGAAAATAATTAACAAAGGCCTTCTCCACCAGATTGGTTGACTCCCAACGTTTCCCCGTTTCATCAATGATTTCTTCAATAAAATTCCTCCTCCTTTTAATATTTGCACATTCGTGAAAATACCGTGTATTGCGGTCCCCGTCGATGAGCCATGCTTCTTTAGCCCTTTGTTTCCAGTGGGTATCTTCTTGGTCTAGGAGAAGTTGAAGTTCATTTTGCAGAATTTTTTCCTCTTCACTGGTCCGAATGCCTTCACACTCATTAAGTTCCAGAATTCTGCCCTTTAGCCAAGCCATTCTTCCCCCAGGGTCTTTAAGATTTCTCTGCCATGCAACTAGCCTATTCTTGCATAGAGTCAATTTTTTCTCCACCTTACTCCACTGGTCGATATGAAGGTTTTCTGATCCCCATGCTTGCTGAATTAAATCAGCATAGCCCTCCACTAACGCCCAACTAGCTTCATGCCGAAAATTTTTGAAAGTCTTCCGGCCCCCCTGTTTTCCACTTAAACACAAAAAAATTGGTAGGTGATCCGAACCCAAAGCGAAACCCACATTAATCTCAGCCTCCGGAAAGAGATCCCTCCATTCTTGGTTCGCCACCCCTCTATCCAATTTTTCTTTAATGAAGGCCACCCCATCTCTACGGTTATTCCATGTATATTTGGGTCCAAACCAGCTTAATTCCGTTAAGTCACATGCCTCCAAAGCTTGTTGGAAACGCCTCATTTGACTTCTATTTTTCCTACGGCCACCACATTTTTCCGATGGAGTTAGGATCTCATTAAAATCTCCTACGCAAACCCATGGAATTGGGCTAAAATGCGCCAAGATTTTTAAGAGTTCCCATGATTCATTTTTTTTGTTCACATCCGGATGTCCATAAAAACCGGTGAACTTCCATTTTATACTATTTGGGCGAGTTTGAATTTCAGCGTTAATATGATACTGGCTGAAATTCTGAATTTCCACATTGATCGTATCTTTCCATAGCACTGCCAAGCCTCCTCCCTTTCCAATACAATCCACTACAAATAATCCGAAGTAACCAAGGTTGCACCTGATTAATTCCAATTTGTTTCGACGAAGTTTGGTTTCCATAAGGAAAACCAAAGTGGGATTCTTTTCCTTCACCAACCGACGAAGGTCTCGAACTGCTCGAGGGTTCCCAAGCCCTCGACAGTTCCAACTCAAAAAATTCATTGCGGTTGGCGGGGCTGCAAAGCAACCGCCGCCGATCCCGATCCATTAACAGTCAAGGAGCTGTTTGTTTTTCGACCCTTTTCAGCTGGATTTCCTTCCCCCACCAGACCTCTTCTTTTTTTCGATCCCTGTGTGCCTGTGTCCTCATCATATTTTCTTTTCCATGTCACCAAAGCTTTTTCAGGATTTTTATTAGCTTCTTGGGCTGCTTGGACAGTCTTAGTTACTTCAGCAATTAATGGGCCTTTGAAGGCTGATCCTCCTGGGCTGGCCTTTGGCCCTACTCCACCTTTGGATTCTCTAGGTGGTTCCTGCAGACTTTCCTTAAATCTGTCCCCTCCCAGCTCACCCGCGCCTCCAATGAAATCCTGTTCCTTTAAATGGAAATCCTTTCCAATATCAACAGCTATTGGAGATTTTTCCATAGATAAATCCCGTGAATTCCTCCTTCGTAAACCAGCATTGACTTCTTCCATGAAATTCGCAGATTTTTCAGTCGTTACAGATCCATGAAATTCATTGTGATTTTCTTTCCCCCCAGCAGTTCCGTCTTTTCCGCGCTTTCCTTTGTTGGAATGAGCATGTGGGCTCATCGGAAGATCCTCGCCGGAGACGTCTGAAGCCACTCCCTTCTCCTCCGGTGTCATTTTTGGGTTTTGGTATCTCTTGTCTTTGTAAGCTCTCCTTGTATAATCTTCTGCCAAATTTTCAGCTCCCATCATTCCGGAACGAGCTGGGTGTCTCCCGTGATTCCTTTCCCCCCTCCTTGTTGGTGACGGTGCTCTAAGTTCTGGGCCACAGTGACCCATGGCTTCATTATTTCGCAAAGAGCTTCTCTTTTGGCACCCTCCTCTACCATGTTGGATGACTCCACATTGAAAGCAATATTTTGGTAGTCTTTCATATTGGAAGGTAATCCACTTCGAGACCCCCTGGAGTTTCACCATTCTTCCTCTTGAAAGAGGTTTGAACAGATCCAATGAGACTTTAACTCTTAGACATTCCCCACATCCTACTCCATCCGCGTCAGTGTCAATCTCCTCTACAACTCCCATCGTTGCTCCAATCTTACGTCCAACCTCTCGCCCCATGCAGACCAGCGGCAGGTTTAGCATACGTACCCAAAAAGATGCCCGATCAAAAGGAAAAGATAAAGGGGAGGATCGGCCATCAAAGTCCTCAACTAAAAACAGTGATCCCTCAAAGACCCACGGTCTTCCTTCAAGAACCCTTACTTTATCTCGGTGATTGTCAAATTCTATCAAGAATACGTTATCTCCCAGCACCTTAAAAGTAGTGGATCCCAGAGGTTTCCACCAACTCATCAGGGATTTTTTGATGGTCTCCTTGCTCACAAGCCGATCCGCTACAAGTTTTCCAACCACACACAGTTTTCCCCGTGCGGCTACCACTTGTACGTCATCAGATTCAATTTCGACCTCCTCGTGCTCCTCGTCCAACAAGGGATGATTCGGCCAAGGTTTGTTTTGGTCTCCCTCCATACTGCTATCCTGAACGATTGCAGTATTACGTAGTCCTTCCTATATCACAAGAAGATAAGGAAAACGGCTCCTTCTCCTCTAGGTAGATCCTAGCGAGAAAACTGATTTGGAATTAGATCCTAGCGAGAAAACTGGTTTGAATTTCAGTGCTTGCCTTCCTGACTAACATCCGTCCAGCAAATCCGATCTCTCCCTAATGGCCTTAACGAACAATAGGTAGCGCCACCCCAAAGGCTACACCCCCTAGTGTTCCCATTAGTTTTTGCGAGATTGGATTTTTTCCGGCGAATGGTCAACTTTTCCGGCAAGTTCTGTTCTGTTTGGGAATTAAAAGTCGAATCAAGTGCCTCTAGCAGTTTCTTAATTTGAAAGCATCTTCTCACTAATTTAATGTTAATTAATTTGCCCATCATAGTGTCACTCCTCTGGTGCAACCATGAGTTCATGGCTGGTAGCCTGGTATATATATATATATATATATGAAAAAATTTCATATTTGTTTTTTTTTTTTATTGAACTTTTCACCATTTAGATTTGATTACTTTATTTCTATTACCTTCACTTACCACTTTTTTCTTATAAATAGAGATCATTTGTAATAAGAGAAGAGAACGATGCAATTAATACTCCTAGATAGTTAATATACTCTTACTTACGTACCTTTAAATTTTAATTGTGAAAGTGTACGGATTTTTAGCAACGATCAATGTCTTCTCCAAATATTGGAAAAAACAAAATATCCAAAATCATTTGTAAGATCATTCACAACAAGCTTTTTAAATTTTTTCTAAATTTAACATTGAAAATGTACTTTTTTTAAAAAAAAATTTAACTAGCCACTTTTTAAAACTACCAAATATCAAACTCTCTAAATATTTTTATAGTTTAACTAAATATTATTTTTTATTAATAAATGTAATTGTCATGAAACTCACTCACTTTGATTCCATGCAAGAGATTTACCAAAATATATGTCACTCAACAACCAAAATAATATTAAAAAATAAATAGCTTTTGCCTTCAGCGTCTTTATATTTAGAAAAGAGTTAAAACGAATGTTAAATTTAACTTTAGATAAAAGAGTTTGATAAATGATTTTTTTTTTGTTTTTGTTGAATTAATGGTATATATACCAATTGTACGTCTGGCTTATAAATCAGACAATAACCTTTTTCTGTAAATCGGAAACATCTCATCAGACTCATCTCATCGCTTAACCTACCTAGCTAGCTTCACCATTATATTAATGCCTTTAATGACATCTCTTCAACTTTATCCTCATTTTGACTTGTTTGTGTACTCTGAATAATAAGAAATGCTTTAAATTGACAAGTTTGGATATGAAATATTTACATCTTTACTTAAGTAAATCCTTCAAATTTAATAATTAAAAAAAAGAAAAAGAAAAAAAAAGACCGAATTAAGTAAATTCTCTAACATTTCTTATTTAACATTCTCTCGCATCGTGATGAGTCATGGGCGATCGAGGAAATTACACACAAAATCCAAAGATGGTGATGTTAATGGCCCAACTGCTGCATGCAAATTCAGGCACAAGACCTCACGTAGTCAAGAGAAGTACTGACAACGACTTCTTTGGCTATCCCTCAACACTTTTAACTCCCACTTTAATCACACCATTCGAAATTGCTTTGTTTTGGCTACCCAATGCAGTAAAAATAAATATATAAAAACTCTATTTTTAGAAGGGCAAAAATTTTCGAAAGAAATATCTTTCAATTCATATAAAATAATGCTAAGTATCTATAAATATTTAAAATATACATTAAATTTTTAATCTCATTAATAACAATTTACTAATTTAGACTAAATTTAATATGTCTTTTAAATATTTATATACACTTGACACTATTTTATATGGGTTAGAAGATATTTTTTTCGGACTAATTTGGAGGAAATTTATGTCCCTTCAACATTTTAAACAAATTTATATATATAACCCTATTTTTAACCCCTAGCTAAAAACTAATTTCCCCTCTAAAAAAAAAAGGTCTTATTTTAGTTCCCTGCAAAATTTCTGATTCCGTCACTAATTTGATTAAATATTTTCACATGATACTAAAAGAACATGTATTTTTTATATGCTCAATGGATATATGATAACTTTATAGACTAATTTAATAATAATAATAAGAAGAACTATTTTACATATATATATATATTTTTTTGACATATTCATACAAAAAAAAAAAAAGGGAAAAAAGAAAAAAAAAACTAATAAATGAGTGGTGAAAGGGTCCTATGTCCTACAAGATTTTGGATGTATGTTAAGGATTTTGTAATTTTGCGAAACTTTCATTGCTCATACACGTAAGCATGACTTCTTTCCAAATTTAGCCATAAAGTCCAACGAATTATGACGCGGGGCGGAGATTGTTTATCCGATTACCGATTATTCAATTTATATCAAATTCCCATCAAAACTACTAAATTTTTCTTTTGCCAAAAACTTTTGTAATCAACCATATACAATAGTTTGAGAAAATTACTAAATTAATTTATGGGATTTTTAGAATTTTGAGAAAATTCTAAAAATCCCCCCCCCCCCCCCCTATCAAAATTATAATTGCAATTTTATCTTACAAAATAAAATTAGGAAAAAGGGGTGGCAAGTGGAGGTTGGAGGTCGATCATGTGACCACCTGCCACCTTTTTTTTTTTTTATTTCGTAAAACTTAAAATGGACGAAATTGGAGAGAGATTGATTTGATAATTGACCTTAAGAATATAGATCTATACAATTTTTCCTCACTATAATTATAGCATGATAAGTTTATGATGCAAATCAATTGATAAATAAAATTAAACCCAAAACTAATTTTCACATTTATGTCACATTAGAATACCTTTTTAAATCAAAAGCAAAAAACACATTAACAAACAAAACCAATTAATATTTGATTATTAGTGATAACGGGTTAATTATTATATTCATCGTAGCTATTTTTCAATTACATTGATACACTTATTGAATCTTCAAAATTTTGGAATAAATTTGCAATCAAAACATGGCGCTCTTTATGAGATTCTTCAATATATCCTATATATAAAAATTTATATAATTCCATAAGAAAATAAAAAAATTATTAGAGAAGTATTAGAGAGCCAAACAAATGAATCCAGAAAATTTTTTAAATTGACGTGGTAGACTGTAAGTGACAGGCAATAGAGAGAGAATTGCATTTTTTTTTAATTTAAAAACCCTTATCACGTTAATTTGAACATTTTTCTGAATTTATTTGTTTGGCTCCTTAATATTTCTCAAATTATTATAAATTAGAGTATTTGTTAACTTTTCCAAAATTTGGGTTTTTTTTTAATTTTTTATTTTTTTCATGGGGCTAACGAAGGTAGGTATATGATTTTTTGAGACGGAAGCTTCAAAGAAAATGGAAGGATTTGTTATTTTCATTGGTCAGAGTTGACGAAAACGCCCCTACTGAGAGTTGACCATCTGTTTTTACAGACCACCCTCTACTCTATCACGTGCGGCTGACCTTCTACGCACGGTTCCTAGTGTTAACTTTGGAGAAAAAGCGCACTACACTCTCCTTTACAGAGCGTTCATTCCACTCTCGAATCT
The DNA here is from genome assembly GCF_965113065.1 of Corylus avellana. Lineage (NCBI taxonomy): Eukaryota > Viridiplantae > Streptophyta > Magnoliopsida > Fagales > Betulaceae > Corylus > Corylus avellana. Next base: position 46,704,265 of record NC_142491.1, read on the forward strand.
TTACAGAGACATATTCGTCCTTTTAAGCGTTTTCAAGAAAGGCTGCGCTGTGAAGTCTAAGTACTAATCGATTTCCGCAAAGATGTATTTTACAAACAGGATGTATTTTACCAACATTCATTGGACAGTGCTATAGACATTCCTATAAAGCGCGTGTGATTCTAGGTTTTCAATGGACCGCGTGGAAACCAAGTGTATGATTAATTAAATAAGCATAAAATGATGGGATTAACAGAAGATTCGAGAAGTGTCTATGATCAAAATTTTATTTTATTCTTACGAAAACAAAAAATATTATTATATTTAAGTATGTATATGATGTTATGTCACTTATAATTTTTAAATTATATGGCAACATATTCAGAGACGGAGGGAGGACGGGACCGGGGTGGGCCATGGTCCCCCCCAAAATAAAGAAAAAAAAAATTATAAGTAAAAAAAAAAAAAAAAGTAAAGTTAAAGTTTTAATTTTAGTCATTTGACCCCCTCTAAAAAAAAAAATTGGCCCTATTTTTAAATTTTTTAGCCATATCCAATAAAAATTTTTGGCCCTATTTTTAATTTTGTTGGCCCATACCCATTAAGTTTTTTTATTTTTGGCCCTTACTTTCAAATGTCCACTTTTTTTTTGCCCTTACAGTAGTCTTTAGTTCATAAAAAAACAACCAAAATAATTTTTTTTAATAAAAAAATTCTAAAGAACCGAAAAAAAAAAAATTTGACTGGCCCCCTCCCATAAAATTTCTTGGCTCCGTCCCTGAACATATTGATCATGTAATATTGATGGCAAGTGATATAACAACTGATAATTATGCTCTATAATATGACTCGTGGATGATAATTTATTGATAATAAAAAGATTGTAATACTTCAGTCTTGTATTAGAAAGATGAGTCGCTCACGTAGAGTGAATGATTTATAAAGACATTCATGTGTTAAATTCTATATTGCTTATTTATTACGTAAAGTTATGTTTTATAAGTTATTATTGAGAAGCTTCAAATTAATTAGTCATTTCTAAATGATAGCGTGAGTGTATTTAGAGATTTCTTTTGTATGCAAGTCTTGGAAGATGATTGGTCACTTATAAAAAATAAAGGGAATCCTATTATCATGCCCCGTGACCTAAAATTAATTGTAGGAGAAAACATATTTTTAAAAACTACGTCCTGTGAAAAATAAAAGTTATCTATCCAAACAAATCTAGGAGTTAAAAACAAAAGCATAAGTTTTCATTCTTAAGAAAAGAAGATATTATAGTAAATACTTCTTGAGGTTCAAGTATGTTATATGACCATTTCATTTACATGTTTTGGTCCACTAATGTTGAGTATGTGTGAGTTTAAAATGATAGAATTTTATATTATAAACATGTAAAAAGTGTAAGTGATTACTATAGCATTGCTGGGCTTAAACTTATAGATTTAAGCTTTTGGATTGTGGAGTATCTCAACGTATTATGTTATGGGGGTTCACTAAAAAAAGACTCTTAAAAGTATCAATCTTCCTAACAAATATGAACATTATTTGGATATATTGGTATTGCTTCTAAAAACCTAAAACTTTTCATGAGTCCAACTATTAATTTTAAGAGTAATACTACTACAACATAAACATCACACAATGGCTTATCCAATGGCTACAAGAAGTCTAGAATATGCCATATCAACTTTGTATAATATTTTATGAGATGTTTATTTGATATGTTGCATTATTATAATTCTAAAAACTATCATCATCGAAAGATATAAAATATTAAGTGCAATAACAAGATTTTACACGACACATTTTATTTACATGTTCTGATAATATAGACGAAATTCAAACTTTTTTTCAAGCCCCTCAATCAATCTTGATATATACACAAGTAACTTTAGACTTATATATAACTAGTATATAACTCTTTTATGACTTGCTGACACATGTAAGCATATGATTGAATTTCTATCACATAAGTGTCAATAAGTTGTAAAAAGAACTTGAAGAAATGCTACACATACTTCTAGTACTTTAACACTCACACGCTCTTTGATGTATTTTTTAGATTACCATTCCATTAAAATCTCACGATGGTCAATGTCAAATTCAATGATAATTTTAAAAACTATATATATCAAAGAATGTGTAGCAGTACTCGACATGCTGACAAGTGTTATCAAATTGAGAAATTTTGGATGATGAAGATTTTTTTTTTTTTTTTTTTTTGTAATTATGTGTTTTAAGAAAAGTAAAATAACCAAAAATAGGATATATCCAAAGAAGAACCTGGTCTAATTTCCAACTTGGGAAAAATGTTCCTAGTTGCTAGAACACAAAATAGGCTCAACCAGAAAATGCACAACAAGATCATAAATAGGTAATCACAACCACACAATTCTACTCCTACAAAGTTGGATCCCATCATTATCACCTAATAATAATCACACCCACATGACTGACTCATTTCGTGCCTCACCATAATAAATATCATCGAATTTTAGTACTCCTAGTACTAAAATTCCTATTTCAATTGTAACTGTACACGTAAATAAAGTGCAAAAGCAAGGTCATTCCAGTAAAAACTAGGATCGTAACAGCCAAACTACCAGATACGGACAAATCTATGGCAGGAATGTAATTTATGTGCCATACGAAGGGCGTTTATAGATCAATAAAGAACAAAAAATTGTGTAACTTTTTTTTTTTTTAATATAAAATGAAAACAAAAAATATTATTGGCAATTGTTTATTTTATATTTCAGATAATAATAGGGAGGCTTGAGGTAGGTCTGCTATGGCGGTGTGAGTCTCATTCACGCTCCTCCTCTTCTTCTTCGTCTTCTTTATTGGACCTTTATATATCTCTTAGAAGCTCTTGTCGGAGGTCCTCGTCCGCCGGCGATCGGAGCTCCGTTTTCCGGCCGAGCGAGTCGATCTTTTGTGATGCTGTTTTGAGAGTGAGAGAAGCTAAGCCGTGTTTGGTTAAATATTTTTGTGGAGTGATCAAGATGAATGGGAATAGTAATGGGATTGGAAATGGCGGATTCAGCGCCGCGGAGTCGGAGTACATTCGGAGGCACCATCGCCATGAGCCCGGTGAGAACCAGTGTAGCTCCGCGCTTGTCAAGCACATCAAAGCCCCTGTTCCCCTCGTAATCTCTCTTCCTCTCTCTCTCTCTCTCTCTCTCCACACGCACACGCACACCCATATATGTATATATATATATGTATATGCAGATATATATGTAAGTCAGTAAGTGTGTTTAGATATAGGGGTATATGTGTGTGTGCGTGTATATTGTGTATGTTTTTCTGGTTAGATTGGAGGATTGGCATGGAGGTTGAGTTGTATGAGGAATTTGGAGGATCGGTGATTGAATTTGTGATTTTTGAAGTTCGTTTTTTTTGGGGGGGGTGGGGGGGGCGGTGGAGGTTTGGTAATTTTTGTAATGGTTGACCGAGATTTTTGAGAGTGGTGGATCTCGATCTGTGATGTCCCTCGATTGCGTTTCTTGATGTTTCGACCTGATTTTGGTGGTTCTTTTGAGTTCGACCGATCATTTGGACTCGTTCTTTGAATTTGATTGTTCTTTTGAGAAAATCAAGGGAAGAGTTTCCTAGTTTCTAAAAGATGGCGAACTTAAAAGCTGCTTAAAACTGTATTAGGCACAGTTTCTTGGCCTACAAAGATTGGTAAATCTGCTAAAAAGTGTTGATTTCTTTTCTTTTTCTTAACGAATTGAAACAGTTTTGTTGGCCTTAATTGAAGCTTTAGAATGGAAAATCTGAGTTTCATTATTTGAACGTGTTTCTGTAATTTATTTCTTGCTTTTTAGGGTTTTGTAACTCTAAAATTCTTCGGTTTTTGATTGACTGGCTTAGTATCTTTAGGTTACCCAAATTATTGTAATGGGCTGCAATGGGTTATTTGGAAAGTTTTGCTAAAGGTTCTGTTTGGTTGCTGAGGATATATGTATAAAAAGAAAACAATTAGTCTTGAAATTTCAAATACTGAGGACATGTAGAAATGTGAACCTCCTAGTTCAATTAACCTATTACAACTATCTGTCTAAGTTAGGTTTTGCATCTTTTGTCAAGAACACATGCATAAAGCTCTGTTTTCGGGTCTTAAAATTTATTCTGCTTTCTCTTCAACCAAATATTGAGTTAAGGTGTGTTTGATAGATTCTTTCAGGAAATAAATTAATTCACCCAAACCCTGACTGCTTAAGTTGTGTTTGGCCCCATGATTTCGCAGGCTAAAATTGCATTTTTAAACAAAATCTCAGAAAGTGTCTTGTTTGGGAGTGCATATGAAAAAAATAGCAGTTTTGAAAACATAAAAAATCAATGTTTTCAAACTGCAGGCAAGGTGATGCGTTTTTAAAAACAGATGATATTAAAGGTCGAACTGTGTTTTTAAAATGAAATGCCTGTGTTTTTAAAAATTACATTCTCATCAACTATGTTTTGAAATTGCTATTTTTCAAACCACAAAATCAAATGGACACCAAGAAGGGTATGTATAAAAGAGAATATTGATATCGATATTTTTCTGATGAAGAAACGAGTTTTGTTCATAGAGCTTGAATGCTATTTTTTTTGTGGAAACTTGATGGTTGGAATGTTGTTGCATGGTGTTCTTATTCCGTTTCTGACATTTGCTTTGTTTCACCAGGTATGGTCCTTGGTGAGAAGATTCGATCAGCCACAGAAATACAAACCATTTGTCAGCAGGTGTGTTGCACAGGGGAACCTTGAGATTGGGAGTCTCAGAGAAGTTGATGTTAAATCTGGGCTTCCTGCCACTACAAGTACAGAAAGATTGGAACTTCTTGATGATGATGAGCATATACTCAGCATGAGGATAGTTGGAGGGGATCATAGACTTAGGGTATGGAATCTCTTTATTTTTCTGATTTAACCCCTTATTCACCTTTTTTTCCCAACAATAAAATAAAATATGATCTTTGTATTCACGTACTATATAAGTCCCCATTCCAACCTTTCTTTTTGGCACTGTCTGAATTCAGTGGAATTTTCTGGTTATCAGCATTTCTGTTTTACATCATTTTGGGTCCTCTTCTTGTGGTAATTTTTCCAACATGCAGTTGACTCAGGTGTTATATACAGCATTTTCATTTTGTCCATTTATTTGATCCCACTTGAAGAGAGTTCTAGATACTTAACGAATTTGGACTACTGCGATACAAATCAAGCCCTTGTATTCTTATGATTGATTAGAGGTATATAAAACGAGTAGTTGGGAAGATTTTAATTCATCTGGTTAGTTTTAAAAAGGTTTGGGCAGTTGAGAAAATTTCTAATTATGAAAATTCAGTATAGTTCTACCGATGATCATACCAGCTTCTGAGTTAGGATCAAGAAATTTCCATGGCTTGTTGTTTTTCTAAAGTATGATCCTGCTACATAAAGAGGTCATGTTTTTTCCAGTTAAAGTTAAATTGGGCCTGAATTTGGATTTTCCAGGGCCTTCAGGCCGATTTGTGCACGTGCGTTTCATATTCTCTGGAAAAATGAAGGAAGTTGCTCCAGCTGGCCAGAGTAGACCTCTGTCCAAGTTTCAAATCTTATTTTTATATTAATATGTTTCTTGGTTTCTTAGTTGCATCTGTACTGATATCTGTCTAGAATTCAAGCATTTTGATCAAATCCAGGGCCTTGAAGTTTCTATGCAGGATTTTAGTTGGATAAGTTAGACCCAGTTTGCTTTCTTGCTAGATCTTTTAGTTCTTTTGTTATTATGCAATATGCCTAAAGGTGGTCAACCTGTTACCCTTTCTTTGGTTGGTTCTTTCAGAACTACTCGTCAATCATTTCCCTCCATCCGGAGAGCATTGAAGGAAGACCAGGAACTCTGGTGATCGAGTCGTTTGTTGTAGATGTGCCTGACGGGAACACGAAGGATGAGACTTGCTACTTTGTTCAGGCCTTGATCAGGTGCAATCTCAAATCACTTGCTGATGTATCAGAGCGGCGTGCAGTGCAGGATCGAACTGAACCCATTGATCGGATCTGAAAGTTGGGGTTGGGGATGTGGCGGAGGCTTGGACTGCCATGGATGAAGCTTCCGAGGCTTTCGTATCTCGGAGTCTTTGGAGACAGACTGGCAATTGTACTAGTTCCATCAATACATACTCGCTCACCTTCCTCTTGTTTGCTACGTTTTCTTCCTTTCAAAAGTATATTCGGATTTCCTATCTTTAGTAGGTCAACAACCACAGCTTTTATATGAGTTCTAAAACTGTTCATGAATGAAAAAAGTTTTGAAAAAAGGTGGGAAAGAAGATGGTTCGGGTTCTTCTCTGTGTTCTCCAGGGTTGTCCGGCAGTGGTATGCTTTTATGGTTGTATATATGCGCTGGAAAGAGATGGTGTTTGTATATTTGGTTTTATGCAGAAGTAGTGGTTTCTGGTTGCATTTAATGGAATTCTGGCGAAAAGATGACAGTGATCAAGATAGAGTCTCCTGTAATTGCTATTTATTAGTACCATATTTATCTGTATTTAAATGTTTGTCCATCATATATGTTCAAAAGATGGTTGGGGGGAAGTAAGGGTTTTAATCTTGACATGGTAAAACTGCAGGAAATATGTTTGTGCGTTAAGGTGCTGCTGAAAGGTTTTCCACCAATCATGCGGAGATCTTTGCAATCTTGTTTCCTAGCCGAAAACAACTGCTGCTACTGCTGCTGCTGCTTCTTAGGAGAAATTCTAGTCATTCTGCAATTATATTCATTTCCACATGATTTACAACAACTTATCCACCATTTCATGTTCCCTCCCTGTTAAAGGTGTTTTATTGTGGTTGTGGTTATATATATATATATATATATATATATATATGCTGCTCTGGCACCTAGATAGGACTTATGGGAATTCGAGAATAATTAGGGTGCCTGAACTCCATCTTTTAACATACTTTGGTAGGAGATCGGTTATTGTGAGTGAAGGTCATTGATTCATTCGATTCTCCTCCCCCGTTCTAAAAAGTTTTTGTTTGGGGGGTGTCAGCTTTAACATATAAAGTTTGAAGAAATGTAGAGTAATATAACAAGTGAAATTGGCACATGTAATACTATTACAATGGGGTCATTGGCAAGTCCTTTCCCGACTCGGGAAGGTTACTTCAAAGTTATTATGTCTTGGAATCGGAATCTCGTGTCTGAATTAGACTGCAAGACGTGCTGCGGGACCCCCTCTCTCTCTCTCTCTCTCCCCAGTTGTAAGGGATCTAATTCAATTAGAATGCCATCAATGTTCCTGGTTAGTTAGTGAGAGCTTTTCAACCATTGTACCTTGATCTTAGTGCCATACAAATGGAAAGATTAGACCACACTGAGCAGAAAACTCTTTAAAGAGTGAAAAGAGCCTATATTCTCACATAAATGTATTTTTTCCTTCAAAATTCCACCCAAAAGGGGGCAAAAGTTGAAACAATACAGGATTCCTCGAATAATACATGACTGTTTGTTATAGCAGAGGCCAGATCTTTGCTTCAGAGATGCTTCAGGGGCATGAATGAATAGACTGACTTGCATTAACACACACTGTAATGGGAGGAGCGGGGAATTGCAACTTGCAAGTAGTATAAATAATCATCTGTGGTGCTTTAAAAATATACTGTACAGAGCCTCCTCCCCCTACAGTTTCAGACAAGAAAAAGGAGCCAACTTCTAAACCAATACAAGGTCCCCATCTTCTTGTTGTTCTTCTTGTTGCTCGGGCAGCCGTCCTTCACGGAAAGGATGAAGAGTGCGCTTTATTTCTTCAGCACTAAGTGTTTCATACTCTAAAAGTGCACTTGCCAGTGCATGTAATGCCTTCTCATGCTGAATCAAGTGTAGAAACAAAAGTTAGCCACTACTAGAATTTTCCATATTTCAAGCACCAAAGAGTTAAATGCAAAGGATAAACCTAGTCTACAAGGTTCCTAGGTTTGAAACTCATTTGGAATTCCAAATTCAAAAAACAACGTGCTAAATGCATATATCTGCACATTCTTTTTTTAATTATTTTGTATTGCTATGACTTATATATATATATATATATATATATATATATATCCAGACCTTTATTGTATTTGTATGTCTAACAATGTGTTTAAGAATTTTTCTTGATTTGTTATACTGAGATCGAGCTTCACATCCAAAAATACCTCTATTCCACTTAATAATTTTCAAGTACCATTATACTGTTAAAAACATATATTGTCATTTTTACTTCCCCCCCCTCCTCTTTTTCTATTTTCTACGAAAATTGGGAACCTAAAAGCTAAAGAAATCTAATGAACAAACCTTCTTTAGCAAGGCTTTTACGCGATCATATGCTTCTCTTAGGAGTTTTACCACCTGCACAACCAATAAGAGAAATCAATAGAAGAAAATATACGTATATCTTTATTAAATCCCAAGAAGATTTCAGAACCATACTTCCGCATCAATACGTGATTGCATTTCTGAGCTTGGCCGCTCTTTGATGTGAACTGGACCAATTGCATCACTCATCCCACAATTCGATACCTAACATAGGAAAGATGCATACAGCACTAAGTGATTGAAAAGCAGGATTCTCATGTTTAAAACAAACATAGAGGTCCAAGTAACAACATATTTTGATTTATTCTCATTTCCACAATCCCACACGTAAGTTGCAGGGAATTGAAAAGACAATAAACTCTAGTATAAATACCATTAGTATAGAACAGGAACTACTTTAACTATATTTATAATGGGAAACTTTTATTGGTTCCATATAATATTGGAAACGATCCCCAATTCCTGGATAATGTAGATTGTTCATGGCATTAAAATGGAAATTATAATATACCATATAGTGGGCTAGCTCTGTAGCTGTGTGAAGATCACTACTCGCTCCTGTTGTGACATGATCCTGACCAAAGATGAGTTCTTCTGCAACTCTTCCTCCCATACAAACATCAAGACGGGCTAATAACTGCTTCTTGCTAATTGATGTCTCATCATTTGAAGGAAGCTGGGTGACCATTCCTAAAGCAGATCCACGTGGCATAATAGTTGCCTTGTGTATTGGATGTGCGCCCTCTGTATTGAAGGCAACAATCGCATGGCCACTCTCATGGTATGCAGTGAGCTGAAAGAAATGTAAGGAATGTCAGGAAGTATTCCGTGCATATTCGGATTCTAAATAGATAATCCCTAGAAAACTGTAAGAGTTTATTGTCCTGCAGATGCAATTCTCTACTTTGCGTGCTGCATGCAGACATCAAGGACCAAAGAAAAAAAGTATTGCTCCCAGACAAGATCTCTGGCCAAAAGTCAGCATTGGATCCTGACCACCTATCTATTCACTTCTTTGAGCATCATTCCACACTTTTGCAATATATGATGTTCTGGAGATATTTCTATATCTGGACCTCAACATGGTTCTCTAGGCATAACGAGTTGAACTTCAACCATATAAGCCAAAGGTTCAAACCCTACCATGGATTGTCTCATAAGATGATATGCATATACCTTCTTTGACTCTTCTGATACAAACATTGTTCTCCGCTCTGTACCCATAATAATCCTGTCCTTTGCAAATTCCAGCTGAGAAGCTGTTAGCTTTTCTGCACCTTCAACAGCAGCTTTGATGGCAGCAATATTAACCAAGTTTGCAAGATCTGATAAAGAAAACAAAAAGTGGGGAAGGGCAGGAAAATTGGAGTATTTCATGAGGAAAAAAAAAAAAAAAAAACTGTTTCATGAACTAACATTTAATAGAATAAAAAACTGACAATTTACTCCTTCCATTAAAAACTGATACATCGTTAATACCACGTAATCATTTTGCCATGTCACAAGGCTATGTAAGTTCCACATGTTAAAAAAAAAAAAATACAAAAATAAAAAGAAGAATTGAGAGGGGGGTAGGTTGGGAGTGGTGGCCATACCACACCCCAGGTGAGGGGGGGTGGCTGAGCCATCCCAAGATGGGGAGGTGGTCCGACCACCCCCTCTTAGTATTTTCAAGGGATGGGCTGACCACCCCTCTTGCTACTCCAAGTCACCCCTCACAATGTGGGTGGGATGATTTGAGCCACCCCAGGGGGCTTTTGGCCACCCCCTCACTTGAGAGGCAAGTTCGGCCATCCCTAAGGGGGCTTTTAGGGTGGCTCGGCTACCCCTTAACCTCACACCCCTTAATTTTTCTTGCATATTTTCTTAAATATAATAAAAATTATTTAATCACAGCAGTACTTATATGACCCTATGACATGGCAAACTCATTACGTGACATTGATGGGGCGAAATACGTAAAGAATGAATTGTTGATCTTAGAAACTCAGAATAAATTGAAATCTTGCAAAAACCCAGGAAATTCGACCAAATTCCCTTAATAGAATGGCGGGAAACTCACCTGCCCCATTGAATCCTGGTGTACCACGAGCAATTGCTTTAACATCTACATTGTCAGCCAATGGTTTATCCTGTAGATAGAGCTCCAATATCTCTTGACGACCTCGTACATCTGGATTTGGAACAACAATCTAAAACATCTTTATTTGTTAATGGTCTCTCTTTTTGACATACAGAAAAAGGGACAAACTTTATGGAACTATCAAAAACAAAATCAAACGTCAATCTTGAATGCTAATCCAAAAAGAATTAATTTAGTCCAGATACTAGAGTTAACTGGTGGCAAATCTAAAAGGTCAAAAGGATCAGTGAAGAATTTACACATCCAAGAAAAAATTTGACCTAGATAATATAGCAGGATATTGACAACTGATATTTCTTGTTCTCAAGATTTAGGGACTGATATGACCACAAAAACCACAAGCGTGAAGCAAATGTCTAGGACAGAAATATCTTCTCAGAAGGGAAAAAACAAGTCCATTAGTCGTTAGCCAGTGACAATTGATAAAAAAAATGGCCCAATTTTCAAAACTCAAAATAATACCAAAATATAACATGGTAGTCCATAGAGAAAGAACTTACATGCCTATCAAATCTACCAGGCCTTGTTAAAGCTGGATCAAGAATATCAGGCAAGTTTGTTGCAGCCATTAATATTATTCCCTACAGAAAAATGTCAAAATTATTCAGAAACGCAGGAAGAAACTCATCATATTTCAACATGTTTAGATGTACCTCATTCTGTTCAAAGCCATCCATTTCAACGAGCAGTTGATGCAATGTTTTCTTTGTATGGCCTTCCCATTGTTTTCTTGTGGATCCAACAGCATCTATTTCATCGATGAAAATTATACAAGGAGCCTATGAGGGAAAACAACACAAAATTGTGACATAGGGTCATTGGCTACCTTTGAAATGAAAATAGACATATTTATCTTCATTTACATATCAGGGTTTCTGGTTGTTTATAAAATCAACAGCTCCCCCCCCCCCCACACACCCACACCCATGCATGCATACATCAGTCACCAGAAAACTCAAAAACAACAAACCTTTTTCTTAGCAGCTTGGAATAAGGACCTTACGCGCCGGGCACCAACACCAACAAACCTGCCATATACATGTAGTATGAAATTAGCATCCCAACATCTAAACCATCATTCAAGTGATTCCAAGAACTGAGCAATATCAGTTTATTCCAACGGATACCCACAGGACTCCACCCCTCAGATGAATAGTTTAATGTAAAAAGACAAATATCCAAACCAGTACATCACAGTAGAATATAGATATAACAGATTATTAATACTACTTCAGTTTCCAGCACAATCTTTCCAATACCAAAAGAAAGTTGAAAGGGAAACTTAATGGCCAAAAGAGTTTACTGGTATCGCAAGAGGGTTTGTAAGCCAGAGCAACAGAGTCTGAGCACAAAACAAAAAAAGAAAAAGAGGTTATCATATAGATTTAAAGTCATCCCTTTCACAAGTAAGACTTTAGAAGGAGCATGTGACTGTGGCCCAATCATGATCGCACTCAAGAGTAACACAGGGCTAAAACCATATTTCATATTTCGGGTCTGCAAACAACAATAGGCAGAAAAGAAGATGTACAGTCCCCTTATGGTGCTAAGAGGGACATGTATTACACAGATGGAATTTTCAAAGTGCCACAAAGATGAAGAGAAGCTGGAATTTTTTATGTGCCACAAAGATTAAGAGAAACTGGAATTTTTTATGTGCCCCAAAGATGAAGAGAAGCAAATATCCCTTCCAGTGCAAATGAGAGATTTACTCAGAAAGGGCCAAGATTCTATAAGAAATAAAGAGAGAGGAGAGGACCAACCAAAAAAAAGGCAGGAATGCTCTTGTGGACAGCAGTGACTTGTGCAGGAGAAAGTGAGATTCAACCAATAAAACCCCCCCCTTCTTTAAATTACTCAAACAAAGAAGGCATATCCATGGAAAAGGGCATCATGATTCATCCTAGAAGACAAATAAACTACAAAAGAAGGAAAACAGGGAAGGAAAATAGGAAATCTATTGCCCCATCAACTGAGTAGCCACAGACATTAGTTTTCATCAAAATAAATAAAGAACACAAGGTGATACAAGCGCTAAGTGAACAATTCCATTATCTCATAAACTGCGCCAAGATTTGTTAAATACAAATAAAAGTGGTAAAAGTGTGTTTTATAAACTGGTGGTTTATAATATACTAAAGAAACCAATTTATTGCATCTAAACATAATCCAATGATATCTCCCCACTGATCCAGTTCTTGATCCGAACAGACTGTAACACATCAGGCCTGATCATTCAACCAACAAGGAATATCTCTCTTGAGTCGGCAGTAACAGCATTGGCACAAAGTTAATTCATGTGACTGGTCTAGCTATGATGAGAGTGACTCTAAAATGTTTAGAGTTGAAGCAAAAGAAAATATCATGAGCGGTAGTGATGACCGATATATATATATACCTCAACTAGATCCCCAGGACACCGTGAACAACCGATATATATATTGAATCAATAAAAGGAGATACAACTATTTGTCGCATCTTATCCCCAAAGAAAAAGTAGTATTATAAATTAAAGATACAGTGAAAATACATCAACATGTGTAGTATCTTAAGTTATCCAATTTTGGGACAGTGAAAAATGGCTTACATTTCCTCAAATTCAGATCCTGCTCTATAGAAAAAAGGTACCCCAGCTTCTCCAGCAATAGCCTTCATGGTTCCAGAGAAGTTAAACAGTTATCAGGAAAAATTACAAAACATCACTAGATTGGATTAAAAGCATTAATATCAGGAAATGTGAACATCTCTTGCACATAAAAGAACAAGCATGCAAATAGAAGATGTCATGCAAGCAGAATACACATGCAAATTCAATATAAATGATTGTGAACTCATCATCATAAACTAAAGAAAGACTGGTAACCATTCAACTTAAGGTGACATGCAGAGCCTTCCTCTGCATCAACAGGCATCAACAATCTCCCATTCAGTATAAGTCCATATATATAAGATTGATGCAGATACCATTACAGCAAGGGAATGAGACTACTAATTTGGTTTAAGAAGGAAGCAAATTAGAGTGCTCGCTTTTAACACACCATTTGGAACCCCCCACAAACCCAACACCCCCCCCCCCCCCCCCACTTCTTATCCTAAAAGAAATTTTTATGGCTATAGACATCTGCAAAAGACTGTCTGCTTACATTTGCAGCATTCTAAATTCCCTTTTTCTTTTGTTGATAAGTCAAAAACAATTAGTGTCATTGAATAACATATGGATAAAGTCTTACACTCAAACCAATAACATCAAACATCTTATCAACATGTTTCCCTGCAAACAGTAAGACAACTTTTAGACAAGATTCCAAGGATTGTGCTGTGACCCGTAACAGCAGCAGCACTTCAGTTCATCTACAGATGGAACAAAGCTCCATGACAGAATAAAACACCATTTGCAGGAATATACAAAAAAACACCTTACCTTGGCAAGCAGAGTTTTTCCAGTTCCAGGTGCTCCTGTCAAAAGAATTCCCTGCAAATAAGTATGTGTCAGGCTCCATAATATAGAAATAACCAAACACAGAGGCAAAAAATCCAAATTACAAATAGATGAAATCAGTACGACATCATCACTCAGCGCATACCATTAAAAAAAAGCACAAGAAAAGCCATGACAACAACAATTATCATTAAATATGGGGAACAACCAATCTAGAGGATGACTTTGAAATCTAACCAAGAAGGTTGAAGTCATTTAATCTCATAAGCATGCCATACTCTAGTGCTTAAAAAATTTCATGCTTAACTAATAAAACCATAATCTATGTTATACATATGCACTACATGATCCGTTAAAGCAGAATAACATGGTACATTTCATACACAACAAGCAACACGTGAAGCCTTTTAATGAGCATGCTGATATCTGTAAAATATCAAGCACAATATGTATATAAAAGGAATTTCAAGGAAGATCTTAGTAATCCATATAAAAATATCTGGATCGAACCTTTGGCAGCTTTCCCCCAAGGCGAGTGAATTTAGATGGGTTTTTTAGATACTCCACTACTTCCTCAAGCTCCTGCTTTGCATCATCACAACCTTTGACATCCTTAAATGTTTTAACATTCTGCGAGAAAAGAAAAAATTTAGTCGGGAAGATTACACAGTATGCTTCAAATCAACATCTGGTACATGTAAAAGATGGAACTCTCAAATTTATTGGAAACTCCCACAAAATAGTCCAATTTATTCTACCTATCCACTGGCTGCTAGGGAAACATAGTCCAAACCCCTCTATGGAAACAGAGGTGGATACCCAACCTCTAAGAAAAAACAAAAATAGCTATTTCTAGCAACTTCTTAAAAGGTGCCAATACTTTTTCTTTTTTTTCATTAAGTAATCGACTAATATCATTAAAAGCGTAAAGCACCCTTAAGTACACATGAAGAACTTGGGCATTAAAAGGTCACCAATACTGAGAGCATCAAATACCAAATGTCTACCTTCTCTGGCATAACATCTCTATTTAACTCCTTTGGGGCATAGGAAGAACTTGGGCCAACGCCTGATGTTCCTATCCCACCCAAGCTCCCTATGTACTTTTGAAGTGCAGCAGCACCCATCAACCTAAAAAAACAAAATCATGCTGTGAGTACAACTCAGGGATACAGGCAAGCATTATAGAGCATGTAAACACGTGTATGGGGAAGTGGAAGAGGGGCGGGGGGAGAGAAAGAGGAACAGAATGTTAATACCACACTAATCCAACAGCTACAGTAAACAAGATAGTTGAGATCAGCTCTTGCGCGAATCGTGATTTGTTTGAAACTTTCTGTTCAACCTAATAGAAAAACCAATCTTATTAGGTTGTACTTTTGGGGAAAAGAAAAAAACAACGGACAAAAAGTATCTACATAGAAAGCAAAGGAAAAATTTTAATCTTGCACCATACAATCAAAGTTTATGCCAAAAGCAGACAATTTTGACATGCTTCTGCCAATATATATGGCACAAACATTTTGTATTAAAACTCACCATCACAACATGCAAAGGTTGCTTCTCAGATATGCCAGGGTTCAGAAAGGGCTCATCTGAGTTACCTGATGCACGCTGCTTCAACTCTTGCAACTACATACACAAAATTAACCATCGGTTAAATAAAACTAACACATCAAAAATTAACATGAAAATGGGATAAAGGGGAGTGAGATTAGGCAACATGGAAGTGTTAAAAGAATGTAAAAGTATCAGCCCAAAAATGATGCGAAGCTGAATAACTTGACAGGACTGCAGCTGTTGTTTTACTCCTTCTTGTTCTTATGAAGAAAATCGTTCAATTAGCAAAAAAAGAAACCATGGCGATGACTTTCAAACTTGAAATATTGATAGAAACTGATAACTTAAAAAAGAATGACTGCTATATGGAATATTTCAACAAAAGACAATCATATGGTGGGTTTTGTAAAAGAAAAGCGTGACAGGTTTAATTAACAATAGGGTTTCAACTAAATATCCATTTGATGAATGTCACCAATATCCATCTGGTATGAGAGAGCAAGCAAAACAAGTAAAGTTTTCCAATCATGATAGGCTTGCATCCATGGTTGGTATTGAGCCATTCAACACTTTTCATTATCTTCTTTCTTAATAATACACTGTTTGGCTATATGTTACATCAAAGACATCACATATTTAAAACATAAAATGACTGAATGCCATGTCGCAAACTCTTGAATTGTTTTTCAAGCAACTACTCGTGTTGACTGTTGAGCATAGCACTTTGGTAAGATAAGCGTGATAGAAAGGTGAATTTCTTAGATAACAGTAAGGGATATTCAATCTCCTTTTTTTTTTTTTGTAGAACTCATGAGATATACCAACCCATTGCTTCCACACACACACGAATTTCCAGACTGGTCCAAATGCATTTTATTATCTATTACAAGGTGTTGGTTGATTTAAAGTCATACCATAGATATGGACATTTAGAAGAACATAAGATAAGATAAAAAGTTAAAAACAACCAAAGACAACAGTCTAGAACCAATTAAGTACCAAAATGTCCAAAACATGACAATGGGAATGTTAGACCAAGGGTAATCAAATACATGCAGCTGGTGAGGAGAAGAACGGGCTTAATTACCAATGTAGGAAGACTAGAAGGCTTCCCAGTCTCCTCATCTGGAAGATATTCAGCAATAGCATTGGTGACTACAAGAGCTCGAAGATATTCGGCAACTCCTCTACTGTCTACTGCATGATCCCTTTGTTCAAATCGTTTGATGACAGATTCTGGACTGAAAAATGTGAAAAAAAAAATTGCAAACGGTTTTTTCTTACTCGAATAAAAAAAAAATGGTACAAAATAAAATAAAAAAACAAATGCCCTTGTATTCCTGCTTGGAACTATCATTAAACATCCACTGATTCTGACCTTGTCTCACTTCCCAACAAAGAAGAAATGTAGTTGATTTCTTTATATATAGAAACATACATGAATATATGTATGCTTGTGTGTATTTATGCATTTTTGTGTATATATATATGGGTTGGGTTCAAGTAACTCTTCGCGATCTAGTACGTTTGAATTACATGTCCTCTATATGCTTGCTGTGCATACTGAATTTGACATTAATCTTATACCAACTTATAAGTTAAAATATTAAATAAAATCATAATCTTGACCATTTTTTTAGATGAGGCAGTTCTTAATTTCCAATTATCCTGATATTTGGCAAGCTTGTTGGGCATGTAGATGTCATATAATCTAACAGGGGGTTAGTAAAATATTGATCCTATGATAAGTTATTACGTGGTGTAACATTGTAAAAGACTACGTGTCTGTTAAAGGTGTTATAGTCTTCATCATTTCTCTTTTCCTCCATATTCTTAGCAACAAAGTACAACAGAAACATAGAAAGGCTTACAATATAAAATTAACATTTCGACTCCCACACTTGCTATAAATTTGCTCAGCAGACACCAACGCAACTATATGCTGTACTTGGACTAAATCTTCCATTCCCCATAAAAGAAAACAAGAAGAAACATAAACTTCACAAACCACAACTCCATTCCCTTCCATTATTTTCCAGCAGCCAATCAGATGATAACACATTAAAAGAGCACAAAACTGAATCACCTAACCTGTGCTTATTGAGCTCGGCCAGCAGAGCACTCTGTTTCGCCACGTCTTTCGGGTTCGCATCAGCCTCCGCAATCAACCTCTCCAACCTCTTTTCCTGCCTCCAAAAGGGCCACCAACTCAACCATTCCCACTCCAACACCTTCTCAAATCCTTTTTTCACCCTTACCCACATCCCCATCAAGAACACCATCAAAGGTATCCTGTTCTTTATCTCGCTCAAATTCCCACTCTTTCCGTCACTTTCACTCAAATTCTCACCCTTTCCGTCACTTTCTTTCACTTCCCCACTCCTTCCCTCACTACCCACTTCCCCATTCCCTAACCCCACCTCCCCAAACTCACTCTTCACCTCAATCTCCGAACTCCCACCGCCCAATTCATCAACTTTCGAGGCTCCAAATTCGGAAACCGTACTATTCCCGTTGAAACTCGAACTCCCACCATCAAAATCCTTGAAGTTCAAATCTTTGGAATCGGAAACCGGATTCGTTTCGGAAAAATCCAATCTTTCGGAATCGAAACCAGCATTTTCGGGGCGTAATGTGCAAGGAACCGATAGAGTCCGGCGACAGAATCGTGATACATGGAAAGTTGAGGAAGTGAACGTAGAGAGAGAGAGGGGATTGAAAGAGAGAGAAGAAGAAAAAGAATAAGAACAGCGAGGAAGATGAAAACGTTTGGAAGAAGAAGAAGAAGAAGAAGAAGAAGAGAGTGAAAACGAGGGTTTGCAGAGAAGAAACGCTTGCAGAGTAGTGGTCATTGTTGGTGGGGATTAGCACAGAATCGCTCTGTTTCAGCTGCACTCTCCCTCGCCGAGTGAGAGAGGGAGAGAGATTGAGAGCCACAGAGACTTTTGGGTCAGAGAGAGAGAGCCTTATCTTTGGGATTGAAATTGGCGCCGGCTTTGGTTGTGATGGAATCACTGTTGTAAAGTCTTAAACTCCTCAGGATGTGATTGTTTTGTCTGGGTACTTGTTTGTGTAAGGCTCAAAGAAAGGCTTAATAATAACTTGTGGGAGACAATAATTAACTTCTTTTTTTTTTTTTTTGTCTCTCTCATTAAGTGGGAGATACTTGGTATTATTTTTGGGCAAATGATACTAACTCGAACGTGAAGTTAGTAGCATCCAAACGCACCCTTAACCTCAACCCTACCAAGGAAATAGTAATAAGAACCCAATTATCAGATTAATGTGCATGAATCTAGCCCTCTCAACATGGAGCCTCCAACTCATATCCTCCCCTCACCAAACCCAATGGGAGTACTCCACTTCTACAATCGTTGAGTTAAACACCTTTTCTTGAGGCTAAGAGAGAGAGAGAGAGAGAGAGAGAGAGGCAGGCATATGATCACTTGCCTAGTATTAAATAATTTACAAGCTTGAAAATTTTGGTTCTCGAGTAAAATTTGAATCTGATAATTATCCAGATCACCTCGCTTGATTCGTCGCACCTAAGTAAGAAAGCCTCATACCAAGCTATGTTTTTTTTGTTAAAAAAAAAAAAAGTCATATGAATGGGCTAACGGAAAACAAGAAGAAAAAGCAGAAGAATATGCTTCTCTCAAATAAACATGCCCACATGAAAAAACGCAAGTTGCTACAGGCATGATTCATCTGATCCTATAAGGTAGCAATATTAATAAATGGCCAGAAGAAACATAATTGCCACCAAATTTGGAGAGTGATGGTGTTCCAGTGCCGGGAGGAGCACGTATTGTAGCTGATCCCCCACAATAAGGAGTAAAATAGCATATTACTCATATTGAACACTAATTGTTAATGATGAAAAATGAGAACCAAAAGTGGCTAAAACATTACTGAGGAAATTAGTTTAAACACAAAAAGAAACTTAACTGGCTTTGGCGTGTATTTTCAAGCCTTGACTTGGTTTGAGAGGAATTACAACCAAAGAAAGGGGTAATTAAAGCAAACCAAAAACCAAAAGATGAAGCAATTAAAGGCAGATCCTTCCAAGAAGCGCAATGGAGGGGGGGGGGGGGGGGGGGGGGGGGGCAACCGTCCCCTCACGCCTTCATCTGCCTCCATCTATGGCTATTGCATGTGACCAGATCCATATGGGGGCAACATTGATGACTGTGGTAAGCCACTCTGGATTGGCGACTGCATCATTCCTTGAGGCGGCATTGTCCCAGGTGGCATGTATGGATTACTATGCATCTGCATTGGCATGGACTGAGGCATTGGGGGAACTCCTGGGCCCCACCCAGCTGAAGTCTGGGGCATCCCAGGCTGCTGCTGCTCTTGAGTCGGAGTATAAGGAGCCCCATTATACTGAACAGTGGGACCCATCGCTGAAACCGGCTGTTGCCCCAGAATCGAGGGTTGGGAGTTCACCATGGGAGTGTTAGGGATTGTATAGTCTCTGCTCCGATCATTGTTCACCTGTAATCAACACGCCAAGCTCCAAATGTAAGAATCACCTTTTCAAGTTTAATTCTGTACGCATGCTTCGTAAATCAAAGACTAGAGACCTACTACAAACCTCTATCCCACCCCACCCCTTTTTCATATATAAGCAAAAGGCCAAAATACATGCAGCACACTTGCAGCGATACTATACAACAAAATATACTATTTCAATCCACAGGCAACTCAGAAGTCACTCCCCCTTCACCCAAACTCCACCCCTCAAAAGAAAAGAGAAGAAAAAAGCCAAAAGATAAGGATAAGGTCTGCTGAATGCCCATCAATCACAGATCAACGTACCTGTTTTAATTTGTGTTAAAACAGCAAATATAGGTAGCTACGAAAAATAAAAATAAAAAACAAACACTGGAAGTTTCAAAGGATGTTTTCCTAGAACTACGTTTCTGTTGAACCAATAGCACCCTTTAAGTGTCATCTATTACAGGAAGCCATATCTAAGGCAGGGAATGGGAGAAGGTAAGCAGAAGAAACTCTACTTACTGATCTACATTTCAGGCATTAATAAAAACCTAAGATGACTAACATTTTGTTGAAGTGCGCGTTAAGTTGCAAGATAACATCAAAACCAACTTCTTTGAATAAAATAAACGAAAAAATCAAACATCTGTGGACCTCTGTTTCCTAAAATGCATCCCATAATGAAACCAGGAACAAGAACACTGATTTTGCACACAAAACAAATAAGGAAAAAGGATACAACAACAAACGGTTATCAATATTATCAGCACATAAATTCATCTAATCACAAATCACGTTTCCCTACCTTCTCACCAACAAGTGGCTTTCTTTCTGTAAAAAAGCCAAAGGGTACAATCAATGCGTTACTTTGCACATTTGATAAAGGGTTGGCTAATCAGAAGTTGTATCCACAATTTACCACTTTATAGTGATTAATGAAAATGACCATCATACTCCACATAAGACAAACTTCTTTTCAAAGGATATAGTTTGATTACCTTAATGCTGAGATCAGTATGGCGTGAATAAGAGATGTGAAGCTTGCAAAACCCTCCATCATAGATGCAGTGTCCTTCCAGAGCTTCCTTAGCAACAACAGCAGTCTGAACATCTGCAACCACCATAGGCCCCAATTATACTTCCCAACTGTTATTATATAAAACAGGCTGCAATAATTTCTGACTAGATGTGGAGGAAAACCCAAATAGCACTAATGCTTACATATCATAAGAGTGATACGGTAACCCAAATAATACGAGCATGTCTAACACACACAACAACTACCTGTTCAGTTGCAACTTGAGTAGACAATTAGCAGTTGGTTTCATGTGACCAGGCAACAGAAAACCATGATAATATATTTTAATGGCATTTAGCTTCAGCAATTACATTAGTGCCCAGGCTAGCAGCCTAGCACTTGGGCTAAAGATAGGTGGACATTTTCTCTTGTTTTCTTTTTTCCTGCTCCTGTTTGGTAATTACGATATTGTGATAAAAAATGAACAATCAGGTTTAAAGATTACCAGGGTATTGAATCAAAGCTTGTACACCCCCATTCTTATCAAACATGGCAATCTTTTGGACAGGCCCAAAAGCAGAAAACACCTAGCCATGAAAACAAAAATGAAAAATATCATAATTGAGTATGACTTAATGAGAGAGAGAGAGAGAGAGAATGATTTAACACAAAAGAAAAGTGTATGACTTGAATATAAAGAAAAAAATAATAATAAAGAACAGAAGAGTCAACCAAGACTTTAATCTTGGAATGTGATCATAAGTACCATGTGTAAAACGTCCAAGGTGACAGCATACTGCATGTTTTCAATAGATGCAAGAAGAACATTGCTCTCTGCTTCTAGTTTTTTCCCATCCAATCCCACCGTTAACTGCAATGATGACAAAACACTTCCATTTAATCAAACCACGTAAAATTTCATAGATTTTAAGTATCTCTAAGTAATAAAAATTGCAAGTCATGAATCACATGCATGACCAAGTTTGGCAGTGGCCGTGCTATGCTATTGTGCATGAGAACTCTTTCAAAACATCTAAAGGAATTAACATTGAATAATAGTAATATTTGACATAGGAAGACTCTTATGTGAAAATCAAGAATCAGTACTCTGTTCAACACCTTTGCCCATCACTAAATATGCCTATAGAATTGTCTGAGTGCCACCTAGTAGAAGTCTATATAACGAAGGAGGTGTCAATTCCCAAAGCCTTACCTGACCGCTTCCGTCAATGGCTGATGGAGCAACAGGAAGGTAAGGATTAGTGTAGTCCCTGAAATGTAGTTATAATAATGTGAGCAAAATGGTGATAAAAGGGTTGCGGCAAAGGATAAGGATGAACGATGGAAAAGAGGTAACAAACTAGGAAGAACTGCATACACAATACATGTACAACCGAAAAGGGAAATATGCATCTTACACGCAAAACAATTAGGAGTAAAAAGACTCAGACTGTTAATGCTTGTAAAAGGAAACAGGAATACCTGCTACGGTGGCTCTGGAATTTCACGCTCAAATCTGTGTGTGCAGAATATGTGATCCTAAGAGCACATGGTCCCACATGCTCAGGAAGAAGATACCTGAAACCAAGGACAAAAGATGTCAGTAAATCCTAATGCAGGCACAGTTGATAACTGATAAGGTATTTAAAGCGCATAGCTCTGTCAATGGAGCACATGAATGTGCGAGGATCTACCATTCAAAGATCCGACATAGCACATTTTCAACATAAAGAATGGTCCTGTTGGAAAAATATAGCAAGCCAATATTTTCCACATGTTCAATGGAAAATGTTATAGATACAAGTGGGGCAACAAAAACTTTAAGTCAATCTGGAGTCTGACAGATCGCTTATGCCACAAATGTTGTCTAACGGTCCAATGGTGACCAGTCTGAATGCATGTGTACCGCGTAACAAGCATGCGGTCCATAGAAGTTGGACTAAATAGCATGTCAAACAATTAATACAACTGTCACCTAGGAATGCTTCTTCCATCAAGGGCATTCTTCGCAGAAGAGGCTGTCTCTGTATCTGAAAATTGTACCAGCGCCTGAAAAAAGGATCATATACAAAATGAGCTTCTACTCAAATGCTGGAAGAATAAGGGGAAAAGGACCAAAAAAAGAAAAGGATAAGAGACCTGGAATCCGGCTGTCTTCTCAAAGGTTGTAATCTTATGCACAAATCCAAAAGCTGAAAAAACCTGCATCACTAAATAACTTTCAGAAAAATATACAAAAAAAAAAAGGTCCTATGAACTCAAGACCCAATAACAATCTAGGATCCCTTCCCAGAATTAATTGCAGAAAACCAGAAGCATCTATAAGTTCAAACAAAGACCACTGAGATTTTATCAATTACACAAGCCACTAGACATAGAAACCATCATTTCATGTGTATAAAATTATAGTAATAATAATAAATATTTGCTAAGAAAAGAAAGAATATTTAAAAAATACAGCACTCAGCATTCACATTATCGTCAAAAATATGCTACGAGAAATGTGCAGGTTAAAACTTCATCTAATACTATGTTTATATAAAATAAATAACTCCCTCAAATAAAAACCACAAACTTAAGAAGAATAAAAGAAACAAAGGACCAACAAAGAATTTCTGATAATCCTTTTAGTATTCACCATGGAAAAATGCTAAAAATATACTGCTGTTGGGCATGTCGATTGGTATCAAGGTTTTGTAAAATTAACAACTTCAGCTATGAACTAGTGTCTAAAGCTATCATTAGTTAATTACTTAGAAGGATAGAAAGATAATGTCTGTCCATGACATTTATATCCACAAAGGGAATGAAGATCAACCTCATCAAGCTTGCATTCACTTCGATGCCAATACCTCAATTATCAAAAAAAAAAAAATTACAACTGAGATTTTAATATAATTACATAGATCAAATAGTCGACTAATACAAAATTCCATAAGAACTATACTAGATGTAGCTATGCTACTAGCAAAAAATCACGGCATGCAGAAAATAGAGGAAGAGGGATGTACAAGAGAAAAGAAAATGATAAAAGCCTGTACTATTAGAATGGTAGGTATAGGAAGTTGAGGAGGAAGAGTAGGGAAGAAAGAGCCAGTGTTAAGGAAAGGAGAAAGGAGACAAACACACATGCGCTCTTTCTCCCGATGCATTAAGCTGCCATCGAAGATATTGCCTTGAAATGGGCCTGCTGATCCATTTACATATACGTCAAACAAAAGCTTTCCAAAACGTGACAAACCGCAACCTAATTACAACATAATTCAGTGGATACATCCTTATAGTAGCAAGTTTACCTCTTCAACTGTAAAGGAAAGCATGCAATTTGCTTACCAAGTGTAAAACATCAATGCTGACAAGGCGTGCATCGGCACCCTCTATTGTTACCAGCAGTACATTTCCAGCAACATCTGCAGTAGTTTTGTTGTTCACTATTTCTTGCCTATTTGAGTACTGTAGGTAGACGGTTTTTCCGCGCACTTGAGCAGGCTCTGAGGATGAGGCATAATATGATATCATAGCAATAGCTTGATTTAAATCAGCCTGAAGAAATTAAGATATGGAAAAGTAACAATTCATCACATGACATAAATAGCAGGACAAAAACCTAAAAATTCAAAAGTTAAACTACCATAAAATTATACTCACAAATTCAATAAAAGCCTGATTTCGGTTTGCTCCAACATTGCACTTTGTATTCACAACTTTACCAAATGGTTTCCCAAGTTCAATCAGTTCCTCCTCTGTGCACTCCCATGGCAAGTTACGCAAATGAAGCACCTTGGATGGAGGTTGGGTGTAACGAAACTGTGGCTGACTGGATACAGATGCCATTCGAACAGTAACCCCACCCTATAAAAGAACACCAAGAAAACGTGTAGGCCTAAGGATCGCTATAAACAAACCCATTTCATAATCAGGTTCTCTGACATAGAAGTATGTACTTTAATAAAATTGACTTCTCCTTTACAATATTAATATGATTTCACTTTCCAATATTAATATGATTTCACTTTCCAATATTAATATGATTTCCCTTTCCTGGCATGCATGCCTCGTGTATTATAGCAGTATACATACTACATATAACAGAACCTAAATATACAGTTGGATGGGTTTCTTCTCTAATTCTGTGAAGTTGTTTCCCGCACTTGTTGTCCCAATTCTTGTCTAACAGAAATAGAACAATAAATTGTGAACCCAAATTTATGATACTAAAAATGCATTCTGGATGCGAAACACGTTGTTGTATCAGACCTGTTTGTTTCTGTATCGGACCCTTTATGGTCAGAAAAATTGTACAATGAGTTTCCAGAATGCCTTTTTCAATTTACTTTTTCAGAAGCACAAATTACATTTTCCAATGTGGAAGCAAAAGACCTAAACACAAGCCAGAGCAAGCAAAAACAGATGTGACAACAACAAATTGAAAACTAACCATGTGTACCAACCAAAGGAATTACCTACCCAAGTCAAACAGAACACAGAAAGGCAGAATTTCTCAATAACCTAATTCGAAATACATAAAGAACGCCAATAATATTTTAACCATGCATCACCTATGATTAAGATAAGAGACATTTAAAACCAAATTTGTGTCCTAAAAAATCAATTTGGCTGAGCAATACATATCCCAATTTCAAAAGCAAGCAAAACAAAAGAACGCACAAGATATATATATATATTTCACCTAAAAAGTATACTTCTAACGACATACAAGCGATTCACTATATCAATTTTATCCTAACGTTCAAATATGCTCTTTAATACGTCAAATTATGATTTCCCTGATTTCTCTAACGCAGACACTCGTATATATAGAGAGGGAGAGATAGATTAGCAGAAAAATCAAAATCAAATAGAGGAGCGAAAAGGTAAGGGTTTCCGCGTGTATATAAGTAAACACACAATCACATACGATTGCGAAAATTAGAGCGAATTGGAGAGGAAATGAAAAATAAATTGAAGCACCTGAAGAATTCGCGGAGCTAGAGCTTCTTTTTTTTTTTGTTGATTTTTTAGGGTTTCAGAGGTTGGGAGCTAAAAAGAGTTTTTGTCCCTCGATTTATTATCGTGGTGTGGGGCTGATTTTTTTGTTACGTTTTTTGGAGCGTAACTTGGCTGAGGTGGCGAATTTTTAGTGGAGGAGGTAGGACTTTGATGAGGCGGATCAATTTTGATAGGAGGGAAAACGGTCCATGACGTCGGGCTCGGGCCTGTAACTGTTTCTGATTGATACTCTTGTGTGGGCTTGGGCTTATCCAGGGTGTTACGGATTTTTGGGTGCGGTTGAAATTACGAATTTTTAAAATGTATTGCGTTTTTAAAATGTATCGTAAAACGTAACGTATTTGATGTTGCGATTGAAAAAACAATTAATCTAAAATTAGAAAAAAAAAAAATTGTGATTTCTATAAGGAGGCTAGGAGTGCTTATTTAAAAAAAATGTGAATTTAAACTAAAATTACGATTTCTCATAACAAATATTTGATAACAAAAATATTTTTTAACATATTTTACGAAACACCTTTGTAATTTTAAAAAGTAGCAATTTTAAAAATTTCACTTATTGAAACTGCAATCCCAAGCGGACCCTTAATATTAAACAAGTATTTTTTCATATCAAATATTTTAAAGAGAAAAAGATTTTACGTTTCCTAATGTATCTCAATAAGTATTTTGTATTTGGTTTAAGAAAGTATTTTAATGTGTCCTAAATGTGAGAAATGTCTTTAGTTAAACGTCTTTGTCAAAATATTCTTACAATAAGAATACATATTTACCAAAAAAAAAAATTTTATATTTTGTATTTTGAGTTGTTTGATCATGTATTTAAAAAGAGTGATAAATTCAAACTAAAAAATATATATATACTATTTATTTTTTGTTGTTTGGTCAAAATTTGGAATGTAATTTTTTAGTATATAGTTGTACAAAAGTTAATTATGGTGGTAGAAGAAGGTGACCAAAGAACACCCCGGCCAGCTTCATCTAATAAGGATAAGCCATGCATTTTCTTTCACTTTTGAGTCTAATTTTTCATTGATTATAAAAAAATATATATATAAAAAAATCCTTTAACTAATAATTTCCACTTCACCAAATACAAAAGAACAAGGGAAGAATTTTTATAATTCTCTTACTCACACTGGATCTATTGAAAGGCCAGCAACCACAAAATGAGCCATTTAAGCTACCATAATGATTTGCTCGTCTTCAGGAAGAACATCATTTCAGTGCAAACTTGGATCAAAAGCCAAATAAAATCTGATATTATTCTCTTTCTCTTGCTTTCTGCTTTCCTATATTTTAATATTCTTTAATTACCCAAAAATCTCAAGTTTGAGAAACAATTAGGTTATAAGGTTATGTTCCTAGTATGTCAGTGTAATCGCAAACAAATAATGTTAGGAACATGTCCCATTTGTCGGTATAAAATGAATATAATAAATAAATGTAAAAAGTAGAAAAAAAGTAATGATACAAGATCTACTCAACGGGCCACATGTCAAATTTAACATACACATGGAGGTAATAGAGCCAAAAATGAAGGCCCAAGACAAATGTAATCCAAATTAGATATTCAGATTATGTCCTCCAGATAAATAGGAAACAAAACATGATCAAACTGCTAATTCTACCGTATAACTCTAGGCAAGGCTAAGAAATGGAGGGTGAATCAAAGAACCAAAGAGGTTGTTACAATTAAGACAAATAAGTACATGCATTTAACTCTGACCAACAAGGACATCCTTATATGGTGTTGGACCAGGAACCACTTTTGCTTCCTCGGCTTGCCTTCTTCTGATCCTGTGCTCTTCAATGATGAGGGGGACCTGGCCTTCCCTTTCTTGGCTCAGTCGCTCTTGTGCCCCTCCCCGCAGCTTCTCCAGCCTTAGTCCTTCAATTTGCTGCATCGTGTACACCTTAACTACATTTGCTAATCCCCCAACAAAGAAGAACAGGCTCCCAAAAATCCCCAGCCAGATCCAAGTCATGCCCTGCATATATAGAGACCCTTCCAAGAATTTAGAAACTTCTCTGCACTAGCACTCAAATTGTCTGCCAATATCTACAATCAGATTTTTGTGTTGGTTTTTTGGGCCGATATGATTGTTTATTTTGGAGACAAAATATTAGGTGTTCTTGGCATCTCTTAATTAACTCCAAAAGCTAGCTCAAGAGATGAGGCTTTCCCTCACATTTATAAAGTGATCACCAGCTTCCACAACTGATGTGGGATAATCCAAACAATCTTTTCCTCACACATCGGGCCCGGAGTTGAAGCAGCGACAACTCGTTTCTCCCGTGGACTGTTGGGCGAGACTTGTAAACTTGGTCTCTAATACTAGTTTTAAGTGGTCTTATACCTCTCTCAACTTCAAAAGTTAGCTTAAAAGGTAAGGCTTTCCCTCACACTTATAAAGTGACCACGCCTCTTTCACATACAACCGATGTGAGATAACCTCAATACAAAACGAATTAAGCACTTCACATCTATATATAACTTTCACAAAACAAAAAAAAAAAAAAAAAACCCTCCAAGATTGGATTAATGGAGCAACTTACTAGTAGCTCCAGTCCATGATGGATCCACCCAGATTGCTCGCGACTGTTGAGAATTGCACCCACCACGAACAACAAACTTCCCATCAGAAACGGGATGAGAACACCGTGCTGCAAGATTTGGATATGCCCACCAGCTCTCTCATAGATTTGGCACGAGTTGTGGATCGATCCAACCATCCATAAAACAGAGCCAGCAATGAGCATGTTCATACCATACTTTTCCAATTTGAAGTAACCATATCCTTTCTCTTCCTACAATTTGCGTTCGTAATAATAAAAAAAAAAAAAATCGAAATAAATAAAAAAACTAGCCATCTAAACAAAAGTAGAGAGAAAAACATATATGTACCTGAATAAAAAGAAAGAGAATCCCCAAGAAGAAAAGAAGCGATCCCAGAACCTGAACCACCGGAACAGCAACCTCCACGAGCGCGAGCTGCGGGTCGAACCCCATCATTTGCAGGCGGTAATCGACCCCGGCAAGGTGCGCCACAAGGTCATGAACATTAACCATTACAATAAGCGCCAAGCCTATAAGCAAAAGAACAAGACCGGACTTGGGCTCCTTTGAGAACTGAGCCGCAAACCCACCGAGAAGCACAATGGTGGCGAACACGTATAGGCCCGCGTTTATGTACTCCAACCGGCTTCGGGCCAGCCGAGGTCCGTACATTCGGCTTTCTCGTGCCGATGCTAGCTTCACCATACTATTAGATAGATAGCTTATGGGATAAGAAAACTACAGATAAGATTTTGATGAAAAATTCTACTCTACTGGGCTTTATAAGGTTTTCTCTTTCTCTCTCTGTCTTCCTTGGTCTTGGTTTTGAAAGTTGGATAAGTAAATGGAGAGGGAGAGAGAGAGAAAGGGGTGGTTGGATAGAGGTACGTGGCTTCATGCATGGCGTTCTGTTTATGCA
Organism: Corylus avellana; assembly: GCF_965113065.1. Lineage (NCBI taxonomy): Eukaryota > Viridiplantae > Streptophyta > Magnoliopsida > Fagales > Betulaceae > Corylus > Corylus avellana. The sequence goes on from NC_142491.1 coordinate 46,733,731, forward strand.
GAGTTGGATACATTATACAGAACAAGGATACGTGGCCGTAAAAGACTGAATTTAAGGAAACTGGGATGATAAAAAAATCGAAGATTCGCAGGAGTGGCTTCTTTATTATTATTATCTTTTTTTGGAGACAAAGGCAATATAAGAATCAGTGTTTTATGGCGTATGCTGCTGCAGCCAGACGCGCTGTTTGACATGGCGGGTTTAATTATTACTTTTAGTGTTTAGCCACCATACGCAGTAGCGGTTTACACACAAAATACTGATCTTCTATGGTTGATGGGTAGGGCTGGCAAAACAGGTAATTGGGTAGACTCGATTATGACTCATGATCCGATTACCCGAGACACGAACACGACTTGTTTAGTTAAACGGATTAGCGGGTCTGACACGATTATAACACGGAAAATATTCGGGTAACCCGACACAACCCGCTTAACCCATTTAGCATATATAACCGGGTCATATCGGGTAGATATGACCCGACACGACTCGCGCGCTAAACAGGTAACCCGACCCGACCTGTTAAAAAAAAAACCCTTGATCAAAATTGGAAAAAATAATTTAATAAAGGGATCTCTTAGGCCAAAGGACTAGTCAAATTTATCCTAACCATCCAATAAGAATAAAAAGTTTTAAAAGAGAATGTTTTAATATATAAATAATGATTTAAAAGATAATGTTTTAATATATAGACCCACATAGAAAAAGTAACGGAAAAACAAGGAAAATGCTAGTGAAGTGAAGAGTGAAATGAAGCCGTGAGTGAGTCAGTAAGTGTCAGGGTTAACTTAGTTAGAACTTAGACATAGGTTTTTTTTTTTTTTTTAAAAAAAAAATTAAATTAAATGGGTCTGGCGGCGGGTCGACCCGTGGACCCGCCGGGTTGACCCGCCATACACGAATTTAATTGTGTGTTAATTGGGTGGACCCGATTAAGACCCGAACCCGATAAGCCCAAACCCAATACCTGTTAACTTCGTGTCGGGTTCGCGGATTGTGTCAAAATTGCTAGCCCTATTGATGGGAAAATGCCATGTGATTGTGATCGAAATAAAATTATACCCACTTTGAAGGAGTTACAATTTTAATCAAACAAGAGCTAATCATTTTTAACCATTATTTTACAAATCTAATGAATTCACAATTAGATTTGTGGATTCACTTGAGTTTTGCATTTAGTAATAGATTCACTCATTAATACATAAATAAAAAATGAGATGATTTTTCTTTTTTGCAGTTTTCGGGAACAAATTAATAAGAAAAAGAAAAAAAAGAAGGAAAAAAACCTTTTTAGTTTGGTGGCACAGGCCATGTGGCGCAACGCATTTTGTTTTTGAGAAATGTTGGAGATCAATAAGTCATGGCATTTTTATTTTGTTTTTTACTTGTGAGTTGTGACACATGTAAATGACCGTTTGACGTTTAGCTTCTCTGTCTCTGTCTCTCTCTCTCTCTCTATGTCGCGGAGATAAGCGCACACGGAATGTTGCAGAAACCTTCTTTTCTGGGAACCTGGAAGAACAGTCGCTGGGGAAAGAGCTTCAAGCCCTTTACAACCCTTTACCTGCCTCCGGAAACCCCTCGCAACCGCATCGTTTCCACCAACATTTCCATCACAAAGTATTGCAAAATTGGCCAACTAGACATTGCTCGCAAACTGTTTGATGAGATGCCGGAACGAACTGTTGTTTCATGGAACACCATGGTTTCTGGCTACTCCAAATGTGGAAAATACGATGACGCTCTAAAACTAGCTTCAAATATGCATCATAGCAATATGAAGCTCAACGAGACCACTTTTTCTACTATACTAAGTGCGTGCGCACATTCGGTATCGGTGTGCGAGGGAAAAGAGCTTCATTGTTTGGTTTTAAAATCTGGGTTTGAGAGATCTCAGCTTTTGAGTAGTGCATTGCTGTACTTTTACGCGAACTGTATTGAGATTGAAGGAGCTAAGCGGGTGTTTGACGAGTTGCGTGATGAAAATGAGTTGTTGTGGAGTTTGATGCTAGTAGGGTATGTGCGATGTAACTTAATGAGTGAGGCTTTGGACGTGTTTAAAAGGATGCCATCCCGGGATGTTGTGGCATGGACTACGTTGATTTCTGGATATATGAGGAGGGAGGATGGATGTGAAAGAGCTTTGGAGTTGTTTAGGAAGATGAGAGGGAGTAGTGAGGTGATGCCTAATGAATTTACATTGGATTGCGTTATAAGGGCTTGTGGGAGATTAGGAAGCCTACGTGAAGGGAGGATTGTCCATGGGCTTTTGATCAAATACGGGTTTGAATTTGATCAGTCGATTGGTGGCGCGTTGATTGAATTTTATTGTGGTTGTGAAGCTATTGAGGATGCCAGGATAGTTTATGATAGGATTAGAAACCCATGTTTAAATGCTTCCTATTCGCTTATTGATGGGCATATGTTGATGGGTAGGATTGAAGATGCTGAGCTGATTTTTAATAGACTGATTGAAAAGAATCCAATCTCATATAATTTGATGATTAAAGGTTATGCAATGAGCGGTCAAGTCAAGGAATCAGAAAGAGTGTTTAAGAAAATGACCCAAAGAACTATATTTTCTTTTAATACTATGATTACTGTGTATTCTAGGAACGGAGAAATTGATAAAGCTTTGGAGCTGTTTGAAGAAACCAAAGGGGAGAGAAACCCAGTGACATGGAATTCAATGATGTCAGGTTATATTCAAAACCATCAGTATAAAGAGGCTTTCAAACTCTATGTGACCATGCACATATTATCAATAGACCGTACTAGATCAACATTCTCTGCTCTATTTCATGCCTGTACATGCCTTGGATCTCTTCAACTAGGACAACTACTTCACGCCCACCTGATTAAAACACCATTTGAATCGAATGCTTATGTTGGAACATCTCTTGTAGACATGTACTCCAAATGCGGGAGCATCCATGATGCTCAAAAATCATTTAGTAGTATCTCTTCACCCAATGTGGCGGCTTGGACAGCTCTTATTAATGGATATGCACATCATGGAATTGGCTTCGAAGCAATTTTACTGTTTGGAGATATGTTAAAGCACGGAGTTGTTCCTAATGGAGCTACCTTCATTGGGATTCTGTCTGCTTGTGGTCGTGTTGGTCTAGTCAATGAAGGGATGAGAATTTTCCACTCAATGGAAAAATTTTATGGAGTAACCCCAACTATAGAACACTACACATGTGCGGTGGATCTTCTTGGTCGCTCAGGCCATCTACAAGAAGCTGAGGAGTTTATAAAACAGATGCCTGTTGATGCAGATGGGATTGTCTGGGGAGCTTTGCTTAGTGCCTGTTGGTTCTGGATGGACGTGGAGATGAGTGGGAGAGTCGCTGAGAAGATGTTCAGTTTGGATCCTAAGCCAATATCTGCTTATGTTATTATGTCTAACATGTATTCTATATTGGGAAAATGGGGGGAAAAGCTGAATTTGAGGAAGAGATTAACGGACATAGGGGTCAAAAAGGCTCCCGGGTGTAGTTGGATTGAGATGGACAGCAGAGTTCATGTGTTCTCTGTAGAAGATAAAACCCATCCTCATTGTAATGACATTTATGCAACTTTGGAACATCTAACATCGAATATAAGTTCCATTGTTCAATTTGATTTTTATTTTGATTCCAGACAAATAGTGGAAGGCTAGTTACTTTAATAGCAACATATTCTTATTGAACGATCTCATATTACTTGTGTGATCTTTATATTTTTTATTCTTTTCTCTCTATACTCCCTTTTAGCTTGGGATTTATTTCTAAACTTTGGATTGCTAAAATTTTGAGAAATATCTGAAACTATTGGTTAAGGTTTATCTTCTTTTATATGTATCTGTGACATATTTTTATATTGTTTCTATGTTTTGTTGAAGCATCATGTTATTATCTCTTTACTTTTTTAATTTAGATAGATGCACTTCTAGGATGGCATGTTTCATGTTTCTTCTTTCTGTAAAAAAAAATGGTTTTGTCCAATGTTAAGCTCATTGTAGCAAACTCTGCATTTAGTGACTTGGGTAGGCATAGGCTTTAATTTGTTTAAAAAGTTTCTGGTTGAGTTTTTAAATATGATCATGTTCTTTTTCCTTTGGCCAATCAATTACGATTGTGTTAGAACTGATTCTTTCAATTGGTTGTGAATTGGTTCAGCTCATGTTGCGGGTTCCTGAACAATGGCTGCACACCTTGGTGACATGATATTCTAAATTCAAGCTTTGATGTCTCCTTCCTTTTAATTGCATTGCCGTGAATCATGGGGCATATTGGATGCTGACAGCTGACTTGCATTTGTTGATGCAGAATGGGTTCTACCGTTCTAAGGACATATTCTTTTTCAAAATTATGTTCAATGCAAACCCAAGCAACATTTCTTTTATTCTTCTCATGTCTAAGAATGATGCTAATGACAATGATGCAAATTAACTGTTTGTTTTGTGTTTTTGGCAAACAAGATCTGCTTATTGTCCTAAGAGGTGAGAGCAACTCTTTCTTTTAAGTCTGTTTAGTGCCTCTGCTTTAGCATACATTTCTAAGGACATATTCTTCTTCAAAATTATGTTCTATGCAAAGCCAAGTAACATGTCTTCATTCTTCTCGTATCTAAGAATGATGCTATTGGCAATGATGCAAATTAGCTGTTAGTTTTGTGTTTTTGGCAAACAAAATCTGCTTATTGTCCTAAGATGTGAGAGCAACTCTTTCTTTTAAGTCTGTCTGTTTAGTCCTTCTGTTTTAGCATGCATACATCCTTTGAAAAATTAAAAAAGCATACAGTGTTTGTTTTATATCTAACCCTAAGCCAACTGATATATCTCAGTGAAATCATTTAAAACAGACAACCCAAAAAAATAGAAAAGCGGCTGCTTGCTACTTATGTCCCTTCCATTAGTGAATACTGGAATTCAAAGAGGACCTTTAACTCATGTAGATGCTCCGATGAATAATTTAAGTGCTTCTTTTTGGTGGCTTTATTGACTAAGGGATGGTCTTTGCATAGACAGCAATACTGCTGGGTAATAAACAGGGGCTATATTGAGCTTAGGTGACTCAGTAGATATATAAGCTGGAGTAAACTTCAATTTTTGCTATTGTTTTTCTTTTTCAGAAAGTACTTGTAATTGCAACGAGTTGGCAAATAGAATTGCATTTTGGACATATAATACTGGGCATGGATTCCATTCAGAGTTTTATTTTTCAAATAAGTACTTTGTTTTATATTATTTTTTACAGAAACAAGGAATTGAGTTTGTTTTGTTGCCTGCAGGGTTAAATTTCAAGAATTCATGTAATGGCATAATTCTAGATTTTAGACTTGTTTGAGCAAATTAATATTTAGGATTTTATTTTACTGCCCTCTTTGTAGTTCATTGAAATTTATTTATTTAATGAAATAAAGTTCTCCCTGTCACAAACAAACCTCTTAAAATAAATAGTACAGATCATTACATAAGATAAAAGACAAAATACACATGCATGCATGTACATATACATGCATTGATGCATGACCTATCTTGAACTAAAATTTTTAAAGACCCATGCTATGGGACACAACATTGAAATGGAACTTAATCAGATCTTAGTTGACTTCTTCAATTTTTTCCATTAATGCCGTCGTTAGTCATGAGCTGCAACTGTTTGGACTTCTCATCGTTCTTTTCCAAATCCCATTTGCTTGGTTCTTTTATAATTCCTCGTTTCCTATACTTGCAGTAGAGCATGAGTTGAAGGATGCCTAAAGGACAACCAACTAGATTTGGGGCCTGCAAAGGAGTTAGAGAATCAAAGCATATGTAAGTTTTACAGGATAGAAATTTTTTTGACAGAAAAACTAGAGCTTAATCATGATACAAACCGCAAGAAACAGATCATGGCTCAGTACTCCATAAGCCATCCAACATGAACTAGCAAGGAATGAGAAAAAAGATAAGTAGAACGGCATGAATTCCACGCTCTTTGTAAGTATTACTTGCTTCTGCAATAATAAAATAAAGTTATATGCTGACAGGGACAACAAAGTATCATGCATAAGAATAAAAACTTAGAAGCGAAAATGTTTGGTTACTATAGCTCTTACTACAATTTTCTTACAAATTTATATGACAATATCTTAATAATGAAAAAATTAGGCAACAAAATTTAATTGTTTAATAGTTGACATAATAAATGTCACTTAGACTGTTATGTGTATAAAAAATTTGTAGTAAAAATTGTAAGAAGCATGTGTGCATGTTACATCTTGCATGGATTTGAAATATTAATAAAAATAAATTTCAACTTCTTCTGTTGCCAATTACGATGCTATAGATATCATTTTCATGAAATAATCTGAAAAGATGACTCACCATCACTACCAGTGGAGAACCGTACATTGTTGTAGAGACCAAAAGCCCTACACTCCCAATAAACACCTTTCGATGATGGTGATCATGGAAAGCAAGAGCTGAGATGATCGCAGGGATGATGAATCCTATGATAACACATGTCACCGACACAAACACCTTCATCTGCACCCTCACGGTATTCATAAATCATTAATACACTCTTCAACTGAATATTATGCATGTACTTGTGAAGGATTTGACATGGCAAATAGAAAACCTACGTCTGTTGAAAAACATGTACAGCATTTTTTCATGTCTATATATCGAAATCATTACAATATGAACGGATGGGAATCATAATATAATATATCTCATGCCTGCATGGGAATCATAATATATCAAGTATACTGGAAAAACTTTGTTGTTAAACATGAAATGTGAAACTTGCCTTCTGACGTCTATCTGAAGCGAACCAGAAATATATGAAAATGAAGGAGAACTCGAGAAGAATTCCCAGGCCATTGATGGTAACTAGAGGAAGATTTTCCCAATTATGGCTTACCACTGGCAGTCCATACCAAGTATAAAAGAGACAGTTTGCTAGTGCAATGATGTAAGGAACACATGAAAACTCCTCTGTGCTTTTCTTCCTTATGATTCTTGTAAAAGTTAATCTGAAAACATTAAGAAAATCATAATTGAAAAAGTTGAGTAACTTGGTCAATGATTCAACCTATTAAGCATTGCTCACTGGAATTAAATAAAGATAGAGTCAACTATGCAGTAGAATAGCATGTTGACATTACGTACATGGGAACTGCATAAAGTAACACAGAAGTAGCATTCCCTGCAATAAACACCAGGAAAGTATGATTATTAGGTGAAACTTTTTTGACATTTGGTCTTTCATAATGATTGGGAGCTGAGAAAATAAACAGAGAAGAAAGAAAGTACCCATGACTCCCACTGCCATCCGCAACCTATCTCCCATGTTTGCTCTGGAAGGATGGTCCTAAGATGTAGAAATGGTCCCAACAATAAGAGTCTGAACAAATACTTATGAATGATATGTTGACTGTTTAACACTCTTCAGGGGATATAAATAATGGTGTAGACAGATAAAACAAAATAATAGAAATTTGAAAGAAGTAAGAGAAGTGCTGTCTATGTCATTGTAAGCAACTTGTTCTAATGTGGAGCTTTTTAATACAAAAGAAAAAGCTCCATGAAAATTCTTTGTTAATTTTTGTCATAGAATTAGAGAAACAACAGAAAGAGAATTGCTACCTATTTTGGTTCTCTGCTGACTGGCAGATGCCCGTCAGATTTCCACTATTCACTTGACAGTAATATCTATCTTGTTAATTGGCAATGCATAATATATGAAATATTTGATATACCAAGTGCTTTCTGCTTCTCTGCCTCCGGAGCATTATATTTGCCAATAATGTGTTAAAAGACGTTATTAATAGAAGTGCTCTCTTGATTGATGATGTGGCTTCCATTTTCATTAAGACATGGGACTTATTGGCAAACTGTAGAGTAGATTTACTTGATTTTACGAGAATTCAATTTCTCAAAGTAACTTGTTATCACAATAATGGCAGTGTAATATTATCAGTTGCAAATAATAGAAAGTCCATGCAAAGTGACTTAGCTTCTTACTTTTCTTAGTTGCTAGTTTTAGTGTTGGCAATTTCAGTGTCAAAATATGTTTAGTTCTAAGTTTAGTTAAGTCGTATAAAAGTTGAGCTTGTGTATGTTGTCCAACATAGACCTAGTTGGAGTAAAAAAGAGCCATATCTTTTGATTCCGACATCAGCTGAAAGACAAACTTAGTACGTTGAAAGCTAACTAAAATGTTATAACATTGTATTTCCTAAAAAGTTACATATCAAAATGATTTATCTAATCAATTTTGGAAGTGCCCCACCATAAAATCATTCATAAGAACAATATTTGTTCAAATTGCATGGACACCCTCTTATGGAGTATAGAAAGTTATTATTCCCATCCGATCCACACATCAAAATAGTTCTTAGAACACAAGAGAAGAAGAATTTTTTAAATGGAATCGAACGTAAAGCTTTTAGTGGTGTGCTTTCTAGAGAAGAAAAGTAAATAAGATTTATTCCAATTCTGCTCCTAATTAAAGTTGGTTTGTATTGGTCAGGGTTTTGGAGAACTAAATCAAATGATAGGGCACATATTGGAGAAGTCCTTCTTAGTCAAACTATGTTAGAATAAAAAATTGGAGGTAATTTTATGGCTAATAATTAAATTAAATATTTTTCTGCTAATGAAGAAAATTATCTGATATGATCATGATCTCACCTCCTTTTGGCTGTCTTCCATTCATTTTTGCTTTGAAAATTTCAAAATTCTAAAACCTCAACCCAACATTGGGTTTCTGATGCTTTATTTCGGCATGGTATACTTCAGTACTTGAATATTCTTCTATAAATTATGTGTGTCTATTTTGAAAAGGTCAGTCACTTTATGGTATTTCTGGTTGCTGCTAATATAATATTACAACCTTTATTCTCCTTAATCAGATCGTCAATATTATAGATAATTATATCTTTGGTGTTCTAATACTGCAAATTCTATGACCTAGAAGGTTTTGATTGATAATTATAGAATACAGAATATATGTAATTTTTGGTGGTTACAAGTGAATGATATGTGAGCATGCATACAGAATATATATATTCCCAGGTAGAGAAACATGCAAGTGCATTTTGTTGGTGATATCAAGCAAAGAATCACCTTGATGTGGATGTTTGAACTCTGCCCTTGATATAATGCACATGTTGTAATGCACTTAATCAACAAACGTGAAATTCAAAGAATTGTTGAACAATTACCATAGGCTTCAACATGGTGATATGAATATCAGAAAATTCTTATCATTTGATGATTGGTCTCAATCAAAGCCTCAAAATAGGACAACATCATGCCTCATCTAACTTTATCTTTTTTAATGAATTGTGTTTTTCATATTATTCCCTGCATTTAAAATTTTTAAGGCAAAAGGGAAAATTGTAGGTGTACAAAGATGTCTTTCAACTTACTTTATAAAATTTGCATGTCCCTTGAATGTGTGAGAAACACATATTTTCTCACATGCTAATTAAAAAATGTGGTTCTCACGAACCGAAGGGACACATGACATTTTTATAAAGTGGGTTGAGGAAAATTCTTCTAACCCATTTTGGAGAAAATTTATGTCTCTTGTGCTAAAAGATGAAAAAGTAGATGTTTTAACTTTCTTTAACTGGTAATATTCTTAATTAAGATTATGCATATAGTTTCTCTAGATGATGATGAAATAAGCATATCAATTGTAAGTGTTTATCTCACCATTTTTGTTCATTGTGAAAACATGCAAATGTGTTGTTAGTGCACTCGTGAGTGTTGTGTCTCACATTGATAAGTATAAAAATTAAAAAATTAAAAAAAAAAAACAAAAAAAAATTGCTAATATACTTAAGTGAACCAAAGCTCATTAGCTTAGGCTTTTGAGCTAAAAGTAATGTCCAAATATATATATTAATATCTCTTGTTTGACTTCCTAAGTGCTTACGCATGACACTCTCGTGTAAAGAGACACACAAGGAGGGTTGGGTCAATGTGAAAAAGATACTTGTGAGTTTTGTGTCCCATATTGGTAAAGTATTAAAAAAATAAAAGTAGTTAATATACCTAAGTGGACCAAAGTCCATTAGCTTAGACTTTTAAGCAAAAAGTGATGCCCAAATATGCATATTAATGTACTCTTGGTTAACTCCCTAAGTACTTCTCTCTCTAACAGAATGCATAACTTAAAGATTAGTGTTTGAATCCCTTTTATACCTCTTAAGTAAAGATGTTGTCTCTAAGGAGTAGTTTGAAACCCTTGTGAACCAATTTGCTGATGGGTTTTTGACAAATCTCCTCCAGGATACAACAGAGCCTTGATATAATTCAATAAGCAATCTCTTGAATTCTCCTAAAACCGTATAAGGGTGTAGAGGCTGAAAGTTGTAAGTAAGGTTACTTGCAAAAAGAAAAATCTCACCACCCTTATATATAAAGGTGAAAATGTGTAAGCCAAGAGATATGTCATGACAAAGAAATGTAATTGAAGAGAGGTTGTGAGACATCTCCACACTTAAGAGACACCCTTTCACAAAAGACATATATTAGTTGTCAACCGAACTTCCCAAAAGACACAATTTCTGAGTTAATTATTAATTAATTAATTTTGGAGTGTTACATTCTGAGTTCATGATAAACGTAAATTACTTTTTAAAATTGTTAGAATTTGAAATCAAATTCATAACCAAAACCGATGTAAAAGTATCTAAGGCGTGTAAATAGAGACACCTCATGGCGAAAATATGTAATTGAAAAGACACATGGCCTATGAGGCATCTCTACACCCTAAGAGATACATTTTCACAAAAAAGACATCTATATATAGTAGTCATCAACTGAAATTCCCAAAAGACACCATTTCCGAAAGTAACTAACTAGAAAAGAAAAAACATATATTTTATTGTCTTAAATCAACGATGATATTATTATTATTATTATTATTACAATTAACTTCCATTGAAACATACACGCTAAAAAAATATGTAGCTGAGTTTCAATATTTTAAAGACATTGTTGTGAGAATATTATAATCTCATTAAAAGTCTAATATGGTCGGTCCTCCACAAAAAGTCTAATATGAACCTTAAAAGCTAAGCCTCTCCAAACTCTAGGGGTCGTAATCTAAATGGTCGTCTGACACTTCTTTGTCCTCAGCTATTATATATAATTGTAAAATCCAACAATTTTATGGGTTGAATGATATCTCAACATACTATATAATAATCTCATTAAAAGACTCTCGAAAGTGTCAATCTCTGTCTCTGTAATGCACAAACTTGAGCGAAATCGTAAACAAGAAGCTTAAGTTATTCTAGACGAAATTAATGCACGAGCAATATGGAATCCTTTTAGGCTCAAAAGATGCTCCTCTGGCACCACAAAATTTTCAAGAGTCTGGCTACTTGGCTAGCAATTAACGCAATGCTTGCTTTTCAAGTGGATAGATGCATATATGTAGCCCTAATTGGCTAATTGGCTAATTGTGGGTTAGGTGTGGGGTAGGATAATGCCAACAAAATGATCCCAAACAAAAAAGTTTGGTGAAGAGCATACTCTGGAAACCAATACTTGAAGAATGTTTTTTTTTTTTTTTTTTTTTTACATGTAAGCACAAGAGAGGAGAGAGAATTTGAATTAGTAACCTCCGCTTCATTAGGCGTAGTCCCAGCCGATTGAGCTACCTCTTGAGGATACTTGAATAATGTTTTTTGCTTCAATTAGATTTTCTTTAAAAAAAAAAATTAATTTTTTTTTTAAAAAATTAAGGTCCATGTAAGTTCTTATTGGGTTTAATTGGTAGGGCAACAAGACAAAATAGATATGTATGCATCAGCCCATTGAAAAATTAGCATCAATCATTCTTAAGTTGCAACAGCTTCCTACACCAATAACAGTTAAAATACTTTTGTTCCACGCTTGCAGTTGCAACAGTTTATTGGTTTCATGGGACTAGAAAAGATATTCTCCAAACAAAGCTAATCCTCGTTTCATGCCGTTTCCCAGCTCATATTCAAACTTTCAGTTTTAGGCCCAATGGCAGGGGTTGTTTCTGTGTTTAGATATTGGGCCGAGTCTGGCCCATATATAGCACCCGAAAGTTGGTCCAACTCAACTCAATTCAGTTCCTTACGCGACAACATTAATTATCTGTATAGAAAGAAAAAAAACATACTTTCACATTTATTTATCACATTTAATTTATATTGACCGACATTGTGTGATTTAAATTTTTTTTTGTTATAATGTATGATATAAAAAGTCACTTAAAATTTGTCATTTTTATGTCCTTTCATCCAACCTTTTTACCCTTGTAAGAGTCCGTTTGGGAGTGCATTTTTAAAGAAATAATTTGCGTTTTTAAACCAAATTGCAATTTTTGGAATATTTGAGATTGCGATTTCTATAAGTTGACTAGGGGGTGCTTATTTGAAAAAGTGCGAATTCAAACCAAAATCATGATTTCGCTGAAAACAATATTTGGCGCAATATTTATCTCTTTGGCCATGAAACCGCAATTATATGCTAATGTTATCCAAACACTCAATTGATTAAAAAAAAAAAAAAATTCTTAACTTGTTTTATCAAACACCTGTGCGATTTTAAAAAGTAGCGATTTCAAAAACGTAATTTTTAAAATTCTACTTATTGAAATCACACTCCCAAATGGGCACTAAGTTTTACAGACCTAATGACTGATAATTATCTTTAAAAAAAATACATATAAAAAGGACATTTAAACTTTGTCTAAATGTATTCAAATTAGGTAAGAATATATACCTTAATTTGGACAACAGCACTTTGGTTTTTTTTTTTTTTTTTTTTAAATGTCCGCATAAGAGAGGGAGAGGAATTCGAATTAGTGACTTCAACTTTATTAAGAACAGCACTTTAGTTTTGGCCACTGTACAAAGGCCGATACGATCCATCTTATGCAAATAGCGTATATATGTTCGAAAATTAATGAAGGACCACCGTATCTTTTCCTTCCCAACAAACATTAATATATACATATAGAACTGGTCCCAAACTAGTTTTGGTCATATTTATGGTCCATTTCCCTGGTTTGAAAATCGTTGGTGCGATGGCTAAAAATGGTCAAAATGACTCAATGAGCATGGTGATATGATGGAGTTTTTTCACTCTAATGGAAGAAAACAGCAGGCTGCTGGCGTGACTGACGCATCAAGTGTGCTAATGGCCGTGGCATGCACTGGCAGGCATGGCGATCGATCGGACCTCATCGCTTCTATCGTACGCGTACTGCTTGCAATACATGTGGCTGCGCGTGCGGCGTGACAACTTGGTCATGATGATTATGTTTTGTAGCGAGATGTGCGTTCGATCGACCAACAGACGGGAAAAAGACAATACAGAGGAGTACTGTAGATTCCGTAGGATCGATGAAGGATTTTTTTAATTTTTTTTCTTCTATATTATCTTTAGGGTTTTGTTCTTCGTGATTTTTTTTCGTCGTTTTACTTGGTGATTTGTGAAGTTATTCTTATGTTTATTGTAATAAATAAATAAATAAACAAGGACTTTATTTTAAAAAAGAAGAGAGAGAGAGAGAGATGGATTTTGTCTTCTTCGATTCTTTCTTTTCTGATGGTATATAGCAAATTAGGGTACGGCAACAACCAATCATAAATAGGTAATGATTAATGATTATGACATTAGTGAAGATATTATGATATTTCTATATCAATTTTAGTTTTTTAATTTTTTTAATTTTTAATTTTTCACACCACGCACTCTCTTTTTTTATTCAAAAAGCGAGAAGGGGTGATCAGTGTAATTTTTTTCCTAGGGCGTGACTATCGGGGTTTCTATCTGTTGTGAAATGTTTGGTTTGAGCCATAGCTACTGTCTGGGAAGACAAGTCCATCATCATAGCTCCATCAAAGTGCAAGTTGGTAAAATCTCTTCTTAGTAGCATCTGGTTTGCGGACTACTACCGCAAGCGGGTTCGAACCCATGACCACTAAGAAGAAAGGAGGGAAAAATTGAACCTTATTCCCTGCTGCTTTACCAACTCAACTGCCACCTTGATGATTTATTTGGTGGTTCTCACCCCAACTAAAACAGTGTGATATAGGATCACTTTTAATTCCCTAAAATTATTTTCTGTCATTAAAATGAGAGACATGGCTCATCAAACCATTGACTTTAAAAGTGAATTAATAGATATGATTACAATGATCATGAGAGCCCAACTTTTTTAAGCGTCTCACATGCAGGTATTATTTTTCTTCTACGATAAAGACAAGGTTTATCATTTTGATCACATATAAACTATATATTAAACTAACTCCAACACCCTTAATTATGATCAGAATTAATTTTAAAAAGCTTAATCAACTATATATTAATTAATATCTCTATCTTATTCTATATATATATATATATGTTCTGAGTTTTCCCCCTCTCACTGTCTATTCAACCATCGATCTACCAATTCGGTAAAGGTACAAGCCTACAAGTCAACACACACACACACACACATGTACATCTGCTTGGTTCGTTGGGCAGTCCTATCAACATACATTCCCTTTTGTTTGAACTCCCAGATCACACATATATACCCTGTTATATCTCTTACCTTCCCTAGGCAATCCTCTATTTTTCCGTCTCTTTTATTCTCTCCCACTTTTCTACTCTTCCTCTTCCTCTCCCTTTTACCCCATGGGTGGTCGACGTCGCCGGGCGCAATCCGAAATCACCAGTTTTGAGTCTGAGGGTCAGTGTGCTTTTCCACTTCTTTTGCTTTTATATATATATATATATATATATATATATATATATCTGTGTGTGTGTGTGGGATTTTTTGTTTCTTCTCTTATTTTCTCCTCTTAGATTAAAGTTTTTGTTTTGTTCATTTGTCTGGCAGAGGTTAGTAGTATTGAGTGGGAGATTATAAACATGACTGACCAAGAAGAAGATCTCATCTGTAGAATGTATAGACTTGTTGGGGAGAGGTAAGCTGATCATCACAAAACTGTTAGTAGATAATTATGTCAGTCATTTTTGAATTGAATTGGGTCCCATGCACAGGAGTGAGAGGTATATAAACTTGATATATATTTGTGATTAGTAATTAGTAATAATGATCTATTGACTAATTTTTACTATTACGTTATCTCTAAATATAACATTACTCATTTGTGATTTATATATTAATATTTTTAGCGTTTTCTTTTTTCTACTTTCTAAACAACATCATTAAACAAACGCCGTTAATGGGTTTGACAATCAAACCACACTGTTTTCTACCCAAATTGGAGTGAATTTAGGTGGTAGACAAAGATCCATTTACATGGGCAAGAATTCTTACTTTTTAGATCAGACTGATACCAACGCACATGGGCATGCGTGAAACAGTACTGTATAAAAGATCAAGAAGTACTGACTAGAAGAAACATGTGGACTGTGGCTTTTGGCCACCAGAACCAGAAGAGTCTGAAGAGACTCAGACACCCTAGTAGATAAGGCTAAGCTTACTTGTTGATTCTGCTAGCTGCACAAAATCTTCTTATGATATATAAAATAATGCCTCGGATTTGTTTGTATTACTTATATTATGATTGTCTTTTTTAGTGCAGTAATATAAATTAAAAATTAAAGGTTGTGCTCCAAATCTAGTTTGTCCTTTTATTTTTATTATAATGACTAGTTTTGTGTTGTATGATCTAATTAATATTTATGATAGTTTTAATCATAGCCATTTGTGTAGGGGGATTATTACTTCTGTATTGTCCCTATTTTTGCATTATGGGCACTAATCTAAAAAATTCTTAAGTTAGGGTTTGAATTCATGGTTGATGTTCCGTACTATTTTAAATCATGACTATTCGAATCTCAAAAAGTCTATAATGATGAGGGACAAGAAAGAGATAATTGGGTCTAGTAGTTTTATTTAAGTTTTATTAATTAATGGGTTATTAGTATCTAATTTTATGTTTTGAGTGAATTTGTAAGAGTCATGGGTGTTATTTTATAATTTAACAAATGAGTTTTGTCCAAAGTAAATTCATTAGGTTATGGTTAAGGTTTGGTCCTTTGTCTATTTATTAAGGGTTTGGCTTAAAGTCAATCAAATTAAGGTTAGCATCTAGTTAGTGGGTCTATTAATTTAAGTGTACTTTTGTGCTTCAATAAAAGTAATTAAAAAGATTTTGATGAATAAACATAGTCCTTTCTTTTTAGTGGCTAGACTCCACCGCATTCTATTATTGGTAAATGAAACTCTGGTTAATTTGAAAGTTAATTTGTGATGAGATTCCATGCATGAGTCGTGATTAGGGTTGTAAGACTCAATCCTCCCACGCATATCATTTACTACTTTTTATTCTTTGTTTGTTGTTGATATCCAGCCTACATCACTTAAGTTAATAGAAAAATGGTAATCTTAATCTTTTAAAGTAATATCCTAACACATGTAGGCTAGAATTGAGGGAAGATGAAACCCTATTGCTACTAACCTTGTCCAATATTCATATGAGACTCATGTTGGGGTTATCTCACATCGGTTGTGGAAGAGATTGGTAGCTAGTTTCTAAGTGTGAGGAAAAGTTTCATCTCTTAAGTTAGTTTTTAGGTTAAGAGAGACCCAAGATTATCCAACATTGGTATCAAAGCCCAGGTTCAACCAATAAGTCTCGGGCCAATAGTCCACTGGAGAAACATGTTGTTTCCACTTTGACCTAGGACCCGATGTGTGAAGCGGAGATTGTGTGAATTATCCCATATCGGTTGTGGAGGGAGCTGGTAGTCATTTTATAAATGTGAGGAAAAGCCTCACATCTTAAGCTAATTTTTGAAGTTGAGAGAGGCTCGAGTCACCCTAATACCCTCATTGTTTTGGGCACTTTCAAAAGGAATTAGCCACCCAAATGTTTTAAAAAGCAGATCCGGCTTACATGCTGTAGTTTAAGTAACAATCAAGATTGAATATCTAAAAATGTGTTGCTTACACTACAGCATAAATGCTGTTATTAAGCCAAATGTAACGACCCAGGGAAAAGCGCTAGCCATATCTGCGCTATTACCCCAAAAGGACTAGTCAATTTGGAGTTTTCCTAGAATTCATTATAAAGCCCAGTTTCACCTAGTAACTAGGCAATGTGGGACTTAGCACCCATGACTTATCTCTATAAACCACCCACTCTATGTGGGCTTCTTTTCATCTTCCCAATATGGGACCGGGGTGTTACAAACTCCCCCTCTTAAACTCCTGACGTCCTCGTCAGGTCCACGTCATGCAGTGCTCCAATACCACATGACCTGGCGTTACTAGGTGGCTCTGATACCACTTGTAACAACCCAGGGAAAAGCGCTAGCCATATCTGCGCTATCACCCCAAAAGGACTAGTCAATTTGGAGTTTCCCTAGAATTCATTATAAAGCCCAGTTTCACCTAGTAACTAGGCAATGTGGGACTTAGCACCCATGACTTATCTCTATAAACCACCCACTCTATGTGGGCTTCTTTTCATCTTCCCAATATGGGACCGGGGTGTTACACCAAATCCTTAAAAAGCTTCCAAAATATATGTTTTTATGAGTATCTTCTTTGATCGACAGACTTGAAGATCATGAAGTCTTGGCCACTAGCTAGTCACCAGTGATTATCAAATATTAACACTTGGGATTCCTTTCAGGTGGGATTTATATTAACACTTGGGATTCCTTTCAGGTGGGATTTAATAGCGGGCAGGATTCCAGGCAGAAATGCGGAAGAAATAGAGAGGTTTTGGATAATGAGACGCTGGGAAAAGCTCGCCGATAGAAGAAAATTGCATAAGAAAGAGAATTCCAAAATCTTTGATCATTGATTTTCAATTAATGCTACACAAAAGTTGTTTCTGTCTTTTTAGTTGTATTTTTTGGCTTTTAAATTTAGTAAAAATATATATATATATATTTTTAAACTCTCAATTGCAATGGATATTATCATAATAAAAAATAAATCTTCCCCCTCCCACCTTTACTTTTGGCCAGTGGATCAACAAGTGAGACAAATATATATATATATATATATATATATATATATATATATACAAAGGAATGTATAATTTAAAAAGTTTTTGTGATATATTCAAAGTTTTGCAGTGGAGCAGAAAGGCATCGGTTCCAAGAAACAGCAGCATCTTTGTCCTCAGGTGCTGTCAACGTTACTGCTAAAACCTTATCCTAATTGATATGATATATGAGCTGTACAACATATCCCATTCACGATGAACCACGCTTTGACTAAATAAAGCAAATGAATTATGTTAAATACCAATAATTTTATAAAGAAATTAATAATAATGATTTCACCCCTTTATTAGGGTCAATCCTTGACCAAATAATAATAATAATAATTGTTTTAAACTTGCATTATGATTTATCCATAGATGTTGAAAACATACATTAAGTTCTAAAATGCACCCTTGTACTTGCTTAATTTACTGGGCTGTCATTTGTGCTTCCTATTATTACATTGCCAACATGTCACAACATTGTGAAAATGTGTGAATCCTACCATTGGGAAGAACTAGGGTTTGGGAAAGACCAAATTATTTCGTCACAATCTATAATTTAATTTCATCACATTGATATAATTAATGGGAAGAAAAAAAAATATACATTTCATTTATACATGCCTATCAGCAATGCTGAATACATTTCTATGTTTATCTAGCTTCCTTTTCAGGGTTTTTTTTTTTTTTTTTGGGTTACAATGTTTGGGTTGTTGCAAGACTATATATAATACAGAGAGAGAGAAGTATAGAGAAGGACTTGGCAAGCAGAAACCCTTGTGAGGGAAAGAGTTAATATAGGAGACGTATATGATGCTTCTCTATTCAGTTTATAGTAAATGTTGGCGAAGATAATCCACTCGAGCTGGATGCTTGAGCTTCAGCAAAGCCTTCACTTCATGCTTCCGAACCATTTCTCTTGAAATATTTAAGTTTCCAGCAATCTCTCCCAATGTTCTATCACCTTTACCATCAAGCCCGTATCTTTGCCTCATTACCAAGCTCTCCTTGGGCTTTAGAGAATCAAGCTGGGAAAAGAATTTCGAATACAAGTTTTTAACTTCTGACAGCAAGATTTCAAGTAAAGGTAAAGCCTTACTTTTAAACCCTAGCCCACTAGCTCACTAAAAATAGAAAGAATGAATTTAATCATTAATTTATATTCATTCTAACACTTATCTTCACGTGTGTGTTCAAATTCTTTTTTAAAATAAGTGAGAACTAATAAGTAGAATATATAATTAAAATGAAAAGTAAATGACAGAAACAAAATGCAAACTCAAGACATTTGCTCTATTACCAAATTAAATCATCATTTATCTCAAAAGTTTAAACATATAAAAATGGATGAGTTTGGTCATTTAACTTGATTATTCTAAGATCTAATTCATTAGCAGATGGTGATGAAATTTGTTTAGAAACTAGAGAGAGTAAGGAATGCAGAACGAAATGCAAGGTTGGGGAGGATGAGTGATTACCACATCATCAAGAGCAATCCTAAGAAGAGCAGGTTGCCTCCAGTTATCAGCTCCAACACCATCAACATCAGTGATCCCCTTAATGTACTCTTCTTGTGTGGTTGCATGCCTTGAATGGAGAGAGAGAACAGGTCTCGCGGCTTTCATAACTTCCTGATACCTCTCAGGGGAGATCCCAACTTTTTTTACTATCTCTTCCTCTGTGGGTAATCTATGAAGCTCAAACAACAACTCAAGTTTGGCTCGTTGGATTTCTACTCTAACCTGCATAAACACAAGTGAACACATGCATATTAAGCACGCCTGCCATGTTATTTCTACCTTTTCTTGACTTTTGTATTAATTGCAACAATGTACCACTTTCAAATAATGAATTTTTCCATCCCTCACAGACTACTATTAACAAAGAGAAGCATAGAAAGCTTGGGAGGAAGAAAATAAAGCATACCGATTCAAGGCCAAAAGAAACACGAGTAAAGCTTGAGAGTGTCATGGAGCGTATAATGGCATGCCTAATCCAAAAAAGACTATAAGTGGAGAGCCGGAATCTCCTTTTTGGTTCAAAACGATCAATGGCTGTAATAAGTCCTTTCACTCCTGCCTGGCAAAGGTCTTGAAACCTTGGGCCATTTGCAAAGTCTTGGAAATACTTGTTGATTACAAACAAAATGAGCCGGAGATTGTGCTGCAATGGATATAAGCATTATGTGTTAATCCAAGATCCTTAAGAGCATCAATGCATTCAATGTAATCAGTTCTTGGTAAGTAAACGGAAAGCAACCATGCATGGCTATTTGCTTAATACCATCTGCAGAAAATATAATCAGCCTCAACTCTTGATGAAAAGATACAAAAGCCAAAAATAACAGAGAAAATAGAACAACAGAACACCACAGAGACTGAGTTTTTAGACCATTACAGGAAATTAAAATGTGCCTATTGTAGCTGAAGTCACTTGGACTGGAAGTCAAATGTTGTAATTGTCACTCGCGGCACATTTTATATGCACCATAAAATTTTAAGCCAAATTGACCCTAGGAAGATACCCATTTCTGACATAACTGTCTCAATTCTTTACAGGCGCTCTTTTTAATGTGCATTTTCTCTTTGCTTCAATGTAAATAGTATATATCCTCTACAATGTCTTTTAAATGAAGATGAGAAGATCTCTAGAACTTTCCCTAAATGAAAATGAGAAGACAAGATAATTTGTTGCCAAAAAAAAAAAAAAAAAAAGGAGGAAAAGAAACTTTTAGCAGCAATTCTGCTTAACCAAAGGGAGTGGAAAAAAAAAAAAATAAATAAAAAAATACTACCTTAATGAGCTTGTTTCTTGCAGCTCGACCAACCTCCATGCGTTTTCGCACTTGAACTACATTCATCTTCATTGCTTCAGCTAATTCGCCTTCTGTTGGTTCTCTCCCCAAATCTTTCTGCAAATTCTCTTTCACTTGAAGGAGTGCCTAATTGTCAGAAATCATAACATATCAGCCAAAGCTAACTCAATTTCATTTCAAAAAATAATAGAACTAATACGCAAAATTGAAATACAGAAAAAGGGAAAATTTTGTATCCAAATTTTAAATAGAATGCCCACCTTCATGGGTTGCATCAACTTGAACAACCAAACATGTTCAGAGGAAGGAAGAACAGGAGGTATCCTCATTTTTTTCCAGTTCAAACTAACCAAATCAGTTGAAGCTGAGTACTCCCTTACAAGCTTCTCAATCTTCACATTTTCATCCTTAACATCTTTCCTCTTCCGCATTGGAGCAACCACTTTATCTTCTTTATTCTTTTTCAATGCAATCCTTTTATCAAGACTCAACCTTTTAACCTTCTTTACTTGGTTCTTAATCACATTATAGCCGGTTCTCCTCTCTGCTTTTTCATCACCACCACTAATCTTCCTCCTCCTTCGCTGGCTTTTACTCATCATGCCACCTACATTTTCCACATCAGAAGTATCAGATGTTGGGCTTCGCTTGTATATGTTTTCAAGCTGGGCGGCGGCTTCATTGTAATCCACTTCCAAGGTGGTACTCGGAGAAGCTTCATCTGTAACGACAGCTTTTACTCTTCTCAAAGGTTTGCTAGCTTTTCCTAGTCTCTTCCGTCTATCCTTACTGGTTTCTATGGGCAAAGGGATCTGCTCCTGGGGCGCAACCAATGCACTGCTATTGGATTTATCTGCTTTAAAAGCTACTATCAAGGGTCTTTTCAAAGTAGAGCGTTGAGCTGAGAATTTCCCACTCAAACCAAGCGGAGTTCGAGCAGCTGAGCTGGAAACAGTCACAACTCCCATGCCAAGTTGCCTGAGCAAAGTTTCAAAAGATGAATGTGACACAAATCCTGCAATCACAAAAGAAGCATGTATTCCCAGTTCACTTCAGTCCTCACACAAATTTAGAAACCGTTAAATGGGAAAGGGTAACACTTAACATGTGGGCTCAAACTCGTCCTTACTAAGTATTCGTGGAATATTTAATTAGAAATGACTTTTAACTCTAATAACATGTAATCATTCGTCCTAAAAGCTTAGGCCAATAAAAAATGATAAATTTAATCATTTAATTAATATTCTAACAAGTTCCTCTACATAACTGTAATATATTCCCCAATATTAATTATGTGACCCAATTTAGATATAGCTCTAAGACCAGCAGCAAAATTGCATATACAACTTGATCATCTTCATAAAGCTTGTTTATTGAAGTGTCACAAAACAAACTAGCAATCTAAATCTTGCACCTCTCCTATTTAACGGGTCACCTTACTGATTATTAACCCAAATAGGCTGATTCTAATGAACCCAATTTCATTTTTTTTTTCCCTCCAAAGGAAAATCATGCTGTGATTAATATAAACTTGAAATGAACAAGTACACACCCAAAACGCCCTGATTATACTCATCAAATAACCAAGGGTTTTACATACAATCTCAAACAGGGCACCTTTCTTTTCCACTGATGGTACACTTCAAAAATCTGGCTGCATAATACTTGCCCATATGGACCAATTCGACTTACTAACGATTTTATGCGTCCAAATTCATTATAGTACAGAAAATAATTCACTGCTGAAACATGTCACAACACGTTCTTAGTAAAAGATATCATCAAGATTCTAAAGCAATGTACACCCAACGAATTATTAACGTTTTTTTTTTTTTGGATGAATGAATTCTTAACGTTTCTCTTAGAAGAAATAGAAATGAAGAAGAAAAGGGAATTCAAAGCAGAACCAGAGCAACGTACCTGGATGATTCGTCACTGTCTGATCCTCCTTGCCGAGTTGGTACACAAGTTTTAGGATCTCCGAACTGAGGAAGTTTGGGAGTTTATGTTAGAAACTCATAAACGTGAATTACCGTGTCCACAATTATATATCCGGAAACCAACGGCGGAGATTTTGGGGTCTCATAAAACAACGGCGGATAATGCAAACACGTGGGGAAGTTTAAGTCTTTAATAAGAAGGTGGTCAACGTGGCAATTACAGGAGCAGAGAAATGATCGTTGGGAGGTTCCAACGTGGCGACTTAAGAGTGGAGGAGAAGATATTTTCGGGGTATGGATGGTGTTGGTCCAACGTTCCATTGTTATTGGCTGAGGAATATGACTTCAGTTTTGGGACCCACTTCGTGTGGTGGTCTGCGGAATCTTTACGTTGCTCAATAGCAACCATGTGAAGAACAATGGAGCTAAAGGATTAGAGGTTGGGGATCCTTCAAGCATTTTTCCTTTGTTTATTATAATTTCTTACATATTTATTTTGTCACAGGATATAGGTATTCTTGTTTGTAATTTTGTATTTATTAATTACTGTATTATATATGGTGAGACAAAATACTTCATGCCTAAATAAGGCCCAAATAGAGGCCCGTAGTTAGGAGCCCACGATTAATGGAGGACAGAGGAACCAAGGCTCAAAGCCAGAAGCCCACGACGCAGATCTAGTCCCAAACTGTTCAGTTAAAGCAGGGTCACACGTATCCACAAAATAGGGAAAAACAGAACCTACCTATAACAAACCCAATCTCGCCCATGCAGAATCCAGATACGGTCAAAGACCGTCAAAAACCTTCCAGCGGAGGTTGAGGTAAATCTTCACCTGGACTAACAAACTCCATGGAATTCGGAAGAAGTCAAGCTAAGTGAAAGCCCTGCCGACTCTGGAAAAACCTATAAAAGAGACAGACCTACTACAACACGAGTCCTGCTATGCGGCTGCCAACTTGCGTCGGACATATATTAAAAAAAAAAAAAAAAAAGTTTTTTAGTTAAATTTCTATGAGTTAATATTTAATTTCTAATATCTCAAAACTTTTTTTTTTTATTTAAAATTAAAACTTAGGGGGTGTAAGATTAATCATTTAAGAATGGTGTCATCAAAAAGGGATTCGATCATCCTAAATCTGGTACTAATACCTCAAATTTGGTGCTAATACCTCAAATTTGAATTTTCCTTTAATATCTCTCTTCTTCAATTTAAACAAAACAAAACAAAATGTTTGACGCTTGGCTGCCTCAATTTGGAAGCCAAAAATCTCTATTCCTACAACATAGGGTACAGTGAAAAATACTCTCTCTACTCTCAATCGTCGCATTCGAGGTGGAACGGCAGTCACACCCTCCACTTAAGGTTAAGTATGTATAGTGTTAGAACATTTTTCGGTTTAACAGTTTTCGATTAGTGTGAATCACATGTTCTTCAAGACATTTTTGATCTTCAATCTTCACGTTCTTGCAAGACAACTAGGGCCGACTCAATGTATTTGGGGCCTTAGGCAAAATTTTGAAGTTGGACCTTATTTTTTTAATATTTAAATATTAATTAAATAATATCTATTTTAATAATATTATTATTATTTTCATTCTCATTGTTGTTTCATGACTTTTAAGTTTAACTTTTAACTAATTGCCTAAAAATATTAATGTGGCATATTTGTTTTTTTGGGTTAATTAGTCTTATTTTACAATGTGCTTATTATATTATGGCCTTATTTTAGAGGCCTTAAATTTTTATGGGAAAAAAGTTTGGGCCTTATTTTTCTTTTTTTTTTTAAAAAAAATTAGTCCTTAAGTTAAAATAAAATTAAAAAAATTTTAGGCCCCTCAAAATTTTTTTAGGCCTTATTAAATTTTTTTTTTTGGGCCTTACTAACTGGGGGCTCTAGGCAACTGCCTCAAGCCATTGAGTCGACCCTGAAGACAACAAGTCAATAACCAACCAATTAAGAGATAACTCGCCACCGGTGTGCTGGCGAGTCTCACTCTAATGTTTAAGTCAATCTCTGAGGGAAGAGTATACTCAATAAACAGTAATTGAGTCTAGGGTTTGTATCTAGTGTAAGGGCCTACTTATAGGCTAAGAAGTGGAGTCATACATTGATTATGTGTTCTACTTCAACTTAACCTAGAAGTGCTGAGAATTGTGGCTTAGTATTCTTCTGGTGTGATGGTTTGGTCTTGAGGCCCATGATGTATCTGGTCGGCCAATAGAGTAGGATTATTCCCAACATATAGTGTTAACACAACTATATTATATTAATCACTTGAAATTTTTTATTAAGATTAGTTAAATAGACTTTGAGGCTTAAGCCAACAAATTTAACAAAAACTATTTCTTGTATTAAAATATTAAATAAATTTATTTATTTATTTTAATTTATGATATTTTTATTTTTATTTAAAATTCGTTCTACTTACTTTTTGGAATGCATAATTATTATTTAAGTTTTTTGATGTTAAATTATCATTTCTTACAAAAGCTTAATTATTTAATCAATATTTTAACATTCCCTGTTACATAAAGGCTTAAACTCCATTTTAATAGTGAAACCCAATAAGTGAAATATTTAATTCAAATGAAAAATAAATAACAGAGACATGGTTGGAATTAATAATCAATGGCTTTGATATCACATTAAATTATCATTTATCTCAAAAGTTCAAGTTTATAAAAATATATAAATTTCGTCATTTAATCAATATTTTAATATTTAAAGTCTTATTTTCTAACTACTCATTCAGTCATACACATTTAACAAATTATTATATTTGGTACTCAAAGAACGACCAATTGAATTTAAAAAAAAAAAAAAAAAAAGTGATTGTCACATAACAATCTATAATGGCCCATTTCCATTTGGAAGGGGATGCAAAACTCGTGTCGGAGGCAGTTAATTCAGTGGACCCAATTGGAGTAAGATAGGGCACATCGTGGAGGGTATGAGGAGTCGAGGACGCTGTTGAAAACTTTCTCACAATGGTAGGTATTTTGGGTGAGTCGTGTTGCTAACAGTGCAGCACATACACTTGCTAGATTGGCTACTGCGAAAGGCTTAAATGGAATACGGCTAGGTGTGACCCCTAATTGTATTTATGAGATTTCCTTGATGGAGCGATTTGATTGATTTATAAAAGTGGTAACGCATTTTATTATTTATTTTTTAAAAATAATAATATAAAAATAATTTTAAAAAGAAAAATAGAAGCACCCTCAAAAGAATTAAGTACGTATTAACACGGGCACTACGCTTATGGCCGGTTTCATACTTGCGCACCTATTAGGAATTATCAACGTGCGTGGAGTTTCCACCCATATAACTTTTACGGTCCAAAGCAAAGGAGCAACACGTCTAGAAGACCCACTATTGCGGCTTTCTTCTCGATGACTCATTAATTCCGCATTTCAGAGGGATTTACAGAGTAGCTTCCCTTTTCAAACCTTGTTTTCTCTCCTCCCCAGAAAAAAAGTTGTTCCCTAACTTTGTACAAAGCATTGACATTGAACTGGTCCAAATCTACTTTTGAATGTTTATTCCACAAAAAAAAAAAAAATAAATAAATAAATAAAAAAAAAACAGAATTTATTTGGTTATAGACAAGAAGTAAATTCTTATATATTAAAAAACTAAAGAAAAACCATAGTTACAGCATTCCGAATGATATATATATATATATATATATATATATATATATATATATATAATGACTAATCAAAACTTATTTTAGCTAATGAGTTTTGAAATACATTATACATCCGATTATCTATTTCTTTTTTATTTATGTCATTTTAATTTTTTTTTTTAATAAGGATTGTATTTTTTTTCTTTAAAAATCATATTTTTCAACTTTTGGAAAAAAGAGATGTGGAGATAAATACTAGGAAATTTTTTTGGGAAAACAGAGATGTGGAAGATAAATAATCAGATAAAATTTTGGGAAAAAAGAGATATGTAGAGAGAAATAATATATTAATGAGATGGATGTGTGAACATAGTCTCATCTACATGTAGCGATGCACTGTTCACA
Source organism: Corylus avellana (assembly GCF_965113065.1). Classification (NCBI taxonomy): domain Eukaryota; kingdom Viridiplantae; phylum Streptophyta; class Magnoliopsida; order Fagales; family Betulaceae; genus Corylus; species Corylus avellana. The sequence goes on from NC_142491.1 coordinate 46,760,521, forward strand.
AATATTTTGCTTATCTATTTTAAATTAAAATAAGAAATTGCTAAGCCATTGTGAGTGCTCTACATGATTTTTCTTTTTTAGCATTTTAATATAATTTAGTATCAAATATTCTTTTGCACTTGGAGAAAAATATATAAGGATATTTTGATATACATATTTCTTACATGGTGCTTAAGAATGTTAAATTAATCACCAAAAAGATCACACGTACATGCTATTAAAACACGGAAAGGTTAGGTGCTCTCCTATTGTTTTTATAATGTTCTCTTTGTGTCTTTCTGGTCCTAGCATGTGGATATTATTTAAAACAAAAACAAAAGGAAACTGTCTCTTATTTCTCTTACTTGGTTTTTAAAAAATAATATGTACCAGATAACACAAGAAGAACACTAGGAAACCACCTAGCTAGCATTTCCCTCTGATAATTACCACATGTGATAATTACCACAATCTTTTTGAAATGTGAAAAGTTGAACATTTTAACCTTTTGTGAGGGGCTGAATTTCTGCAAAATAACCACAACAAACAAGTATGTGGGATTCTCAGATTTTTTTTTTTTTCGTTCTTATTTTATATAGGGCCTTGATATTATAAACAAATCATATTATTTTTTAAAAAACATGTTGACTGTTGAGGACCTCGTGGCCGTTGTGCAGAAGGTCTCAATCTTATAAAAAAAATAATATTATTTTTTAAAAGCATGTTAAAGGCCTCAAGAAAGCATGTTGGGGCCTTAATATTATAAACAAATAATAATATTTTTTTTAAAGCTTGTTAATAACCTCAAGAAAGCATGTTGATGGCCTTTATACAAAATTTTTTTGGCTTTATTAAAAATATTTTGGGCCCTAAAATTTTTTTTTTTTTAGCATTAAAAATCTGGGGCTCTAGGCATCAGCCTAACTCGCCTAGCGGTTGGGCTACCCCTATATATATATATATATATATATATATTAAACTTTAAATTGCGAAAATATCTCTATCAAGTTCCGATGGTGACTTAGTCAAGTCTCACGAGTCCCAACCGAGTTCAAATAGGGTTCCAACGGGGTCTTGGTGGTGTTCCGATGGGGTCTTGACGGATCTCAATTGGGTCTTAACCGAATCTCGGTAGGTCTGGACTAGATCACAATTGGTTTGAGCGAGTCCCAACAACATCCTAACCGAGTCTCATAGGTGGCTTGATCAAGTTTCACTAGATCATAACTGAATCTTGACAAGTCATCAGGTTCCGACCGTCTCACTGACCAAAAGGCACAAAATTAGTTTGTTTGTGATGTTGTTTACCACCCTTGTCCTCATCTCCCTCTCTCTCTCTCTGTCCTACGTGGAAATAGCACCGATTGTAGTAACTGTAACGCGGAGCTAGGTTGAAGATTCTTTGGTCTCCTCGTCACCAAGTTCCAAAACTCTGACTTCTTTTCCATTATATATATATATATATATATATATTTTATGTACCTCTATTGACGACCCACATTGAGAATTACTATACTTACAAACAAGTTGTCCCAAATCTTGGTCCGAATCTTTTTTTATTAAAAAAAAAAAAAAAACTTAACTATAGTTTACTTAACTACTGCCACGTCAATAGGGAACAAGATTCGGGACAACTTATTTGTAAGTGTGCAATTCTCACCCACATTTGCCCTCATCAATTCAAATAGGTTCCAAAGAAGTGGTCAGCGATTGGACTTGCTCACTCTTTGAACCTCTTGGAAGACAGTTCCTATGACCAAAGACCGGTCTCAATGTAGAAAATCCACTCGGCTATTCTTGGTCAAACTTTCTCTTTTTCTTTTTTCTTTTTTCTTTTTCTTTTTCCCCTTTCCAAAATTCCAAATCTGAGTCTTCCTTAAATGCCATACTGTCCCTTCTTCCTCATAACGCTTTCACCTCTCCATACTCGTCCTTCGTAGATTCTTCCTTCCTTGTTCCCACAACCCCAAAGCACTACAAACTGATCACTACTGCATTTCTTCTTCTCTAGTGTTCTGTTTTTGTTTCTTTTAGACAATGGTTTTGGCCTTTTGCGACAAACCCGTTTGCAAAAGCTTTTCATAAATGTCCAAATTTTGCAGTTAAAAAGCACAAGAAAAAAAAAAAAAAAAAAAAAAGAGCCTCTTTTTAGCATCGATTTCCGAAACCCACCTCGTATTTTGGCTAAACTCTATCTGCGTGCCTTTCTAGATTTGTCTTTCCTAACAAAAGCTAGCAGGCTGTATTTTGAGCAAACATTTGTCATCTCCTAGACTTGTTTTTGGGGTTCAATGGAAAACATGGGAGATTGGGAGCAGAAGAATCTTCTACATGAGCTAAAACAAGGGAGGGAGCTAGCAAGGCAGCTCCAAGGCCATCTCAATGTGCCATCTTCATCGCACGAGACCCGCGAATTCTTAGTAACAAAGATCTTGACTTCGTATGAGAAGGCACTCTCAATGCTCCAGTGGAACAGCTCGGTGGGTGATCAGCCGCAGCACACAGGAGGTGCAGTTTTTCGAATGTCCGAATCCCCACCTTCTCTTCCTGGTAGTCCACGGGGCGAAGATTCCGATCCGGAGCACAGAGATGCCTCTCGAAAGAGGTAATTTCAAGTCTACTAAATAGCGTTTGATTTCAACTGCCTAATTGTTAGGTATACATTAATGTTTGAGTTTTTGTGTTTCTGCAGAAAGGCTGTGCCAAGGTGGACACAACAAGTGAGAGTTAGTCCGGGCGTGGGACTTGAAGTGCCTCCTGATGATGGCTGTAGCTGGAGGAAATATGGGCAGAAAGAAATTTTTGGTGCCAAATATCCGAGGTAGGACATAATCCTGCACAAACCTGTTTTGGTTCTTAGCTTTCAAATAAGAGATTTTGAAAACATGCCCTTTTTTTATGCATGGGTTTTGAGTTAGATTATTGATGCAATATGACTATGTGGAAGCGAATCAAACAATCTATGAAGAAGGATAAATAACTCTTAGATCTTGAGTCTATCAAGGATCTGAGAGTTTTTCTCAAAACAATAGAGTCTATCTAGGTTTTAAGGAAAATATGAAGAAAACTCCTCTGAGTAATTCTTATTAAAAGAAAATTGATCAAATAACATAAAACTGTCATTTTCAAGAGGCTATAATTATATATATATAGCCCTAAAACCCTAGTACTAATAAAGAATGAAATTAGGGCTCCCACAACCCTAATCATAGTAAAACAAGTAAACTAAGTCGGTTTAAAACAAATAACGGCGGAAAAATAACATAGGAAGCCCCGAGTGCGCTCGATCGCAGAGTGCGATCGATCGCACTACCAGGGACTTGTGCGCTCGATCCTGCGATCGATCGCAGGTGCAGTCGTAGTTCCAGGGACTGCTGCAATCAATCTTGCGATCGATCGCCGAGACAGAGGCCAACAGGGGTGCTGCGATCGATCGCAGTTCCAGGGGGTACTCTTTTTGCTGCGCGAGTCTGGGATCTTGTCACCATTTTCTGGGGCGTCTTTACATATGTATCCCTTCGGGTCTTCCTCATATACTCCCAGGCATTGTAGTCTACATCATCCTTCCCAGGTTGAATAGAATTCGCCCTCGAATTCGCATCCTCTTTCGACGAATCATCTATAAGGGGCACCAGATGTTTGACGTTGAAGACATCGGAGGTCTTGATATGACTGGGCAACTTCAACTGATATGCATTGGGGTTGATCTTCTTCACAATCTCTACCGGGCCAATCTTGCGAGCCGCTAATTTATTGTACTCACCAATAGGAAATCTATCTTTGGTGAGCACCGCCTATACAAAATCACCTTCTTCAAACTCCACAGCACGTCGCTTCTTGTCCGCATCCGCCTTATACTTTGCTGTAGAATCTTCGAGGTTCTTGATGGTTAACTTGTGGCCCTCTTGTATATGTGCAATAAGGTCCTCCGCCTTGGTATGTATGTGCTTTAAATCAGGGAGAGGTGCTAAATCCAGTGGTGCCCGTGGATTACTCCCATAGATAATGGTGAACGGACTAAGGCCGGTGCTCCGGTTGACGAATCGGTTGTAGGTAAACTCAGCTTGGTACAACTGCTGGTCCCATGACTTGAGGTGTTCTCCCACTAAACTTCTAAGCAACGCCCCCAACGACCGATTAACAACTTTTGTTTGCCCATCCGTTTGTGGATGGTAAGCACTACTAAAATCAAGTCTCGTGTGAGATAACTGCCATAAGCACCGCCAAAAGTGGCTAAGGAATCGCGTGTCGCGGTCGGAGACGATGGACAATGGAAGGCCATGGAGGCGGTATACCTCCCGAAAATATAATTGCACCACGTGCACGGCATCAGCAGTCTTTTTACACGCAATAAAATGAACCATCTTAGAGAATCGATCTACTACCACAAAGATGGAATCATTACCTTTTTGGGTCCGAGGTAAACCCAACACAAAATCCATGCTCACGTTAGTCCATGGGCCCTCCGGAATGGGTAGTGGCATATATAACCCGGCATTTGTAGCCGTTCCTTTTGATACTTGGCACACCCTACAGTAGCGTACCAACTTCTCCACCTCCTTTCTTAAGCTTGGCCAATAAAACTTCTCTGCCACCAGCTGGAACGTTTTGTCCCGCCCCATGTGCCCTTCATTATGGCGCTCTTGAATAATCCGCAACCAAAGACTACCCTCGGGGATGCAAAGCTGAGTGCCCTTGAAGAGGAACCCATTATGCAGCCCAAAATCACTCCGATTACCCAACAACACCTCATCAACAATTGGGCCAAAAAGAGGGTCAGTTGATAAAGAATCCTTTAAAAGGTCAAAACCAATTACCTCATTTGCCATGGTGGTCAAGAGTGTCGACTTCCGGCTAAGGGCGTCGGCCACTTTATTCAAAGCTCCCGACTTGTGTGTAATGGTGAAGGAGAACTGTTGCACATATGCAACCCATTTTGCATGCCGGGAGGAGAGCTTATCTTGACTATTGAGGTGCTTCAACGCCTCATGATCCGAGTACAAGATGAAATCATTGTAGGCAAGGTAGGAACTCCAATGCCTCAAAGATTACACCAAGGCGTAGAACTCCACATCATAGGTACTATAGTTGAGTCTTGAACCACTCAACTTCTCACTAAAAAATGCCACCGGTCTCCCACCTTGACTTAGAACCGCTCCAATACCGGCTTTGGAAGCATCACAATGCAACTCAAAATCCGGAAGGACAAGTAGTGGAGCCGTTGTCAACTTGAGTTTAATTACCTCAAATGCTTCGATAGCCGCCTCACTCCAAGAGAATTTTTCCGCCTTCATACACTCCGTGATAGGTGCCATGATGGTGCTAAAATTATGAATGAAGCGCCTATAAAAGGACACCAACCCATGGAAACTCCTGACCTCGTGTAATGTGGTAGGAATGGGCCAATCCCGAACGGCCGCCACTTTTGCTTCGTCCACCGCCAACCCATCTTTAGACACCACGTAGCCAAGGAAAAGCACCGAATCTGTCATGAATGAGCACTTGGCCGGTGATGCGTAGAACTTCTCTTTCCGGAGCACTTGAAGTACTTCCCTCACATGTAGAAGGTGTGTCTCTCTATTGGGGCTGTAAATGAGTATGTCATCAAAGTATACGACGACAAATCTCCCAATAAAAGGCCGAAAAGCTTGATTTATCACCCGCATGAATGTACTAGGGGCATTGGATAATCCGAACGGCATTACCAACCATTCAAAGAGTCCTTCCCGCGTCTTAAACGCTGTCTTTCACTCATCATTCGGTCGCACCCGAATTTGATGGTATCCACTCCTTAGGTCCAGCTTGGTGAATATCTTTGCCCCACTCAATTGATCTAACAAATCATCCAACCGGGGAATAGGGAACCGATATCTCACGGTGATCTTGTTTATGGCCCTACTATCCACGCACATCCTCCATGAGCCATCTTCTTCGGGGTGAGTAACGCCGGTACCGCACAAGGACTCAAGCTCTCCCGAATGTGTCCTTTGGCTAATAACTCCTTCACTTGTCGCCTCAACTCTTCATGCTCTTTGGGACTCATGCGGTAGTGTGGTCGATTGGGTAGGCTTGATCCCGGCACCAAATCAATTTGGTGTTGTATGTCGCGAAGAGGAGGGAGCTCATCGGGTAACTCAACCGGAAATACATCCGCAAATTCTTCGACTAACCCCTTGGCTTCTTCCGGCACCTTTTCTATCTTCTTGCCTTCTTTACACACTAGTAAGTACCCACAATCTGCTTCGAGCATCTCCTTAACGAACTCATGTCTGGCCAACAATGTTTGACCCGTTCCGGTTGAAGGTTTGGGACATTCACCCGGATCGGGTAGGAGAGTGAGCTTCACATTGTCAACCAAGAAGCTGTATGTGTTCTTCCTTCCATCATGATGCGCATTCTTATCATATTGCCAGGGTCTCCCCAGTAATATATGGCATGCATCCATTGCCACCACGTCACACCACACTTTATCCTTATATCTTTTCCCAATTGAAAAATTCACAAGGCAACGTTTAGACACAATTACCTCATCTCCTTTCTTGAGCCACTCCAAGCGGTATGGTGTAGGGTGTTTCTCCGTTGCAAGGCCCAATTTTCGAACTGCTTCCTCAGCCACGACATTCTCACAACTGCCCCCATCAATAACAAGTTTGCACCCTTTGCCTCCAACCGTACAAATGGTGTGGAAAAGATTATAGCGTTGTCTGTCATCTCCCTCTACCTTCCGGGGTGTATAAGATATCCTTCGCACCATCAATAAAGGAGTGTCATCCCTAGTGGCAAATTCTTCTTCGGCCTCATCAAAGTCATCGAAGTTTGCTGCGAGCTCTTCTCCATCGCCTTGCTCATCGAAGGTTTCTCCCGAATCGACGAGTAGGGCCTTTCCATACTTCTCACCCTTGCGACAATCTGCCATCCGGTGACCCATCTCTCCACAACGAAAACGCTTGGGCCCGGTTGCAGCTCTGGGTCGGCTTGGCTGCCCCATGGGTGTGGGGTTCTTACTTGTGCCGTTCACTTGGGAAAGGGCCTCCCGAGTTGTGAACGGAACTCTTGACCGGTTGTTACTTCCACCGCCACTATGTCCAAATGAGTGGAATGACCCACGTGCCAACGCCTTCTCAATTAGCAATGCCCTTTGATGAGCCTCCGACACCTTGGAGGGGTCAAATAGGTTCAATGTGTCTTGAATTTGTGGCCGCAAACCCCCAATATACCGGGACACTAATTGCTCTTCCGTCTCGGACAAATCAACTCGTGTCAATAATTTGTAGAACTCCTCCATGTATTCATCTACGGACTTCGAACCTTGACTCCAATTTTGCAACCGTTGATACATGGTTCGTAGGTAATTGTGTGGCAAAAAGGCGGGTCGCATCTTCCCCAATAATTGCTCCCAATTGTCTAGTTTTCTCTTGCCCTTACGTGCCCGAGCTTGCTTCAATTGTTGCCACCATGCCGCAGCCCTTCCCCGAAATTTGGTTACGACCAAAGAAACCCGCTAATCTCCCGGTACCTCTTTGAAGTCGAGAATCTCTTCAACTGCCACCACCCAATCCAGAAATTCTTCAGGTTCAAGACCCCCGTGGAATTCTGGAATCTCAAGTTTGAACCCGCTCTCCCATCTATTAGCATAAGCTTGCGCAGGGGGTTGACGGCCCTGCGTTCGGCGCTCCGCAAAAGGGTTTGCAGATCCATACCCGTCGTCGTCTTCGTCTTCCTCCTCCGCCATGCGTGGTGGGGGTCGACGTAAATGCCAGTCATGGAGGCGTGCGTCGGCCAGTTGGGTGGTGAGGTCTTCAATTTGATCCCTCATAGCCGCAATCTGCCCTTTCTCGCGCCTTCTCGGTGTCACCTCATGTTCTTCATGAACTGAATCATCGCGTTCATACACGTCATGCAAGGTTGCAAAGCGGTTGCCCTTCCTTCCTCTTGTGTTTGGAGCCATGGAAAGTGACTGTGCTCTGATACCAACTAATGCAGTATGACTATGTGGAAGCGAATAAAACAATCCAAGAAGAAGGATAAATAACTCTTAGATCTTGAGTCTATCAAGGATCTGAGAGTTCTTCTCAAAACAATAGAGTCTATCTAGGTTTTAAGGAAAATATGAAGAAAACTCCTCTGAATAATTCTTATTGAAAGAAAATTGATCAAATAACATAAAACTATCCTTTTCAAGAGGCTATAATTATCTATATATAGCCCTAAAACCCTAGTACTAATAAAGAACGAAATTAGGGCTCCCGCAACCCTAATCATAATAAAACAAGTAAACTAAGTCGGTTTAAAACAAATAACGGCGGAAAAATAAGATAGGAAGCCCCGAGTGCGCTCGATCGCAGGTAGAGTGCGATCGATCGCACTACCAGGGACTTGTGCGCTCGATCTTGCGATCGATCGCAAGTGCAGTCGCAGTTCCAGGGACTGCTGCAATCAATCTTGCGATCGATCGCCGAGATAGGGGCCAGCAGGGGTGCTGCGATCGATCGCAGTTCTAGGGGGTACTCCTTTTGCTGCGCGAGTCTGGGATCTTGTCACCATTTTCTGGGGCGTCTTCACACATGTATCCCTTCGGGTCTTCCTCATATACTCCCAGGCATTATAGTCTACATCAATTATTCTTAAATATGAATATAAATGCAACTAAATTTCAGCAGCTTTAACTCATGACATGAATATGATATTATCATTAAACTGTCGCTTATTTAGGAAGTTTAAAATAATAAAAAAAAATGAATTTAATCATTTAATTATACCAAATTATTAGCCACCTTCGAAAACCAACAAATCTAACCTACTATTAGACTTGTGCCCAAGTGGTGAGCAACTCTGATATGTCCCTTTAAGCTTCATGTGGTCCTGATCGAACTTTATTGATCTTCATGGGCATTAAAGGAAGTTTTCACACCAAAACAACGTAGAGTGCATATACAATAGCAGAATTGCATGGGAATTGCCTATTCTTTCATGCACCCGTGAATCCTTCTTAACCTATTCCAATGATTTAGGCTCTATACATTGAAATTATGTGTACATCTTCTTTTTCTCCTTAAATCTGCATGCCCTCAACAATTGATTGTTGGAATTTGCAGAGGCTACTATAGGTGCAACCATCGAAATGTCCAAGGCTGTCTAGCTACAAAGCAAGTTCAACGATCCGATGAAGACCCAACTGTCTTTGAAATCACTTACCGAGGAAGGCACACGTGTGCACAAGCCTCCCACATAAATCCTCCCCCAACATCTCCTGAAAAACAGGAACAAAACAACAAGCACCAACCGCCACAAAATCAGCAGCCATCACAAGATGATCAAATTCAAAAGCTCTTGAACTTCCAGACAACCCTCAAAGTAAAAACGGAAAACTTAGACACCCAGGGCCAGGGCGACGTTGCTGTGACCAGCCCTCAGCAGGTACGGTTCTTCTTTCTGCTTTCACATGGGCCACATGGCTCATTTAAAATTTTTGGGAGCTCGGCTAATACTAAAATTTGAGCTCGGCTCGGCTCGCCAAAGAACTCGGCCAAGTACTGACCCAGCCGCTAATGCAGAGTTTAGTGTGTTTTTTTTTTTAAAAAAAAGTTTTTACAAAAAAAAAAAAAAAAAAAAAAAGGAAAAAAGTCGGAACAATTCAATTGGTGGACTAAATTGGATGGTCTCACTTTTTACTCTATTGACATGGAGGAAGCTACGTGGTTGGAAAAAGCCTTTAATTAATTAAGGTGGTGAAAGATCTAAACAACGCTAAGGCCACGAGTGCGAGTAATTTTAAAAGTTTATTTTGTGTTACTGTAATGTCACTCAAAAAGTGAGATAGCTTTTAAAATCACTGTTTGATAAAAATTTAATAATAATCAATCAGAAGTCTAAATGTGATTTTTTTTTTTTTTTTGATAAGTAGAAGTCCAAAAGTGATTTTAAGAGTCATATCATTATTAGAGGAACACATAAAAGTGACACAAGAAGAACTTGTAACAATTCTCCACTAGCCTTGATTTTTTTTCCTTTTTTTTTTTTTTTAGCTTTCTTCCTGTCTTGTTGGGTGATTCTTAAAGAAGATGTCATGAGCTTCTTTCATGATATCCACCAAGGCTGTTTTTTTTTTTTTTTTACATGTTTGGTATTCCAATTTTGTTGTCTGGATTTGGAAACTTAAAATTATTAATCACATAGAAAATGGGGTCTCTATGCATTACATAAGAAAGAGTTTTGTTGAATAAAATAGAGAAAATTACACTTTACCTCTCTAAGTTTCATTCGATTTACAATCTGACATTCGATGATTAACAATTTGCAATGTATCCTAATAAAGTATCAAAAATTTGCAATGTGACTCATCTGTTAATAATTTCTATTTTCTTTTATGGAAATAAATAAAAATACTTAATTGCCTATATATATATATATAAAACCCTCCAAAAAATAGAAAAAAAAAAAAAAAATTGCGGGTGGCTACCTTTGGCCATTTGCATGGCCAAAAGGGGTGGGCGACCACCCCCAAATGGCCAGATTGGGGGTGGCTAATTTTTATTTTATTTTATTTTATTTTGTGATTTTGGTTTATTAACTTGGGAGCATTTTTGGAAATTATTAAAATACATTGCGGCAATTTTGAAAATTTAAGACAAAAAATGTACGTGCTAAGCACGTGAACAATTTTTCATCAAATTGGACGGAAATAGTTAACGGGATGGTTCCATTGCAAAATTTTGATAGTTTGTTGGGTTACATTGTAAATTTTTAAATATTGAAGGTCAAATTGTAAATTGGATGAAACTTTGGGGGGTAAAGTGTAATTTTCCCCGATAAAATAATTATTCCAGGGATCCTTAATGAAGCATAATAAAAAATAACAATTAGTCACACAAGACACCAAAATTTAAGTTGTTCGGCTTAACAAGCTTACATCCACTGGCGGAGACGATCTAAAAGAAAAAAAAAATTCACTAACAAAACGCAGAGTACAAAGAGTAATATAGAAAATGACTCATATCCAAAAGTTCCAATACACCTAGATCTCACTCACACCAAAAGAGAATACTCTTATTTGTTTAAGCACTGAATTGCCAAAACAAGTGAGAAAAATTAATCTTCTTCATGTTGCTCTGGAGATGTATCTGTTTTTCGCTCTTTTCTTCTACCCTACGAAGTTGCTGCCTTGCTGCTTCTCTTGCATGAAAATGACCGAATAATGAGTACTGTAGTAAAATGAAAGTCAAGCCATAAGAATCTTCTTATTGAAGTAAAAAGAAAAAACTTATTTTCCGTCGTAGCGAACCCCACGAAAAAACGAAAAATATTTTTCAAAAATCATTTTAAACCGAAACAAACCGACTAGGGCGCCTAGAAGAAAAGTGAACAAAACTTCACTGAGAAGTAAAACCAAGAGAGAAAATGTGTAGCTAATAAAGCACAACAATGGAGCTCACCCTCTGAATTGTATTTTTCCTTTATATCACTAAACATTGTGGAAGATGAGTTAAATTTGTCGTTTGAGGAAAAGGGATAGTTGTTCACACACCAGACTACTACCTACTTGAGCTAAAGTCGGTGTTGATGCTATCTATCATCAAAATTCAAAAGAACAGAAAACGCGTTCAATAGACAAACTTCCTGACACAATTTTTCCACGAAGTCAGCAATCATCAATGGTTTGTCCCTACTCACACGAGGAAGTTCGTTTTCATGTCAAGTCTTCTCTGAAGTTTCTCTCTAAACATTATTGATGTTTGTTTCACACTCAGCCTTCAGTTTGTATGACAACTTGACGTACGTTGTTGAATTTCCTTCTTTTTTTTTTTTGAATTTCTTTATCTTTTTCTGATTAAATGTTCTCTTGTATATTTTAAGTGTATATTTGGATGTGCCCATTGATTTTTAATGAAATCCTTTTACTGGTCAAAAAGTAATATTTTCCTCTCATTCTTCTCTTAGAATAACTTTATGTGTCTCTGCCAATCCGTAGAGTCTGTTACCTTTTTTCTCATGGTTAGTTACTCCAAAATTGACTTTCATTCAGGCCTCGAAATTGTGGCCGGCATGATACATGCTTAAATTTTTTGTGTGACATTCTTAGATATATCTTTTCAATTTGATACATTCCACCTTTCACATTATGCAGGATACCTTTGATCTGTGTCATTTGTTTCAAGGGGAACAGTTCGATGATAACAAGGACGATAAAATAGAAACCTCTATCTCCTCCTCTCTTATTACTACCATATCCTCTTATGCTGACAATTTGGATCCATTGGATCTTAATGAAGACCCACCGGATCTTGCTAAGGAAGCACAGTTGCAATGTTACGGTATGTATAGACCAATACTTGACTAATAAATCAAACAACATGGGCCCTAATTACCTGATTGTTACCAAAAATCTACAAAATGTTTTAGCAAGAACAACGGTATTTGAGTGAAACGTTTAACATCCAATAAGATTTTCTTTGGAATAATTTTCATGTCAATGACAAAAGAAATAGGAATAAAAGTTAGAAAAGATAAATCTCATATAAAAAATAAACCTCAAATGAAAAAATATCTATTGCTCCGAATTTTTTGGTAGTAGCATTTAATTCTTAGGCTCTAATTTTTCGTAAATTACTAATGATTCACTGATGCTCTTTGCAACTATTTTCACAGTTATTCCACAAAGGTACATGACTTGCCCCCTTTGTTCAAAATTCAACAAAGAAGCCAACATAGGAAATTTAATCCGAGTTAGATTGTCTTGCCACTAGTCAGTAAACATGGACTCATGTTTGGAGGTCCAAACATTAAATGTTAAGCATGATGCAGGTGGTGTGTTATCACTTTAGTGGTAATAAAAATTGGTTTAGACAGATTTATTTGTTGGTATTTAATTTCCACTGCAATGAAATCAAAATCATGTCTGTTTTAAATTATTTAAAGTTTCCTTTTTTTTTTGAATTTTTTATATTGCAGAATTTTTACCGGAACCTTTTGCAGAGGAAGGAATTGAAAAACAAATAACTTCAGAGTCTCAAGGAATGGTGTTTGACGTTGAAACGGTTGAGATGAAGAGTTCTGGTGAAAAAATTGGGGTAGAATTCGAAGCTTCTGGGCAAGATAAGAAGTTTGAAATTGAAGATATTCGGATAGAACGGCCTGAAACTTCAGATATAGACCGTAACACCTTTTCTATTATTCAAGGTGAGGCACATCAATTGTGTCTTATGTTGGGTGGTTTAGGATTAACTGAAATGCCAAAGGAAGAGGATTGGAAGAATGTCAAAGAGATTTACTTGATGCACAATGAGTTATCTAGTTTACCTGAGAATCCAAGGTGCCCCATGCTCTTAGCATTGTTCCTTCAAGGAAACCACAAATTGAGAACGATCCCTCCCTCATTTTTCGATAACATGCCTGCTCTCCAAATCTTGAACTTATCCAGGACTGGCATCAGGTCTTTGCCGGAGTCCATTTTCAGATTAGTCAACCTCAAAAGACTATTTTTAAGTTACTGTCATCGTTTCATGAGGTTGTCGCCCAAAGTTGGAGAGCTCAAGCAGCTTGAGGTTCTTGATCTTGAAGGGACAGATATTATGGATTTACCTAAGGAGATTAAGGAGCTAACTAATCTCACATGCTTGGAAGTTTCATTTTATGCATATCTGAGTAATGTTAGGAGGGCCATGCAATCAGATGTAGTGGTTCCTTGTGGCATAATTTCGGCACTGTCCCACTTAGAGGAGTTAAATATGAGTGTGAATCCAGATGACAAACGATGGAGTGCATGTGTGGAAGCTATTGTTACTGAAGTATGTACCTTGCAGAGTTTGAACACTCTTAAATTCTATTTTCCAAGTGTGGAGCTTATGAGGCTCTTTCTATTGAATAGCCCAATGTGGGTGCATCCATCACTGTCAAATTTCATATTTACTGTTGGCCATCATGTCCAGCGCACTATGTCTCGACTCCCTCGCGATGTTGAATTTGAGTTGGAACGATGGGAGAGATGTTTGAAATACATAAATGGTGAGGTTGTTCCTGAAGAGATTAAAAAGGTACTCCATTATTCAACAGCATTTTTATTGGAACGGCATGCAACTGTTAAGAAGCTATCAGATTTTGGTATTGGAAATATGAAGCACCAAAAATGTTGTGTTGTGGGAGAATGTAATGAGGTTGAAGTTATTATAGATGCAACAGATGCTTACGAAGAAGATAGTGAAGCAAATGCCCACGAAGAAGATGATGAAGCATATGCTCACGTAAGAGATAGCTAGTGAAGCAGATGCTCACGAAGGAGATGGTGAAACAAATGCTCACGAAGGAGATAGTGAAGCAGACAAAGAAGACAGTGAAGCAGATGCTCATGAAGAAGATGATGAAGTAGAGGCTTATAGAGAAGATGGTAGCAGTGGAATTGTATCTAAAACATCTGGTGCTAAAAAAATTGTTCTTGGATCACTTGAATACCTCTACATATATTATATGAAGAATCTAAGGAGGATATGGAAGGGGCCAATACAACCAAAGTGTTTATCTCTTTTGAAGTCCTTGACATTGCGCACATGTCCCAAATTGACCACTATTTTCACAACATGTTTACTTGATAACCTCTGTAATTTAGAAGAGCTTACAGTTGAAGATTGTCCCTCCATTAAAACTTTAGTAAGTTGCAAAATTTCTGCTGAGCCTAAAACCTCTGACTTTCTCCCGAATTTGAAGAGAATTTCGCTTCACTACATGCCTGGACTAATTAGCATCTCTAGTGGTTTACACATTGCATCAAGATTAGAATGTCTGAGTTTCTATAATTGTCCAAATCTTAAGCATTTGTTGATTGAGGAAGTATCCAGTAAAGATTTAAAGAAGATCAAGGGTGAGTGGAATTGGTGGGTAGCACTGAAGTGGAGATGCGGCCGTCCGAGTTACTTGGATGACATTTTTGTTCCAATCAACATATGAGATTGCCGAGTGCTTGAGATTTTCCTTAATTGGAATTAGTCTGTGCTTTGCCCTATGTAGGTCTCATAATTGTAAGTTGATGCATCCTTGGACTGCTTTCTCTCCGCTATGCTCATACTCTTGTGTCAATTATGCCATTGAGTGCTTAGTTCCCAATTGGGTAATACCTTCAGATATTGACTCCGTTGCCTCCTCGATCTGCTCTAATAGAAGACAGAATGTCAAGCGTCACATGCAGTTGGATTTTTCTTTATAATTGCTAGAAAGTTGTGTTTTAGAATATGGAATTGTATGTGTAGGGAAAGAGTTGACAATGTTTTCTTATACTTCTACCTCTATCTTATTTGAGAAATGTTTTTCTAAGGGATAGTTGAGATAGCATTGTGGCAGTGGCAGGCAACAAGGTTTGGGTGTTGAAGGTTGGCAGGCAACAATGTCAGAGTTCTATAAAACTCTGACATGTAATTTCTGAGTTCAAACGAAATGTTGAAGGGGGCTGGGTGTTGAAGGTTGGCACCCGCACCGATTGGATCATGTACGTGTATGGCGCCACCAAGGGCGACTTTGCTGCTGGGACAAGCGCACAGCAGGTAATAAAATTTATTATAATTTTAAAGAAGTATACGTAATTTTAATTATTTTTAAGCATGTTAATAAAACACAATAATAGAGCCCACTAGTAAGGGATTTGTTTAAGACAAAAAAAATTTCCATGCAATGAGGTCGAGGGGGTATTTTGATGATATATTGCTATCTATCATCAAAATTCAAAAGAACAGAAAACGCGTTCAATAGACAAACTTATCCCACACAATTTTCCCCCGAAGTCATCAATCAACAACGGTCTGTCCTTTCACTCACTTATTATTGATTTTTGTTTCACACTCAAAGCACTTCAGTTTGTATGACAACTTGACGTACGTTGTTGATTTTTTTTTTTTTTTTTTGGGAAAATTTTACTTACCCGCTTTTGCAAACACATCTTAAAGTTTAAAATTTCTCATTTTGATCCATCGAACTTTCGTTTTGTTCCAAATACCCCATTCTGTGAAATCCAAATGGAGGGGGTGTAAAATTTCTAAAATACCCTTATTTTTTATTAAAAAATAAATTTTTATTATTAAAAAAAAATAGAACCATCATGTGTCACTTTGTGACCCACTGTGACCCTCCGGTGGGTCACAAAGACTCTTATTTCAAATTTTTATTTATAAATAAGAGTAAATTTGAAATTTAAAAAAAATTTAAGGATATAAAGGTATTTTATTCATTGTACCGTTTGATTTAACTCCAATATCTAATGGTAGGAGGTATTTGGAACGAAACAAAAGTTCAATACACCAAAGTGACTCAAGTGAGAGATTTTAAACTTTGGGGATGTTTGCAAAAGGCGCGTAAGTTCAGGAGAGTAAGTGAAGTTTCCCCTTCTTTTTCTTTTTCTTTTTTATACTTGCGTTGTTGAATTTTAGTTCTCAATGAAATTCACTTGAGAAAAAATTGGTATCAATATTTTACTCATATATATATATATATATATATATTATATCATCTTATAAATCAACCATTAGATTTGTAGACTCCATATAAGTCAATGGTGAACCCCACAAATCTATCTACCGAATGTGTAAGAGAATATGAAAAAAAATATGAATAAATTATTGACATTAATTATTTCTTGATTCACATTGGATTTTATTGGAAACCACTGTTTTCATTTCCCTATGCTGTTTTTTATTTTTTATTTTTGTGTGTGACATTCTTAGATATATCTTTTCAATTTGATACATCACTACAAAAAATAATCCCATTTAGTGATTGAGCCAAGGTGACGTAGAAGCCAAAAAATGTCATTACTGGGGTAGTGACATCCCAATTGTGACGTGTGGTGAAATGACAACAATTCGGATGACTTAAAAAAAAAATAGTGGCATGCGAATTTTTCACATGTCATGCATGTCACCCTAATAGAGGAGACGTGCATATTTCTGCATGTCACCCTAGGAGTGACGTGCGAAAATATGCACGTCACTCCCAATTGGTGACATGCATTTCTAGTGTGACGTGCGACATGCTTTTACACGTCACAAAATAAGGTATTTTTTAAAAAAAATTTCCCCCTTGCTCCCTCTATATTTTTGTTTTATTTAGGGACTTTTTATCCAACTATCCATTATCATATACATTACAACTTCAAATATAAATATATCCAATCACAACTTATATCTACTGCAACTTCAAATATATAAATATATCCATTAAATCAAATGACATACTTAAAAAAATAAATAAACATTTGGAAATGGATCCCATAATCGCATCGAATTTCACCGGCCATCTAATGTCCTAAACAAAGAAATACAAGTGTGATACTAAAGAAATTCAACAGTAATCTACATATATAAAAGCGGTAATCCTACATGATGCCATCAAAACACAAAAAATGACGATACAAGACCGACCGGCAAATGCACTCCTGTAATATGCGCAATCTGCCTGACTTGGATCTCCACAACTTCACTCAACTGTCAACTGCAAATGATAAAGCAATATAGATGTATTAAATTGTAAAAGCTATAAGTTTACTTCCACCCCACATATATGCACCTTCTAAGTTATATAATTACTATATAGGTAGGTAGCTACCTAATGTATGAGGTAAAGGAATCTAAAATGTGTGCAACAATTAATAATTGCTGTAACAAACTCAAGCATACAACAGAATCACTTAAGTACATCATATGAAGAGAAAAGCAGTTATTAAGCAGTTATCAAACAGATACAAGAAAATACAGGAACAGAGGAATAAGTGTCATCTACATAACATTAATAAATATAGAGAAAAAAAATATCATTCACGTAATGCGTACCTTTTTGATGGGGTGAAGCAAAAGATTAGTTCAGCTCCTTCCACTTACAATCAAGGAAAGGTGTCCTATATTCACCCTAGTGGAGATATGCAAGCTGCAAGGAAAAATACTATTTCAGAACTTGGTTCCCTTATGGTCTAAAAAGATGAAACATTATACAAATGTGTAGTAAAATCATATACATATGCTATTGTGGAAACCCAAACACGGCAGGAGATAAACTATTAATGATTAATAACATATGCAAATAGCAAAAGAATAATGTAAACATATAGCATCATTATATTATATGAGTTGATTTATCTCACAAACATACGAATTTCTAACCCATGATTAAATATACTATATCACTACCTTGAAGAATTAAAACCACCAGAAATTCAATTGCTTCACATTCCTAATCTATCTATTACATCTCAATCGCTCAAAGCAGATAATGTCATTGTTATGATCATACAAATAAAATCGTCAAAGAAATGACATAGAGCTAAAATGATCACCTAGAGTTGAAGATTCATCCAATATAACTCTTATTTCAACAAAAAAAATATAAATTTCAATAAAACAACAATTTCAACAACAATGCTTTCCTCGGTTCTTGAAAAGAACCTCAGCAAAAAAACAAAGATCATAATTTTGAAGCATTGTTTAAAAAAAAAAAAAAAAAATCTAAAATTTTTCATGGTCCAGAACTAGCTTTCCCAGCAGCCAAATATAAAATACGGATAATGGTACCTGAGCCGAACATGAAGCTTGTAATTCACTAAATTTCTAGGTGTTTTGATTTTCTTAATTGGCGGCCGAGGCAAAACACAACAACCTGTCCAAATCCAGAGCTAGTACACCAAAACACAACTTCAATTTTTAACTAAGATTTTACTGAAGTCACCAAAAATTAAATATTTGCAAACGTAAATTGGACTAAATATAGCAAAAATCAGAGATTTCTATCCTATTGAACCACTTAGTCAAACACCCAAATCAACAACAAAAACCCAAACTTCCACCTTCTTTCGGCCTCCTCTGTTCTAATAGAAAACAGTGTATCATGTGTCACATGCAGTTGGATTTTTCTTTTATAATTACTAGAAAGTTGTGTTGTAGAATATGGAATTGGATGTGTAGGAAAAGAGTTAGACAATGTTTTCTTATACTTCTACCTCTCTAATTTGAAAAATGTTTTTCTAAGGGATAGTTGAGATAGAATTGTGGCAATGGCAGGCAACAAGGTTAGGTGTTGATGGGGGCTGGCTTTCTTAGTAGAGGATCGAACTCAGATGCATGTAATATATTTTCTTCCTTGGCATAGTATTCTTAATGTTAGACCACCAGGAGTATAATTGGATCATGCAAAAGATTACGTTTCGTTTGGTAAAACGTTTTAGATTGTGTTTTTTGCTTTTTGGTTATGATGTGACATAAAGATGAATGTAATTTTGAATATTCTATAAGTATTTTGTGTTTTGATATGTTTATTAATGCTTGTTTTTTTGCTAAAAAGCAAAAAGTTGTCCTAACGAGTGTTGCCAAACGAGACCTACATCATTTAATGAGCATTTTTGCTGATTTTTTGATATGTTTGTTAATGCTTTTGTTCTTTTGCTAGAAAGCAAAAAGTTGTCAGTATTGAGTGTTGCCAAACAAGACTTCATTTAATGAACATTTTTTTTTCAAATCAGCTTGCAACTTACTCGCAAACACAAAAACTAGGGGAACCCTAAAAGTGATAAGACTTCCACCATTCTTTCACTTGACCCACAAAGCCCTCAAACATCAGCTACATATTTTCAAACTTGAAATACCGAGTTCTTCCCCACAATCTTGCATCAATGAAAAATGATCTGACAAGAGTTGATGATATCTCCTCTAAACTACATCCAAAAACTATTCTTCACAATCAGGAGAAACTAAAAATCTATCAATCCTTCACTAACACTGATCATCACGATTATAAGACAATGTTAATTTGCTGCCCACAAGAGGGATGCTGGTAAGCCCCATTCAAATACAAAATCTAAAAACTCCCTCATAGCTAGGGACACACGGATCTTACTTGATCTCTCACTTAGTCTCCTCCAATGCACCTAGGCTTCTCCCACCAACTCATTAACTCCAACCAATTTGTCCCAAAGCAATCTCCTATCATTATCATTATTAATTAGCTCTATACACCCCCAACAAATTCTCACTCAAAATTATCAATGATGAACCTAAAAGAACACGCATAGAAAATCTCCCCTCACGATCCTTCAACTTATCTATCACGCTTCTATCTCACATTAGCAAAATATCTCCGGAAACCCCTCACCACCCTAGGAAACACTGATCCACGTGTTGACACCCCCACAAGCTCCTTTCCACTTCCTTAGTAACGAACTTTAATTTAGTTTCTTGTAAGCATACAATATCCGCCTTCCAAGAAGTCATTTAATCCTCATTCTTTTATCCTTATTTGTCAACTCTCTTTCACATTCCATTTTGGGTAGGAAAAAAGAATTTTTTATTTTATTGGAAAAAAAAAATTAAATCTCGTGGCACCCCTCAAAGACCACCGTGGCTCTGCCACTGGTTATACATAACTATTTTTCCTAAGTTTAAGGAATTAAGTTACTTTTTATTTAAGTAATTTCACTATCCAATTATATCACAAACAATAGATTCTCTTAACATTTTCTTATATAATTAAAATAATATTTTTTACTTTTACCTTCTTTTTTTTTTTCGTCTAGAAACTCTTTTCTTCTCTCTTTCTCTCTCGTGTCTCCGTCTTCTTTCTCTCTCGTCTGCGTCACTCTGTTCTTTAGGTAGCAGATTCCTTTATATTGGAAGATCACAAAACCCAGTGCATCAGTTCATCCACAATTGACAATTTTTTTTCTTCTTAAAGGACATTAATTTCAAGTGCAAAAGACCCTGGGCAGACCACTTTCACAATCTTAATCAACGAAACCCGGTAAATCAAAGGACCCAGCTCAACATTTCAGAACACCCTAAGCAAACCAATTCAGCATGATAACCAAAATTTCCCTTCAAAAAAAAAGAAGCCCATATTATGATTATAATCGAAAGCCATCCCAAGCAGATCAACCATCAACCCAAAGCAAGAACTCCGCGACTAGAGATCCTCCAGTTGGCATCTGAACTCGACACGAACGACCACGAGTTTGTGGCCGCCGCCTAGTACTCTCCGGCGTCAAAGAAGTAGAAGCAAGGAGAAGAAGAGGTTGCGTGCATAGAGAGCCGTGAGAGGAGAGAGTGTTTTTAGGATTATAATAAGCGTCGGATATATATTAAGATAAGAAACAAAATTCATATTCTTTATTTTTTATTTATTTATTTTTGAAATGAATTCGATCATATTCTTTATTGTGAGCATGCTTTGTTATTTTGAATGGAAGTATTTTGCTCCCAAATCTCTATTACAAAGTTCAAGAGAGAGAAACAAAAATCACTCGATATCTCAAAATGATCAGATCATGTTTAATAAAGAATGGTTTATATAAATGAATAATAAAAAGACAAACCTTTAATAGATCAACGTAATCACCAACACGGATCTTTGCAGATTGGTTTTAGGTTCTGTTATTGACAATTTATGGCGCACTAGGAATGAGATAAAACATTCTGGTCACCCTAGTACTGAGCAGCTCTTGAAGAAGATACTTTGGGAGGTGCAATCCTTTTATCAAGACTCAGCCTTTTAACCTTCTTTACTTGGTTCTTAATCACATTATAGCCGGTTCTCCTCTCTGCTTTTTCATCACCACCACTAATCTTCCTCCTCCTTCGCTGGCTTTTACTCATCATGCCACCTACATTTTCCACATCAGAAGCATCAGATGTTGGGCTTCGCTTGTATATGTTTTCAAGCTGGGCGGCGGCTTCATTGTAATCCACTTCCAAGGTGGTACTCGGAGAAGCTTCATCTGTAATGACAGCTTTTACTCTTCTCAAAGGTTTGCTAGCTTTTCCTAGTCTCTTCCGTCTATCCTTACTGGTTTCTATGGGCAAAGGGATCTGCTCCTGGGGCGCAACCAATGCACTGCTATTGGATTTATCTGCTTTAAAAGCTACTATCAAGGGTCTTTTCAGAGTAGAGCGTTGAGCTGAGAATTTCCCACTCAAACCAAGCGGAGTTCGAGCAGCTGAGCTGGAAACAGTCACAACTCCCATGCCAAGATGCCTGAGCAAAGTTTCAAAAGATGAATGTGACACAAATCCTGCAATCACAAAAGAAGCATGCATTCCCAGTTCATTTCAGTCCTCACACAAATTTAGGAACCGTTAAATGGGAAAGGGTAACACTTAATATGTGGGCTCAAACTCCTCCTTACTAAGTATTCGTGGAATATTGAATTAGAAATGACTTTGAACTCTAATAACATGTAATCACTCGTCCTAAAAGCTTCGGCCAATAAAAAATGATAAATTTAATCATTTAAGTAATATTCTAACAAGTTCCTCTATATAACTGTAATATATTCCCCAATATTAATTATGTGACCCAATTTAGATATAGCTCTAAGACCAGCAGCAAAATTGCATATACAACTTGATCATGTTCATAAAGCTTGTTTATTGAAGTGTCACAAAACAAACTAGCAACCTAAATCTTGCACCAATACCCTCCTATTTAACGGGTCACCTTACTGATTATTAACCCAAATAGGCTGATTCTAATGAACCCAATTTCATTTTTTTTTTCCCTCCAAAGGAAAATCATGCTGTGATTAATATAAACTTGAAATGAACAAGTTTACACCCAAAACGCCCTGATTATACTCATCAAATAACCAAGGGTTTTACATACAATCTCAAACAGGGCACCTTTCTTTTCCACTGCTGGTACACTTCAAAAATCTGGCTGCATAATACTTGCCCATATGGACCAATTCGACTTACTAACGATTTTATGCGTCCAAATTCATTATAGTACAGAAAATAATTCACTGCTGAAACATGTCACAACACGTTCTTAGTAAAAGATATCATCAAGATTCTAAAGCAATGTACACCCAACGAATTATTAACGTTTTTTTTTTTTTTTGGATGAATGAATTCTTAACGTTTCTCTTAGAAGAAATAGAAATGAAGAAGAAAAGGGAATTCAAAGCAGAACCAGAGCAACGTACCTGGATGATTCGTCACTGTCTGATCCTCCTTGCCGAGTTGGTACACAAGTTTTAGGATCTCCGAACTGAGGAAGTTTGGGAGTTTATGTTAGAAACTCATAAACGTGAATTACCGTGTCCACAATTATATATCCGGAAACCAACGGCGGAGATTTTGGGGTCTCATAAAACAACGGCAGATAATGCAAACACGTGGGGAAGTTTAAGTCTTTAATAAGAAGGTGGTCAACGTGGCAATTACAGGAGCAGAGAAATGATCGTTGGGAGGTTCCAACGTGGCGACTTAAGAGTGGAGGAGAAGATATTTTCGGGGGCAAGGTATGGATGTGTTGGTCCAACGTGGGTGGTTGTTATTGGCTGAGGAATATGACTTCAGTTTTGGGACCCACTTCGTGTGGTGGTCTGCGGAATCTTTACGTTGCTCAATAGCAACCATGTGAAGAACAATGGAGCTCGAGGATTAGAGGTTGGGGATCCTTCAAGCATTTTTCCTTTGTTTATTATAATATCTTACATATTTATTTTTAGGTATTCTTATTTGTAATTTGGTATTTATTAATTACTGTATTATATATGGTGAGACAAAATACTTCATGCCTAAATAAGGCCCAAATAGAGGCCCGCAGTTAGGAGCCCACAATTAATGGAGGACAGAGGAACCAAGGCTCAAAGCCAGAAGCCCACGTCGAAGATCTAGTCCCAAACCGTTCAGTTAAAGCAGGGTCACACGTATCCACAAAATAGGGAAAAACAGAACCTACCTATAGCAAACCCAATCTCGCCCATGCAGAATCCAGATACGGTCAAAGACCGTCAAAAACCTTCCAGCGGAGGTTGAGCTAAATCTTCACCTGGACTAACAACTCCATGGAATTCGGAAGAAGTCAAGCTAAGTGAGAGTCGGCAGGACTCTCATATACTTGAAAAACCTATAAAAGAGACAGACCTACTTCAACACAGGGTACAGTGATTAAGATTAAGTATATATATAGTGTTAGAACATTTTTCAGTTTAATAGTTTTACGTGTTCTTCAAGACCGTTCCTGCAAGACAACAAGTCAATAACCAACCAATCACCGGTGTGCTGGCGAGTCTCACTCTGATGCTTAAAGCAATCTCTGAGAGAAGAGTATGCTCAATACATAGTAATTGAGTCTAGGGTTTGTACCTAGCGTAAGTGCTGCTACATTTAGCTTTTTTTTTAGCTCTTCTAATCAAATATCTATTTTACATTTTCTTTTAGCTAATCCAATGTAGGAGGTTTTTTAAACATTTAAAGAGTTATTTTAGATAAAAGTAACATTTAGCTCTTCCATTGAGAATGCTCTTATAAGATAAGAAGTGGAGTCATGCTTGGATTAGGTGTTCTACTTCAACTTGACCTAGGAGTGCTGAGAGTTGTGGCCCATTATTCTTCTGGTGTGTTGATTTAGTCTTGAGGCCCATGATGTATCTGGTTGGCCAATAAAGTAGGATTATTCCCATATAGCGTTAACACAACTATATTATATTAATGATCACTTGCTATTTTTTATTAAGATTAGTTCGATAGACTTTGAGGCTTAAACCAATAAATTTAACAAAAGCCATTTCCTGTATTAAAATATTAAATAAATTTATTTATTTATTTTAATTTCTTATATTATTATTTCTATTTAAAATTTGTTCTTCTTACTTTTTGGAATGCATAATTATTAATTAAGTTTTTATATTCAAGTTTTTCGATGTTAAATTACCATTTCTTACAAAAGCTTAATTATTTAATCAATATTTTAACATTCCCTCTTACATATAGGCTCAAACTCCATTTTAATAGTGAGACCCAACAAGTGAAATATTTAATTCAAATGAAAAATAAATAACAGAGACATGGTTGTAATTAATAATCTATGGCTTTGATATCACATTAAATTATCACTTATCTCAAAAGCTCAAGTTTATAAAAGTATATAAACTTCATCATTTAATCAATACTTTAACATTTGAAGTCTTCTTTTCTAACTACTAATACTGTCAAACACATTTAACAAATTATTATATTTGGTACTCAAAGAACAACCAACTGAATTTAAAAAAAAAAAGAAAAAAAAAGAAGAAGTTATTGTCATGTAACAATCTATAATGACCCGTATCCATTTGGAAGGGGATGCAAAACTCGTGGTGGAGGCAATTAATTTAGTGGACCCAAATTGGAGTAAGTAGGGGTGGCAAAAACCCGTCCAACCTGCCCGCCTCGCCGGATTTAAGGTTTTTTTTTGCATATACAGGTTGGGAAAAATCAGATCCGTGCGGGTCAGGTCGGTCCGCAGGTATAGAATTTTTGAGAGGCGGGTACCTGACCTGCCCCGCCCCTATATGCTTAAAACCAAAAAAACTCTAAATTCCTAATATCCTCTTCGCTTCTTCCTCTAATCCTCCAACCGTCCAGCGACTCTCTCAGTCTCCTCTCTCATAAATTAAGGCCAGTCGCAACTTTTCTCTTAAAGTCACTCTCGCCGGTGCCGCTCCTCTCTCTCTCGCCGCTCCCTCTACTACCGGAGCACTAACCTAGCCGATCCCAGGTTTGTCTCTCATCTCTCTCTCTCTCTCTCTATCTCTCTTTGAGAAGACAGAAAACTAAGGCACCTGTTTGGTTTTTGGTATGTACAATTGTGTGATTGTATTGATTAGATGCATTACAATTTCATTTCTTTCTTCTTCGACATTCTTGTATGAATATATTAAAATGGAGTTGGATTGTGTAATGATGTAAAATTGAAATTGCAGAGTTATAGGAATAAGAAAAAGATGGTAAACAATTGATATTCTAAATAAGAGAAATACCTGACCCGCCCGACAAACCCACCCCGTCCTACCCGAAACCCGGCGGTTTTAGTGCCTTCAACCCGGGTAACGGGTAGGGTTTTACCAAACCTGCCCCGAACCAACCCGTGCCCAGCCCTAGGAGTAAGATAGGGCACATCATGGAGGGTATGAGGACGCTGTTGAAAACTTTCACATAGTGGCAAGTATTTTGGGTGAGTCGTGTTGCTAACTGTGCGGCACATACACTTCTTAAATTGGCTGCTGCGAAAGGTTTAGATAGAATACGGCTAGGTGTGACCCTTGATTGTATTTGTGAGATTACCTTGATGGAGCGATTTGATTTATTTATAAAAGTGGTAACGCATTTTATTTTTTATTTTTTTAAAAAACATTTTTAAAATAATAAAAATAAAAATTTTTTTAAAAAAAAAAAGAAAAAGAAAAAGTATTAACACGGGCACTACGCGTATAGCCGGTTTCATACTTGCGCACCTATTAGGAATTATCAACGTGCGTGGAGTTTCCACCCATATAACTTTGACGGTCCAAAGCAAAGGAGCAACACGTCTAGAAGACCAACTATTGCGGCTTTCTTCTCGATGACTCATCAATTCCGCAGTTAAGAGGGCTTTACAGAGTAGCTTCCCTTTTCAAACCTTGTTTTCTCTCCTCCCCAGAAAAAAGTTGTTCCCTAACTTTGTACAAAGCATTGACATTGAACTGGTCCAAATCTACTTTTGAATGTTTATTCCACAAAAAAAAAAATTAAAAAAAAAATAACAGAATTTATTTGGTTATAGACAAGAAGTAAATTAAACAGTATAAACCATTTATATATTAAAAAACTAAAGAAAAACCATAGTTTACAGCGTTCCGAATGATATATATATATATATATATATATATATATATATATAAAATGGCTAATTAAAACTTATTTTATCTAATTTTAGCTAATAAGTTTTAAAATACATTATACATCCGATTATCTATTTCTTTTTTATCAGTATCATTCTTTTTTATAATAAAGATCATATTTTTTAACTTTTGGAAAAAAAAAAGATGTGGAGATAAATAGTAGAAAATTTTTTTGGAAAAAGAGAGATGTAAAATATAATTAATAAGATAAAATTTTGGGAAAAGAGAGATATGTAAAGAGAAATAATATATTAATGAGATGAATGTGCGAATAAAGTCCCATCTACATGTAGCGATACACTGTTCATAAATGTTTTGTTTATCTATTTTAAATAAAAGTAAGAAATGGCTAAGCCATTATGAGTGCTAGCTCTACTTGATTTTTCTTTTTTAGCGTTTTAATATAATTTAGTATCAAATATTCTTTTGCACTTGAAGAAATATATATATATATTTCTTACATGGTGCCTAAGAATGTTAAATCACCAAGAAAATCACACGTACATGCTATTAAAACAAGGAAAGGTTAAGTGTTCTCCTATTGTTTTCATAATGTTTTCTTTATGTCTTTCTAGTCCTAGCAGGTGGATATTATTTTTTTAAAAAAAAGAAACTGTCACTTATTTCTCTTATTTGGTTTTTAAAAAATAATATCTACCAGAAAACACAAGAAGAATACTAGGAAACCACCTAGCTAGCATTTCCCTTTGATAATTACCACATGTTAAGAGATAATTATCAATCTATTAGAGTGGTTTGCGATTAATTACTATAACATTACTTAATGACATGTTTATCGTTTGAACGAAAATTAATTTCCTGAATTAAGATGTATGAGTTATTTTCCAAGCGTGGTCGGAGAGTTTCCACCCATACAATACAAAGCCATGTGTTCAAAGCACATGAGCAACGTTTAGAAGAAGACCCACATGCAATTGAGGCTACAAAAACGACTTTCTTCTCAACGACTCAGCAATTCCCAATTTCGCAGAGATTACACTTGCCTTCTCTTTTCAACCCTTGTATGCATGCACTACTCTCCTTTCTAGAAAAAACAAAAAAAAACAAAAACAAAAACGAAAAAGAAAAAGTCTTGTTCCCCTACTTGGTACAAATTAATCATGCATTGACATTGAACTGGTCCAAATCTTGTTTTGAATGTTTCTCCCATGAATTCATTAATTTCATCATCAACTTCTTGTCGTGTTGGATTAATTGGTACGACAATATTTTTTTTTTGATGGTGTGTACGTAGTTTCTTCCCCCTCACCCCCCTATAAGATAGAAATAAACTTACAAATTAAATGATGATTTAAATTTACTCTTATCAATACATGGGAAACAAGGACAGAAAACTCCTCTCACTTAAAAAAAAAAAATAAAAAATGTCACATATTTTCAAGGATGGACCTATAGGCTGCTAAGGGAGATCGATTTTATTTTAAAATTATGTTCAACTTTCTTGATTAGACACACAACATTAGGGGCCTGTTTGAGATTACATTTGAGGAACTTAAAAGTGTTTTTAACATTCAAAAAGCCATTTTAAAGAAAAAAATACATGTTTGATAAAAAAATTAAAAGCGCTTTTAAGGGTTTAAAAAGTTTAAAAATGGCTAAAACGCACTTTTGACAAAAACTTCATTTGCCAAAAGCTCTGTTTGACTTAAAGGCTCTATTTAACTTAAAAACTCTATTTTTCAAACACAATCCTTAACAAGCTCTAAAGATGTTGCTTAAAACTTCTAATGCTTTAAATATTGAGCAACGTATGATAAACTATAATTAGTGTATATTAGGCCAAACAAAATATTGGTGCATCTATAGCCTCGTTTGCCCCCAGCCAGGGCCGATACTGTAGTTGGAAACTTGGAACGACACTATTCCAGCTACAGTACCAGCAGCAAAAATTGACTTTTTACTTAAATTTTTTTTTTCTAAAGTAAAATATTAAAAAAAAAAAGAAAAAAGAAAAAAGAAAAAAGGAGGAGAAAGATGGGGTGGTTCCAGCCACCCCTTGGCCAAAATGGGGTGGCCGGACCACCCCATTTTTGGCCAAGGAGCCACCCCGATCGGTTCTTCGATTTTTTTTTAAAAAAATAATATTTTTCATTTTCGTTTAAAAAAAAAAAAAATTAGTTAGAATTATCGGTTGGGAAGTGAATAAAAAAAGATTTGTTTTTGAAATTTAAGATGATTTTTTTGACTTGAAGGGGGCAATAATCAGCTGGTACTGTAGTTGGAACAGTGCCGTTTCAGCTACAGTACCGGCCCTGGCTGGGGACAACTAGGCTTATTAGACCAAATTATCAGGATCTAGCATCGAGACTTACTAGGACAAGCCAGTTACCTTTTATTTATTCAGAGAGAGACAAAGAAGCCAGCTGCTTTATATTTAAAAATAGAAAATTAATTTTTTTAAATCGGCCTCCCACGTTGGAATATGTACTTCCGGACGTAAAGGAGCCATTATAATAGAACACAAAAATTAAGCAAATAAATGGTTACGTTATATTAATAACCGATTTTTTCCACAAACACAATCAGCGCGCGTGATCAAATTGAAGAGTAAATAATTACATTACCTGAAAGCCTAAAAATATTATGACTCTTCCAAAAAAAAAAAAAAAAAAATTATAACAGCGCGTGATCATTTTTCAGTATTTAGCGTGTATGAAAAATCACAAATTTATTATTATTATTATTATTCATTGAATCATATTAAACTTTAAATTACGAAAATGTTTCTATCAATTTTCGACGGTAACCTAGTCAAGTCTCGTGAGTCCCAACCGAGTTCATATGGGGTCTCGACCGGGTCTTGGTGGTGTCCCGATGGGGTCTTGGTGGGTCTCGATTGGGTCTAAACCGAATCTCGGCAGGCCCGGACTAGATCATAACCGGGTTTGAGCGAGGGCCAACAACATGCATCCTAACCGAGTCTCATAAGTAGCTTGATCAAGTTTCGACTGGATCATAACTGAATCTTGATAAGTCCCAACAATATTCCGATCAGGTTCCGACCGTCTCCCTGACCAAAAGGCACAAAATTAGCTTGTTTGGGTTCTCACGAGTCCTGTTATGCGGCTGCCAATAGCGTAGGACAAATATTAAAATAATAATAAAAAAAAAAAAAAATTTGGTTAAATTTTTATAAATTAATATTTAGTTTCTAATGCTTCAAAACTTATTTTTAGATTTAAAATTAAAACCTAGGGGTAGAAGGTTAACCCTAGCTTTTAGATTTAAAATTACCTAAAATTGATTCGATCATCATAAATTTAGTGCTAATACCTCAAATTTAATACTAATACTTTAAATTTAAATTTTCTTTTAATATCTCTGCTTCAATTTAAAAAACAAATTTTTTTTTAAAAAAAAACAAAAAAAAAAAGGAGAAGAAAAAAAGAAAGAAAAAAGTCAGATGTCTGAGGCAGCCGAAAATCTCTATTCGGTTCTCACTATGTCACGTACTTCTTCCAAGTGTTAACGTAAGCAAAGGTTTGAAGTTAACGTCACGCGCGTGTCATCACCTTGTCCTCATCTCTCTCTCTTTCTCTCTCTGTGTCCTACGTGGAAATAGCACCGATTGTAGCAACTGTAACGCGGAGCTAGGTTGAAGGTTCTTTGGTCTCCTCGTCACCAAGCTCCAAAACTCTGACTTCTTTTTCCATTAATAATATATTAATATATATATATATTTTTTATGTACCTCTATCGACGACCCACATTTGCCCTCATCAATTCAAAAAGGTTCCGAGGAAGTGGTCAGCGATTGGACTTGCTCACTCTTTGAACCTCTTGGAAGACGGTTCCTATGACCAAAGACCGGTCTCAATGTAGAAAATCCACTCGGCTATTCTTGGTCAAACTTTCTCCTTTTCTTTTTTCTTTTTTCTTTTTCTTTTTCCCCTTTCCAAAATTCCAAATCTGAGTCTTCCTTAAATGCCATACCCATACTGTCCCTTCTTCCTCATCGCGCTTTCACCTCTCCATACTCGTCCTTCATAGATTCTTCCTTCCTTGTTCCCAATACCCCAAAGCACTACAAACTGATCACTACTGCATCTAGTGTTCTGTTTTTGTTTCTTTTAGACAATGGTTTTGGCCTTTTGCGACAAACCCGTTTGCAAAAGCTTTTCATAAATGTCCAAATTTTGCAGTTAAAAAGCACAAAAAGAAAAAAAAAAAAAAAAAAAAAGAGCATCTTTTTAGCATCGATTTCCGAAACCCACCTCGTATTTTGGCTAAACTCTATCTGCATGCTTTTCTAGCTTTGTCTTTCCTAACAAAAGCTATCAGGCCGTATTTTGAGCAAACACTTGTCATCTCCTAGACTTGTTTTTGGGGTTCAATGGAAAACATGGGAGATTGGGAGCAGAAGAATCTTCTACATGAGCTAGCACAAGGGAGGGAGCTAGCAAGACAGCTCCAAGGCCATCTCAATGTGCCATCTTCATCGCACGAGACCCGCGAATTCTTAGTCACAAAGATCTTGACTTCGTATGAGAAGGCACTCTCAATGCTCCAGTGGAGTAGCTCGGTGGGTGATCAGCCGCAGCACACAGGAGGTGCAGGTTTTCGAAAGTCCGAATCCCCACCTTCTCTTGCTGGTAGTCCACGGAGCGAAGATTCCGATCCGGAGCACAGAGATGCCTCTCGAAAGAGGTAATTTCAAGTCTACTAAATAGCGTTTGATTTCAACTGCCTAATTGTTAGGTATATATTAATGTTTGAGTTTTTGTGTTTCTGCAGAAAGGCTGTGGCAGGGTGGACACAACAAGTGAGAGTTAGTCCGGGCGTGGGACTTGAAGGGCCTCTTGATGATGGCTATAGCTGGAGGAAATATGGGCAGAAAGATATTCTTAATGCCAAATATCCGAGGTAGGACATAATCCTGCACAAGCCTAATTTTGTTCATAGTTTTCAAATAAGAGATTTTGAAAACATGCTGTTTTTTTTTTATGCATGGGTTTTGAATCAGATTATTCTTACATGAATATAAATGCAACTAAATTTCAAAATCCAAATCATCACCTATTTCAGCAGCTTTAACCTATTTCAGCAGCTTTAACTCATGACATGAATATATATATATATATATATATATATATATATATATATATATATATATATATATAAGAAATGAATTTAATCATTTAATTCTACCAAATTATTAGCCGCCTTAGGGGAAAACCAACAAATCTAACTTGTGCCCAAGTGGTGAGGCAACTCTGATATGTCCCTTTAAGCTTCATGTGGTCCTGATCGAACTCCATAATTCTCTTATAGCAACTTTTTTGATCTTCATGGGCATTAAAGGAAGTTTTCACACCAAAACAACGTAGAGTGCATATACAATAGCAGAATTGAATGGGAATTGCCTATTCTTTCATGCACCCGTGAATCCTTCTTAACCTATTCCAATGATTTAGGCTCTATACATTGAAATTATGTGTACATCTTCTTTTTCTCCTTAAATCTGCATGCCCTCAACAATTAATTGTTGGAATTTGTAGAGGCTACTATAGGTGCACGCATCGAAATGTCCAAGGCTGTCTAGCTACAAAGCAAGTTCAACGATCCGATGAAGACCCAACTGTCTTTGAAATCACTTACCGAGGAAGGCACACGTGTGCACAAGGCTCCCACATAAATCCTCCCCCAAATGCATCTCCTGAAAAACAGGAACAATTAATAAACAAAAACATGGACGGCCAGCTTCAGCACCATAACAACCACCAACCGCCACAAAATCATCAGCAGCCATCACAAGAAATGCTCTTGAACTTCCAGACAACCCTCAAAGTCCAAACCGAAAACTTAGACACCAAGATGGAGCAAACTTTTCCTTCATTTCACTTCGCTTCTACATCGAACACAGAAAAACAAGTGTTTCAGGCATCCATTATGGACAGCAATTTCGTGGGAAGCTATTCTCCTTCTTTCGTGTCTCCTGCAACATCTGGAGCAAACTATTTCTCGGTTTCTCCAAGTGGGATGAGTGGCTTTGGAGGGAACCAGCAGCATTTTCAGAGCTGTGATTCTGAGCTGACAGAGATAATATCAGCTGCAACATCAGCTACAAATTCTCCAACGGTTGGTTTTGACTTTCCATTTGGTCAGGAATTGGACCCCAACTTCACATTTGACAACCCCGGATTCTTTTCCTAATTGCATGCATCGATCGCTGAAAGAAATATTAATAGCAGTAGATTTGAGGTATACTTTTTAGCCAGTTGATTTTTCTAGCAAGTTCTGAGGAGATGTAGAAAAAACTCATCTACATAAATGCGTGTGGTATTTATAATTAAATATATACTACGTACCCGAATGTGGAGGTCTCCTCTTAGCTTGCCAAAAAAATTTTGCTTAATTTGTATAGGTTGCAGCTTGGAAGTGCTCTGATGGCTTTTAAATGCAAAATACTCGTTGATTTTGCTCCAAAAGCATAATATGTACGTACTTTCAGGATGTTAATCTAATAGTTATTTTATTTTTCTGATTGTATTAGAAATTTAATTTGCTTCTTTAATTGGATAATTGAGGAAAAGTAGGAAGGTTTGTAATTACTGTTTGGTCCCATAATATCTTTCTATTTCTTGTTTTTACTACCATCTCCTTCGCATATAATTGATTAAATGATTAACAATATATCATTGATAAGTTAATTATTAATTGATTAAATTGATCAGTTATATTTTTTATTTAATTATTTTACTAATTATGATTGTTACTTCAGATTTTTTTTTTAATTATTTATTATTTATTTTGTCTCCAAAAACTGGTTTAAGCTCTCTTAAGTATTTTTAATTTTGGTGGAATGCGGTTCTCGGAATCAGAACCTGGCATTGGCAACCGTGCGTCAATGTCAAGGGAGACCAACTAGAGCCCAAGAAGTGGACGGGCGAATCTAATTAAGCTATGTCATCAGGCCCAGGCCCATTCATAAACAATATGATTGAACAAGTGGGCTTTGCTAAAAAGAAAGGACTATCCTAAAGACATCCTTAAACTCCAACACCGTAGCGTGCTGGGCCACCACCGACCTGTTTCATAGTACGTTTTGTTTTGGGTACAATAAACTGAATAAAGTTCTAAATAACTCCTCCTTTGAGAACTACTGCTGTACGGTTGTGGCAGAAAACATGGGTTTTCTGCCACCAATTACCACATGATATATCAACATTTTAAGAAAAATGCAAAAACTTAAAATGAGAATAAAACAACAAAATAAAAAAAAAAAAATAAGGGCAGCCACGAGGAGAACCACTAGCCCCATCTCGATGGCCCCCGTGGCCTAAGGATGGCCGGTGCGGCCATCCTAGATCTGGTTAGGGGTGGCCGGGGAGCCACCCCCATGGCCTGGAGGTGGCTGGGGTGCCAGCGCTCCACCCCAGACAAATTTGGGGGTGGCGCGTGGCCACTCCACCACCATTGGCGGTGGCGCGCAGCCACCCCTAAATCGAACTACGTACAGTAACAAGGAAACTCTAAAGATAAACCAAATCAAGGGCGGACATGGATCTCTCCATTTCAAATGAAATGGAGGGGATCCATTTAGTTATTTTTAGGGGGGCAATTTTGTCATTTAATATTTTTTGAACAAAAATGCCCCCTAAAAGTAACTAAATGGATCCCCTCCATTTCATTTGAAATGGAGAGGATCTTTCTCCATTAAGGGCAATAAAATTTTTTCAAGTACATACGTTGGGGGTTCTGTTAATTGAGGAGAGATAACCCAGTCGAACCAAAGACTGGTAGCAATTCGATTCAAAAGCCTGCTAAGAGTAAAGACTAAGTTAAAAACTTGGAAAAGTGAGAGTAGATAATAAGAAAGATAATAATAAATTGAGAGGAATAGTCATGATAGAATTCACCTTCTTTGACATTGTGGCGCGTGCTCTTTTTATAGATGGAGCTTGAGAGTGAGAGGACTCTCACTTGCTTTCCTCAAATATGGGTAACCACCCTTGGAAGGTGGAATTGAGTTTGTTGAGAGTATATCTCTCCCATAATAATCTCTGGAGTGGTTTGTGCGATGATTGTGCTTCCTTAATATGTGAGAGACGTGGTTGAAAACCGATAATATGAGAAATTTAAGTAGATAGAATATTGCGCACTTAAACGGACTAGGTGATGACAAATACGTTTGAAAACGTGCTCTTGGCAGCTTGGTCGGTCGTGGCCTTTAAACCATAGTGGGCCTTTTATTTGGGTCTGCTGGAAATATTTCGTATCAACAACAACTTTGTGTACAAGTTTCTTAGAAATTGACCGGGTATTTACCACTTCACTCACTAACCAATTATATTTACGCATCAAATTTTGTTGTGTAATTTGTTCACTCATGCAGGAGGTTGTAATAAAAGAAAACCACAAAAAAATTAGCTCATAAAAATTGTGAGTACATTTTGTCTCTCGTGCAGGAGTTTTGACACTTCGTAGCTTATCTATTTACTCTAGCTATCTAATAACGACTTATGTTTTATTATTTATTATTTATTTCTTTTAACCATTAAAAGCACTAAGTTTTGGAACAGCAGTCCATTCATGCATATTATTTCAACCAAAGGCGCAGGGCCTTCACATCAATATAGAAGGGAAACTGTTGAGTCCCTTGGCCCACTTCTCGATCTAATGATGTTTTTGCCTTTTTTTCCCCTAGATTTGTAGGTATTCACAAGCCAAAATAGTATAATTACGAGGTGGGAATTAAGGTGGAAGATCGAGGATGCTAATATTGTATATGGACACACAAAAAGGCATTAAATCTTAAACTACAAAAGGCCTCAAGTACTCTATCATAGGTTGTAACCCCACTCTTGTGAATAGAATGGTACCAACAAGTGGATCAGTATGTTTTAATATATATGGGTTGGACCATTACAAATTAATTAGATAAGGAGATTATAGCTGGCAAAAATAATAACAATATTGACATTGAAGATCATAAATAAATGTCGTAAGATTACAGGAAAAAGTTGAGGCTAGCTAGCTAGTCTCGCCCCACTCTTGGTTTAGGGTGGGGAGATCGATCGACAATGAGAATGTCAAAACACTAGATTGGTCACACGCAGTAGGTTAGTGTTGCCCTACTATATATAGTGGTGCCCTACTATAATATTAGGTTAGAGAGACAAGAAGAATGTCCACATGCACCATAGGCTAGCTAGCTGCTAAAAGATTTTGAAGTACGTAATTGATCAATTAATATTGCAGGAAATAATCGAGGTGATGAATCAATGGTGGATTGCCATATTTTGGCATGCATGGACCTCTTGTAGCTAGCGGATTAATTGTTTGGTTCAAGCCTTTAGGATGTTTTGGATTTTCCTTTATGGTCCAGTCAAAAGGAGGCAAGATATTAATCCTCAACTAAAGATCCTACCAAAGAAAAAAAAGAAAAAAAGAAAAAAGAAGAGAGAAGAAAAGTTATTTTATGCTAGTTAAATTTGGACCCACAAAATGCTTTCAAGGAGGCCAAGATTATGTATATATATAGGGTTTGGCTTGCATCCTATAGAAACATATAACATAATATATATGATGAAAGCAATAATCACATGGATAACCCTTATCTATATACGACGAGAACATGAAAGAAATGACATCCACAAAATGTGAGTGAAGGTAATTATATTGTGTTGTGCATATATAATACTATGATATTAAGATTAGTAACTTATAGTATTTCAAGGTGAAGTTTTGTTCATTTACTTTGTAATCGAGCTTAAAGTTGAACTTATTTTTGTTTTCTAGCTAGATTTTCATTAATTTTTTTGAACAAGCTCTAACTCGTTCATGAATCCCGCCTGTTGAGTTAATTTTTTTTGAACAAATTAACTTACTATAACTTTTACTTGGAAAGCATATATCCAACCTTTACCAATGCAGATTATCAACCAAAGTATGTATTAGACATTTATAATTTATTTAATGAAGCATAAAATAAAATACAAATTTTGGTAATTAGTGTTTCCTAAAAGCGCAACATATATATTGCAAATAATCTTTACTGCTCACAACTTAATTTCTAGCTAGAGTAGAGCCTGGGTTTGTTCAAGCTTTAATTGTGCATGTGATAGGGATAAGATAAGGTTGAGTTGTAATTCCAACTCATTAGGATTAGAATGTACGTTAGGATTAGATTTGATTAATAGTTGATTGAAAATAGGATTTCAAATCTTTAGGATTAGGTTTATTTGAATATTAATGGTGTTAATTATCATGTTATCAAATGTAGTCTATTTATAGACTATTTTATTAATGAAGAAAGTAGTGAATGATTTAATTAAACTGTGGTTTTCTCTTATCCTGAGTGGAGTATTGTGGTGTTCTTCTACCCTAAGTGAAGAGTTGTAGTCTCTCCTACCTGAAAGGAGCTCTCAAATCCCATCTTACGTCACTACCTAACCTTGGGTACCTATCAACATGTCTGAAGTAGTTGAGTTTCACATTTGAGCTGAGGCTTGGTTTATTTAGGTAATAAAACCAGTTTAAAATGAGCAGTTTGGGTTGTTTTATAAAGTTTTCTTTTTCATTTTTTTAATTTTTGCTTGGATATATAAGATCTCTAGCTTGATTATCATCAATAGATATGCATACATTTTGTAGTTTCCCTGGCAAAAGCTGTGTGCAAGCACACATGCAGCTTAGACATGTTGCTTTATTCACTGATGATGATAAGAATTACTTGGGAATGAAAATTAAAAATCCATAGATTAACTTAGAATTAACTTGAGATTAATGCTGATGATCAGCTTACAAAGAGGTTGACAGTAGCAAATACAGATGATCATGAGTAGTACTGATTACAATTAAATTTGTAGTTAATTAATAGGAATGTTGGTAAATGCCTTCCCACATTCTCTTTTATTATTGCACTTCATGAGCTGAGAGACAGAGAGAAAGAGAGAGAGGTCTTCTTGTTAGGCTTCAGACTGCTGGAACTATCTTTAGCAGAATGTTTGCTGAATTTGGTGTGCCAGTTCCTCGGCGCTTAGTTGGCATTCAATTCCAATCTATTAATTAACAAAACAAAATTAATACCCAATCATTAGCTTCAATCAATTTAATTAATTAAATCATATTAAAGCATTCTCATATAACTTTAATTTCTTCCACAAATAACAAATTAATTAATGAGGACAACCGCTGCAAGCCTGCAATGTACCATGCATAGTTTTCTGCAACATATTTCGTGGTTTCCAAAGACATGCATTAAACTTAAACAGTCAATACGGTCAGTGCAGTACAAAAAACGCCAGTTTGTTTTTCAAATATGGGTCGGAAATTAGTGCATGTATACAAAAATTTCCTCCAACATGGGTGCTTGTCGTTGGTTTATTTAAAATATATACAATATTAATTAATATCTAAAATTTAGATAATTTAAAATATATACAATATTAATTAATATCTAAAATTTAGATAATTAGATGTACGTAGAATGGCATTTAAAATTTTGTCTTGAAAAGCACTACAGACAAAAAGGACCAGAAAAAAAGTAACATGAGGAGCACTTTTCACAAGTTTTAATTTTTTGTCGACCATCAATGCTATTAATTAATTTTTGTACTCAGACCTGAATTGAGAAAGATAGAGAAAAAAAGAAAAGAAAAGATGGAAAGTGGTAATTAATCAACTATATAGCAAGAGTTTTTACCTTAACGGTGAAGGAATTAAGCATGGTTTCGTCAACAGTTTTGATGCTTACGTTGAGAATTTCAAAGGAGAGATGTTGGAGGACGGAAATGATTTTCGTGGCTTGCCCTGGAATCCGATGAGAAACTGTCTTCAAAAGAAGATTTGGACCTGAAAACTTCACCTCCACGTGTGCAACCGGAGACTTTGAATTTGCTACGAGCTCATTGACATTATCATTGATGGAGGAAGTAGACGATGAAGAAGGAGAAGGTTCAAGGGAAGTTGAAGCCATGGTCGGGGAGTGGTAACCCTGCTGCATTAACCTTGGCTTGTAAGGGCTGCTTGGCTGCGGGGTTCTTGGGCTAATGGGTAAGTTTAGTCTAGGGCTTAGAGGTGGCTTTCTAGGGCTAAGTGGTGAGTTTAGTCTTGGACTTGAACAAACATTAAGCCTAGGGCTTAGCACTTCACTGTATACTTTTCTTTGCTTCTTCGCTTCAAGCGACTGTAGAACTTGTTGTAATTCGTTGATGTAATCCACCACCCCTCCAATTATCGACGCTTGATCTCCCTAAACAACCGTAACCAAAATAAATACAGA
Organism: Corylus avellana; assembly: GCF_965113065.1. Taxonomy (NCBI): domain Eukaryota; kingdom Viridiplantae; phylum Streptophyta; class Magnoliopsida; order Fagales; family Betulaceae; genus Corylus; species Corylus avellana. The sequence continues at coordinate 46,799,406 of NC_142491.1, forward strand.
CTGATATTCTGAAAGATGTGAGCTCTCTTGATCGTTTTTATAAGATCGAGTCGAGCAATGGAGAGGTGACATAATATTTAAAGCGTGGAAAAGACAGAAGAAATTAAAAATATATAATTAACTTACTCTTTTGACATAGAAGCAAGGCATAAGAGATCTCAAGACAGACAAATGCTCATTCATTTGCTTCCTCCGGTTGCGCTCGACAGTGATATGAGACATCCTTTGTTGCCCATCTGGGTTTGCTTCCTCCTCCGAAGTAGTCATGATTAGCTTCGGCCTCTTGCTCTTTGGTGATGTCTCAAGAAGCTCGGTCTCCCACTCTTGCAAAGCGCTGGACGATGTAGACTTCTGAGAGACCAATCTGGCGCCTGTCTCTTCGCCTTCATCAATCGGAGGAAACTCTGCCACGCTCTCTAAGCTCTCGAAGATGCTAAAAAGATCATCTGCGGCCAAGTTGGTGTCTCCGAATTCATTTTCTTCAAAAATATCAGAGAAAGTACCGTCGCCCATTTTTGAATACTTCCGAAAACTGCTGAGAGAAAGTGTAGGGGATGGATGATGATAAGGATAAAAAAAAAAAGAGTGGGGACTGAGAAGGAGAAAAGGACCCAGATGGAGAAGTAGAGGGGTGAGATTGTCAAGATCAAGAAAAGTATTTGTTAAATTATAACAGAGCTCAGGTGAAAGAGACTGAACATCGCCATCAACGTCTCTGTTGTGTTTGAATTGGTTGGGTCCTTTACCGTTAGATGCTGGGGAATCTCACGGGAATCAGGGAGGCACACATGAGGAGTGAAACGCAGAATCCCAAGACAATGAAAAACTAGAAACAGCAATGATCAAAAGAAAGAACCCCGTTTGTGAGAGCAAAAGAGAGAGAAAAATGGGTTATATATATAGAGTGCTGCGAATTGTGCATACCTTTTTAACTATATATATATATATTATTATTATTATTATTATTATTATTATTTTTTTTTTTTCATACCTTTCTTAATTTCGTCCAATATCAAGATATATTTAGTATCTGTTATTGTCAGTTTAATAGCTGGTAAGTGATCCATATATTATATACGGTAATATTAAATCAATAATTCTTTAGGGAAAAAAAAAAAAACTATTTTCGATGTTTACTATATGCACAATTGTGGCTAGGATGCGTCAATAATACACAATGTATTCTAAGAACTAGAAGTTTTTGGGGCCTCTAATGATCCCTTCATTCATATAATTAAATTGACACTAAGGTAGCTTATAAACCATGTAAATAGTGTCTCGACATTTACAATTTTTAAATAACGTGACAACGTACTCACTATATATATATATAAACATATAAATTAACATGAAATTTAAGGTATTTAAGAAATATATATGGTTGTGATTGACACATCAGTATTGTTGGATAGTTTTTAAATAAAAATATGATTTCTTTCATTATTGCTCATTGTTTTAAGTGTGGAGTAATTTTTAGAATACATTTTGTTTTTAATTTCACAACTATCTATGATGCTAACTATCAGTTTTAACCAACTCTTGGACTCTTTTTTTTTTTGAAGCTTCATTTAACCTCCCTGAATTGCCACCACTTTTGCAATGTCCTCATTGAAGTTCAATTTCTCTTAATTTATTGTATCAATCTTTCAATTGTTTGCAATCTCACCCATCTATTAAATTTTTCCAAAATACCCCCATTTGTGTTTAGGAAAAAAAAGAAGGAAAAATTTGCAAAGATTAAAGCATTGGTCCGAATTTAATAGTATTTGCAAAAAAATTTAAGTATTTTTTTTTTTATAAAAAATGAGGTATTTTGGGAATTTTGTTGGGATTTAACCAAAAATCCTGATAGAGGGGGGTGATAAGTGAAGTTTTGAACTTTATGATGGACATTGCAAAATGAGCGATAATTCAAGGGTGATAAGTGAAGTTTCCTTTTTCTTTTTCTTTTTTCTTTTTTTTTTTAATTCAATAGTACTTAAGATAATTCATATGATTAGCATCCTGAATAAAAATTTAGTTTCTTGCATTACTGTACTCTTTATATGCTATACCCGGCATTGTTTTAAGCTTAATAGCTGATCGTTGAGTTGCTTAGTTTGCATGTTTTTCTTTTTTAAATTTTCAAGGAAGAAACTTAGCACAAAAGGGCCTTTATATGTTGTTCTTTCTTTCATTTTGGTCTTGTCAATCAGGTAAGACATAAACGTGGGATTAATTACTAGGCAACAAAGAGGATGTAATTAAACAGATCGATAGAAGCAGGTCAGACCAATAGGGAAAAAGGAACAGTAGATTGAATGTTCAACGTGCCTCTTCCGTTTTTTCATTTTGACTTTTTACCCTTTAAGCTTGATCTTGCTTCAGTGAGCAGCTAGCTTGCTTGATTGTTGGTAAATGACAAAGATATCAGTTGTAGTCATTATGCTTTCGATTGAAAGGAGTCTGATTTTGAATGCTCTAGTGTCAGTTTCTGACAATCACTTGTGGGTACTGGCTTACAACTGAGACGGCTGCCCACCCATGGTCCCCACCTTTGATTAATGGTATATAGCAGGTTTACATATATTTCTTGCACATAAAAACCTCAATTTTTCCCTTGCTTTCAAAGCCTCTGATTTAGAGGTAAACCGATAATTATTGCTTAGCCTATATATATATTTGTACCTCAAAACTGTATATAGTATGTGTAAGTGTCCCACATTGAAAAAAAAAAAATGTTATAATTGAGAGCTCAAACTCAAAACTATTCCATGCACATCTTTGCCTGATCATGAACCAAGGAAAAAGAAGCCAGAATGAATGCTCTTCATGCTGCAACCACAAGTGGAGAATGTTTCGACCAAAGACCACAATTGTGTAGTAATGTCTTATGCATCTTTAAACAAATGATGTATGCAAGCTGTCATTCTCTGCGTTGGCTGGTGATTTTTGTCATCATGTCTTCTTAAGGAAATCAAAATCTCAGAAGTGAACTTCCAGCATATGTTCCTTTTCCCCCCCTTTAACTTTTCAGAAGTAAAAAACAGATACAATTCAGAAGCTTTTCAGAGGTGAAACTAAAGCTCTCCCTTCAGTTGCTTTTATTATGATCCCGCGAAAAGATGCATAACCTTTAAATTATGACTATAAAAAGAAAGATTGAATACTTGTAATTAATGGTGACTTATTAGTTTTAGACAATTCATTATGGTCCAACCATTGCAACGTACTTGGTTGTCGGGTTAGAACAATGAGTTAAGAATGGTAGGGCGACAATGGCATAAATCACGTTATTAATTAAACATGTCTGCTAAAATTTTTGGAAGGATGGCTAGCTATTTGTTAAGGACGACAGAATGAACATGTATAGGCGGTGTGCATGAGAGAGAGAGAGAGAGAAAGAGAGAAGAAATAAATGATCGAGGAAGGCGATGACGTCAAGTGCAGAGGGAAAAAAATCTGCAAGTTGTGTGCTATTTTATACGATTTATTATTATTATTATTGTGGTGGCTTTCAATGTGCAGACACGGCATCTCCGTGTCTACAATGAGCCATAAAACATATTTTCTATCTCATCTTCAAGCGCCTGCACTCTCTCTCTTCCTGGAAGATGAAGATGTGGGGGTCACCATGGCAGGGTGGCTGACATGAGTGAGAAAGGAAGAGAGGAGTTAATGCGAGCTTCAGCATGGATTTACACTACTGGAATAAGCGAGTCTAACATCTTTGGTTTTTTTTTTTTTTTTTCTTCACATATACTTAATTTCCTCCAATGAGTCCACCCTCTTGCGCCCTCATCCATCAATTTTCACATTTACATTCCTCAACAACCCCTCTCTCTCTCTCTTACTCGGTAGATTATCATTAAAAAATGATTTTTGTTCTTGAGGTGAACGGGATTTATTATAAAAGATAAAAGATAATGACTGATTTTTACTGTGATATTATTCTAGTTGTGATATTATAATATTATCATTTCTTACAAAGAGGATTAATTTATATGATCATTGTGATTATTGGATTCTGTTTATATATATAATGATATGCTTCGCAGCATACATTTGCATTATCAACTAATATGAAACTTAGCGTACACATAAACATATGACA